>NC_083585.1:24268021-24868021 GCF_027579695.1 Neoarius graeffei
GAGGCGAGGCGCATAAGGCTTCAGAAATTCTCATAATTCGTAATTCCTCTTCTTCCGGGTTTACGGTGTTTACAGATCCCAGCGTGCTCGCAGGGCGTGTGTGAGCATGTGAGGACACTCCTCCTCACCAATCAGTGCACAGGGGAGTGTCTCCTCACGCCCCTAGCCCCACTCAGCTCGGTTTGGCTCGCTTCAGCCCCACTCCAAAACCGTGCGAGTTTTGGGTGCTGAGCAGGGCTGAAGCGAGCTGAGTCGTGCTGCTCTGGGGTAGTCGAAACGCGAGCCGTGTTGGGCTGAAGTGAACTGAAGCGAGCTGAAGTGAGCTGAAAAAGGGTAGTGGAAAAGGGCCATAACTGGTGGCTCTAAATTGACCGTAGGTGTGAATGTGAGTGTGAATGGTTGTTTGTCTCTATGTGTCAGCCCTGCAATGACCTGGTGACTTGTCCAGGGCGTACCCCGCCTCTCGCCCATAGTCAGCTGGGATAGGCTCCAGCTTGCCTGTGACCCTGCACAGGATAAGCAGTTGCGGATAATGGATGGATGGCGTGTTTGCCCTAAGTTTATTTAACAGGTCAACAACAATTTGTGGTCATGTAAACACCAATAGTTGCCCTGACATAATTTCATCATATGTTTTAATGATACATGTAGCCGATGCAGAGCCAGCCAGCCTCCCATACCATAGCCAGCATTTGGCGTATTAGGCCCTGTCCACACGGCAACGGATTCAGGTGAATCTGATAAAATTTTTTATCGTTTCGGCTTGGCGTCCACACGGCACCGGCGTTTTGGGTGCCCCAAAACAAAATCTTTTGAGAACGGGTTCCAGAGTGAAAAAATCTGGCAACGGAGCCATTGCGAAGTTGTCTGGATGAGTAGAACGGATTTGTTTACGATGACGTCACAACCACATGACTAGAACAAGCAGCACTGTCGCGCGCATCATTCGTAACAACAGAAATTGAAATTGTTTACACATTAACCTGACTGACCTGCCAGACAGACAATTTACACCTGCTTTGATGAACAGAAAGTACAGCCTTCCACACAAAGCAACAGTTACCTGACTATAATGGAGGCAGAGGGGAAAAGGGTCAGAAGACCCTTCAACAGACTGTTTTGTATGAACCACTGCATTGCATTCACTTTTGTATACAGCTTTTCTTTTAAATAAACAAGTAACTGAGCCAAGGCGGCACGGTGGTGTAGTGGTTAGCGCTGTCGCCTCACAGCAAGAAGGTCCTGGGTTCGAGCCCCGGGGTCGGCGAGGGCCTTTCTGTGTGGAGTTTGCATGTTCTCCCCGTGTCCGCGTGGGTTTCCTCCGGGTGCTCCGGTTTCCCCCACAGTCCAAAGACATGCAGGTTAGGTTAACTGGTGACTCTAAATTGAGCGTAGGTGTGAATGTGAGTGTGAATGGTTGTCTGTGTCTATGTGTCAGCCCTGTGATGACCTGGCGACTTGTCCAGGGTGTACCCCGCCTTTCGCCTGTAGTCAGCTGGGATAGGCTCCAGCTTGCCTGCGACCCTGTAGAAGGATAAAGCGGCTAGAGATAATGAGATGAGATGAAATGAGATGAGTAACTGAACCATTTCATGAATTCCTTTTTTTTTTTATTGGATAAGACTGCTTTTCAAAATGTTCACACACAATATAAAAAGTTATATAAATTATATAAAAATGCTTTTCAAAATGTTCACACACAATAAGAAAATTAAGTTATATAAAACTATGCACACTAATAACACTAATTTGTACACACAGAAGGCACGATTTCCTCGCGTAGTTGCAGCCATCTTCTTCTTGTTGTTGTGTGTTTGTTCCTGTGAGTGCTTCACACCGGGTAGAAGAAGGGGTTTATGCGTGTAACAGATGTTGCGTTGTGTTGTTCACCAGTCTTTTTATTCTGAAGAAATGAGACACAAATACACTGCTGAGGACGGGCTGCAAACGTCCAGTGGCATTGGCGCTTACATTTCCAAAACGAACTGAAAGAGGCCAGCGCCTCGTTCCCATAACTACCTGCGCTCTTAAAGGGCCAGCGCAGAATTTCCCCACCACTACACACATGCTGCATTCATGTGCTATGGGAAGATGATATTTTCCAGTTGGGAAGTGGTATTTACCAGTGTGTTGTGTTCACATGCTTTTGTTGTTGTTGACAAATTAAAGATGGTGGACCAGATTCAAGTTAGCAATAGTTAGTTAGCTATCATTAGCAATAGCATCTGCTCTGGATAGGTAAAAACAAACCATAACACTTTTTAAAGGAAACGGATTTCTAACGTATTATATTACACTTGTTAATGACGCAACATTGCATAGACACAAAAAACTACCCACTAGTACTAGTAAAAAAAACTTTAGTAGCGTACAGTGCTTAACATTCAAGTGTCTTGTACCGCTCGCCGCCATGTTGAAAAGGTTAAAGTTCATCTCATCTCGGCAACTCGTGTATCAAAATTTTCTACGAGTTGCCCAGTGGAAAATACCACAAGAGGGGGCGTTCATGTGTGCTTTCCATGTCGGCGTTTGGTATTTACCATAATTCCCATAGCACATGAACGCAGCAACAATGGCAAGTGGAAAAAATAAACCCGTTACATGCGCATGCGTCCTACACTGTAAAAAAAAATAGTTGAGAATACTTGAAATTTCAAGGCAACCGTCTGCATTTAGAATTTTATGTTTTGCCAACGATGTGCCCATGATAATCCAAACTATGATAAAACTGTTATCTTTATTAAGAATTCTTAATTAAGTCAATTTTCAATTCCTCATTCTGCCAACATAGATTTCTCTTTTTGCTGAACAGTGGCATTCACAGTAGTACAAAAAGGCAATTGAGGTTATCTCAATTTTTTTAGATATTTTTTGGGGGCTTTTTTCAACTTTATTTGGATAGGACAGTGTAGAGACAGGAAATGAGCGGGAGAGAGGGACGGGAAATGACCTCGGGTCGGAATTGAACCCAGGTCCCCGGATTTATGGTATGGCACCTTATCCAACTGAGCCACGATGCCCCTTAGGTCTACACAATTACAAAACTTCAATAATGTACAATAAACTTCACACTTTTTTAAAAACTTTATTTCAATATTGAAGTTTTGTAATTGTGTAGAACAATGAAAAAAGGCACGTATAGTTTAATGATAAATTGTGACAACCTCAGGGGCGTCGTGGATAAGGCGCCATTCCATAAATCCGGGGACCCGGGTTCGGTTCCGACCTGAGGTTATTTCCCGATCCCTCCCCGTCTCTCTCTCCTGCTCATTTCCTGTCTCTACACTGTCCTATCCAAATAGAGGTGGAAAAAAGCCCCCAAAAAATCTAAAAAAAAAATTGTGATAACCTCAATTGCCTTTTTGTACTACTGTGAATGCCACTGTTCAGCAAAAAGAGAAATCTATGTTGGCAGAATGAGGAATTGAAAATTGACTTAATTAAGAATTCTTAATAAAGATAACAGTGTTATCATAGTTTGGATTATCATGGGCACATCGTTGGCAAAACATAAAATTCTTAATGCAGACGGTTGCCTTGAAATTTCAAGTATTCTCAACTATTCTTTTTTTACAGTGTACTTCTTCTTCTATTGTTCTGGTGTCTCCGATGGGACCGTCTTACAGCGCACGTAGAGATGTGGCATGTGTATTGCATCGTTTTCAGCAAGCGTTGCGTTGCCATATGGACCTGATATTTTACTGATCCGTTGCTCATGTGGACGCAATATTTTTTTTACCCGCTAAAAAAAAAATCTCGTTGCCGTTGTCGTGTGGATGTAGCCTTAGTCACATAGAGGGACAAAATAGCTTTTTTGGTTTGCCATGCAATATTAATATCAACATAAATTTGTGTTGTCCAGATACTACAAACGAGTTGCTGCAGTCAGCTGAGCCTGGATGCACTGGAGAAAATTGTATTTATATGTGTGTGAGAGCAACTTGGAAGACATTTTATAGTCTTGTGAGATGGGATGTCATCTGGGATTTTGGATGTTGTAATATAATAAAGTAGCTTAGAATTTGTCGTTGTGGTCCTAAAGGAGAGATATGTGAGTGAGAAGTGATATTTATTTTATTAAACTGATGATAAATTTTACTCGTGATATTTAACAGTCAATTGACACATGCTTCAGTGTCCTGAGACATTACAGGCGTTGATAATAACTTAATAATAAGGAGACAGAAACTGAAGTGAAGTACATAAATTTAAAAAGAGCAGTGCAAAAATCAGTAATAAAGATGTCATAATCTTTGAATGTGTGGGGGTGATAATATTTCTTGTAAAGTTAGATATAACCTCCCCAACCTATCGATGCTAATCTCCCTTAAAAAATACAAGCCCCAGGAAAACTTGACTTAGCCCCTGGTCTTTTCAAGCAAGAAACACCCTTGCCCATGACCCTGTCGCCGGTTCACCAGTTGTCCTTCCTTGGACCACTTTTGGTAGGTACTAACCACTGCATACTGGGAATACCCCACAAGACCTGCTGTTTTGGAGATGCTCAGACCCAGTCTTCCAGCCATCACAATTTGGCCCTTGTCAAAGTTGCTCAGATCTTTCCCCTCCAACACATCAATTTTAAGAATTGACTTCACTTGCGGCGGCACGGTGGTGTAGTGGTTAGCGCTGTCGCCTCACAGCAAGAAGGTCCTGGGTTCGAGCCCCGGGGCCGGCGAGGGCCTTTCTGTGTGGAGTTTGCATGTTCTCCCCGTGTCCGTGTGGGTTTCCTCCGGGTGCTCCGGTTTCCCCCACAGTCCAAAGACATGCAGGTTAGGTTAACTGGTGACTCTAAATTGACCGTAGGTATGAATGTGAATGGTTGTCTGTGTCTATGTGTCAGCCCTGTGATGACCTGGCGACTTGTCCAGGGTGTACCCCGCCTTTCGCCCGTAGTCAGCTGGGATAGGCTCCAGCTTGCCTGCGACCCTGTAGAAGGATAAAGCGGCTAGAGATAATGAGATGAGATGAGACTTCACTTGCTGCCTAATATATCCCAAGCCTTTGATAGGTGCCATTATTATGAGATAATCAGTGTTATTCACTTCACATTTCATTGGTTTTCATATTATGTTGTTTTATTCTTTTCTTGATGCTACAACCCCGATTCCAAAAAAGTTGGGACAAAGTACAAATTGTAAATAAAAACGGAATGCAATGATGTGGAAGTTTCAAAATTCCATATTTTATTCAGAATAGAACATAGATGACATATCAAATGTTTAAACTGAGAAAATGTATCATTTAAAGAGAAAAATTAGGTGATTTTAAATTTCATGACAACACATCTCAAAGTTGGGACAAGGCCATGTTTCCCACTGTGAGACATCCCCTTTTCTCTTTACAACAGTCTGTAAACGTCTGGGGACTGAGGAGACAAGTTGCTCAAGTTTAGGGATAGGAATGTTAACCCATTCTTGTCTAATGTAGGATTCTAGTTGCTCAACTGTCTTAGGTCTTTTTTTGTCGTATCTTCCGTTTTATGATGCGCCAAATGTTTTCTATGGGTGAAAGATCTGGACTGCAGGCTGGCCAGTTCAGTACCCGGACCCTTCTTCTACGCAGCCATGATGCTGTAATTGATGCAGTATGTGGTTTGGCATTGTCATGTTGGAAAATGTAAGGTCTTCCCTGAAAGAGACGTCGTCTGGATGGGAGCATATGTTGCTCTAGAACCTGGATATACCTTTCAGCATTGATGGTGTCTTTCCAGATGTGTAAGCTGCCCATGCCACACGCACTAATGCAACCCCATACCATCAGAGATGCAGGCTTCTGAACTGAGCGCTGATAACAACTTGGGTCGTCCTTCTCCTCTTTAGTCCGAATGACACGGCGTCCCTGATTTCCATAAAGAACTTCAAATTTTGATTCATCTGACCACAGAACAGTTTTCCACTTTGCCACAGTCCATTTTAAATGAGCCTTGGCCCAGAGAAGACGTCTGCGCTTCTGGATCATGTTTAGATACGGCTTCTTCTTTGAACTATAGAGTTTTAGCTGGCAACGGCAGATGGCACGGTGAATTGTGTTCACAGATAATGTTCTCTGGAAATATTCCTGAGCCCATTTTGTGATTTCCAATACAGAAGCATGCCTGTATGTGATGTAGTGCCGTCTAAGGGCCCGAAGATCACGGGCACCCAGTATGGTTTTCCGGCCTTGACCCTTACGCACAGAGATTCTTCCAGATTCTCTGAATCTTTTGATGATATTATGCACTGTAGATGATGATATGTTCAAAATCTTTGCAATTTTACACTGTCGAACTCCTTTCTGATATTGCTCCACTATTTGTCGGTGCAGAATTAGGGGGATTGGTGATCCTCTTCCCATCTTTACTTCTGATACCCCTTTTCCACGAAATCAGTTCCAGGGCTGGTTCGGGGCCAGTGCTGGTGCTGGTTCACAACTTGTTCAACTTGCGAGCCAGCTGAGAACCAGTTTGGTTTTCCATAGCTCGCGGTGCTAAGGGAAGCCACGTCATTATGTCGCTGTATACGTCAGTTACGTCGCTACATTTGCATAAACCTTGGCGTGAATATCGAAGCAAAAACAACACGGAAGAAGCAGCAGCAACAACAACAGCAATAATAATAATAATGGATGACTTCGTGTTTGTACAGCTGCTGCTTCTCGTCGCTTAAAAATGGCGATCTTTCGCGGTCTTGTTATTGTTGTTGGTCTTAACAACTCCGCCTCCCCGCTGACATAAGCAGTTCTTTCCTCTGGCCCAGCAAAGAGTTGGTGCTAGCCTGGAACCAGTTTTTCTGGCCCCAGAGCTAGTTCTTTGTCAGTGGAAACAGAAAACCCAGTTCCAAACTAAGCACTGGCCCTGAACCAGCCCTGGAACTGCTTTGGTGGAAAAGGGGCATGAGAGCCGCTGCCACTCCAAGATGCTCTTTTTATACCCAGTCATGTTAATGACCTATTGCCAATTGACCTAATGAGTTGCAATTTGGTCCTCCAGCTGTTCCTTTTTTGTACCTTTAACTTTGCCAGCCTCTTATTGCCCCTGTCCCAACTTTTTTGAGATGTGTTGCTGTCATGAAATTTCAAATGAGCCAATATTTGGCATGAAATTTCAAAATGTCTCCCTTTCGACATTTGATATGTTGTCTATGTTCTATTGTGAATACAATATCAGTTTTTGAGATTTGTAAATTATTGCATTCCGTTTTTATTTACAATTTGTACTTTGTCCCAACTTTTTTGGAATCGGGGTTGTATTATGTATTAGAGCAACTTGGCTTAGTAGCCCATCCATCCATCCATCCATCCATCCATCCATCCACTGGATATACCATTTACCCATCAAGGTCGCAGATGAGCCAATCCCTTAGAGGTGGGGTGTACCCTGGGCATGTCACCAAACTATGGCAAGGCTAACATAGAAATGAACAACCATTCACACTCACATTCATCCCTATGGGCAAGTTAGAGTAGCCAAATGACCTAATCTGCATGTTTTTGGACTGTGGGATGAAACTGGAGCAGCCAGAGGAAACCCACACTGGCGAACATGTCATGAAGAACATGCAAACACCACACAGAAAGGCCCAAGTCAGCCACGTTCAAACCCAGAGCCTTCTTGCTCTGAGGTGATAGTGCTAACCAATGCACCACCATGCCACCCTCAATAGTCCAGATTCTCACAATTTGTTATCAGTGTGTGAACATTCATGGGTGTTGTAGAGGGGGAAAAGGGTAATGACTTCCCAGGGCCCCACTGGATGGGGGGGCCCTCGAAGCCTGGAATGAAAAGTTTGTTTTTGTCTGTATTTTTTTTATTTTTCAGTAATTGGTATCAGAAGTACACATAAAATGTTTGGGGGAAAAATCAGTTGAGTTCTAGTAGAGACTCTCCGTATCCACTCTCACCCCTTACAAAAGATGCAAAATTGTTTAATCCACCCCTGCACTAGGATTGGTCTCCAATTACGCTAAACAAACAGAGTGATTGCTTATGCCAGAGCGCTGATTTTTTTGAACACTAGTCATAACATTATTCATGTCTTTCCCCAAGAAAGAAAAATCCAGATATCAAAAACAAAAAGAAAGAAAGATAAAGAAAACAGATTGAGCGAAAACAGCTGCTGACTAATTTCTTTCACAAGAAAGGTGAGCGCAGCTAACACAAGGGACCTCCGTTTTTAGTTTATGTCCTTTAAGTTTCAGTTTCTACAGTCATTTATCGTTTCTTTATTATTATTATTATCTCATCTCATTATCTCTAGCCGCTTTATCCTGTTCTACAGGGTCGCAGGCAAGCTGGAGCCTATCCCAGCTGACTATGGGTGAAAGGCAGGGTACACCCTGGACAAGTCGCCAGGTCATCACAGGGGTGACACATAGACACAGACAACCATTCACACTCACATTCACACCTACGGTCAATTTAGAGCCACCAGTTAACCTAACCTGCATGTCTTTGGACTGTGGGGGAAACCGGAGCACCCGGAGGAAACCCACGCGGACACGGGGAGAACATGCAAACTCCACACAGAAAGGCCCTCGCCGGCCACGGGGCTCGAACCCGGACCTTCTTGCTGTGAGGCGACAGCGCTAACCACTACACCACCGTGCCGCCGATTTTTTATTATTATTATTATTATTATTAAGGTAAACAGACACAGATCTATCCCTGTAGGGATCCTTTCCTCCATGTTATCAGGCACTGATGATAACATTTTGAGCCTGTCAGTTGTGATGTGATGTGCATCCTGCCCCAGAGGATTACACTGTATAGCTGTGTTTCAGGTTTTAGCATTGTAATGCAGTACTACTGGACCAATTTCAATCATTTTTCACCTGAGTAAAAATGTACTCAAAAAGCTCTAGAAAGAAGACTCAGGTAAAAATCCATGAGTTCACCTAGTTTAAGATAACGTTAGCTAATATCAGTAGTTGTTATCTGGATCGAAGGTATTAAGTCAGGAATCTAGCTTGGAGCATATTTGCATTGTAGGCTAGAACATGAATTAATCCGACCATAAATTAATCAGCATCATATGACATTATCCATCCGCCTTTCGCCTGTAGTCAGCTGGGATAGGCTCCAGCTTGCCTGCGACCCTGTAGAACAGGATAAAGTGGCTAGAGATAATGAGATGAGATGAGATGAGATTATCCATCCATCCATTATCTGTAGCCGCTTATCCTGTTCTACAGGGTCGCAGGCAAGCTGGAGCCTATCCCAGCTGACTATGGGCGAAAGGCGGGGTACACCCTGGACAAGTCGCCAGGTCATCACAGGGCTGACACATAGACACAGACAACCATTCACACTCACATTCACACCTACGGTCAATTTAGAGTCACCAGTTAACCTAACCTGCATGTCTTTGGAGGAAACCGGAGCACCTGGAGAAAACTCACGTGGACACGGGGAGAACATGCAAACTCCACACAGAAAGGCCCTCGCCGGCCGCTGGGCTCGAACCCAGAAACTTCTTGCTGTGAGGCGACAGTGCTAACCACTACACCACCGTGCTGCCCCACATGACATTATATCTATCGAAATTACCTTACAAAGCTAAAAACATAATGAAACACATGGCCCTTAGTTTCAGAAACAGCCATAGAAAGTGAAGCAGCAGGTTCCAGTAACCTGATGTTACTGAATACATGAGACATGATAAGCTCTTGGAGTGCAACTGAAAATTATCTGTAACCGCTTATCCTGTGCAGGGTCGTGGGCAAGCTGGAGCCTATCCCAGCTGACTATGGGTGAGAGGCGGGGTACACCCTGGACAAGTTGCCAGGTCATCGCAGGGCCGATACATAGAGACAAACAACCATTCACACTCACATTCACACCTACGGTCAATTTAGAGCCACCAGTTAACCTAACCTGCATGTCTTTGGACTGTGGGGGAAACCGGAGCACCCGGAGGAAACCCACACAGACACGGGGAGAACATGCAAACTCCACACAGAAAGGCCCCCGTCAGTGACTGGGTTCGAACTGAAACTTATTCCTAGCAATCATTTGTAGCATTTTCAACTAAAAGGAGCTTCAGACTGAACACTAAAATCAAGTAGCCTGTTTTTTGTATGTTGGGCTATAAGCAGGTTAAGACACTAATATCAAAGTATGCTTCATGCTTGTAGAGGGGTCTGTCCATGTAGCAGATATTTAGCAAGAAGATGTAATAGAGGATGATGGAAGTGAAGAGAGCAAGGGAAGTGAAGGTTCCTGTGAGGGTGGTGAGAAAGATGAGGAGAGGACAGAAGAGGAAAGGGGGAGTGAGGGCAATGCAAAAAAGTATTTGCCAGGGGACCCAGGACTATGGCCAGAGAGGCTAACTAATCAACAGAGAGACATAATTGTTTGCAGGCTGGCTAATAGTGCAGAAAAAAAAACAGTATAACCAAAATGGCACTCAAAGATAAGGTTGGCAAACCATTCCCAAATTATCTTCAGTATGTAAAATTAGCCAGTTGGCATAAGAGAATGAAAAGAGATTGGGTGATTTATAGTGAGGTTGCCAAGGCTTTCTACTGCATTCCACACCTTCTGTTCTCTTATGAGCATACAAAACCATCCAAAGGTGTCCTGAACAGCAAGGATAGACTTAAGCTGGAGAAAATTAAATGGATAAAAATGGACAGAAAACTACCAGAACATGAGACCAGAACGATGCAGACATAAGCACATAAATCACAAATTATTATTTGTTTAAATATCCTTTGAACATGGCAATAGAATACCCAAATAGCCACAACAGATTGGCACAGTTGCTGTCTCAAGGATTTTTTTTTTTTTAATTCAAAGGATGTGTGAGAGACATGGATCGAGAGGAAGGGGTCCCACAGAGACTGCTTTTGTATAGAGCCCAGAATTTTGTGCTACACCCCATGAGCATTTAAGACTGAGAAACAGACTAAACCAATGGTACAGAGCAGGCATATTTGTCATACAAGGGGGCAGAGGGGAACCGTCAGGGCCTTCTAGGCCTTCAGTGAAGGCCCAAACATCAACATTTCAAATGTTATATTTCATTTCTTTCATAATTTAATTGCAATTATTCTCTTCTAATTTTAATTTGGCCTCATTTTTCTACCAAATTTGCTTCAGAAATCTCATCTCATCTCATTATCTCTAGCCACTTTATCCTTCCACAGGGTCACAGGCAAGCTGGAGCCTATCCCAGCTGACTATGGGTGAAAGGCAGGGTACACCCTGGACAAGTCGCCAGGTCATCACAGGGCTGACACATAGACACAGACAACCATTCACACTCACATTCACACCTACGGTCAATTTAGAGTCACCAGTTAACCTAACCTGCATGTCTTTGGACTGTGGGGGAAACCGGAGCACCCGGAGGAAACCCACGCGGACACGGGGAGAACATGCAAACTCCGCACAGAAAGGCCCTCGCCGGCCACGCGGCTCGAACCCGGACCTTCTTGCTGTGAGGCGACAGTGCTAACCACTACACCACCGTGCCACCTGCTTCAGAAATTAAAGGGTTATTCCTGAAAACATTAAACTAGAGTTATCCAGGGAGATTGTTTTGTTGTCTTTAGACTGAGAAGAGTTTAGAGCTGACTCACTCATTGGTTAGGATTTCATTACCGGAACATGGCAGTGTATGTTTATGTAGGAAGTGACAGATGAATTAACCAATCAGATTTTGATTTATAGTGGGGGGGACAAAAAATTTATCGCCTTCGGCCTTCTCGAAGGCCAAAGGCCTTCTTCTTCTTAACCGCGCGTCAACGATGTTAGCGCAGCAGTGCAGTCACTTTCCAGCCGGTGTAGCGTTCATCAGTAGTGTTAGCGAACGTTAATAAAGCAGTCAAGCCAGTGCTATTGAGAGAAAGTTGCACAGGCTAACGACAGAGAAACTACGATTTCTGTCTCCAGACTCTTCTTCCACGTATGCTTGCCACAGTATTTTTCACTCAGACTTAAATATTAATTTCCGGATGTAATTTACTTCGTTACTTTTAAAATCAACATCGACAACTACACACAACGGAGCGACCTGGCAGCCTGATGCTAATCCCTTGTAAAATCCTTTGCCCTGTTGCTATTTTGATGTGTCTGGCTAAGTTTTGGCTGAACTGAAGTCCCAGCTCTAATAGGAATGGTTTGCTACTGCAACGGAGAGAAAAATGAGTGGTATAGTGTATGAATGTCATATTGTTTAGATCTTGCTGTACTATGATGTACAGTATAACCAAAATGCCCATGGACTAAAGATACACTGCAAATAGTCTTCTGTATGAATCACATATGTATTTTCAATATCTTTTCATTTTAAAGTGATTTTAGATGCAGATATTTCTATGATAGGTGGCACGATGGTGTAGTGGTTAGCACTGTCACCTCACAGCAAGAAGGTTCTGGGTTTGAGCCCAGCAGCCGACAGGGACCTTTCCGTGTGGAGTTTGTATGTTGTCCGCGTGGGTTTCCTCCAGGTGCTCCGGTTTCCCCCACAGTCCAAAGACATGCAGGTTAGGCTAATTGGTGGCTCTAAATTGACCGTAGGTGTGAATGTGAGTGTGAATGGTTGTTTGTCTCTATGTGTCAGCTCTGTGATGATCTGGCGACTTGTCCAGGGTGTACCCCGCCTCTCACCCATAGTCAGCTGGGGTAGGCTCCAGCTTGCTCGCGACCCTGCACAGGATAAGCGGTTACAGATAATGGATGGATGGAATATTTCTATGATACCACTGTAGAACAGATGGGTCATTGAAGATCAGTTGTGCCTACTGGGTCTATCACAATGTGCTGATGACAGTCCAAGAGCACATTGTTTGCTCACCTGGAAAAAGGTAGCTGTGCGCTGCAGGTTATTAGGAACATATGAAGCTGAGAAGCTAAAAAATAAACAAATAAATAAATAAACACTGTTCATGACTACATTTATATTTACCATGACTTCATAGTTTTAATGACTAGCTGTTTCCTCTCCAGCTTCAAGATATTCATAAACAGCAGACAAAACAAGAGAGGTTAAACGAGATAAATTACTCGTCAGAGTCATGTCTTGCTCATTCTTTCACAATGTAAGTAAACAGAAGCGCTGTAATGGATTAGGTTGCAAGAAGAAGACTCGATTATTTAATATTTCATATCAGAGCAAAGTGGCTGGAAAATCCTTATCTGAGAGTGCTTTGTGTATTATATTGAGACTGATTGACATTCCTCCCTCAACACTAATGCTGTGAAGGCAGAGCAGTGGAAAAAGCCCACATTCAGACAGTCTATAGATGCTCATGGCCTAATTGTCCATAGTTAGAAAAGTTATTGTGACAGTTCGTATGAGTGGGAGGAGCACAGAAGGACGGCAGGCCAGAACTGAGTTCACAAAACTCTTTTATTTTGCACTTTTCAGTTGCAATACTCTCCAGCCACGCATGCGCACGCACACAAGTCGTCTGGTTGGGGAGAGAGCTCTCCTCCTCTGCTCTCTATCTCTCTTTAAATAGGGCGCGGTCACTGGGGAAGACACAAACACACGTTAATAAACATCAGGTGCAGTGATTCTGCCACTTACCTTCCCTGACTCCGCCCTCCGGTCACAGACTGATGCTTGACCACGCCCCCGCTGCCACATACCCCCACCGCCTGACTCAGGCCGGGCGGCTGTCCTGCCTGCAGCCGACTCCCCCCTCCCTTGACGAGAGAGGAAGTCCGCCATGACCATCTGCGCCCCTGGCCTGTGGATCACCTTGAAGTTAAAGGGTTGGAGGGCCAGATACCAACGGGTGATCTACGCGTTGGCATCCTTCATGTGGTGGAGCCACTGGAGGGGCGCGTGGTCCGAACAGAGGGTGAAAGGGCATCCCAGCAGGTAGTAGCGGAGGGCGAGGACCGCCCACTTGATGGCCAGGCACTCTTTTTCGATGGTGCTGTAGTGCCCCTCACGCACCGACAGCTTTCTGCAGATATACAGCACTGGATGGTCCTCCACCTCCACCTCCTGGGACAAAACAGCCCCCAGCCCTCTGTCCGGCGCGTCTGTCTGCAGCATAAAGGGGAGAGAAAAGTCAGGGGAGTGTAACAGTGGCCCCCCACACAGTGCAGCCTTCACCTCAGAGAAAGCCTGCTGGCATTGCTCCGTCCACTGGACCGGATCTGGTGCCCCCTTTTTAGTGAGATCAGTCAGCGGGCTGGTGACGTCCAAATAATTAGGTATAAACCTACGATAGTAGCCAGTCAGCCCCAGGAACTGTCTCACCCCCTTTTTGGTCTTGGGCCTCAGGCAGGCCGCAATTGCTGCTGTCTTATTAATTTGGGGACGCACCTGCCCGTTGCCCAAGTGGAAGCCCAGATACCGTACTTCCACCCGCCCAATCGCACACTTCTTCGGGTTGGCTGTGAGACCCGCCCGCCTCAGCGACCTAAGGACAGTCCTCAAATGTTGCAGGTGTCGCGGCCAGTCATTACTATAGATAATGATGTCATCGAGGTATGCAGCCGCATAGGTGGCGTGGGGGCAGAGGACCCTATCCATCAGCTGCTGGAACGTAGTGGGTGCCCCAAACAGCCCAAAAGGAAGTGTGACAAACTGGTGTAAGCCAAATGGTGTGGAAAAGGCCGTTTTTTCTCGGGATAATGGAGTCAAGAGGATCTGCCAATAACCCTTTGTCAAATCCAGTGTCGAGTAAAAGCGAGCCGTGCCTAGTCGATCGAGCAACTCATCAATACGAGGCATTGGGTACGCATCGAATTTAGACACCGCGTTGACTTTTCTATAGTCTACACAGAACTGGACCAACCCGTCGGCCTTGGGTACCAAGACCACCGGGCTGCTCCAGTCACTGTGGGACTCCTCGACGATGCCCATTTCGAGCATGGCTTCGAGTTCTTCCCGAACCACTTTTTTCTTGTGTTCGGGTAGCCTGTAAGGGCGGCTGTGCACTACCATCCACGGGGGCATCTCAATGTGGTGCTCTATGAGGTCGGTGCGGCCAGGCAGGGGCGAGAACACGTCCGAAAATTCGGTCTGCAACTGGGCAACCTCTGTGAGTTGGGTCGGGGAGAGGTGGTCTCCACAGGGGACCGGAGAGGTACGCGATGCCAATGTTCCCTTTTGAACCTCCAGCCCCAGCTCCGCCTTCTCCGGAACCACCGACACCAATGCCACGGGGTCCTCCTCGTTCCAGAGATTGAGCAGATTGAGGTGGTAAATCTGTAGCGCCCCACCCCTGTCCATTTGCCTCACCTCGTAGTCAATGTCCCCGACTCGCTGTGTGACCTCAAAGGGTACTTGCCACTTGGTGATCAATTTGGAGCTCGATGTGGGCAACAGTACGAGTATTTTATCTCCCAGTGCGAACTCCCTAAGGTGCGTACCCCTGTTGTACAGGCGGGTTTGCCGTTCTTGGGCCTGCCGCAAATTCTCCTGGGTTAGATGTGTGAGTGTGTGGAGTTTTGTGCGCAGGTCAATAACGTATTGAATTTCAGCACCACTGTGATAGTTTGTATGAGTGGGAGGAGCACAGAAGGATAGCAGGCCAGAAATGAGTTCACAAAACTCTTTTATTTTGCACTTTTCAGTTGCAATACTCTCCAGCCACACACGCACGCACACACACAAGTCGTCTGGTTGGGGAGAAAGCTCTCCTCCTCTGCTCTCTCTCTCTCTCTCTCTCTCTCTCTTTAAATAGGGCGTGGTCACTGGGGAAGACACACAAACACATGTTAATAAACATCAGGTGCAGTGATTCTGCCACTTACCTTCCCTAACTCCGCCCTCCAGTCACAGACCGATGCTTGACCACGCCCCCGCTGCCACAGTTATCATCACTCTTTATTCATGCTTTTGATTTCTATACAAGGACTACCTGGAAATTGAGTATCAAATTGTTCTCCACTTCGCATTATCTGTAGCCGCTTTATCCTGTTCTACAGGGTCGCAGGCAAGCTGGAGCCTATCCCAGCTGACTACGGGCAAAAGGTGGGGTACACCCTGGACAAGTCGCCAGGTCATCACAGGGCTCACACATAGACACAGACAACCATTCACACCTACGGTCAATTTAGAGTCACCAGTTAACCTAACCTGCATGTCTTTGGACTGTGGGGGAAACCGGAGCACCTGGAGAAAACCCACATGGACACGGGGAGAACATGCAAACTCCACACAGAAAGGCCCTCGCTGGCCACGGGGCTCAAACCCGGACCTTCTTGCTGTGAGGCGACAGCACTAACCACTACACCACCATGCCGCCTGTTCTCCACTTTTTACAGAAATTAAAAAAAAAAAAACGCCCATCCTTTTAATTTTAAATATAGATGCACCAGTTTTAGCACACACCAAATTTAGTACATAGAAAGAAAATGTAGGTAAATTCTACTCTACTAGGATCTCATCTCATCTCATTATCTCTAGCCGCTTTATCCTTCTACAGGGTCGCAGGCAGGCTGGAGCCTATCCCAGCTGACTATGTTGATGTCAGTCTTATTTAACTGATCACTATCAGTATGTTGATGTAAATGGTGATTTTTCTAGACATACTGAGGTAAAGTTTGGTGTTCCACAAGGTTCTGTCTTGGGTCCACTGCTTTTTTCTTTATATATGTTACCTCTGGGTGATATTATTCGTAAACATTGGATTAGTTTCCACTGTTATGCTGATGACACACAGTTGTATGTTTCTGCAAAACCTGATGAGAGACACCAGCTTAATAGAATTGAGGAATGTGTGAAGGACATTAGACACTGGATGCTTATTAACTTCCTTCTGCTTAACTCTGACGAGACTAAAGTACTTGTACTAGGACCACATACAGCTAGAAGTAAGTTTTCTGATTACACAGTGACTCTGGATGGCCTTTCTGTTTCTTCACGTGCAGCAGTAAAAGACCTTGGAATGATTATTGACCCCAGTCTTTCATTCGAAACTCACACTGATAACATTACCCAGATAGCTTTCTTTCATCTCAGAAATATTGCTAAGATAAGAAATTTAATGTCACTACATGACATGGAAAAACTACTGTAGTCCATGCTTTTGTTACCTCCAGGTTGGATTATTGTAATGCCTTACTGTCTGGATGTTCCAATAAGTGCATAAACAAGCTCCAGTTAGTTCAAAATGCAGCAGCAAGAGTCCTTACTAGAACTAGAAATTATGACCACATCACCCCTGTCTTATCCACACTGCATTGGCTCCCAATCAAATTTCGTATTGATTATAAAATACTACTGTTGACCTTTAAAGCACTGAATGGTCTCGCACCACAGTACCTGAGTGAACTTCTGGTCCTCTATGACCTGCCATGCCTACTTAGATCAAAAGGTGCAGGCTAATTGCTGGTAACTCGTATAGTAAAGGCTACATCAGGGGGCAGAGCCTTTTCTTACAAAGCCCCACAGTTATGGAATGGCCTTCCAAGTAATGTTTGGGAATCAGACACAGTCTCAGCGTTTAAGTCTAAGTGTTGGGCGGCACAGTGGTGTAGTGGTTAGCACAGTCGCCTCACAGCAAGAAGGTTCTGGGTTTGAACCCAGCAGCCATTGAGGGCCTTTCTGTGTGGAGTTTGCATGTTCTCCTCGTGTCTGCGTGGGTTTCCTCCGGGTGCTCCGGTTTCCCCACAGTCCAAAGACATGCAGGTTAGGTTAATATGGGATGGCCTTGGGCTGAGGTGCCCTTGAGCGAGGCACCTAACTCCCAACTGCTCCCTGGGTGCTGTTAGCATGGCTGCCCACTGCTCTCGGTATGTGTGTGTGCTCATTGCTCACGTGTGTGTGCATGTGTGTTTTCACTGCTTCAGATGGGTTAAATGCAGAGAGGAAATTTCACAAGTGTGTGATGAATAAAGTTGTGCTTTCTTTCTTTCTAGGCTGAAAACATATCTGTTTAATCAAGCCTTTTGTTAATGGTGTTTATGAGGTAAAGGAGCAGATCTGGAGGGTCCTCAGAGATAGAGTGTTTTGGTAAACTGGGATGTATGGATGCTGTCGGTCCCCCACTTGCTTGCTCACTCGAGTTTGTTGATGGTGTAGTGGCTGGCTGCTTTATGTCCCAGGGCTCCCTCGTGCATGTGGTACCTTCTGGCTCTCCCCTTTTAGTTATGCTGTCATAGTTAGTTTTGCCGGAGTCCCTGCTTGTACTCAGTGCAATATGTATACTGTTCCTACTTATTCAGGTGACACTGGGCATACCTAACAACCTGTGGCCCCCCCCCCAGTCTGTCCCTTTGAGTTACATGTCGGTCCTGGGATCGAGATCCTGACCTCTTCTGCTCCTCGGACCTGCCTGATCCATCCTGGTGCCCTGTGTCTGGTTGGAGTCTCATCGCATCGCACCTGTGGAGGATGGCCCCATGTAGGCAGTTGAAAGTCACACTTGGAAGACGCTCTGGACTCTTACAGTAATGCTTTTATGGCTGAGGACTACAGTTGACTTGCTAACTTTAGGACTGCAGTTGTCGAACAGTTTTGCATTCAAGTTTCCATCAATGAAGAGTTTATAACTTCAACAAAACTGACTTCATGCTAAAACTGTTAATGTTATAGTCATGTTGTCTGTTGTTGCCCAAATGAGGATGGGTTCACTTTTGAGTCTGGTTCCTCTCGAGGTTTCTTCCTCATGTTGTCTGAGGGAGTTTTTCCTTGCCACTGTTGCCACAGGCTTCTCATTAGGGATAAAATCAGCTCATGTTTTAAGTCGTTCAAATTCTGTAAAGCTGCTTTGCGACGATGTTTATTGTTAAAAGCGCTATACAAATAAACTTGACTTGACTATGGGCGAGAGGCGGGGTACACCCTGGACAAGTCGCCAGGTCATCACAGGGCTGACACACACACAACACTGTAAAAAATACTTGCAAAAATTACAGTAAAAAACTGTCAAATGGCAACAGTAAAAGACCATAAAATTCAAAATAGCAGACACATCGAATTACCATAAATCAATAAACAGTACATAACTTTAATTTTTATTGTTATAATATGTAGAAAACACACAATTTTACTCTAGAAAATCTATATTTTGTGTGAACTTAATGTGAAAGTACCATAATGTCACAAGAAATTAATTACCCAATAGGCCTATATTGATGTGTAGCCTACACTGAAATTTATATATAATACCAAGTAATTTTGATTTCTTAAAAAAAAATGGTTTAGACTATACAAAACAAAGCATTTAATGACATTAGATTGGTCTTTAACTGTGGTGGGAATTTTCCACTATTACTGCTACTAGCGACAACTAATCGTTTTATGGTGAAAACAATCAAAAGATTAAACGACAATAAAATGTTTAGCCCTAATAAAAACTGTATCTTGATTTGTATGGTCTAAAAACAGCTCATGAACTATTACGCTTCATTCTATATGCGCATGCGTGACTCAGATCGGACAATCAAATCGGGCAGCATCAGTTTCGAATGTAACGGTTGACCCTGTTTTACCTAGAAGTTCGTGCCTTTTTTACCCGCAGCTCGGCATTGTGCAGTTCTGCATTGGCGATTGATGGCACAATTTTCTGACTCTTTGGGACGTAAATTTTCTTCTTGAGATAAGCATGCCAACAGAAATTGGTTGTCTAAGAGTAAAGGCTTTCTTGAAGGTACGTTTTGGTTTATAATCAAAGTTACGTTTCGTTACATAACGTTAATGTCAAAAGTTTGCTAGGTCAAGTTACCTTACGGTTATCTTAACTAGTGCTGAATCTAATGCTCTCTTTTGTACAGTCTTGTGTTGCCCTTGCAACAAACAGACAAGAAGACTTGAGCAAACAAGCCATCGATTAGTCGCTGAGTTGTAATTTCTGTGGGAAGTCGGTTAAGACATTGAGATGTTATGTTCTTCATTGCAAACTTCATTGTAATGAGCCACATTGTTTTTTTTAAGTGCTTTGATGCCGGGTGCAAGCAGACATTTAATAGATATGGAGTATTTAAGGCTCATTTTTACCAGAGGCATAATGTAGGCCTATCTGCTTCTGCTAATGCTACTGTCGGGACTAGTGTTACTGTGTTTAAATGCGCAGTGGCATTGTGTGAATGCCAGCATCAAGATAGTAAGAGTCTGATAGCTCACTTGAAGGAGCATATTATGGAAGGACGTACTATGAGTTGTCCAGTGAGAGGATGTACAAATGTTTTCAAAGTCAAATCTTCATTTACAGCCCACATGTCACGGAAACACAAAGATTTTGCAGATAGCAGTATCAGAGACTTGTATAGAGAGTCTGCTTCTCAGTCATCATCTGTTGCAAGTGAATCAGGTGACTTTGGCCCTCAAGTGTTTCAGGCAGTCACAGAGACAGGAACAGATGAAGGTGATATGGATATGCCAGAAAATTTCAGTGATCTTTTTCTTCGAAACATCAGTTTATTTTACTTGAAATTACAGGGGCAGTTTCTACGACCTGCTTCACCCATTCAGACTATTGTTGAGGAGATGCAAAACATATATGAATTGGATCAGACATATACTTTGAGTAAATTTGCTTCACTGCCAAAAAATGACACATCATTATCAGATGAGGACATCGCCAAAGGTTGTGAGTCTGTCAATGGATTTGATCTGTTCTCTGGATGCCATACAGGGCTGATGAGGACCGCATACTCGAGCTCAATCTTTCAAAAAATGTTCAACTATATGGAGCCGAAGAAAATGTTTTTAGGGAGAGATGAGAACAGGGCAGATACAGTAGGTTTGCCTATTATGTGTTATTGAGAGAGACTTTGAAATGTTTATTAGAATCTGATCTGTGGCAGAGTTGTGTGTCAGGAGAGGACTTGTCTCAATCTCCCTCAGATATTTTAAGTGACATTAGTGATGGTGGCGGCACGGTGGTGTAGTGACTAGCACTGTCGCCTCACAGCAAGAAGGTCCTGGGTTTGAGCCCAGCAGCCAGCGAGGGACTTTCTGTGTGGAGTTTGCATGTTCTCCCCTTGTCTGCATGGGTTTCCTCTGGGTGCTCTGGTTTCCCCCACAGTCCAAAGACATGTGGTTCGGTTAATTGTTGGTTCTAAATTGACCATAGGTGTGAATGGTTGTTTGCCTCTGTGTCAGCCCTGTAGTAACCTGGTGACTTGTCCAGGGTGAACCCCGCCTCTTGCCCATAGTCAGCTGGGATAGGCTCCAGCTTGCCTGCGACCCTGTAGAACAGGATAAGTGGCTATAAGATAATGGATGGCTGGATTAGTGTTGGTCAGATGTTCAAATCCAATGATTTCTTTGGTCAAAATCCATCTTGTTTCAAGCTGATATTATACCAGGATGCATTTGAAGTTGTTAGTCCTTTAGGCTCTACAAAGTCAAAACATAAAGTGCTAGCTGTTTATGTGTCTGTTGCTAACTTGCCACTTCATGTATGGTCTGACACAGACCACATGTCACTTGTATTGTTGAGAAAGATTTCAAAGAATTTGGGCATGCGAAGGTGTTCTCTGAATTACTATCAGACTTGAAGGAATTGGACGAGAATGGGATTGCAGCATCAGATGAAAAGGTAGTCAAAGGGACCTTGTACTGCATTGCTGGAGATAACTTGGGCTCACATTGCATCGGTGGCTTCTCTGAAAATTTCAGTTGCTCACAACATTTCTGTAGGTACTGCCTAATAACCAGATCTCAATTTCAGAGTAGTGATCCAAATCTGTGCGGACCTCAGCGTACCATTGAGAGCTACAGTTCAGCCGTTGATCGCCTTAAGACTGAACATACACCAAACGTGGAAAGAGTAAAGTTCAAGTCAGTATTCAACTCTTAAATACTATAATGTCTGTCAGCCAGGTTTGCCACCTTGTCTGGGTCATGACATTTTTGAAGGTGTTTTATCTTATGATGTTGCTCTGTATCTTAAGTATTTCATAAAGAAAAAAGCATGGTTCACTTACTCCACTCTGAATTGGCGCATTAAATAGTTCAAATACTGTATGTCTGATGCTACTACAAAGCCATGTGAAGTCAACCCTCATGCAGATAAACTCTCAGGACAGGCCATACAAAACTGGAATTTTCTAAGCCTATCAAAATTGGTGACCAAGTGAAAGAGACTGCAGATGATGTTTGGCAGTTGACTCTGCAGCTGAAAGACATTGTGGACATATGTGCTCAGAAAATCTCTGTGCCTCAGGTTGCATATCTTGATGTTCTAATTCAAGAATATTTAGAGTCAGGAAAAGCTCTGTTCCCAGACAGTAACCTGAGACCAAAGCATCATTATTTATGTTATTACCCAGCACTGATTCTGAAATGTGGCCCCCTGATCAGACTATGGACAATGCACTTTGAAAGTAAGCATAGTTATTTCAAGAGATGTGCAAGAAATTTGAAAAATTTCAAAAACCTCTGTTTTACTCTCTCTGAAAGACATCAGATGTTGCAGGCTTATCTTTCAGCAGGATCACTTGGCCAAGCTGTCTTGCAAGTTAAAGGCGGTTCTCCATTTTACTCAGTACTGTGAAGCCATTCAACATGCAGTCAGACCATTTGGCTTCATTGAGACCAACACAAAGGTCACAGCAGAAATGCTGTATAAGGGAACATCATACAAGAAAGGACAATTCCTTGTCACAGGGAACACTGACTCTGTGGAATTTAGTGAACTAGTCCTTATTTTGATTAAAAAAAACCCCCGAAAGTTCATTTTCTGTTGTAAATGTATGTAGCAGAATTCCTTCCTCATTACCATCTGTATTCAGTTAGGAAAGACAAAGAAAAGATACAGTGTCTCAATATCAGTGACTTGAGTTCTATCCATTGCAATCTTATATGAAGGATGGATACCAAATGGTTCCATTAAAACACCATAGTGTTGTCACAATAATGAATGTCTTGGGCTGTCATTCTGGTGCCAGTTGAACTTTATTCACTCTTTGATACTTAGAAATGGATGATGCAGAGCAAAGCAACATAAGATGTGCCATCAGTAAGGTGTTGTCAGACCTCCTGGCCTCACTTCTAAACATTGTAGAGGAGACAATACGGTCGCTGGGGGTGGAAACCAGTGAGGATTTTCACTTCATCCAGGAAGCTGATCTGCTTTCTGTCCTAAGACCAATTCAAGCACAAAAAATGGTTGCTGCATGGAAACAAACCAGTATGTACAATGCAACAAAATTAATTTTTTACAAATAACCAAGGATAAACCTCATTTAATACATTTTTTATTTTAAAATTTTTGTTGTGGTGGCACGGTGGTGTAGTGGTTAGCGCTGTCGCCTCACAGCATGAAGGTCCGGGTTCAAGCCCCGTGGCCGGCAAGGGCCTTTCTGTGCGGAGTTTGCATGTTCTCCCCGTGTCCGCGTGGGTTTCCTCTGGGTGCTCCGGTTTCCCCCACAGTCCAAAGACATGCAGGTTAGGTTAACTGGTGACTCTAAATTGACCGTAGGTGTGAATGTGAGTGTGAATGGTTGTCTGTGTCTATGTGTCAGCCCTGTGATGACCTGGCGACTTGTCCAGGGTGTACCCCGCCTTTCGCCCGTAGTCAGCTGGGATAGGCTCCAGCTTGCCTGCGACCCTGTAGAACAGGATAAAGCGGCTAGAGATAATGAGATGAGATGAGAAATTTTTGTTTTATAGCACAGAGAATTGAAATCCACAGCCAGTCAACATTAAGCTCTCCGACTTCCTCAACGCGCTCCTCAGTCTCCTCCCCCTCGCCCAGCCATCCAAATACTGCTGCAGATTGGGTTGACAGCTTCCAGATTCCATGGGGCAAGTTTCCTGAAGCCTTGATGCAGTGTTTGGAAAGGGGGAAAAGACCAAGTCCACGGTTAAGGAAAGAAATGATTCGGATTGTTGTCTCTGAGATGATGAATGCACGTGCTTCTCCTGGTAAACAAGCTCTACAGAAGTTGCCAAAAAAATAGTTGCCAAGTAGGCTATCCAGTGTCACTACAAGATGTCATAGAAGGTGATGTGGTGGGACCAGGATATCACTCATTGGTTAAGCAGTTACACGCCCGAATTGAAAATGTGAAGCGGTCTTCAGCACCAAGGATAATGAAGCGCAAACTGGGGTCAGATAAATATGACACAGATGAAATCCCAGCCGACTAAAGGGCAGCTGTTCAGGACACATATGGCTGCATAAAGTGGGACATGAAATTCATGCCAGTGAGTGAGATGCCGGAAAGCCAGCAGGAGAAGAAAGACAAAATGAAGGTGCTTAAACAGACTAACTTTAGCCCAGATGAAGTAAAAACTCTTATGAAGTGCATCTACTACTCCCAGCGTAAAGAGATAAACAAGGGAACAGATCACCAGTACCTCATAGAGGAGTGGCCTTTTTTGTTCCAGGAGATTGGCATGACAGTCCACTTCCAAGAACTCACTGGGGTATCACTAATGGAGACTTTCATCACTAGTGAAGAAAAAAGGTAAAACGGCTTCTGAACTTCATGAGAACCATTTGTGCTGACAAGAGCAAACGAATATTGCAGACTGTCACACAGCTGAAAATTCTGAGAGGACAATTGGTGGGCTGCTCAGAAGATGTCAAAGATATGGTGCTCCTTCTTTTGTCCTATTTTGATGAAAAAGAGGAGAACCTCTTCCATTGTATAGAAGAAACTTGTCTGGCAAAAGAAGTACAAGTGGAAAGCTTGCCTGTGACACCATGCATTACTGTATGTAGTAAGTTTATATTCATCTTTATT
Source organism: Neoarius graeffei (assembly GCF_027579695.1). NCBI lineage: Eukaryota > Metazoa > Chordata > Actinopteri > Siluriformes > Ariidae > Neoarius > Neoarius graeffei. The sequence goes on from NC_083585.1 coordinate 24,292,611, forward strand.
CATTCACTGAAGGAGCTTGTATGGAAATATTACACAAAATGCACTGTCATGTTTTAAAGTGGGGGCGGCACGGTGGTGTAGTGGTTAGCACTGTCACCTCACAGCAAGAAGGTCCTGGGTTCAAGCCTAGCGGCCGATGAGGGCCTTTCTGTGTGGAGTTTGCATGCTCTCCCTGTGTCCGCGTAGGTTTCCTCCAGGTGCTCCGGTTTCCCCCACAGTCCAAAGACATGCAGGTTAGGTTAACTGGTGACTCTAAATTGACCGTAGGTGTGAATGTGAGTGTGAATGGTTGTCTGTATCTATGTGTCGGCCCTGCGATGACCTGGCGACTTGTCCAGGGTGTACCCCGCCTCTTGCCCATAGTCAGCTGGGATAGGCTCCAGCTTGCCTGCGACCCTGTAGGACAGGATAAGCAGCTACAGATAATGGATGGATGCTTTAAAGTGCTAGTTGTGGTTCTGAAACATCCAGTTGTATTTTCTCCTCTAAATAAGTTTGACTTGTCAGCTCCTTTGCTGTGGTGAAAACGAGTGCCTCACCAGCAAACTACAAATTTGAGATCCACTACAATGCATTCTGTTCTTGTTGTGAGCAATTCCAGCGTTATGGACGTGACACTTGAACTCAAAATGGCAACAAATGACCCAGTGCATGTTTTATTGTCTCCCAGTATTTAAACAGGTGTTGCATATTTTAAGGCTGTACCATACTGGAGAAGTGATAGAACAAGAACAATTCCCATAGTACATCTAGGGCATGCCAGAAAACGCCAATAAAAGATGCGTTATGGATGTGACAGAAAAAGTATCACTTTTCTTGGGTGACTGTATATTTTTATCAAACTCTGTGAAATTGTAAACCTAATGTCGAAATGGAGATATCCATTTGATAGAGGGGTCCAAGGTGAATATTAAAAAAATCTTTGTTTAAAATATTTTGTATTTCATGCAGAGTTTCGGAAGGAAAAGTCAGCGTTATGGATGTGACGAAATTCCGTTATGGATGTGACGCGTCTGAAATAGACATGGCATATGTTTAGAAAATCAGCAATTTAACCACCATAACCCTTTGAAAAACTCTCTAAATATCAGCTAAAACTATCAAAGTTCTTAAATAATATTTAGGATGGCTATTGTTTTGCTGTTTTGTGGATTTTAGCATACATTTCTGTGGCTTGTGGCAATAATATAGAATTGTACATGATCAAAGTTGATTTTAGCTTGGGTTTTACATTATAAGAAAGAAAGACTGACAGTGACATATTAGGTTGGTTACAAATTGGTTCAACTTATTCACATCTGTAAAATACAGGCCTAGGTGATCTCTCTGGAAGTGGTTTTGATGTATTACATGTTGCTTTATTTTTGCATGGTGAGGTTGACATTTACATGGAATTGCCCTTGTGCATCATTCAAACAATTTTATCAGCTCAAAAACAATGGTGTTAGCTGGTTTAGATCCACTTGATTCATTTTGATCACTGTCACCACAAAGCAGGAGCTGATGAATCAAACTTGGAGTATCTATTACACTAGTACAGAGGAGAAAACACCACTGAATGGTAATAGCTAATGTGCTGCTTCTTTGCAGGATCCTACTGCTATGCCTCAAGGCAGTTCATGCTGATCGTAAATGGCACAGTTGTGATTGACCAAATCTCCACCTTCATCTCTGCCATCTGTTTGATATTTGGAAGCTAGTACTGCCTGAATATCCACTATCCAGTGGAACTGGGCTCCACACTTGAGTTCCTTCCAAGATAAAGACATATTTTTTATTTCTACCTTTTGAAGAAATCAATGTATATGGTGGATGATTATGATTTCTTCTGGTCACAAAGGTGTTTCTTCAACATCAACCCAGACAAGGGCACAAAAGTTGAAACAAAGAAAAACAAGAAGCAACTCTCAGTGAACCCAGGAGTCCTCACCCTCATCGCAGATCTCTCTGATTATGAGTGGAGAGAGACATGTTAAACATGGACTTAACTGAACTGTTAAGACTGAACTCTGTACGGGACTAGCTGCCTGGAACAGCATAGACTTTATTGTCCTTTACCAGTTAACCATTGACATTCAGTGTTCTGTAATGTTTCTGTTAGCTTTAGTGTTTTAATAAGCTGTTTATTTGATTCTGTTAAATTTATGTGAACTGGCATAGCATGCATTTTGGTGGCGTCACTAATTTCTTCAACAATAACAAGAAGACAACAGCATTTTTGTTAGAGGCTGTTTTTTTCAGTTAGGTCAAACAGTTTTAGCAGGAGACCAATTTCAATTACATGATTCTGAAAATGGCAAACAGTGATTTACTTCTGTAAGATTTTACATTACTTTCAGGGAGTTTTCGATTGTCTTTTTGTTTTTTTTTTATTGCCAGAAGCAACTTTTCAAAAGATTTTGTCCCTCATTTATTTGAAATCTTTGATACTGGTAGAGAATTTGCAGAGCTTCTTGGCTCTCCATGCATTCAAGTTAATAAAGTTCTGAAGAACATTTGAGCCTTTGTTTAAGTGCCTTGGTGACACCTGAGAGAAGGTTGAAGATGGGTGGCATTGCCAAGATCTAACAATCTCCTTTTAGGATAAGTAAACTGAAGCCATACTGCTCTTGTATAAATTATCTTGTCTTAATAACAAGTGCAATTTTTTTCCTCCTTCTGTTTTTTTTTTAAGGTATTACATTCAAACTTATATGAATGGTTGTGGACTTGGAGGGAACAACTGACTGGCCTTCATGACACCTGGGAAAATGGTGAGCTTCTAATCCATCTAATTGTCGAAAGCAAGCTGTTTTTGTTTTTAACTTTTACATTTTTTTTTCATTTCTGCTTTATTGGACAGCAGAAGCAGAGACAAACAGACTCAGGACAGCTGAGTAAGAAGGGATGATATTCAGCAAAGGACCCAAGCCGGAACTGAATTTTGGCCAGTGTGATAACTGTGTGATACGTGTTCTACCAGGTGAGGCCCAGCTGTTAATCTATTTGAGTGTGAATTTAGTCATTCAATTGTCATTTGGAATCTGTGCACTGAAAAGAAAGAAAGTGTTGATCCCTGAGAAAATCTGTCTTTTAGGATGATGTGTGTCCTTCCGCCTTCTTTTATTTCCTTACCAGTGGTTGTACTTGACATGGACCTTTGCAATCTCTTCGCTGACCTATACTAGTCTACCCTCCTGAACCACCTCTGTTCTGTCCTTTTTTACTGCTGGATTTTACAGTAGATATCAACATTTATGCCTGATTGGTCTACTGCCTAGCCATACAATTGTAAACACTACAAAATCATTTAACCTTCTTGTCACAGTGATTTTGGAAAATGCAAATAATGGCCAGTGCTCTCATTCTTCATCGACATTATCAAGGGCTACTCATAAAGGTATGTTGTTGTTTTTTTTGTTGGTTTTGATTTTCACACCTGTCAAATACTTAAACTGTCACATCAACAATTATGATCGATGATGGCAATAATAATTTTTTTTTTCTGGCTTCCAAGATCATGCCAGCCCACAGCAAATACCTGACTTGTGAAATAACACATGCTCTAAGTTCCAGTTTCCTGAACATCGTACCATGTCAGTGTGAGACTCATCCCATACTGTGTCCCATCTGTCTTCAGTCAAGTCTGGACCCAGTGACTCGGACACCAGTCTTATCAAGGCTACAGTAATTAGAGGTAAGAAGAGTAGCAATCCATAAACAGCCTTCTTCTTCTTGTGTTCATATCTGTGTAAGCATCATGCTCCAGCACTGCATCAGTCTAACTTTTGCTTTGTTTCTGTTTTCTGGCTCCAGAAATGATGATGCCAGTCCACAGTGGGCACCTGATGGCTAACATGTGAGTCTTCAGGCAAACCTGGTGACAGTACAAGGCCTAAGTTCCAATTTCATCAACATCATGTCCATGTGAGATTCTATCCCATGTTGAATGCCCTCTTCACTTAAGTCTGGACTCACTAACTCATTACTCTTGATCAGCCATGCAAGTGGCTAATTTTATCATGTTTGTTCATTCATGTGTGGACACATGCTGTTTTCTCAAAATATCAGCACTGTTTTGTGAGCAGACTGGACAAGTAATTGGATCGTTTCAATAATTTTTTCACAGGGAATGTCTCATCTCATCATCTCTAGCCGCTTTATCCTTCTACAGGGTCGCAGGCAAGCTGGAGCCTATCCCAGCTGACTACGGGCGAAAGGCGGGGTACACCCTGGACAAGTCACCAGGTCATCACAGGGCTGACACATAGACACAGACAACCATTCACACTCACATTCACACCTACGGTCAATTTAGAGTCACCAGTTAACCTAACCTGCATGTCTTTGGACTGTGGGGGAAACCGGAGCACCCGGAGGAAACCCACGCGGACACGGGGAGAACATGCAAACTCCACACAGAAAGGCCCTCGCCGGCCACGGGGCTCGAACCCGGACCTTCTTGCTGTGAGGCGACAGCGCTAACCACTACACCACCGTGCCGCCCCACAGGGAATGTGTAAATGCAAAAACAGTTTCTTAAAGTTTAACAGTGTACCTTGGTTTGCAATGGGCTTTATTTGTTATTTTCTTTATAATTTACCTTAAGCAGTTGTTGACTGTAAAATCTATGCCAACCATCAGTAATGTCTTATGTGTTGTACCATACATTTTTTTTTTTGCAATGATATTCTGGGAACCACAGCTGCTGGTAATTTATTGTAAAATTGAAGTCTTCAATAAAATACCATAATGTATCATACAGTTATATTCTGTTTATCACTGAAAAACATTGTAATTAGGTTTACAGTATACATGTAGTTTTTAAAAAAGTTCAACATAAACAGGTTTATGTTACAGCTGCTATTTTTAAAGCAACTTACCGTAAACAGATTTACAAGGTTTACAATACATTTACAATACTGTTTTGACAGTAATTTATGATCAACAAATGAGTTGTAAACTGTGAAATTTACAGATGACTACCGTAATGTCTTATATATTATCACCATATTTTTCATGGTGAGTTCTGGCAACCACAGCTGCCAGTATTTTACCATAAATTACACGGATTTTTTTTTTTTTTACAGTGAACCATTCACACTCAATTTAGAGCCACCAATTAGCCTAACCTGCATGTCTTTGGACGGTGGGGGGAGTACATGCAAACTCCACACAGAAAGGCCCTTGTCACCTGCTGGGCTCAAACCCAGAACCTTCTTGCTGTGAGGTTCTAACCACTCCACCACCATGCCACCCTGAAGCAGGATATAAAATAGTAACAAGAAAAGTGCCTCCTTTTCCTTCTGCGTTTTCTTTCCTTATGTGTTTCTTGTCAGGGTATATTCATATACCTTATGAATAGTATATATTAACTTTATTTAATAAAACATTGCATCTAAAGGGAGATAAATGGTTATACAGAAAGGTGAAATATTTCATTCCAAATAATTCTTCATTAAACATTTAAATTCCATTTCAATTAAAATGTTTCATTTTTGGAAAAAAATTTGTGTGTGTACCGTATATATACTGTGTGTGTGTGTGTGTGTGTGTGTGTGTGTGTGTGTCTATCTATCTATCTATCTATCTATCTATCTATCTATCTATCTATATATATATATATATATATATATATATACAGGATATAGTACACACACACACAGTACTGTGCAAAATTCTTAGGCGCCTTATTTTTTTTCATGCAAACTTTGTTATAGAGTTCTATTTTATGACTTCTACATTATCGAGTCAGTACAAAAAGATTTGAGTCCAAACGTTTGTTTTCCAGCACAAAATTAAATATTACAGGAAAAAAGACTGTATCTGAGCAGCATATTACATAAGAGAGCACTTTTCAGATTAAAAAAGAAAACATAATGAAGGCTGCTGGGTTTTGGGGCAAAATGAAGAAGCGAGTGTGACAGTCTGATGCCCCTTTTCCACCAAAGCAGTTCCAGGGCTGGTTCGGGGCCAGTGCTTAGTTTGGAACCGGGTTTTCTGTTTCCACTGACAAAGAACTGGCTCTGTGGCCAGAAAAAACGGTTCCAGGCTAGCACCAGCTTTTTGCTGGGCCAGAGGAGGGGGGGGGGGGGCGGAGTTGTTAAGACCAACAACAATAGCAAGACCGCGAAAGGTTGCCATTTTTAAATAAGCGACGAGATATCATGGATGCAGTAAAGCAGCAGTCATCCATTATTATTGTTGCTGTTGTTGCTTCTTCTTCTTCTTCTTCTTCTCCGTGTTGTTGTTGCTTTGATGTTCACGCCAAGGTTTATGCAAACGCAGCAACGTAACTGACGTATATAGCGACGTAATGACGTGGCTCCCCTTAGTACCCCGAGCTATGGAAAAGCAAACTGGTTCTCAGCTGGCTCGCAAGTTGAACGAGTTGTGAACCAGCACCAGCACTGGCCCCGAACCAGCCCTGGAACTGATTTGGTGGAAAAGGGGTAAAAGTGTCCAGAAGAACTGTGGCTGGTTCTGCAAGATGCTCAGTAAAACCTACAGGTCATTTCCTTATAAAACTGCACTCACTGGACCTGAGACTACTATTTCTTTTAAAGCAAAGGGTCGACTCACACCAAATGTTGACTTTGTTTTATTTATTTTAGCTTACTGCTCAGATACAAAAAAAAAATTTTCTGTCACATTTAATTTTGTGCTGGAAAACGAATGTTTGGACTCTAAAATGTTTTTGTACTGACTCGATAATGTAGAAGTCGTAAAATAGAAATCTATAACAAAGTTTGCCTGAAAAAAAAAATACAGTGCCTAAGAGTTTTGCACAGCATGTGATATGTTCCAAAAGGCATTAGAAGAAATTATTTGTATTTGCTTCTTATATATTCTGTGTGCTATAAGAAGCAAATACAACCCTTACAGAAAAAACACATGAACTTCACATGTGATTTCTCACATGTGAAATATGTGGAAAATGTGTTTTGCACATGGGAAACGTTATTTGCACATGGGAAACGTGGTTTTGGTCCAATTTTATGCGAATCACATGTGGGAATGTTTTACACATGTGGTAACATGTTTTCCACATGTGCTCTACATGGTAACACATGTTACAAAATCTGATACCATGTATTCCACATGTGGTAACGTGATCACATGTGAAATACATGGGAAATTCATGTGTTTTTTCTGTAAGGGAAATAATTTCTTTTAATGCCTTGGAAGGATAGTGGGTTCGCTGATCCAGGTTGTATGGATAGCTAGGATTGCCCTTGGTGGTCAGCCAATGAAGTAACACATTAATACCATAGTACTAGATTCTAATAATAATGGATGCAGGCCATGAGGGAGGAAGCTTAAAGTGCCATTCCACCATTGGATGTATTCTTTGGCATAAAATACAATATATTTTGACAACATATATAAATGGTATCACTAGATAGAGAAATCTTTTAGCTTCAAAATGATATATCAAACATAATTTTTTGACAACGACAAGTATATTAATTTTGCGACCAAAGTCACTTACCCTTTTAATTTCCGCGCGGTAGTGAAACGTGATGTCATCGGCAGGTTCCCCTTCTTGTGTACCACGTGTCGGTCTATTTTTAGACCAGGAAACCCCCAAAGTGAGAGAGTCATTTCTCCTCGTATATGGGGGCCAAAAAAATTGCGAAAAATTTTGAGTTAATCTTTCAGTTAGCTAGATTTATTGGTATTAGCTAGATTTATTGGTATTATTTTTATCGCGTTCTATCCGCCATTGCTGATAATATGTGCCATGTCACACGTGACGTGGTACACAAGAAGAGGAACCTGCCGATGACATCACGCGCGGAAATTAAAAGGGTAGGTGACTTTGGTCGCAAAATTAATATACTTGTCGTTGTCAAACAATTATGTTTGATATATCATTTTGAAGCTAAAAGATTTCTCTGTCTAGTCATGTTATCATAAAATATATTGTATTTTATGTCAAAGAATACATCCAATGGTGGAATGGCACTTTAATGTTGCACATGATGAAGTACACTTTACCAAGATTTGCAGTGAACACACAGTACTTGGACACTTGGGGATTGTGTTCTGTGTGATCAATTCTTGAATGTTATCGGCGGGATGGGGATGGGGGGGGTTGAATACAAAAATTGTTGTCTTTTCTGCTTCGACATTGTGCTGCATTATGCATTCTTTTGATGTCATCTGCGTCTGTCTAACTTGGTTAAAATGAGAAATACACAAATGCTTTGTTTAGAATACAGAAAAGATAAAAGTTCATTGTTCCAATGTGTTATGATGAAGAACAGGTTTCAGGTGAATATGTGGTTGGATAGCTTGTTCATTGGATAATGGGTTGGATTGTTATATTGTGTTGTTTTTGGTGAAGAACATAATTTTGCTTCTCTTTGACGTTGTTCCAGAGGTAGACTTTGTTTTGTAAATGTGGAGGAAGAATGTGGGTCAGCTGTCATCAAAATGAGCAACACTTCACGTCTATACACTGGATGCATGCAAATATCCCTCTTGACGAGGGACAGTACTGTACTTAGTTTTCACCTTTTATTTATCTGTTTGACTGGAGTACTAAAAAGTCTCTTACACATACGTATACCCAAAAGGCATGACAGTACACAACTGGTGTTTTCCCAAGATTTCTGAACATGTTCAAAACACCTGTTTACATCTGACATGGATTGAAACCATTTTTAAATGCAAATAAACATAACACTTTTTTTTTTTTACATTTTACTGTCACTGAGTTAGGCTCCAGCTTGCCTGAGACCCTGTACAGGATAAGCGGCTACAGATAATGGATGGATGGATGGATGGATGTCACTGAGTTAGTCCTGTAAACAACACTATGAAATATCAATGTCTGATATCAGAATGTGTCAAGCTGAAATTTGCACAAATATCAAGTCATGTCACAACCACACACATTTCTCAATTTACTCCAATTTACCAATTTACGTTTGGGTCACAATAAAAATGTTCTGCTCCTTCAAATCTTACACTTCTTGTCTAAATTAAGTCATCAAAATCCCAATTGAGTCCATTTCAATTCCAGGTTGTAACACTACAAATGTTTTCTGGGGGTTGAATACATGAGCCGTCCAAAATATCCATCCATCATCCATAACCGCTTATCCTGTACAGGGTCACAGGCAAGCTGGAGCCTATCCTAGCTGACTATGGGTGAGAGGCGGGGTACACCCTGGACAAGTCGCAAGATCATCGCAGGGCTGACACACAGAGACAAACAACCATTCACACTCACACCTACGGTCAATTTAGAGCCACCAATTAGCCTAACCTGCATGTGTTTGGACTGTGGGGAAAACCGGAGCACCCAGAAGAAACCCACACAGACACGGAGAGAACATGCAAACTCCACACAGAAAGACCCCCGTTGGCCACTGGGCTCAAACCCAGAACCTTCTTGCTGTGAGGCGACAGTGCTAACCACTACACCACCACGCCACCTGTGTCCAAAATATGAATTTTACAAACAATAATTGTTCTTACGCAAATAGTTCAACAGAGGCATCTTTTAGAAGTTGGTGTTGTGCAAAAAAAAAGTGTGCTTTGCATATGTATCACCCGTATAACCTTCTAAACAAGACTCAAGTCTGTATTTATAACCTCATTAATTAGGTTCTTCCTGTATGTGATGTAGACAGTATAGTTTTATTGAAAATATTTTTATGCCCTTTGTACGTATTCTCAATTTTGACCTGCTGTAGTTCAGCTGCCTTATACTATACACATAAGATGATGAAGCACTTGTTGCAAATCGCCTTGTTTAGTCATTGGTCTGCTGTAGATTGTGAGACTTCCTAGAGTCTTGCTTTAAATGAGCCGTGTTGATTTTGTCAGTGTGCCAAAGACAATATGAGGAGAACTAATATTGACCAGAATTTAAAGGCAAATTGAAGTGTTTAGGGTAAATCAGTGATGTTGAAGCTTCTGTGGGAAAACTCAAACTGTCAACAGAAGAAACTGCTGGTGTGCAAGCTGGTGTCAGCTCTGGCTTTGACCTCACATACCACATAAACCCACGCACTCCAGCCAAGAACAGCACATGTGAACATGGAAAAGTCCGATATAGAGAGAGAAAAAGTAAAGAAAATATTGATATGTTGAAACTTGTATTCCCGTGGGCTGATATTTTGGTCTGTGAAAATTTGCCTTCCCAAGGACATTTCTTTTATCTTGGTACCCAGCAGTAAACTTGTTCCCTCTGCAGAGTAAATGTTGCTTCTTGATAATTTGAAACTTGTTCAGATCAAATGATCAAACACATTTGTTTTGCATGAGTGTGACAAAATGAAGCCACAGAAATTTGTAAGCCTTGGGATGATGTCAGTTCCTGTCATGTGTGAATTTATAAAATGTCCATGGAAACAGTCTCATGAAGATTTGGGTATTGATGCAAGTGCCCCACTGCCAGTCTTGTTCTTGTGAGGATGCCTTGTATAAATGGGAACTTAACTGTCTTTGCCCTTGTGACCATGAGCCCCCTCACTCTGGGAGAGAAACTCACAGCCACCACTCTTGTACTTCATACACAATAGCCTCTTCTCATTCGCACAGATGGTTCCAACATGCCTTGGCTTCAGAATGGAAAGAATGACTTACTTCCTATTTCTTTCCTAAGCTGTCCTTAGAACATGAGGAAGGGTCTTTTCACCAGTCAAATAAGACGAGATAAGAAACATGCACAGTTACCAGTGTCCATAAGAAAGGTGCATTTCTCAAAGAAATCCACACATTTAGCAGGAGGACATCATGAGGGATGGTTAAAATGCATATTAAGATTTGATCTTGAGTGAATGGCGCATTTTAGTTTTAAAATAAATGATTAATAGAGGAAATGAGATATTTGCTACGATATCTCATCTCATTATCTCTAGCCGCTTTATCCTGTTCTACAGGGTCGCAGGCAAGCTGGAGCCTATCCCAGCTGACTACGGGTGAAAGGCGGGGTACACCCTGGACAAGTCGCCAGGTCATCACAGGGCTGACACATAGACACAGACAACCATTCACACTCACACCTACGGTCAATTTAGAGTCACCAGTTAACCAAACCTGCATGTCTTTGGACTGTGGGGGAAACCGGAGCACCCAGAGGAAACCCACGCGGACAACATGCAAACTCCACACAGAAAGGCCCTCGCCGGCCACAGGGCCCGAACCCAGACCTTCTTGCTGTGAGGCAACAGCGCTAACCACTACACCACTGTGCCGCCCTGCTACGATATCCCTTATCAAAAATTCCCATGCATGGATTGTCCAAGAATGGCTCACATGACATAAAATAGTTCCACCATTGATTAAGCAATGTACAGTATCTTGTGATGTCAAAACAACAACAACAAAAAAAAACGATATGATGTGAGTCAGTCATGGTATATCCTCGATATACCATGAACTGACGTAACAATTTTGAGCTATACAGCCGACTCAAGTCACAGCTGTGGCTTCACGAGCATTTCTGTGTGTGTAGATCTACATATTATGATCATGCGTAGCGAGGCAGGCGATAGCACGGAACATTGCACATGTGCAGGTCGAAGGTTGTGCCGATGTAAATAATAAACATGGCTGCCTCCAGTGAGTTTATGCCAAGCTTCAATCTTCACTTTTAGTTTTGAATTATTTGATGAGGGATATTTTGTTAGGACTGAGGACTGTCTTGGCCTCTAGAGGCCGCTGTTATGTTTTTTTTTCTTGTCATGTTTGTTTTGGGCCTCTAGAGGTCACCACTGCTTCTGTGTTTTGTGTTTGTTTTGATTGCCTGTTTAGTCCTCATTATTGCCACCTGTTCCCCATTTAGCTTGTGTATAAATACTTCCTCAGTTTGGTCCCCAGTCACGGAGTCTTTGTGCTGTTATGCTTAGCTCCAGTAACTGCTGTTCTGTGTTCCTTGCCCGTGTCTTTGTGGTTTTTGTACTTTGCTTTCTTTTGGACTTTTTGGACTTTGTGTTTACCATTTTTGGATCCTCTGAGCGTTTGTATTTTTGCCTCTTCTTTTCTGGTTTTTTGGCTCTTTGTTTCTTTGAACTTTTGGTTTTTTCCCGGTTATCTTCTGAGCGTTTGGTTTATACTTTTGTTTTTTGCCTTGGATTGTAAATAGTGTAAATATTGTAAATAAACTGTTTTGCTACTCTACTTTCGCCTCACGCCTCTGCACTTGAGTTATTCCCCTGGTGGCCTAGTGGGGGTTTGCTGGATTACTATACTGGTGACCTGGGTTTGATTCCCAGCAAAGCCCTAACATATTTAAGAGTTATTCCACGAAAGCAAGTTGTACATGAGCTGATAGCTGATGAGGCATCTAGCACCGAGTTGACTATAAGACATGTGCGACGAGATTGAGTGGAATAACTGTTTTATTCTATCCACATTGACTGGATTTTGAGAAACAGAGCATTTTTATTTTTTGCAAATTTGATAAATAAAAACTTTATACAAAATGTCCGACAAAATCATTGCCGCTTAGAATGTAAACAAACGGGGAAAATCACAGTAGCAATTTGTGAAAAATGCTATAATAATTCTTGAAAAATTAAAAAAGATATGTTCTTACCATCAAATACATTTAGTCCATATTTTGTTGCACTTTTTTTGTATTTTTGGGGGTCTTGTTTTCAAGTAGAGTTTTTATTTAGTCCTCGGTTGGTTCAGCAACACGTTCCACTATTTTGTTTTTCTCTATTCATGGTATATGAGCTGATAGTCTAGTAGTAGAGTAGCCAATCAGAGCACATGATTGCTCATATCCAGTGAATGTGGATAGAATAAAAATCAAATATACCATGCACTGAGAGGCACCAGTAATTATGGATTCTCTTCAGTGACTGGCATAATATTGTTTTCTTTGGGGCTGTGCCCCCGATTTCAGAGAATCCATAATTTCAACCAGAGCCTCTCAGTGCATGGTATATTTGATTACTATAGGCCTGTCGTTATATAGCCTAGTCAAAATATGACGTCTTGATTTTAGCTCGTCTACTGCTATCTTACCTAATTTTTGCTTTATAATTTTAGAACCACACCTCTATCATTGAAAATCAAAATCTTACACACACTGGGAAAATGACAATCACTGAGTTACTATCATTAAGTTACAGACCCATTCCTCAAAAACAAGTAAATCTATACTTATTGTATTGTGCTTATTGTTAGGCTAGGCTACTGCTCCTTCCCATCCTCTGTCCTCCTGTTACCCCTCCTCCCCCCCAGAGAGGAATTGTACAGTCTGATGGCATGAGGGACAAAGGAGTTTTTGAGTCTGTTCGTCCTGCACTTGGGAAGGAGCATTCTGTCACTGAACAGGCTCCTCTGGTTGCTGATGATGGTGTGCAGAGGGTGACTGGCATCGTCCATGATGTTCAGTAGTTTGTCCATAGTCCTCTTCTTTGCCACCGTCACCAGAGAGTCCAGCTTCATGCCGACCACAGAGCCGGCCCGCCTGATCAGTTTGTCCAGCTTGGATGTGTCCTTCTTGGATGTGCTGCCCCCCCAGCACACCACAGTGTAAAACAGGACACTGGCGACCACAGACTGATAGAACATCCACAGGAGTTTCCTGCAGATGTTAAAGGACCACAGCCTCCTAAGGAAGTATAGCCTGCTCTGTCCCTTCCTGTATAAGTGATTGGTGTTGCAAGTCCAGTCCAGCTTGCTGTCCAGCCACAGCCCGAGGTACTTGTAGGAATCCACAGCCTCCACCTCGACTCCCTCAATCAGAACTGGTCGTGACCTTGGTCTGGACCTCCCAAAGTCAATGATCAGCTCCTTGGTCTTCGAGGTGTTGAGCTGCAGATGGTTCCTGTTGCACCATACAGCAAAGTCCCTCACCAGGCTCCTATACTCCTCCTCTCTGTCGTCACTGATACACCCAACGATGGCTGTGTCATCAGCAAACTTCTGAATGTGACACAACTCCGAGTTGTAGCAGAAGTCCACGGTGCACAGGGTGAAGAGAAGAGGGGCCAGCACCGTGCCCTGGGGTGCTCCGGTGCTGCTAATCACAGTGTCAGATGTGATGTCCTTCAGTCTGACGTACTGCGGCCTGTCGATGAGGTAGCTGGAGATCCAGGTGATCAGGCAGGGGTCCACTCACATCCTGTTCAGTTTGTCCTGAAGCAAAAGGGGCTGGATGGTGTTGAAGGCACTCGAGAAGTCCAAGAAGAGGATCCTTATTGTGCCATTTCCCTTATCCAGATGCTGATTAAGGCTCTGTTATGAATGTCTTGGTGTCAGATAACACAGCACACCTTCAGAGGTGTTGTGGAGTCCATGCCTTGACGGATCAGAGCTATTTAGGTGGCACCTACACAATATTAGGCAGGTGGTTTTCATGTTATTGCTGATCAGTGCATATCTACAATATCTGCCATGAAGACCCAATCAAATATTGAGGAAAAAACCCTTTGAATTAAAGCAATACAATCTGGATTTGAATACACACTGGGATTTAATTAAATCTACCCAAAATTTGTCCAATTATCCTTGAGTGTGGGGCCAGCATAACACAAAAGACCCATTAAACTCAACACATTTGAGTCACTTTGAATCACATGTGGTAACGAGGGAGAGGAAAACTCTCACCTGTGTAAACACAATTCACTATAATTATCCAATCAGTTTTCATTATGATCTCAATTACACAGTCACATACTGGCTCTGGGGGAAAAAAACAACAATGGAACAAGTCAGACCATAGAAGGAAAGAGGCAGAGGAAGACAAAGAAGATGGCTTAGGGGATGAAAAAAGACAAAGAAATGAAATAGCTATTCTTGTTGACTGTGTGGCATGAACCCAAAGGAAGCCAAGCAATGAATGCAGCCACATTTGATTCTATGTCTGGAAGACAGATATTTTTCCTGTAGTACTGAGGGAACATCATGGGAGGGACAAACCAATTGTTTACCCAAAATCAAGAGGTTAGTGTTCTTTTCCATAGGCCATGTCATAAAAATGGGAAAGTTACATACATACAGTGGTGCTTGAAAGTTTGCAAACCCTTTAAAATTTTCTATATTTTTGCATAAATATGACCTAAAACGGGCGGCACGGTGGTGTAGTGGTTAACGCTGTCGCCTCACAGCAAGAAGGTCCTGGGTTCGAGCCCCGTGGCCGGCGAGGGCCTTTCTGTGTGGAGTTTGCATGTTCTCCCCGTGTCTGCATGGGTTTCCTCCAGGTGCTCCGGTTTCCCCCACAGTCCAAAGACATGCAGGTTAGGTTAACTGGTGACTCTAAATTGACCGTAGGTGTGAGTGTGAATGGTTGTCTGTGTCTATGTATCAGCCCTGTGATGACCTGGTGACTTGTCCAGGGTGTACCCTGCCTTTCACCCGAAGTCAGCTGGGATAGGCTCCAGCTTGCCTGCGACCATGTAGAAGGATAAAGCGGCTAGAGATAATGAGATGAAATGAGATGACCTAAAACAACATCAGATTTTCACACATGTCCTAAAAGTAGATAAAGAGAACCCAGTTAAACAAATGAGACAAAAATATTATACTTGGTCATTTATTTATTGAGGAAAATGATCCAGTATTACATATCTGTGAGTGGCAAAAGTATGTGAACCTTTGCTTTCAGTATCTGGTGTGACCCCCTTGTGCAGCAATAACTGCAACTAAACGTTTCCGGTAACTGTTGATCAGTCCTGCACACCGGCTTGGAGGAATTTTAGCCCATTCCTCCATACAGAACAGCTTCAACTCTGGGATGTTGGTGGGTTTCCTCACATGAATTGCTTTCAGGTCCTTCCACAACATTTCCATTGGATTAAGGTCAGGATTTTGACTTGGCCATTCCAAAACATTAACTTTATTCTTCTTTAACCATTCTTTGGTAGAATGACTTGTGTGCTTAGGGTCGTTGTCTTGCTGCATGACCCACCTTCTCTTGAGATTCAATTCATGGACAGATGTCCTGACATTTTCCTTTAGAATTTGCTGGTATAATTCAGAATTCATTGTTCCATCAACGATGGCAAGCCATCCTGGCCCAGATGCAGTAAAACAGGCCCAAACCATGATACTACCACCACCATGTTTCACAGATGGGATAAGGTTCTTATGCTGGAATGCAGTATTTTCCTTTCTCCAAACATAACGCTTCTCATTTAAACCAAAAAGTTCTATTTTGGTCTCATCCATCCACAAAACATTTTTCCAGTAGCCTTCTGGCTTGTCCACGTGATCTTTAGCAAACTGCAGATGAGCAGCAATGTTCTTTTTGGAGAGCAGTGGCTTTCTCCTTGCAACCCTGCCATGCACACCATTGTTGTTCAGTGTTCTCCTGATGGTGGATTCATGAACATTAACATGAGCCAATGTGAGAGAGGCCTTCAGTTGCTTAGAAGTTACCCTGGGGTCCATTGTGACCTCGCCTTGCTCTTGGAGTGATCTTTATTGGCCGACCACTCCTGGGGAGGGTAACAATGGTCTTGAATTTCCTCCATTTGTACACAATCTGTCTGACTGTGGATTGGTGGAGTCCAAACTCTTTAGAGATGGTTTTGTAACCTTTTCCAGCCTGATAAGCATCAACAACGTTTTTTCTGAGGTCCTCAGAAATCTCTTTTGTTCGTGCCATAATACACTTCCACAAACATGTGTTGTGAAGATCAGACTTTGATAGATCCCTGTTCTTTATATAAAACAGGGTGCCCACTCACACCTGATCATCATCCCATTGATTGAAAACACCTGACTGTAATTTCACCTTCAAATTAACTGCTAATCCTAGAGGTTCACATCCTTTTGCCACTCACAGATATGCAATATTGGATCATTTTCCTCAATAAATAAATGACCAAGTATAATATTTTTGTCTCATTTGTTTAACTGGGTTTTCTTTATCTACTTTTAGGACTTGTGTGAAAATCTGATGATGTTTTAGGTCATATTTGTGTCAGAAAACAGAATCCAGGGACACATGTCTGCCTGGGGGCATTTTGAGTTATTGACAGATTCAGAAAGTACAGTTTCTAAGCTTTCCAATGATGCCTTCCATGTGGAGATCTGACAGTATTTGAAGAATGTGTGGCCTTTTGAAAGTGTATACTTCTTAAAACAGAAAAGGGAGAAAATCGCCCTCAAAGTTTTCCATCTCAGCTACTCTGGGTGTAGGGCGGGCACATAATGCTGCTCATTTGCATGATATTAAGGAAAGCTCTACCCCCTACGAGCTAGCACGATACTACTTTCATGTAAACAAAGATCACCACGTCAATTTTCCTTCCATGCAAAGTATGCCCAACACAATTATGAAGTACAAAAATAAGTCCTAAAGTATACTTTAACGTTTTGTGGTTTAAAAATTACTCACACCGTAAGAAAGAAAGATAGCACAATGATGACACAACTAACACAACACTAGTTTCATGTAAAGCCTCGGTCACAACCGGCCGTACCGCGCTCCTACGGCCAGTCTACATGCAAAAAACGCAAGAAACACACGAGAGCGCGCATGAAACGCATGAGAGCGCGCGTGTGACGTGCTGATTTTCGAGCTGCAGACCAGCCGCAGAGGTTCTTTGTCATGTCAAACAAACTCTACGGGCGCTTACGTTTTTTTCAGGTTGCAAGACAAACTTACGGCCAACACACATCTTTCTCCGTGAACAAAAAAAACCCCGCAGCGATTTGGGAAACGCCAAAAATCGCATGGCCAAAAAATCGTACGTCCGGTTGTGACCTAGGCTTAACCAAACCACAACACTCTCCGTTACATGCAAAAATAATCACGCAGCCTTAGATTAATAAACTTACCCCATCAGAAAGAGAAACGGCGCCTTGCACACACCAATGCCTCCGATGGAATGTAATCCTAGAACGGTCCGTGTATCATCCGATCATTCAAGTATTCCATTCAATCTGGAAAACGAGGTTGTGGTTTTTTTTGCTAGAAATGGTTATCTCCGATGTAAATACCGTGTGTCTGTTTGCTTCGCAGTGTTTCAGCTCCTCTGCGCTCTGTTTAACTTGGTCATTCCATAGTGAAATCACACGCCTGTATGCAGGTTAAGTAGCCATGCGCTTAGCTCGCATCATACAGATGATTCGCGAAAAAAAAAAAGACTTAAATCATCATGTGAATGGCCCATATGGTAATTTACCCACACCCCCCAGCAGGCTACAGTCCTGACAAAAACGAGACAATTTGCAACAAAAAATGTATGCTTTTCCAACAAAACAATCTATTATCTGAAATACTGATTGCATTCTTCAAGATCTCAACTTGCACATGATGGAAAAAAACAAAAATCACAAATTTAGAAAAAAAATGCTTCTTTTGCGATTATCTCGGATTCGTTTCAGCCGACATGTGTCCCTGGATTCAGTGAGGGGTCACATTTATGCAGAAATATAGAAAATTCTAAAGGGTTCACAAACTTTCAAGCTTATTTATCTTTACGGAGACATGGCTAACACACCTTGTACTAGATGCTAACGTGGACCTGCGGGGATTCACTGCTGTGAGAGCCAACAGAGACACTAACACATGCGGGAAAAGCAAAGGTGGGGGACTCATCATTTATGTTAACAATCGCTGGTGTAACCCGGGACATATCTCTATAAAGACATTTTATGTTGCCTGGACTTGGAGCTGCTAGCCGTTAGCCTGCGGCCATATTATCTGCCGAGGGAGTTCAGTCACATGATCACCATCTGTGTTTACATCCCTCCGAAGGCAGATGCAGCCGCTGCATGTGAGAGGATTCACTCTGTCACAGCAAGGCTGCAGAAACAGCACCCTGAACCACAACCTGGTTCTCCTACAGCCAAAGTACACCCCCCTGGTTCAAAGGCAGCCTGCAACAACTCGCTCCATCAGGAGGTGGTCCCCTGAAATGGAAGATGCCCTCAGGGACTGTTATGACATCACGGACTGGGATTTGCTGCTTAGCCCACACTGTGAGGACATAGGTGGTGTTTACATTAGACCGTATCCATCTCGTTTTCATCGCGGATGCACTGTCCGTTCACAATAAAACGCCGGGAAACGACTCCACAGGCGGAACAACTTGAATCCGCCAGGGCCCACGTATTCAACCAAGTTCGTATCTGATCCGGTGCTGTGTAAACATTGAGATACGAGGAAACGCAGTGCTGAGCTCTAGCTGACGTCGTCATTGGACAACGTCACTGTGACATCCACCTTCCTGATTCGCTGGCGTTGTTCATGCCACGTTGGTCATGTGACGCGACTGCTGAAAAATGGCGCGGACTTCACTTCCTGCTATTGTTTCCGCCTTGTATCACCTTTTTGTTTTTCATTAAAGAGCATAAAAGTATGAATATAATGCTTTGCTTTGTCATTCTTAATGTTGTTCATGGTAAGATGCAAATACTGCCCATTGTATAGTTATGATTGTTTTTAGGCTTGCCATCCTTCCACTTGCAAGTGGTGAGTGACTTGTGCATGCCCGATATGCACTGGGATCTCACACACAGTGGCTCAGTCCCGAATCACTGCTCGTGCGCTTCACTCGCGCGCTCTGTGAGCTGCGCAGGGCCGGAGTGCGCACTCTCCAGAGGGCACTCACTGTTCAGGGCGGAGTGATTTGGAGCGCAGCCGCTGAGGAGGAAGCGCTGAGCCGCACTGACACATTTCAACTTACGTGCCGTCTAATTATTCATGTGATTAGCGTATCCGTGTATTGGCGTTGCTGTGTGCACGCGAATCGTGTATTGGCATTGCTGTGTGCACGCGAATCGTTTTAAAAACGTTAATCTGATGATCCGCTGATACAGTCTAATGTAAACACCACCATAGAGGGGCTGACACACTGTCTGACGGATTACCTTAACTTCTGTGCAGATGTGGTCTCCCCCGCTAAGACTATATGTTGTTACCCTAATAACAAGCCATGGGTAACACAGGAAGTCAAAGCTGTCGTCAACAGGAAGAAGGCCACCTTCAGGAGCAGGGATAGGGAGGCAATGAAAGCAGCACAGCAGGAGGTAAAACGCTGAGTGAGGGAAGCTAAGGACAGCTACAGTAGAAAGGTGGAGCAGAAGCTGAAGGAGAACAGCATGAGGGAGGTCTGGGAAGGTGTGAAAACCATCACAGGCCACAATACAAAGACCAGAGTTGTTGAGGGGACAGTGGAGAGGGTGAATGAGTTGAATGACTTTTTCAATCGGTTCAACCAGCCCACGTCCCCCCCACCCTCTCCCTCACTGCAGCCATCTCTCCTTCTTCCCTCAACACACCTCCCCCCAGTCATCACAGCAAGCTCCTCCTCCCTCTCCTCCCCCACCTCAACACAGACTCCTCCATGCATTACTGCAGACCAGGTCAGAGGTCAACTGAGGAAGCTTCACCCCAGGAAAGCAGCAGGCCCAGACAAGGTGTGTCCCCGACTGCTGAAGACCTGTGCTGCTGAACTGGGTGAACCACTACAACGCATCTTCAACCTCAGCCTGCAGCTGGGGAGAGTGCCCACCCTCTGGAAGACATCATGTATCGTTCCAGTTCCCAAAAAGAATCGGCCCAGCGAGTTGAACGACTTCCGACCGGTGGCACTCACTTCACATCTGATGAAGACATTGGAGCGGCTGTTCCTCAGCCTCCTCAGACCCAAGGTACAACATGCCCAGGACTGTCTGCAGTTTGCATACCGGGCAGGTGTCATTGTGGAAGACACCATCCTTTACCTGCTACACTGAGCCCACTCGCATCTGGATAAGGGTACAGTGAGGATCCTCTTCTTGGACTTCTTGAGTGCCTTCAACACCATCCAGCCCCTATTGCTTCAGGACAAACTGAACAGGATGCGAGTGGACCCCTGCCTGGTCACCTGGATCTCCAGCTACCTCACTGACAGGCCGCAGTACGTCAGGCTGAAGGACATCACGTCTGACACTGTGATTAGCAGCACCGGAGCACCCCAGGGCATGGTGCTGGCCCCTCTTCTCTTCACCCTGTGCACTGCGGACTTCTGCTACAACACGGAGCTGTGTTACATTCAGAAGTTTGCTGATGACACAGCCATCGTTGGGTGTATCAGTGACAACAGAGAGGAGGGGTATAGGAGCCTGGTGAGGGACTTTGCTGTATGGTGCAACAGGAACCATCTACAGCTCAACACCTCGAAGACCAAGGAGCTGGTCATTGACTCTGGGAGGCTCAGACCAAGGTCATGACCGGTTCTGATCGAGGGAGTCGAGGTGGAGGCTGTGGATTCCTACAAGTACCTCGGGCTGTGGCTGGACAGCAAGCTAGACTGGACTTGCAACACCAAACACTTATACAGGAAGGGACAGAGCAGGCTATACTTCCTTAGGAGGCTGTGGTCCTTTAACATCTGCAGGAAACTCCTGTGGATGTTCTATCAGTCTGTGATCGCCAGTGTCCTGTTTTACACCGTGGTGTGCTGAGGGGGCAGCACATCCAAGAAGGACACATCCAGGCTGGACAAACTGATCAGGCGGGCCAGCTCTGTGGTCGGCATGAAGCTGGACTCTCTGGTGACGGTGACAGAGAAGAGGTCTATGGACAAAATATTGAACATCATGGATGATGCCAGTCACCCTCTGCACACCATCATCAGCAACCAGAGGAGCCTGTTCAGTGACAGAATGCTCCTTCCCAAGTGCAGGATGAACAGACTTAAAAACTCCTTTGTCCCTCACGCCATCAGACTGTACAACTCCTCTCTGGGGGGGAGGAGGGGTAACAGGAGGACAGAGGATGGAAAGGAGCAGTAGCTTAGCCTAACAATAAGCAATACCGGACAATGTGCAATATAATGTGCAATATAAAGTGCAATATCTCTCCTGCTGCCACTCCCCCCCTTCTCCCCACCTTTTTCCCCCTTCCCCCTCCCCCTTCCTCTCTTCCCCATATCTTATTCTTTTTATATTTGTATATGTAAATACTTAATTTATTTTAATTTATCTAGAAGTTTTCTCTATTTCTTTTCTCTGTTTATCTGTAATGATGCTGCTGGAATCTTAATTTCCCTGAGGGAACCCGCCCAAAGGGATCAATAAAGTTTTATCTAATCTAATCTAATCTAATCTAATCTAATCTAATCTAATCTAATCTAATCTAATCTAATCTAATCTAACCACTGTATGGCTCATCAACTGAGCAGAAGACTGCCAGGGCAGTTTCCATTGGATCTAATGGAGTTTTCCCATTTGATCACTTCCTTTCTAAGGCCAAGTTTACATTAGACCGTATCTGTCTCGTTTTCTTCGCGGATGCACTGTCCGTTTACATTAAACTGCCTGGAAACGCCGGGAAACGGGAATCCACCAGGGTCCACGTATTCAATCCAGATCGTGTCTGGTCCGGTGCTGTGTAAACATTGAGAATACGCGGATACGCTGTGCTGAGCTCTAGCTGGCGTCGTCATTGGACAACGTCACTGTGACATCCACCTTCCTGATTCGCTGGCGTTGGTCATATGACGCGACTGCTGAAAAATGGCGCGGACTTCCGCCTTGTATCATCTTTCATTAAAGAGTATAAAAGTATGAAAATACTGCAAATACTGATGCAAATACTGCCCATTGTGTAGTTATGATTGTCTTTAGGCTTGCCATCCTTCCACTTGCAAGTGGTAAGTGATATGCACTGGGATCACACACACAGCGGCTCAGTCCCAAATCATTGCTCGTGCGCTTCACTCGCGCGCTCTGTGAGCTGCGCAGGGCCGGAGTGCGCACCCTCCAGAGGGCACTTGCTGTTCAGGGCGGAGTGATTTGGAGCGCAGGATGCCTGCGGAGCCGAGCGTATCCGTGTATTGGCGTTGCTGTGTGCATGCGAATCGTGTATTGGCGTTGCTGTGTGCACGCTAATCGTTTTAAAAACGTTAATCTGATGATCCGCTGATACGGTCTAATGTAAACCCCACCTAATTCCCAATAACAAAGTCTTGAAATCATGACCCTGCCCCCCTGTATAAGGTCCTCCCCCCATGTCCCATTCGTCTTCTAGCCATTCTTGTCAACCCATATGCCCCAGGTGGCTTTGGAGTAATCACTGCTAGGTGACCTTCCATTTGACTTCCTTTTGTTCTGGGCAAACAAGACAGTAAGTGTGTATCAAAGTCATCATGAGCATTTGTAACACACCCTGATGGCACACCTCACCAAACAATAACTACAGACTTCCCAGGCCAAAAAGGGCCCTATTCTGAGCTTCTTCAGGAATTTGCAGACTTCCTCTTGCACATAGTTGTTGAAGTAGAAATAGCAGTAATTGTTTGAGAGTTCAATCTTTATTCTGATAATCCACAAGTCCCTCTGAGAGCAGGCTTGGTGCCTATTTTAGAATCAGTAGGTGTCAATCAAAATATAGAGTATCTCACATAGGTATTCACCATCCTTGAAATTTTTCACATTTTTGTAGCATTCAATATCAGTGGGAGTCCATTTCTGTCCCCGAAGGTACAATCTACACTAATGGACCCCCTAGTGCTCATGATTGGACCTCAGGGTAACTATTTGGACTATTTTAGTGCCAAAAAGTTACATGTATGTTCCCAAGCAGTATATAAAGGGTACAAATAAGAGGTTACTGCCCTAGTGACAAGCTGTTATATCCCTAAAGGTACAATTATTTTCTGAGGGTGTTCCAAACTGGAACTGAAATGGACCTAATTGTGATTTTCTATTTCATTTATACAGTTACAACTTGGATATTTTTCTATCAGCTTTGTGCATCTGGACCCTGGTATTTTTGCCCGTTCCTCTTGGCAAAATTGCTTAAGGTCTGTCAAATTGGATGGAGACCTGAGGTGAAATCTTGCCACAAATTCTCAATCGGATAGAGGTCTGACTGGGACATTGTAATGCATTCAGGGTCTTGGTTTTGAACAGCCCCAGTTTGACATAGACATGCTAAACAGCATTCGGCTCAGTTAGCTAGCCACTAATGTTTTTTTTCTTGACATATTATTGATAATTGAGTTGGTGTTCGCTACAACTTGGTTTGTTAGAATTGTTCAAAAATGCATTCTTCAGATATAGAATTTTGGATTAGTTGTGTTAAGAAACTATCCTAACTGGGATGTATTCACTGTAATTAACAAATAATTCATCGAACTTACTGCAAAAATATGAATTAAAATATGTAACTGTATAATAAGATAGGAACATGACAGCCTTAAGTCAGAATAATTTACAAACAATATCATGCTACTGGGTTTTGCTGCAAAATGAAGACGTGAGTGTGACAAAGTGTCCAGAAGAACTGTGGCTGGTTCTGTAAGATGCTCAGTAAAGCCTACAGCTCATTTCCTTATAAAACTGCACTCACTGTACCTGAGACTACTAATTTTTTTTAAAGCAAAGGACACCAAATCTTCTCACACCAAATATTGACTTTGTTTTATTTATTATGGCTTACTGCTGTTTCTAGTTTTTTTTTTATGTTGAAACATTTCATTTCATTCTTTTTTAAGCCATTTTTGGTCTTTTTTATATGCTAGGACAATAATTCTGGTCTAATTCTATTTATCGCAACAGGTTTCCAAATACTCTATAAACATTCCATTCTGTTATGAATCAGAAAAAAAATATTATAAATCACAGCACTTTTATTTTTTTAAAGTTCTTCATCTACTTCAACAATGTTACACAAAGATCGATCCATAACAGTTGCAAATGTCACTTAATTCCACAGGGTGTCGATAATGGTGGACACCGGTGAAAGTGATCACTATTATCGACACCTCACGTCACGTGACTTCTCAAACGTGTGTTTAGATACAAAACGGTGACTGTCAAATGAAAGAGTCAGAAACAAAGTAGGTTTCGACAAGGAGATCATGAAATAGCGGTGAATTTGATCAGTAAAAACATGTTCATGATCTTTCCACCATGCTTACCTGCGATGATAACGTCCGGGTTTTCATCAAATTGCTGATCGTGCTAAAAAAATTCCATCTCAGGTAACGAGCTGCGTCATCAGACGGCAAGATCAAAGGCCGAGGTGGGTCTTCCGGTTGATTAATTAACCAATAATAACTGTTGTAACTGAAACTCAGCTTTGTAAAATTGTTTTTATTGGTAAATCTGAAAAGGTGTCTATAATTATGGATTGTCGATAATTGTAGCCACCGCTCAAGTAAACAAAAACAAAATCTCATCTCATCTCATTATCTCTAGCCGCTTTATCCTTCTACAGGGTCGCAGGCAAGCTGGAGCCTATCCCAGCTGACTATGGGCGAAAGGCGGGGTACACCCTGGACAAGTCGCCAGGTCATCACAGGGCTGACACATAGACACAGACAACCATTCACACTCACATTCACACCTACGGTCAATTTAGAGTCACCAGTTAACCTAACCTGCATGTCTTTGGACTGTGGGGGAAACCGGAGCACCCGGAGGAAACCCACGCGGACACGGGGAGAACATGCAAACTCCACACAGAAAGGCCCTCGCCGGCCCCGGGGCTCGAACCCAGGACCTTCTTGCTGTGAGGCGACAGCGCTAACCACTGCACCACCGTGCCGCCCCAAAAACAAAATATGTTTCATATTTTAGATTGATGACACTTTGGCATTATCATAACCAGCTTCATGAGGTAGTCACCTGGAATGCTTCTCAGTTAAAAGGTGTCTTGTCAAAAGTTAATTAGTGCAATTTCTTGCCTTCTTAATATGCTTGAGATCAAACCGTAAATAGTAAATAATAAAAATACAGTAAACAGCCCGATTCCACAACTGTAGTAATCCATATTATGTCAAGAGCCGCTTGGCTAAGTAAAGAGAAACGACATTCATCATTACTTTAAGACATGAAGTGACTTTTAATTAATAAAAATCAAGAAAAAACATTGAATTAAAAGGTGTGTCCAAACTTTTGACTGGTATTACACACACACACACACACACACACACACACACACACACACACACACAAAGATTTACTTTAAAAAATTCTATGTTATTTCTAATTAGGTTTATACATTAAAGTAGGATCTTAATATTTACAAGTAATCCTCTTTTGATGGTTTTCTTTTGGGTCCCTAAAGAAAAACTTTAAGATTCAACAAGGACATGAGGGACGAGGAGACATAATGAGACAAAGTAGAAGATTTAATTTTAAAGGAATGGTTAGCTTAAAAATTGTAGAAATAAAGGCAACCGTTAATCCATTTCTTTCTTTCTTTCTTTCTTTCTTTCTTTCTTTCTTTCTTTCTTTCTTTCTTTCTTTCTTTCTCTCTTAAATCTGTAAAATTGTGTGTATAGAATACTGGATACTGAACATGAATCAAGCAGGGGTCTTATCCATACTTTTATCTTGAAAGGGTCAGTTTAGCTGCAGATTTTCATTCCACCCAAGAAGGAGCTTCAGAAATATTCATTTGAAGACCAAGATCAGTTAATTTAATGTGTGTTATTAGGTGTGGCTCCTGTTTAAGTGGAATGAAAACGTTTAGATTTAGATAAAGTGCTGTGGCCAGACCTAAATAGGAGCCAGGGTGTAGCATAGCAAATTTCCCCAGACATTTAGCTTGTCCTCACAAAGAGAACACTTTTACAAAAACGGCATCTTACGTGTGTGTGTGTGTGTGTGTGTGTGTGTGTGTGATTCTGAATTGAGATAACATATTTGAAAGCAACTTTTGCTTTTGCAAGAGATTTATTGCTGTACATCAGTGTTTGTAAGGTAATGATATGCCCTCTTGTGGCAAGGCAACATTAGTTGATTATACAGCATCCATACATTTATAATACTTATAATAATAATAATAATAATAAGAAGAAGAAGAAATAAGAACACTCCAGTACACTAATGTGCCCACAATTTTGTACTGTGCGACAATGCAATATTATTATTCTCATCTCATTATCTCTAGCCACTTTATCCTGTTCTACAGGGTTGCAGGCAAGCTGGAACCTATCCCAGCTGACTACGGTCGAAAGGCGGGGTACACCCTGGACAAGTCGCCAGGTCATCACAGGGCTGTATTATTATTATTATTATTATTGCAAAAGCTGCTTTCAAATATGTTATCTCAACTCAAAATCTCTCTCTCTCTCTCTCTCTCTCTCTCTCTCTCTCACACACACACACACACACACACACACACACACACACATTGCCGATCCAGACCAGGATGGATACAAGCATCTGGGAGTTCTTGAACTTGACTCTATTCTCGAAGAAATGAAGAAAAATGTAAAGGAGTCATACATGAGTAGACTGAAAGTGCTCCTGAAATCTAAACTGAATGGTAAAAACATGATCATGGTGACCAACTTGTGAGCAGTTGCAGTTGTTAGGTACAACACAGTCGTGATAGAGTGAACTAAGAAGGAGCTTGAGGAGATGGACAGAAGCACCAGGAAAATGATGGAACAGTATGGAGCTCTCCACCAACGAGCTAATGCGCTGCATCTGTACATGCCGCGGAAATGTGGAGGTCGTGGTCTAACTGGAGTTGAGGAGTGTGTAGCCGGTGAGCGTAGATCCTTAGACCTGTATCTGGCTAGCAGCAAAGAGGATCTGCTGAAGTATACTGTAGCAGCCATAAACAATCTGGTGAAGGAAAACATTGAGGGAAAGGATGAGTATAAGGAAAGGATAGCGAAAGGGAAGGTTGCTGTAAAGGAGGCTATGCCACTACATGAGCAGTTTGATCGAGACACCAAGATGTTAAAGACAGACAGCTCATGGGATTGGCTTGTCAAGAGTGACTTGAAGCATGAAACTGAAAGTCTGTTGGTTGCTGCCCAAGACCAGGCACTGAATACAAACTCTAAGAAAGAATATCTACCATCAAGTTGAATCTGATAAGTGTAGGTCATGTGGCGAAAAGGTTGAGAGCGTAGCACACGCTGTGAGCGTCTGCAAAATGATGGCGCAGAAGGACTACAAGTGACGCCACGATAAAGTGTGCTGTCACCTCCACTGGTGTCTCAGTAGGAAATATGGTATTGAGACCGATGACAAATGGTATTGTCATTAAGCCAGAATCTGTAGCAGAGAATGAAGAGGTAAAGATTCTGTGGGATTTTAACATCCAAACGGACCGTATCATTGAACATCCTGATATCACAGCGGTCGACAAAGTAAGAAGGTGTTACTTGGTGGATGTCACCATCCCTGGAGATCACAATATTGCCAAGAAGGAGATCGAGAAACTTGACCTGAGGGTAGACATTGGCAGATGTGGGATATGGAGACTACAGTAGTCCCTATAGTGACAGGTGCACAGGGCTCTGTCCCAAAGAACTTGAATGCCAACCTTGATAAAATAGGCGTTAAGCCTCATGTACGCACTCTACAAAAGTCACTTTTGCTCGGCATTGCCAACATTCTGCAAAAAGTGCTCTCAGTCTGAGGTCAAAGTGACTTGATGGAGAGCACTATAATGTAAGAACTCCAGTATAAATTGCTGTGCGTACTAAGAGATAATAATAATAATAATAATAATAATAATAATAATAATAATAATAATTTAATTAGCACTTTGACCAGCATGAAAAAAGTCTGTGTACATTAATTTGCAAATGACCGCCATTTTTGCCCAA
Source organism: Neoarius graeffei (assembly GCF_027579695.1). Lineage (NCBI taxonomy): Eukaryota > Metazoa > Chordata > Actinopteri > Siluriformes > Ariidae > Neoarius > Neoarius graeffei. The sequence goes on from NC_083585.1 coordinate 24,321,083, forward strand.
ATATAAATCTGTATTATTTAATATACAGTGTATGTGTTTTTACATTTCTGTTTCTTTCTGTTTTATGAGTGTCTTTGTGATTTGCCTCAACAACACCTACTACTACTATCATAACAAATACAATTCACGATCCTAATTTTGGGAAAGTGAGCTCAATATTAAATACACACAGGTCTCTGCTCATGTGATGTCACAGACACATTACCCACAATTCAGTGTGCTGTCAAGGAGAGAAGGAAAAGACAAACTAGAATAGACAATAGATAATAGTTGGACAAGAGAGATGAATGCAGGTGAAATGGAAATAAGTCCACTGAATATAAGTCCTTCTGTAGTGTATTCAGCTGTTCCCTGTGGATGTTTCTGAGCTATCAGTTGTAGGTGCAATTAGTTTTAAGCGATCAATCTCATTAAATCAGTCTCATTAAGTCATTAAATCTCTCATGGAATCATCTCATCTCATCTCATTATCTCTAGCCGCTTTATCCTGTTCTACAGGGTCGCAGGCAAGCTGGAGCCTATCCCAGCTGACTACGGGCGAAAGGTGGGGTACACCCTGGACAAGTCGCCAGGTCATCACAGGGCTGACACATAGACACAGACAACCATTCACATTCACACCTACGGTCAATTTAGAGTCACCAGTTAACCTAACCTGCATGTCTTTGGACTGTGGGGGAAACCGGAGCACCCAGAGGAAACCCACGCGGACATGGGGAGAACATGCAAACTCCACACAGAAAGGCCCTTGCCGGCCACGGGGCTCGAACCCGGACCTTCTTGCTGTGAGGCGACAGTGCTAACCACTACACCACCGTGCTGCCCCTCATGGAATCAGTCTCATTAAATAATACCTTTAATTTTTATGCTTAATAATAAATTATCAAACAACTAAATTATGGTATATTCCAAATTATTATGATCACTTACCATATTACACAACCTATATGCACCTTGGAATTCTTTGAGGTTGGGTGACTTCAAGGAGTATGGAAGCAACACAGACATAGTTTAACAGAATAATTGAATTTATTATAACAAAGATAAAATGAATAATGTCAGTTGAAATATATACAAATATGATATATATACTTGATGAGCGTGTGTGTGTGCGTGCGTGTGTGTTTATCTGAGGTATGTGTGTCACCACGTGGAAAAGAATTAGCTCTGAGTTGCTAGCTAAGATGTGTTTGTGTGTGTGTGAGGCCTGGTGACCATGTGTTTCTAAGTAAACAAGAGAGTTAGCTTTGGTTGCTAATTAGACAAAAGAATTAGCCGTATGTGGCTAGCTAAGGCCCAAGGATCCTACCTCGTGGAGTTAAGACAAAAGGTGTGTATGTGAGTGTGGAGGAGGGCCGCCACATGTTCCCTTGAGACAATACCCTTTGCCCTGGAGGCTAATGAGACAAAAGAATTAGCCATAGGCTAATTTCACTAGCTTATAACAGTACTGAATCCACTGAAATCTTGATGCGGTCAAAATGTGTAATAAGGAAATTAAGTATGTTAGTAAGGAATAGAGAAGCATGCACAGCCTATCTATTAAACAATTGAGAGATTAAAACAAAATAGAACAATCATCAATTCAACATCCTAAGTGTTTACAGTGTACACAATTAAACCATTCCTGAGTTTAAATTCACACTGCTTCATAAAACTAATTCCTAAGACTAGTTTTTCTGCCCAAATACCAGTCTCTTACTTCAGTATCTCGTCTCTATGCGAGATTATGAGAAGATGTTCCGAGACTTTTGGAGTTTCACCATTGTGGAGCACATGAGGTGCAGAGCATTTCTTGGTCCGACGCGTGGTTGCTCGTGATGAAAAGAAAGTCTCTGATCAGACAATGTGCATAGAGAATTAATTAGAAGGATCCGGTCACTTCTAACCTTAAATTAACTGCTTGGGCTGCAGTCGTACGTACTTATAATGAATAAAACCGGTTGTAACTCGACTGAGTTAAAAATCGCGTGATTCTGGATTTTTACCATGGCCAAAGGTAAGTAAAAGAAAAGCGCGAAACTCTGATTCTTGAGGAAAAGAAAAGACGTCTTTATCTGGTTTTCTGGTGCGGGGTATCTCTTTGTGTCCAGATGGCTTGACATCCAAGACGAGAGAGAGAGCGAGCTAGGAGTTTCCAGGTTACTTATGCCTTCCTGGAGGATGTGACGTTGGTGATCCCGCCCAGGCGTGATGTAGGTCAACGCAGAAGTTGGCTGATGGGAAATGTAGTTTCTTAAAGGGACTGTGTTGTAGTTCTTAGACTGACTGTGTTACCTACACAGTAGACCTAGGAATTTTTGGAAGAAAGGACAGATGATAATGTGGACAAAAACATGCTGGAGCTGGAAAAATATGGAGACAATATCCATGTGTATAAAGATGCATCAAACAAGAGAGTGGGAGTTGCCATCCCGGAGCTAAAATTAGTGACAGCTAAAAGGATTAGTGATGACGTATCTGTTTATGCAGTGGGGCAAAAAGTATTTAGTCAGCCACCAATTGTACAAGTTCTCCCACTTAAAAAGATGAGAGAGGCCTGTAATTTTCATCATAGGTACACTTCAACTATGGGAGACAGAATGGGGGGAAAGAATCCAGGAAATCACATTGTAGGATTTTTAATGAATTAATTGGTAAATTCCTCGGTAAAATAAGTATTTGGTCACCTGCAAACAAGCAAGATTTCTGGCTCTCACAGACCTGTAACAACTTCTTTAAGAGGCTCCTCTGTCCTCCACTCGTTACCTGTATTAATGGCACCTGTTTGAACTCGTTATCAGTATAAAAGACGCCTGTCCACAACCTCAAACAGTCACACTCCAAACTCCACTATGGCCAAGACCAAAGAGCTGTCAAAGGACACCAGAAACAAAATTGTAGACCTGCATCAGGCTGGGAAGACTGAATCTGCAATAGGTAAGCAGCTTGGTGTGAAGAAATCAACTGTGGGAGCAATTATTAGAAAATGGAAGACATACAAAACCACTGATAATCTCCCTCGATCTGGGGCTCCACGCAAGATCTCACCCCATGGGGTCAAAATGATCACAAGAACAGTGAGCAAAAATCCCAGAACCACACGGGGGGACCTAGTGAATGACCTGCAGAGAGCTGGGACCAAAGTAACAAAGGCTACCATCAGTAATACACTACGCCGCCAGGGACTCAAATCCTGCAGTGCCAGATGTGTCCCCCTGCTTAAGCCAGTACATGTCCAGGCCTGTCTGAAGTTTGCTAGAGAGCATTTGGATGATCCAGAAGAGGATTGGGAGAATGTCATATGGTCAGATGAAACCAAAATAGAACTTTTTGGTAAAAACTCAACTTGTCGTGTTTGGAGGAGAAAGAATGCTGAGTTGCATCCAAAGAACACCATACCTACTGTGAAGCATGGGGGTGGAAACATCATGCTTTGGGGCTGTTTTTCTGCAAAGGGACCAGGACGACTGATCCGTGTAAAGGAAAGAATGAATGGGGCCATGTGTCGTGAGATTTTGAGTGAAAACCTCCTTCCATCAGCAAGGGCATTGAAGATGAAACGTGGCTGGGTCTTTCAGCATGACAATGATCCCAAACACACCGCCCGGGCAATGAAGGCGTGGCTTCGTAAAAAGCATTTCAAGGTCCTGGAGTGGCCTAGCCAGTCTCCAGATCTCAACCCCATAGAAAATCTTTGGAGGGAGTTGAAAGTCCGTGTTGCCCAGTGACAGCCCCAAAACATCACTGCTCTAGAGGAGAGCTGCATGGAGGAATGGGCCAAAATACCAGCAACAGTGTGTGAAAACCTTGTGAAGACTTACAGAAAACATTTGACCTCTGTCATTGCCAACAAAGGTATAACAAAGTATTGAGATGAACTTTTGTTATTGACCAAATACTTATTTTCCACCATAATTTGCAAATAAATTATTTAAAAATCAGACAATGTGATTTTCTGGATTTTTTTTCTCATTTTGTCTCCCATAGTTGAAGTGTACCTACGATGAAAATTACAGGCCTCTGTCATCTTTTTAAGTGGGAGAACTTGCACAATTGGTGACTGACTAAATACTTTTTTGCCCCACTGTATATGGTTGAGTAGAGGAACACAGAGGAACCTAAAAGTACTGTAATAAGATCAGACTCCAGCTCAGCTTTAGTAAGTCTAAAGAATATTCAGTCCAAAGAACACTGGTTTGAATAGTCAGGAACAACCCAGGAATCACCAAAGCACAGGCCTGCCATGAACTGGAACCTGCTGGAACACTGTTTACAGTCAAACAAGATTTACATTGCCATGGACTGAGAGGCTGCCACCCAAGAAAGAAGCCCCTACTCCAAAATCGACATCTTCAACCTTGACCAAAGTTTGCAGCTGACCACATGGACAAAGAAAAAGTCTTCTGGAGGAAAGGTTTATAGTTAGATGAAATAAAGATTGAGTTGTTTGGCCACAATGACCAAAGGTACAGACTGAGGAACCCTGTACCAACGGTTAAGCACTGTTGGTGGTGGTAGCATCATGCTCCAGGGCTGTTTTATTACCAGTGGAACAGGTGCATTGCAAAAATGGATGGAATAATGAAGAACATCAGGATTCTTCAGCATAACCTTTATTTAGGCACAATTGGGTGTTCCAACAGGACAGTGATCCCAAATACACATCAAAGCTTGTTGTGGAATGGATAAAGCAGGCTAACATTAAAGCTAGATGGCGTTTTGATTTCATAAAATCTGTGAAATTTAGTTCCCTCTGAAATTTGGTGATTGTGATACATGTTTATTTATGCAATATCTAAAAAGCAAAAACAAAAAAAAAACAGGCCATTCTGTGGCTGGGAAGTGATTTAATTTGAGGGGATTCTGGAGCAAATAATGTGCATGAAATCGCTAACTTCATGCAGTCAAGCACACAGAGGAAATCCATGTGTGCATACGCAGGTTTACCTACTTCTTCTTTTTCTTCTTCTTTTGGGTTTTACCGCAGCTGGCATCCACAGTGTTGCATTACTGCCATCTACAGGTTTACCGTTGAGCGTGCACTGACAGTTCCATCATTCTGTCGCTAAACGAACAGCTGATCACACCGAGGTGCTCGCTGACCGCCAATATTTATTAGTTTGGTCCTGCGTTTCCTTTCCTTCGTATATAACATAACGTCTTTTCTTCTTGCTTTCCGTTAGTGTAGTTGCTCTTTCACGTTTCATTTGTGTCCTCCATTTTCCTCTCCTGTTTCAAATTTGTATCCCACAATGCCTTGCGCAAATGGAGAAAGCCCACCACATGACGCAAGATGAATTGGGTCATGGTGAAGCAAGAAAAAATAGCGGAGAATTTCGGGGCACATGGCCCTAAATTTATTAATTACTCTGTTAAAAAACCCTAATAAAATTGGAAGTCTGTGATTTGAATTTAGTCGTATTTGGTCCACTACACAAAAATAACTGGGTGTCAGGGAAAATTATTTTTTGTTTCAGGGAAAATCCACAAATTTAATTGAATTCCACCAATTATGCCAAAAAGAGTGATGAAATATCCAACCAGAGTTCTACCAGAAGCTTGCTGATGGCAAATAAAAGCATCCGGTCAAGGTGAAACTTGTTAAGGGACATTTAACAAAATATTAGGTGTGCTGTATATATACGTATATATTTTTTCAAGATTCAAGAGAGCTTTATTTTCAGTACGGGCATATACATATATACAGTGCATTGACATACCGTTTCCCTCAGACTCCCCATGCTGCATTTATCAAGAAAAAAGAAGATTACAAAATAAGGTATATAAATAACTATCTATAGCTATCTAAATAGACATTTAGCTATCTAAACATCTAACTATATGTACAATAAAAAACATAAATGACAAGACAAAGACAGGTGCAAAGTGGCAATTGTGCATTTGTGTGCAAATTTTTTACCCTGTATGTATTATGGTGACCCTGTGTTGATTTCAGAAAACCTAAAAGTTATTATTATTATTGGGCGGCACGGTGGTGTAGTGGTTAGTGCTGTCGCCTCACAGCAAGAAGGTCCGGGTTCGAGCCCCGTGGCCGGCGAGGGCCTTTCTGTGCGGAGTTTGCATGTTCTCCCCGTGTCCGCGTGGGTTTCCTCCGGGTGCTCCGGTTTCCCCCACAGTCCAAAGACATGCAGGTTAGGTTAACTGGTGACTCTAAATTGACCGTAGGTGTGAATGTGAGTGTGAATGGTTGTCTGTGTCTATGTGTCAGCCCTGTGATGACCTGGCGACTTGTCCAGGGTATACCCCGCCTTTCGCCCGTAGTCAGCTGGGATAGGCTCCAGCTTGCCTGCGACCCTGTAGAACAGGATAAAGCGGCTAGAGATAATGAGAGATTATTTATTTTATTTTTTTTACCAAATGCATTTTTTTAAATTAAAGTTGCATGTTGTGCAATCATTAAGCCACAGAAAAAGAACAGTTCATGGCCGTGGCCGAATGGTTAGAGAAGCAAAAGGTTGCCGATTTGATTCCCTGGACTAGCAGAAATGGCTGAAGTGCTCTTGAGCAAGGAACTCCGAACTGCTCCTCAGGCTGCTCTTGATATGTTGAATGTCGCTCTGGATAAGAGCGTTTGCTAAATACCATTCATGTAAAAATCGTTGAAAGCCCAATATTGCCATGACATTCTTGTCCATGGATGTAAATTTCTTTCCACAACTGTAAGTCAGGGTGGCACGGTGGTGTAGTGGTTAGCGCTGTCGCCTCACAGCAAGAAGGCCCTGGGTTCGAGCCCCGGGGCCGGCGAGGGCCTTTCTGTGTGGAGTTTGCATGTTCTCCCCGTGTCCGCGTGGGTTTCCTCCGGGTGCTCCGGTTTCCCCCACAGTCCAAAGACATGCAGGTTAGGTTAACTGGTGACTCTAAATTGACCGTAGGTGTGAATGTGAGTGTGAATGGTTGTCTGTGTCTATGTGTCAGCCCTGTGATGACCTGGCGACTTGTCCAGGGTGTACCCCGCCTTTCGCCCATAGTCAGCTGGGATAGGCTCCAGCTTGCCTGCGACCCTGTAAAAGGATAAAGCGGCTAGAGATAATGAGATGAGATGAGAACTGTAAGTCATGCAAATCTAGCAGCAGGGTGGCCGAATAGTCTATGTCGTGATGTTAATTATAGTAAAGCTGAATTTAAAAAGTATGAACAAAAATAAAATCAAGGAGAAATCTCAATATTTACTGGATAATTAAAAGACTGGAAAATAAGTAGGTTGCAGCAGGAGCATCAGTTGGCACAAACAAGAAAAGATATTAATTAAAGAATAAATTAAGGACATACATGGTTAAATAGTACACTGTTTTGTTTTTAATCATAAACCAGGCTGATGATTGCTGTGATTATTGTAGAAATCAAGAAACAGTGGCATGTTGGTGTAGTGGTTAGCACTGTCGCCTCACAACAAGAAGGTTCTGGGTTCGAGCACAGTGACTGATGAGGGCCTTTCTGTGCGGAGTTTGCATGTTCTCCCCGTATCTGTGTGGGTTTCCTCTGGGTGCTCCGGTTTCCCTGACAGTCCAAAGACGTGCAGGTTAGGCTAACTGGTGGCTCTAAATTGACCGTAGGCGTGAATGTGAAGGTGTGTGAATGGTTGTTTGTCTCGATGTGTCAGCCCTGTGATGACCTGGCGACTTGTCCAAGGTTGTGTACCCCGCCTCTCACCCATAGTCAGCTGGGATAGGCTCCAGCTTGCCTGCGACCCTGTAGAACAGGATAAAGCGGTTATGGATGGATGGATGGAAGACACCATAGAAAATGTAATTGAACACTGTACTCAGTATCATGAATGCTAGGATTAGAAGTTGAAAAAAGAAAATAATATTGGATTTAGAATAACTATTACAAAGGAGTTCAGGTGAAATGTGTTTTAAAAGCTTTTTTGCTCACTTTAAATAAAAAAAAGGAAATAAATGAAGCGTAAGTCACCTCCTTTTCAGAAGGTGGCAGTAATGCACCAAGATGTTTGCCAACCGCTATAAACAGAAGACGAAGAAGAAGCGGAAGCCGAATTAACGCTCGGGAACAACATGGCGGCTCGTGATGCAGGTAGCTAATGGCTAAGTGAAACAAAAACATCGCGACTCGATGCACAAGTATATTATTGTTCTGATAAAAAAAGAAAGATGTTTATTGCGCACTGTAGAGTGGACCGGAAATAAGGCAATAGTAATTATCTTTAACACTTTGGACTTATTTAGCTCGCTGGCTAACGAGTTGAGCAATGTGGACCTGTTCAAACGTAAACATCCGGTTGCTGGTTCACGCATGCATGTGTCGTATGAAGGAGTTTGGTTTCAATTTTAAATCTCTACCGGCACCAGATTAATCAGGAGTTATCGATAGAACTGGCTTCTCTGGGTTATATTTTGGCCGAAGGTGTATAAGTATCACGCTGTGTTTAATTTCCACACACACACACACAGGATCTCAAGTCTGGAAGTTTGCTTTTGCTGGTTCGATCTGGATCTTTGGCTTAATCACAGATCTGATGACTCTGGAGATAAAACTGGGACCTGAACTGTTCAAGGACGATTTACAACTGATATTTAAATCGAGTGGACTGCAATTATCAATCTCAGTCTGACGAGGTCATAGCATGGGTTTGCTTCAGTTTATTTTCAGTGCTCTTGGAAAGTGCACTGACCTCATTTGCCTGCTTTTAGACATAAACTTCATCATCGTCAACTCATTAGTTCGGTTGTTTGCGGCGCTTGTGCATGTGATCAGCGTTTTACCCATGCTGCTCACTAATTCACTGTTGGAATGTGTGGATCTCTGTCTCTTCTGCATGATCACCATGATGGACAGCATGACTGTCGTGACCCATAATGTGGTCGGAGGCTGGCTGCAGCTACTTGGCGGAGTGCTGGAAAGCTGTAAAATGATAGGCTACCTGTCCACGCATTTACTGCTGCGCACCAAAGAGCTTCTGCATCGTGGGCTGCTCTCAGGACAAGGCTTTCTGCGGCAGATCTGCGAGGGCTGCGGCATTGTGTTCAGCCTTTTGCTTTACTTCGTCAACACCATCATCAATCTCCTGCTCATAGGAACACAGAACCTCTACGCTTTGCTGCTCACCATGGTCGAAGCTGTCGCCAGCCCGTTACAGAAAGCTCTGGAGCTGGCCTTGACTGTCCTTACCTTCTTCTACAGCACCCTGGTGGGCACTTCGATTCTACTTTGGACGCCGTGCAGACTAGCTGTGGAGTTTGTGAGCTCTCTGGGACACCTCTTAATCAGTGTCTTCTTGCTCAATTCCTATGGGCTGCTGCTGACCGTAGTTATAATCGTAAGTGCCACCGTCTACCTGAATCGTCCACTGTGTCAGAGAGGAGTTCAGCGAATAATTGACTATGTCGAGACAGTGCCTGCTTTGCAGCGGCTCCAGAGAACACGACAGCAGTTGTACTTGCTGGAAAGACACTTGTGGCAGTGCATAGCCTGGGTGCACAGTCGTCTTGGGCTTTGGATGACGTTTGCAGGAATGGCGGCTCTCAGAACAGGAGACGGGCCTGTTCAGGAAGTCAACACTGAGCAAGACCTGACTGACATGCCTGAGAGAGTGGAAATGAGGGATGCTGCTGCTGCTGCTGATGATGATGAGCAGCCCCAAGCACTCCTGCCAGCTCCTGAACCCCCGGACCAGGTGCCTCCTAGTTCCAGCTCTCGCAGGATCCTGCGGAAAATGGCGTCTGAGGACAGCTGTAAAGTCCCACCTGCTGACAACCTGCTCACGCTCCTTCAGGAGCAGGAGGAGAGAAAGAAGTGTGTCATATGCCAGGACAGCACCAAAACCGTTGTGCTTCTGCCCTGCCGCCACTTGTGCTTATGCAGAGACTGTACCGACCTGTTGCTGCAGCAACCCATCTACCAGCACAACTGCCCACTGTGTCGCCGCATGATCCTTCAGACCATGGACGTATATCTCTGAAGAACTGTTTAATGTTGATGAATCTCAGGTTAACAAAGCACAGCTATGTTCCCCAGTGTCAGCTGTGTTTGTCAACCAGGCTGTGCAGACTCTCTTGTCCATTCCACTGTGCTGAATCTTTTGCTATTGTAAATCCGCACGAACATTCCTTTTTTACGCACACACACACACACACGGTGAGGCTTGCATCTATGAGACAGCCCTTTTGTATGTGGGTTTTTTTTTCTCCCCTTTCTTTCCTGTGATTGAGCTTTTGTATTGATGCACACAAGTTTATATGGGAGTGTTGAATACGTGATTTGTAACTTGTACTTGGAGTAAGAACGGCAAAGATTATATCATGTTATTGCAATACAAATCCGTATGCACTATCCAGTGGTCTAAATGTGAGCTGTTATTAGGCACATATTTGTGATGCAGTACTCTAGCCTTATAATGTGAATGAATGGCTTGTTTATTGCCCGAAATCCTCAAATTACAAATGATTTTCTACAAATTCCATTTGTTGAAATGGTTTATCGATTTGCTCCGAGTGCTCTTGCTGGGCATATTGGTTTACTATTTCTGGAAGCCATTTTTTACAGTCTGGTGTTAAAAATAGTTGATATTCAATCTGTTTTGTTAATCCACTTTCGACATCGACGTCTTCGTTTAGCGTGTGCATTTGTGTCTTTCGGATAAACGCTATTGATTTGTGCGATATGACCATTTAGACATGATAAATCCAAAATCTTTAATGTTACTTTGCAGCCCCAATTCCAAAAAAGTTAAGATGCTGTATAAACTGTAAGTAAAACCAGAATGTGATAACTTGCAAATCATGGAAATCTTATATTTCATTAAAAATAGTACAGAGACAACATATCAAATGTTGAAACTGAGACATTTTATTGTTTTTTGAAAAATATATGCTCATTTTGAATTTCATGTCAGCAACACGTTTCAGAAAAGTTGGGACAGGGGCATGCTTACTACTGTGTTGCATCACCTTTACTTTTAACAACACTATGTAAACGTTTGGGAACTGAGGAGACCAATTGCTGTAGTTTTGAAAGAGAAATGTTGTCCCATTGTTGCCTGATGTACAATTTAAGATGCTCAACAGTTCGGGGTCTCCTTTGTGCTTCATAATGCGCCAAATGTTTTAAATGGGAGACAGGTCTGGACTGCAGGCAGGCCAGTTTAGCACCCAGACTTTTTTTTTTTTAAACTACAGAGCCATGCAGTTTTCATCTTGCTGAAAGAAGGAAGGTCTTCCCTGAAAAAGATTTTGTCTGGATGGCAGCATATTGCTCTGAAACAAGTGTATACATCATTCAGCATTAATGATGCTTTCCCAGATGTGCAAGCTACCCATGTCATGTGCACTAATGCACCCTCATACCATCACAGATGCTGGCTTTTGAACTGTGCACTGATAACAAGCCGGATGGTCCCTCTCCTCTTTAGCCTGGAGGACGTGGGGTCCATGATTTCTAAAAATAATTTTTACTTTTAATTTGTCAGACCTTGGGACAGTTTTCCACTTCACCTCAGTCCATCGTAAAAGAGCTCGGGCCCAGAGGTGGTGGTGGTGTTTCTGGATATTGTTTATATCTAGTTTTTACTTGCGTTTGTGGATGCAGTAATGAACTGTTTTCACAGACGATGGGTTTCTGAAGTGTTCCTGAGCCCATACAGTGATTTCCACTACAGACACGTGTCTGCTTTTAATGCAGTGTCACCTGAGGGCCTGAAGATCACAGGCATCCAATGTCAGTTTTCAGCCTTGTTTCTTGCATACAGAGATTTCTCCAGATTCTCTGAATCTTTTAATGATGTTATGTGCCATAGATGATGTGATCCACAAAATCTTTGCAATTTTACATTGAGGAACGTTATTCTTAAATTATTGCACTGTTTGCCCACGCAGTCTTTCACAGAGCGGTGAACCCCTCCCCTTCTTTACTTCTGAGAGACTCCGCCTCTCTGGGATGCTCTTTTTTACACCCAATTATGTTATTCATCTGTTGCCAATTAACCAAATTTTATTTTTTCAAGCATTACACAACTTTTTCAGTCTTTTGTTGCCCCTGTCCCAACTTTTCTGAAACATGTTGCTGACATCAAATTCAAAATGAGCATATATGTTTCAAAAAACAATAAAATTTCTCAGTTCCAACATTTCATATGTTGTCTCTGTACTATTTTTCAATAGAAATTAGGGTTTCCATGATTTTGCAGATCTTTACATTGTGTTATTTATGTTTTATACAGTGTCCCAACTTTTTTTGGAATCGGGGTTGTATTATATGAAATCGTGTTAGTCAGAAGAACCACATTCCTGATGAAAGCATTAATACTGTTAAGCAAATGAGTCTTGATAAAATAAATTATGAGCAAATAGTTTTTCGGGGTTCTTTTTACAACGAGACAAAAAAGAATATGCAGTCTGCATATTTACTATTCAACTCTGAGAGCACACGATCAGGGAAATATAAGTTTTAACCCCAGTGTTCTGTTTGCGCATCAACTACAGTATTATTGTTGAGTTATTCACTGCGTTATGTTGTTTTGGGCACAGTTACCAAATACAGCAAGTTAAACTGTGGTCTATCATATAATATAAATATTTTAATCCAGTTCAGTTTGGTTGATGGCGTTTTCTTCATTAGAAGCATGCGCAAATGATTCACTACATTTGCATGTACAAACTATTCTGTTCTTTGCCATTATATGGAAAGAGACAATATTCCTACTAAGCTGTTTACGTGGCTAATGAAAGTAAATATTCAACTAATATTCCCGTTTACATGCAGCCGTGCATACTCTGATTGTCTGGTTATTTGTGTATGACGCACAGAGCTGATCGTAAACATACAAGAGGCCGTGTATCGCAACCAAACTACCGTAAAACCCTCAATTAAGAGACACATTCTGAATGTGCTACCGTATATACATGACCAAAGAATGCTCCTAAAACCTGAATATCAGCACGTCCCATATGTTTTCATGGGGAAATGCCAAATTCAGAATAAGACCAAATTCAAAATATCCAAATGGATTATGCTGTTTACGTGACCTGTATCAAATACAGAGTGTTGTCCTATTCGGAATAAGAGTGAAATTAGTGTGCGTGTAAACATACTGCGGTGGGTTTCCCAAATGCCTCTTAACTCTTAAGAGTAGCTTAGCTAGGGCAGAGTGTGTTCATTGTGATGCTCGCTCTACCATGTAATGATTTTTGTGCTACGATGCTTTTGGGAAACTCGCCCCTGACTGTGATGGAGACTGGGGCCAGCTCAGAAAAAAACTTGAAGTAATCAGATGCTTAATAAAGTGACTGTGTTCAAACTGATTTTTACTTTAAATGTTCCTCTGAACAAGTTCAACATCCTGTGTAAACAAAACGGCTGTTTGTCGGTGCCAGTGATCAGAGAGAGTCAGAATGGAGGCTGCTTACTCATCTGGGGTGCGTTTCCCAAAAGCCTCTTAACACTAAGAGCATCTTAACTCGGAGAGAGAGCATTCATTGTGCTTCTCGCTCTACCATTTGATGATGATCTTTGTGCTGCGATGCTTTTGGGAAACTCAGGCCTGACCTTCTGATATTGCTGTGGATGGGTTCTTGTACAGCTTTGAAATATCTATGATGTATTTATCACTGGATATCATGGTTTGGAAGCTTTTTCGTCATTAAAAGCCTTAAAGGCTGTCCACCCTGAAACACAGTATATTAAAATATTGCTGATGTGTTCAGCGATTCTGTTGCAACTTTGTTGGGAGTGCTGTTTTTTCATTATTCTTGTGAGAAGTTCACAGGTGTTATGCTGTTGTTACAGTTAACAATTATTCATTGAGCCTGAGACGGAGAATTGTTTTAGAATAAATACATAGGCGATAATTTAATACGATGTTTTAAATAATTTCGAACTTCAAAAGTGGCATACAAATGTAATAAAGACTTGTCACTTATCTATGCCGAGCCACATGAAATACTTTGTTTTGAAATAGATAAAATAAATCACAGTTCCACCTCACCTTTGAATTGTTTTAGACCAAACTTCGTAGCATCTTTAGTGCTTTTAGGAACAGCATTTTCTTTCATAATTTGTAATTGTTCCGCATGGTGACTAAGCAATTGGCCGCCATTTTGCCAAGTCGCTCAAGGTGATTATCAAGAAATTGATCAAGAAATTCAGACTATCAGTGCGCGTGATTTTCTATTATCACCTCCGTATTTATACTAAAGGTAGGCATATCAGACGCTCGATGGCCGTGCTGTGAAAATCGTGCATGCAGACGCTCATCTAAGTTTCCAAATCTGTCATTGCTTGACTCTTGAATATTTTCTATCATGAATACTATCATTAAAAAGCTTATCTCTGCTTTCTAAAGAAATGTATCTGGTTAAGACCTGTTCGGTATTTTGGGAGTAACGGCAGGTTGAACAGAGTTCTCACACTGCTCGTGGGATATCAGGGAAACTGCTGGTGCTTTTCTTTCCGAGTCACGGGAAAGCGGTCAGGCTCTCTCTCTTCTGATTGGTTTCCAACTGGATTACTCATGAATATCAATCCGATAACTTTTATAGGGATGTTCTCTCGATCTCACTGTTTCTGATGAAGGATTCAGCAAAATTTTCCGTCTGCTAGTTTTGATGTTATGATTCACAGGAAACTTTGAAGCGAGTTTTCATAGCTTTACCTACTTATTTTATCAAATAAACTGATTCATGGAAATAACTATTTTTGAACATAACTAGTTGTTTTGATGAAAAAGAGTGAGATCTTAGTGGTCAGAATGAGATTTAAAAAAACGAAGTCAAACGCGAGTGTCAATTTCAATTCAGTTAATCGGAATTGTTGATTGGATGTGGCCCACGCAGTCCCCCCCCAAAGGTTCGCGTTGAAAGCTGTGAATATTATTTATATTTTTTTCATACACAGTGGTACTTGAAAGTTTGTGAACCCTTTAGAATTTTCTATATTTCTGCATAAATATGACCTAAAACAACATCAGATTTTCACACAAGTCCTTAAAGTAGATAAAGAGAACCCAGTTAAACAAACAAGACAAAAATATTATACTTGGTCATTTATTTATTGAGGAAAATGATCCAGTATTACATATCTGTGAGTGGCAAAAGTATGTGAACCTCTAGGGTTAGCAGTTAATTTGAAGGTGAAATTACAGTCAGGTGTTTTCAATCAGTGGGATGACAATCAGGTGTGAGTGGGCACCCTGTTTTATTTAAAGAACAGGGATCTATCAAAGTCTGATCTTCACAACACATGTTTGTGGAAGTGCATCATGGCACGAACAAAGGAGATTTCTGAGGACCTCAGAAAAAGCGTTGTTGATGCTCATCAGGCTGGAAAAGGTTACAAAACCATCTCTAAAGAGTTTGGACTCCACCAATCCACAGTCAGACAGATTGTGTACAAATGGAGGAAATTCAAGACCATTGTTACCCTCCCCAGGAGTGGTTGACCAACAAAGATCACTCCAAGAGCAAGGCGTGTAATAGTCGGCGAGGTCACAAAGGACCCCAGGGTAACTTCTAAGCAACTGAAGGCCTCTCTCACATTGGCTTATGTTAATGTTCATGAGTCCACCATCAGGAGAACACTGAACAACAATGGTGTGCATGGCAGGGTTGCAAGGAGAAAGCCACTGCTCTCCAAAAAGAACATTGCTGCTCATCTGCAGTTTGCTAAAGATCACACGGGCAAGCCAGAAGGCTATTGGAAAAATGTTTTGTGGATGGATGAGACCAAAATAGAACTTTTGGGTTTTTAAATGAGAAGCGTTATGTTTGGAGAAAGGAAAACACTGCATTCCAGCATAAGAACCTTATCCCATCTGTGAAACATGGTGGTGGTAGTATCATGGTTTGGGCCTGTTTTGCTGCATCTGGGCCAGGACGGCTTGCCATCATTGATGGCGCAATGAATTCTGAATTATACTAGCGAATTCTAAAGGAAAATGTCAGGACATCTGTCCATGAACTGAATCTCAAGAGAAGGTGGGTCATGCAGCAAGACAACGACCCTAAGCACACAAGTCGTTCTACCAAAGAATGGTTAAAGAAGAATAAAGTGAATGACTTGGCCATTCCAAAACAAAGTCCTGACCTTAATCTAATGGAAATGCTGTGGAAGGACCTGAAGCGAACAGTTCATGTGAGGAAACCCACCAACATCCCAGAGTTGAAGCTGAAGTTGGAGGAACGGGCTAAAATTCCTCCAAGCCGGTGTGCAGGACTGATCAACAGTTAGCGGAAACGTTTAGTTGCAGTTTTTGCTGCACAAGGGGGTCACACCAGATACTGAAAGCAAAGGTTCACATACTTTTGCCACTCACAGATATGTAATATTGGATCATTTTCCTCAATGAATAAATGGGCAAGTATAATATTTTTGTCTCATTCGTTTAACTGGGTTCTCTTTATCTACTTTTAGGACTTGTGTGAAACTCTGATGATGCTTTAGGTCATAGTTAATTATGCAGAAATATAGAAAATTCGAAAGGGTTCACAAACTTTCAAGCACCATTGTAAACACTATTTCTGATAAATACAAAGGCCTCCAGAGCACAAAGAGGGTATTTTGAAATAATATTTTATTATTTTTTGTGGCGACTGCCTCATAGAGGCAAAGTGAGGCAGTAGCCACTTTGTCATCGTGTTGTAAGAACATAAGAATGAGTGTAACAATAGTGCACTGCACATGCCCATATGCGTTACAGTCACCAGAACGTGGAGTCGTGATCTCATGATGGGAACAGTTGATCTCACATTATTAAAGGTACACGAACGAATATAAGAATGAGTGTAACAATAGCGAAACTTCGTAACCAATCAGCACACATCCTGATCAAGTTCGATTACCCGTTCTACTACTTGATAAACTTTGGAATCAATCAGAACCAGAAATGAAATAAGAGAAACCTCGTTATAACTTCGTAGTATCGGAAGATAATCAGCAGATAAAAAGAAACGAAATTCACCTCGTGGTTTGCCGAGGCTACTGATTCGATATCAAGTAAGTGGTGTTTATTTTAAGAAAATTTACCTTTTGATTATCACAGCTTATGTTTGGTCCTTATGAAAGGTTTTGTAAGGGTTTTTTTTCTTGAGCTTTTTGGCAGATATATTGAAAAGCCGATATCAAACTTCTGCTATTCGCGTTAATTTTTTTTCATTAATTTTTTTATTTTACGGTCTTTTACACTGCACTTGTGAAACAAAATGTGCTCATTAGTACTAAATAATGCTTCTAAGACACTTCATGAACAAGTGCTTTCTTATTATTTTGAAAATATAGTTCACAGCACTGTATTTTGAACAAAACACTAAACAAAATTGGTAACCAAAACACTACAAGCCCTGATGCTGCTCACAGCTTGGTGATGCTCGCAAGAGATGAGGTGAGTATAACTGATATGCTATATGGACATGGGATCAGAAAACTCATCTCATTATCTCATCATCTCTAGCCGCTTTATCCTGTTCTACAGGGTCGCAGGCAAGCTGGAGCCTATCCCAGCTGACTATGGGTGAAAGGCGGGGTACACCCTGGACAAGTCGCCAGGTCATCACAGGGCTGACACATAGACACAGACAACCATTCACACTCACATTCACACCTACGCTCAATTTAGAGTCACCAGTTAACCTAACCTGCATGTCTTTGGACTGTGGGGGAAACCGGAGCACCCGGAGGAAACCCACGCGGACACGGGGAGAACATGCAAACTCCACACAGAAAGGCCCTCGCCGGCCATGGGGCTTGAACCCAGGACCTTCTTGCTGTGAGGCGACAGCGCTAACCACTACACCACCGTGCTGCCCCTGATCAGAAAACTATTTTATTTATAAGCAGTAGCCACATGTACCCACAGGGTACTTATTTTTTATTAAGTGTACCGATTTAACATGTTTAGCATAATTAATACTAATTAAAAACCAAGTTGAATAATGTGTGTTTACTGATTTTTCAAATTTTGTATTCGGTATACAACCATATATGTGCCACCAATTTCCGTGTAAATATCTTGAAAGATAGAAAAGTTATTAAGAAAAAACATTTGATCTCATTGGTTAATGAGGCCCATTTTGGACCATGTGATCCTCATACAGAATATTACGGCAGTTTTCTAAAAATTAAGCCGTTTTTTTCAATCTTTGATTTGTAATATGTCAAGAACGGATAAACACATTTTAATTCTGGAACAAGTGTTTTGTTCTGCATTCAGTTCTGAATTCAATGTTCCAAGCAATCTGAATTGAATTAGAATTTTCACCTGATATAATTACTAATGGCATTTAATTGGAGATAAATTTCAACAGTCAAACATAATCATATTTCTCTCTTTACTCCTAAACAGAGAAAACGTATTGCATCACCTGCCAGGATAACGCCAGGTTATCCAACTGCCACTTGTACTTTTTTTTTTGGGGGGGGGCAAAAATCCTCATATAGATGTTCTGAATTTTCTCCAAGCTTTGATCACTCTACATTTTTATTAATTCCATGTTTATAATTTAGGATTGCTGAAACATTTTGAAGATTTTATGATAGTAGCACAAATGTGTGTAACATAAGTGACTAAAAAAGCCAAAGGAATATTGTTCACACACTCACCTGTGTATCTGGAAGATTAAATGTGCCATCCACTGTAGTTGACACATCAGAGCCAAAACGTCCCTGTTTAGGTTTCCAAGTCAAACTGTAAAATGTTTATTGATTTCATGCATCGCTTTGTATCTCTGAAAACACTCCGATGTGATTTATTTATTTATTTATTTTTTACCATGGGCTGTGTTTCAAATCAAAAACTCTACTGTTAAATTCAAAAGTATTTGCTCATCTAGAAAATCCAGAAAACTGGTACAGAAGGCAGGCCTTTCAGTAGATTTGAAGGCTATAATCAGTAGATTATACCGGTAGTGTTAGGACACTAACAAGCTAGAACAGTGCATAATTATTATTTTTTTGAGACACCACCCTAGTTGGGCGGCACGGTGGTGTAGTGGTTAGCGCTGTCGCCTCACAGCAAGAAGGTCCTGGGTTCAAGCCCCGTGGCCGGCGAGGGCCTTTCTGTGTGGAGTTTACATGTTCTCCCCGTGTCCGCGTGGGTTTCCTCCGGGTGCTCCGGTTTCCCCCACAGTCCAAAGACATGCAGGTTAGGTTAAGTGGTGACTCTAAATTGACCGTAGGTGTGAATGTGAGTGTGAATGGTTGTCTGTGTCTATGTGTCAGCCCTGTGATGACCTGGCGACTTGTCCAGGGTGTACCCCGCCTTTCGCCCATAGTCAGCTGGGATAGGCTCCAGCTTGCCTGCGACCCTGTAGAAGGATAAAGCGGCTACAGATAATGAGATGAGACAACCCTAGTTTGTTTAGCAGAGGCAGATGGATGGGGTCAAATTGTTCACTTTTTTTTGTGTGTGTAATTTTCTCTTTATTTAGCCATAAGGTCACATACAATATAGGATATTATCCTTCCATTTCTCATTTCTTTCTTTCTTTCTTTACACAGTAGTTTCCTTTGCAAAAACTAAAATAGGTAAACAATTCAAACCCAAATAAAACCATTTCTAGCAGAGAAAACCCAAAAAATATCCATCCATAATCGTCACAACATTGTGTGCCTGGGCCATTTTTTGAACATTTTTATATACAATAAAAACAATTAGAACATAGGGGTAAGTTTCACTGTTTTCCTTAGAAAAGAATTAAAGAAAAAGAAAAGTGACATGCATAAATACATTACAGGAAGATGCCTCAAGCAAAATCTGATCTTAAAACCACTTGTTCAACATACTCAGTCCATCTAAGCCAGATTCTAGAAAAGTCGTCAGTCTTTATTTTGAGGGAGTAAGTCAACTGTTCCATTGTGTATATATATCATGAATTACATCTAGCCATTCTCCTATTGGAGGAGGGTCTGACTTTAACCATCTTCTTGATATTGTTTTTTTACTCGCCACCAGTAGTATAAGTAACAACTTTTTATCCCAGTAGTCCCAACAATCAAGTGAAATATTTCCGAAGTATAAAATGTCAAATCTACAAGGAATGTCTACTTCAAAAATCTTGTTCAGGTGAAAGTGGATGTCTCGCCAGTATGGCGTTGTTATTGGGCAATCCCAGAAAACATGAAAGTGATTGGCCTCATTTGCCCCACAGGCCCTCCAGCAGGCAGTGCTAGATATTTGTATGCGCTGCTGTAATGGTGTTATAAAAAATCTCTAAGTTTTTCCAGCTATATTCACGCCATGTGTTTGAGCATGTTGTTCCCCATTGTAGTTTCCACAGATTTCCCCATTCTTCTTCAGATATTCTAAGATTACCTTCCTTTTCCCATTTATCCTTAATATATAGAGTGTTGTCTGGACTAGCTTGACGTAATGCCTGGTACAATCTAGATACAACCTTCTTGCAAGTTATTGAATTATTAGCTCCCTGGAATACTTCTAAAATACCTGTCTTTTGCCCCTCTATTGCTCTAGCTATATGTTCCTGAAAGTATCGCCTAAACTGAATGTATCTATAAAAATCTTGGGGTTGTAATCCATTCTCTTGCTGCAACAACTCAAAGCATGCCTTTATTTACAAATGTGTGGTAAGTAGTAAGCCCCCCCTTTAATCCAAGTCTTGAATCTGGAGTCCAGAATGTTAGGGGAGAAATCCGTGTCATAAGCGCACCATCGTAATATTTTTAGAGTATGTTCCAATTCACAAAGTTTTATCTTCTGCCATATTTTCAATGTAGTGTTAATCCAAGGGTTGTTTTTTTTCTACCATATTATTCATCAATTTACTGTCTGCCATTATAGCTGCTAAGGGGATCTGAGGAGTCCTATTGCTCTCTATATCTTTCCATCTTGCTGAATATGATGGGTTGCTCCAGCACACTAAAGGTCTTAATTGGGCTGCAAAATAATATTCCCGCAAGCAGGGAAGGCCTAGACCACCATAGTCTTTGTGCAATTGAAGAGTTTTATACCTAATCCTAGGTTTTTTACCTTGCCACAGAGATCTTGATATCATTTTGTCCCATTCCATGAACTGTTTTATGGGTATGTCCACTGGGAGACACTGAAAGAGGTATAATAATCTTGGTAGTACATTCATTCTTATACACTCCACCCTTGAGTAGAGACCAAGGAAGGGAATGATGCTCCATCTCTGCATGTCAGATTTAGGCCCTGTCCACACGGCAACGGATTCAGGTGACTCCGATACAATTGCTTATCGTTTAGGCCTGGCGTCCACACGGCACCAGCATTTTGGGTGCCCAAAACGCAATCTTTTTGAGAACGGGTTCCAGAGTGGAAAGATCTGGCAACGTTGCCGTTGTGAAGTCGTCTGGATGAGTAGAACGGATTTGTTTACGATGATGTCACAACCACATGACTGTGAGTGCTTCACGCCGGGTAGAAGTGTAATGAACTCGATGCAAGTTGTCAACAAATCCTATAACTTGGTTCATGAAACGCGCTTACAAAATATTTTCACTGTGAATATTTATTGTGTAATGGTGCAAAGTGAGAGAGAGAGAGAGAGAGAGAGAGAGAGAGAGACTCTGCCCTTAGGGCAGAGTCAATCCCGCCAGCAAAAATAGGGAAAAAAAGGAGCAATCTCACCTCTTCAGATGTGGGTTTAAGTCCTACAATACATTCCTCAAAAAGGGCGTAGAACAACAAATTAATCCATCAACGTGTATCATTCAATTTATTCCGGACCATTAAAGACGCCGCCTTCCGCGTAGAATCATACGTCATCCTCGCCGCCATATTGGATAGGTCAAAGCGGAGAATAAACATTCATGTGCTGCGTTTAACTGTACCAACAGGTTTACCGTCCAAACGAGATCATATGGGATTACCTTTCACAGGTGAGAAACAACAAATTAATCCATCAACGTGTAGTATTCAATTTATTCCGGACCATTAAAGACGCCGCCTTCCGCGTAGAATCATACGTCATCCTCGCTGCCATTTTGGATAGGTCAAAGCGGAGAATAAAGATTAGCTGCGTTTAACTGTACCAACAGGTTTGCCGTTCAAACGAGATCACATGGGATTACCTTTCACAGGTGAGACTGGAAAAATACTTTTCATTGTATTTGGTCATTATGATGTAATTTTACAAACAGATTTTCCTGACTTTGTGGCTAATATGAAGTCTCGCGCATAATAGTTTATGCGCATGCATCCTTACTTCTTCTATTGTTCTGGTGTCGCCGAAGGGACCGGCTTACAGCGCCCCTAGAGGTGTGGCATGTGTATTGCATCATTTTCAGCAAGCGTTGCGTTGCCATATGGACCTGATATTTTACTGATTGTTGCCCATTTGGACGCGATATATTTTTAAATAACATCTCGTTGCCGTTGTCGTGTGGATGTAGCCTGAATGTTGTTGTTTAGTGGCCCATAATTCAAAGTGGATAGTTTTGTAATATCTTTTGGGAGATTAACACCAAGGTATCTTATATGATCTGCCTCCCATCTTAGTTGGTACTGCCCTATCAAGGATCTGGGTGGATCAAAATTAAAAGTTAGCACTTGCGTCTTCTGAACATTTACTTTGTATCCAGACAGAGCGCCATATTTTTCTAATTCAGTCATTAGTTTAGGAAATGTTAGAGTAGGCTCTGTTAAGTAGACTAAGACATCATCGGCAAAACGCGCTAGTTTATGTTCCTCGTTGTGTATAGTTATCCCTTTAATGTCACTATTCTGTCGAATCCACTGACTCAAGGGTTTGATAAATAACGCAAAAAGCAGGCTGGACACCCCTGCTTGTTCCTCGTTCCAGGGTGAATGCCTTTTGCAAGAGGTCCATTGACCTTAATCCTAGCAATAGGGCTGTCATATAGGGCTTGGAATGTGTCAATAATTGATTTATGGAAGCCAAATTTTGTTAAAACTTTGTACAAGAAGGACCACCTAACAGAGTCAGACGCCTTCTCCGCGTCCAGACTTACCAGCATTGCCTCTGTGTCTTTTTGTATAATGTGATTAATAATGTGAAGTGTTCTTCTCAAGTTGTCCTGAGTTTGCCTTTGCCTTATGAAGCCAGTCTGGTCCGTATGAATTAGGGAAGGTAAAATCTTATCTATTCTATGTGCCAGTATGGATGTAAATCACGGGCGATTGCTCTAAGACAACGAGGGAGGCTCAGCCTCCTCTAAAAATGACGAACATCGTGTAGGATGAATTGCGCTAGGCTTATGTTATAGCCGACCTTATAACATTGCTATTTCAGATCCAGAATCATAGAAATATATGTGCTCAACCCAACTACAGTGCGAAATCATTCCGTTATAACTTTCCCCAGTTCGCCTAATGTGTGCGTGAGTTTTTCCCCCTCATGACAACGCGATGCAGCCCAGCCTCAGTGCACTTCAATGGCATTTGGGAGCTATGCGCTTTTCAATCTCAAAATGCAAGACGGTTATTGGACAAATACTGCGAAAACACCCGCCCCACAGACTCCCAGCCTCACAGTGGGAGGGACATGGCAGTTTCCGCGAGGAGACTGGTGATTGGTGAAAGCGGCTGGATATTTTCTTTGATTGACAGCTCATTTCAACTATAGACAGGCAGCGGTGAATCTCAGTTCAGTCCCATGCAGATTCGCAAGTGCTGTGGTGTATTGTAAGAGATCAGCTTACATTTCGATTTCATTCATTACATACGGTTTCCACCAGCTTTTTTAGTTTGTATATATTTTCATTGTAAATATAGTGTTGTCAAGTTTGCTATCTTAGTTCCAGAAATTTCATTTATTTGAGTGACTGAACTTGAACTTGAGGGGGCTAGTCAGCTAGCAAGAAAGCTGCGCACGGATGCCAAGCATTGCTGATTTAATTTTGGCGAAGCCATTTGCCAGTCTTCCTTTCAAGGAAAAAGTGACCCACATCAACAACAGTAAATAGGCTACTTTAGTAATATGTCATGGATGGACCAAAAATATAGAATCTCTATTTAAAATGTTTATGCTGAGTGTATTATATTGGAATATATATTTTTCTGGATATGAATTAAACACAGCTACAATTTGGAAAACATTTTTAAACAAAAACACAGCCGAGAACATTTCACACTACAGACCTGGATTAAAAGTGAAGGGTTATCAAAATTGTCAATAAAACATTTCTCAGTCAAAATAAGTAAAATATAGGGAAAGTGTGTTTGAATGAAATGTGTGGCACCCAGCTCTATGTTTGGCTCCCCAAGGTCAGTGCTTGTGCCTATTCCAGAACACTCTGCTGTTACTGCTGAGGTTCCTGACAAAGAGCTGCTTTCGATAATGATAAATTTTTAAACAACATGCCACAATTTTAAAATATAAAATGTTAAAATATACCCCCCCAACACCACCATCATGTATATTGGACAGTAGGCTAATGGGCCAAAAGAACCTGTTATTTCACAGTTTGTGACCCTGCCAACAATCAGCCAGATCAGAGGCAAGAGTATGGGCAAAATTGATGTGTTTTTTTCTTTTAAAATCTGGAAATATCGTAACCGACCAGCCTCCCCTGTTTGAAAGACTACCAGCCGCCACTGATGTAAATGGTTTATAATCTACGTTTAATACACTAATAGGGCGAAAATTACCACACTCCAACGTATCTTTCCCTTCCTTGGGGGTCAATGAAATTGTTGCCTCTTTCCAAGAGGGTGGAATTTTGTTTTCTCTTAAGACCCAGTTGAAGGTATCCAGTAGGAACTAATTTCTCTTTCAAAGCTTTATACCATTCCCCTGTAAAGCCGTCTGGACCTGGTGACTTGTTTGTCTTTAACCTAGAGATGGCTGCATTTATTTCATCAGTTGTGATTGCTGCTGCTAATTGTTCATTTTGTTCTGCAGAGATAGAGGGTAGATCAAGTGAGGCCAAGAATGTATCAATATGAGAAGTATTGTCTATGTTGCTGGGAATAAAGTGTTTTGTAGAACTTTTCAAAACTCTGCTGGATTTTTTCTAATCTGTGTTCAATTTCCCCAGATTCTGGATTTCGAATCTTAGAAATGGTGTTATCCGCTTGCTGTTTTTTCAATTTGTATGCCAAGAGTTTCATTGCCTTCCCTCCAACCTCATAATAACGTTGTTTTAAAAATAGAAACTTCTTTTGTATTTCCTGTGTACTCATTTCCTCTATCTCCATCTTTCTCTTTCATTTTTTGTTTATCCCCTTCGTCTATGGTGGTACTGTGAGCCCTTTGTAAATGTTTTAATTTAGTCTCCAGGTCTTGCAGTTTTTGTCGTCTTATTTTTTGTATGAAAGAGGTGGTAGCAATGATTTTCCCCCTCATAACATCTTTAAGTGAATCCCAGAGGATACCAGGTGTCACCTCCCCATTATCATTTATATCCATGAATGTGTCAATTTCTGCTAGTAAACACTTCTTGGTATCTGGATTGGCCAATATATTTGAATTTATTCTCCATAGTGTAGATCTTTGTTCCCTGTTCAATGACATATAAATAAATATGGGGCTATGATCTGAAAGAGTAATTGGGCCTATGTCACACCTCTCAATTTTGTGTAGATCTCTACTGAAAATAAAAAGGTAATCTATCCTGGTGTATACTGTATGTGGTGCAGAAAAATAAGTATAGTCTCGAGTGGTAGGATGCAATTCTCTCCATATATCTACAATACCTAATTCTTTCATCAAGTCAATCACTCTTCTACTTATAGGTTTTATCTAAGACTTACTATTTGAAACATCTAGTGTTGGGTGTAGGTGTATGTTAAAGTCGCCCCCACAAATGACAACCTCTTGTGCTTTTGTTGTCATCAAGTCAAACATTTTCCTATAAAACATCCATCCACTGCCTGGAGGTGCATAAACATTAAGTAAAGTTACCATAGTCCCTTCTGTTTTGCCTGTAATCATCACATACCTGCCTTCCGTATCAGCGAGTTCTGATATGTGCTCATAATTCACGCCTCTTGTTATCAGAATAGCTACTCCTCTTTTATGCCCAGATCTATCAGATGATACAAATACATATTTAATGCCCATTCTGTTAAGTTTGGCATGTTCAATGGTGTTGAGGTGGGTTTCTTGAAGATACGCTACTTGAACCTTATCTCTTTTAAGTTGTGCTAAAATTTTCCCCCTTTTGACTGGGTTATTTAAACTGTCAACATTATATGTGGCTAATCTTATGTTCTGCATTAAGGCTTATATCTTTGGGCATGTCCTGCATTTTAGTGAAAAATGACCCCTGTACAGTATAGAACGACTGTAAACAAACATATTGTGAACATTGAACAAGATAAGAAAAGATAAACATATAATAGTCTTCCAAGATATGAGTCTTACTTAAGACCCTCGACCAGATGGAAGCAGGTGGATTTGGGAGATAGCCTCCCTCTTGGTAAGTGGGAGGGCCCTCACAGGTGTCCACATAAAGTTCCATGTCCATTTGTTTTCCCGAGTATTAGAAATATAACTTTACAGCTAGGTTTAGCACCACATTGTGCTCTATTATGAGCTAAATAGTCACACAAGCAAATCTCACCATTCCAAAGCAGGGATTGAGTCCGTTTTTACATCAAGTTACTAATCGCTGTCTGCGCTTTGGGGTGGTACATCTCTTCGGAAGCCCTGCAGTCGCTCTTTATAGTTTGGGGTTCCAGAACCGGTGCTTTCCACTCGTCATCGGGTTCGTCCGCTTCTCTGCCAGCTTAATTTCCTAAGGCGCTCCATCATTGTCTCAGGTTGATTGACAGCGGCGATGTCAAAACCTCTCTCAGCCAAATCTCCCGTTGCCTTTTCAACCGTGTTGTAGATCTTTTCTCCTTCCTGGTATTGCACTTTAAGCCGGGCGGGGAACAACGTTTAAAACTTGATGTTTCGATCCCTGAGAACCTTCCGAACCTCTGCATATTCTTTTCGTTGTTGTAGAATACGTGGTGGATAATCATTGTCTACGTTAATTCGGGTTGTGCCCAACATCAAACCCTTCTTTTGCCACGCTTTCCTGAGCACCATCTCTTTGGTTCGGAAGCTAGCGAATTTGACAACGATTGATCTTGGTTGTGCATTTGGTGGGGGCCAAACTCCTAGTGAGCGATGGGCTCTCTCAATGTTCAGGGCCGTATCAGCAACGTCAAGATTATCCCTTATCAGCTGCTCCACGAACACAATCACTGACAGACTGTCCCTTTCAGCCCCCTCCGGAATCCCATATAAGCGAATGTTTTCGCGTCGTGAGCGACTCTCCTGCTCGGTTAGCCTTGCCTCCATCTGAGCATGAACTTTTAGCATTTCAGACACAATGTCCTCGACATTTTGTATTCTTTCTTCTGCCTTTTCGATTCAGCTCTCAGCCTCTTCCAATTTGGTGTTAGTTTTTGTTATTTCCCCTTTGATTTCTTCCATTTGTGATTTATTGTCCTGTCAAAATTCTCTTAATTCTCGTAGTATCAGATCCAAATCAGCCGTAGATTCCCCCACAGGATTAGCATTGTCATTTCGAGTCCCTGTTTGCTTTTGTGCTTTAAGTTCTTTGCCGTCTTTTTTTAACCTTAGCTGCCATCGTTGCCCCCTCATAGATTTTTCCTACTTTGGTGTTTGATATGTGATGATTTAGGGCTAAAATTATAACTTACTCGGGAGCAACTTCTTTATGCTGCCATCCATGTCATGGCCGGAAGCGGAAACCAAATTGTCCACTTTTATTGATGAAACTGAAATAGCCGTTCATCCAGACACATGTACAGGGACAGTATGATATAGGAGTGGCTGTTATGATCGTTTAAGATTGTGAATGATTCAAAAAAAAATCTCCATGATCTATTTTTACAGAGTGATCATATGTACTCTCAATACATTTTAGCAGACAAAGCTCCAACTTGGCTTCCCATGCTGTTTTATGACCCGAACAGACCAACACGTACCAAGAGTAAGCCATTCCTTAGTTTATATTTTTCCTCCTTGTTTTGCTTGGCAACAGACAGCATGGCTGACAGCCAGGGGTGGCTGGGGTCAATGGCCTAGCAGGGTTCAAGCCCTGTCTTTCAAGGGTTATAATAATAATAATAGTTCCTTTTCAGCATCCACATCATTTTATTTGCTTTTAACAAATATTTTAAAGGGATTAATTTGAATTTTGTGAAACGGAGTGCAACAGCATCACCGGCAGTTGTTAGTAAAGCACACGGAATAATACAAAGCTATGCTGTTGGCTAACTAACAAGTTCATCAGTGAAACATCCTCTCGATTTGATCTTCATTCAGTCCACGCCAGTGATGCTTCTGTTTGATGTCACCCACAGTCGTGTTCCAGATGTAATGAATTAAGTGGAATATTTACACTCTTAAAGGAACAGTCCACCGTATTTCCATAATGAAATATGCTCTTATCTGAATTGAGACGAGCTGCTCCGTACCTCTCCGAGCTTTGCGCGACCTCCCAGTCAGTCAGACGCAGTCAGACACGCTGTCACTCCTGTTAGCAATGTAGCTAGGCTCAGTATAGCCAATGGTATTTTTTGGGGCTGTAGTTAGATGCGACCAAACTCTTCCGCGTTTTTCCTGTTTACATAGGTTTATATGACCAGTGATATGAAACAAGTTCAGTTACACAAATTGAAACGTAGCGATTTTCTATGCTATGGAAAGTCCGCACTATAATGACAGGCGTACTAACACCTTCTGCGTGCTTCGGCAGCGCATTGATACAGAGCTCAGATATTAATGCGCTGTCGAAGCGCGCAGAAGGTGTTAGTACACCTGTCATTATAGTGCGCACTTTCCATAGCATAGAAAATCGCTACGTTTCAATTTGTGTAACTGAACTTGTTTCATATCACTGGTCATATAAACCTATGTAAACAGGAAAAACGCGGAAGAGTTTGGTCGCATCTAACTACAGCCCCAAAAAATACCATTGGCCATGCTGAGCCTAGCTACATTGCTAACAGGAGTGACAGCGCGTCTGACTGCGTCTGACTGACTGGGAGGTCGCGCAAAGCTCGGATAGGTACGGAGCAGCTCGTCTCAATTCAGGTAAGAGCATATTTCATTATGGAAATACGGTGGACTGTTCCTTTAATATTTCTCAATATCTCAACATCTCTCAAATGCATTCAGAGGAGAAACTAAAAGTTGACAGAGTGATGTGAATCCTATAGACCTATCTCTCTATTGAACTCAGATACAAAGATAATTGCTAAAGTTTTGGCGTTAAGGCCTCCCATCTCTAATAGATATTGATCAGAATGGATTCATAAAAAACCACCAGGCATATTATAATATTAGAAGAATTTTAAATATAATTCATGAAAAAAAAAGAGACACGAGATTCATGTATTTTGTCACTGGATGCTGAAAAAGCATTCGACAGAGTCGAATGGCCATGTTTATTTGAAGTACTCTCCCGCTTTGGTTTCAGTGTTTACTTTAGGCAATGGATCAAACTTTTATACTCAGGACCATGCGCAGAGATTATGACCAATAATATTATTTCCAAACCGTTCAAGCTCCATCGTGGGACCCGTCAGGGTTGCCTTTTGTCCCCCCTGCTGTTTATTTTAGCACTAGAACCCTTTGCCATCTCCATTAGAAATCACCCTATTATTAAAGGAATTCAGATTGCAGATGTAGAGCATCACATAGCTTTGTTCGCAGATGATACATTACTTTTTCTGACGAACTTGGAACAGTCTTTCTCAGCCCTTGCTGACATGATCAATAGGTTTGGGAAGTTCTCAGGATACAGAGTTAACAAAACTAAATTCTCTGTTCTCTTCCTCAGTGACCATCTCTAATAGATATTGATCAGAATGGATTCATAAAAAACCACCAGGCATATTATAATATTAGAAGAATTTTAAATATAATTCATGAAAAAAAAAGAGACACGAGATTCATGTATTTTGTCACTGGATGCTGAAAAAGCATTCGACAGAGTCGAATGGCCATGTTTATTTGAAGTACTCTCCCGCTTTGGTTTCAGTGTTTACTTTAGGCAATGGATCAAACTTTTATACTCAGGACCATGCGCAGAGATTATGACCAATAATATTATTTCCAAACCGTTCAAGCTCCATCGTGGGACCCGTCAGGGTTGCCTTTTGTCCCCCCTGCTGTTTATTTTAGCACTAGAACCCTTTGCCATCTCCATTAGAAATCACCCTATTATTAAAGGAATTCAGATTGCAGATGTAGAGCATCACATAGCTTTGTTCGCAGATGATACATTACTTTTTCTGACGAACTTGGAACAGTCTTTCTCAGCCCTTGCTGACATGATCAATAGGTTTGGGAAGTTCTCAGGATACAGAGTTAACAAAACTAAATTCTCTGTTCTCTTCCTCAGTGAGCGGGAAAGACTCCATCCCACAGTCTGGCACCCGTTTATGAACGCGCCTCAAGGATTCAAGTATCTTGGTATCTTTATTACTCCCAACCTAAACTCATTAATCTCTGCCAATTATGACCCAGTTATTTCAAAAGTCAAAGAATCTCTCAGCAGATGGATCTCACTTCCCTTGTCTGTGATTGGACGTATAAATGCTTTTCAAGATGAATGTCCTCCCTAAATTTCTTTATCTGTTCCAGTCAATCCCACTCCTGCCTCCTCCTAAATTCTTCCAAGATATGAAAACAACTCTTAGAAAGTTCATTTGGAAAAATAGACGCCCGAGACTCCGACTTGCACTACTATACCTTCCATTTGACAGAGGAGGCCTAAAGGTACCAAACCTAGTTTGGTACTACTGGGCAGCTCAGCTTAGAGCTGCCTGTTTATGGTTCTCATCACATCCAGACTTACCTTGGGTAAAAATGGAAGCATCGTCCACAAGAGGGCAAGCGTTAGATTCATATTTATATTCTGACTCTCTTAAGAACTTGAAGAAAAATACACTAAATCCATTTGTTAGAAACACCTTGATGATATGGCATGAAGCTCATAATGCTGTAGGTGACAATCCACCTTTGTCCTGCCTTGCACCTATCTGAGGAAACACTGAGTTCAAACCTGGCACGAAAGACTTAGGATTCAAACAATGGTCACACAAAGGGATTAGAAGGATCATAGACCTCTAGAATGGTGATACACTGACGTCCTTTAACGAAATCAAAGATAGTTTCAACATTCCACAGTCTCACTTTTTTAAATACCTACAGCTGCGAAGTTTTATCCACTCTAAGTTAAATCACTCATCTACAGTTAGGTCCATATATATTTGGACACTGACACAAATTTTGTTTTTTACCTATTTACTGAAACATATTCAGGTTATAGTTATATAATGGACATGGCCATAAAGTCCAGACTTTCAGCTTTCATTTGAGGGTATCCACATTAAAATTGGATGAAGGGTTTAGGAGTTTCAGCTCCTTAACATGTGCCACCCTGTTTTTAAAGGGACCAAAAGTAATTGGACAATTGACTCAAAGGCTATTTCATGGGCAGGTGTGGGCAATTCCTTCATTATGTCATTCTCAATTAAGCAGATAAAAGGCCTGGAGTTGATTTGAGGTGTGGTGCTTGCATTTGAAAGATTTTGCTGTGAAGAAAACATGTGGTCAAAGGAGCTCTCCATACAGGTGAAACAAGCCATCCTTAAGCTGCGAAAACAGAAAAAACCCATCCGAGAAATTGCTACAATATTAGGAGTGGCAAAATCTACAGTTTGGTACATCCTGAGAAAGAAAGAAAGCACTGGTGAACTCATCAATGCAAAAAGATCTGGACGCCCACAGAAGTCAACAGTGGTGGATGATCGCAGAATAATTTCCATTTTGAAGAGAAACCCCTTCACAACAGCCAACCAAGTGAACAACACTCTCCAGGAGGTAGGCATATCAGTATCCAAATCTACCATAAAAAGAAGACTGCATGAAAGTAAATACAGAGGGTTCACTGCACGATGCAAGCCACTCATAAGCCTCAAGAATAAAAAGGCTAGATTGGACTTTGCTAAAAAACATCTATAAAAGCCAGCACAGTTCTGGAAGAACATTCTTTGGACCGATGAAACCAAGATCAACCTCTACCAGAATGATGGAAAGAAAAAAGTATGGCAAAGGTGTGGTACAGCTCATGATCCAGAGCATACCACATCATCTGTAAAACATGGCAGAGGCAGTGTGATTGCTTGGGCATGCATGGCTGCCAGTGGCACTGGGTCACTAGTGTTTATTGATGATGTGACGCAGGACAGAAGCAGCCGGATGAATTCTGAGGTATTCAGAGACGTACTGTGTGCTCAAATGCAGCCAAACTGATTGGTCGGCGTTTCATAATACAGATGGACAATGACCCAAAACATAAAGCCAAAGCAACCCAGAAGTTTATTAAAGCAAAGAAGTGGAATATTCTTGAATGGCCAAGTCAGTCACCTGATCTCAACCCAGTTGAGCATGCATTTCACTTGTTAAAGACTAAACTTCAGACAGAAAGGCCCACAAACAAACAGCAACTGAAAACCGCTGCAGTAAAGGCCTGGCAGAGCATTAAAAAGGAGGAAACGCAGTGTCTGGTGATGTCCATGAGTTCAAGACTTCAGGCAGTCATTGCCAACAATAGGTTTTCAACCAAGTATTAGAAATGAACATTTTATTTACAATTATTTAATTTGCCCAATTACTTTTGAGCCCCTGAAATGAAGGGATTGTGTTTAAAAAATGCTTTAGTTCCTCACATTTTTATGCAATCATTTTGTTCAACCCACTGAATTAAAGCTGAAAGTCTGAACTTCAACTGCATCTGAATTGTTTTGTTCAAAATTCATTGTGGTAATGTACAGAACCAGAATTAGAAAAATGTTGTCTCTGTCCAAATATTTATGGCCCTAACTGTAACTGTGCCCCTTTAACATTGTTAGAACGGTTTGCAACCCAGCGTCAGCGAAGCAAAGGCCAGATCTCTACACTTTACAATATATTCTCAACTCCTCCTAAAGATTCATCTGACTCAAAGAGGAGGTTATGGAGTGAAGACTTACAGGACTGTGTGCTGGACAGTGAGTGGAGTCAAATATGCTCAAAGGCCCAGAGCCTCTACATTAACTCTAGACTCAAATTAATACAATATAATTGGATAATGAGGACCAACATTACCCCAGTAAAGCTGAACAAATTTAACCCAGACATTCCAGACACTTGTGTGAAATGTCAAACTCATAAAGGCACCCTCTTCCATTGCATCTGGGAATGTGAGAAGATGCAAAAATTTTGGAAGGAAGTAATACATATAATTTCCAAACCCATTCCTATCTCCCCTAAATTCTGTATCTTAGGCCTCTATCTTGAAAATCTTTCCTTAAAATCGCATGAAATCAATTTGATCTCTAGTGTGACCTTGTCCATTCAAAACGCCTCATTGCCATATATTGGAAAAATCATGTCTTGTCCCCCTAGCCATTGACTTAAAGAATTATCATTGTGTCTGGCTTTAGAGAAGCTAACTTATAGTATTAAACATAGGCTTTGTGAGTTCTATGAAATCTGGGGCCTTTTCTTGCATTTTCTTGAAAGCGCAGATCTGCACTGCGCCCTTGACCCTTGAATTTTATTGCTGTACACTGGCTCTGTAATCGCCTGGGTGCTGTCGCTCTGTTGTCTGTGCATTCCTTTTTTTTTTTTTTAGTGGCGTTGCACTGTGTGTTTGATTTTATGGCTCTTATTCTTACTTTTTCTTATTTTTCATTTGTTTGTCTATTTTTCCTGTTTCTTTCTTTCTTTATGTGGACCTTGATGGATGAGATGCTTGATGGGTGGGGTTGTTGAAGTTCGTGTTGTATGTTAATGTACATTCTGTATAGCTAACTTAAAATGTCAATAAACATCTCATCTCATTATCTCTAGCCGCTTTATCCTTCTACAGGGTCACAGGCAAGCTGGAGCCTATCCCAGCTGACTACGGGCGAAAGGCGGGGTACACCCTGGACAAGTCGCCAGGTCATCACAGGGCTGATACATAGACACAGACAACCATTCACACTCACACCTACGGTCAATTTAGAGTCACTAGTTAACCTAACCTGCATGTCTTTGGACTGTGGGGGAAACCGGAGCACCCGGAGGAAACCCACGCGGACACGGGGAGAACATGCAAACTCCACACAGAAAGGCCCTCGCCGGCCCCAGGGCTCGAACCCAGGACCTTCTTGCTGTGAGGCGACAGCGCTAACCACTACACCACCGTGCCACCCCGTCAATAAACATCTCATCTCATCTCATTATCTCTAGCCGCTTTATCCTTCTACAGGGTCGCAGGCAAGCTGGAGCCTATCCCAGCTGACTACGGGCGAAAGGCGGGGTACACCCTGGACAAGTCGTCAGGTCATCACAGGGCTGACACATAGACACAGACAACCATTCACACTCACATTCACACCTACGGTCAATTTAGAGTCACCAGTTAACCTAACCTGCATGTCTTTGGACTGTGGGGGAAACCGGAGCACCCGGAGGAAACCCACGCGGACACGGGGAGAACATGCAAACTCCACACAGAAAGGCCCTCGCCGGCCCCAGGGCTCGAACCCAGGACCTTCTTGCTGTGAGGCGACAGCGCTAACCACTACACCACCGTGCCGCCCCGTCAATAAACATATGTTTTAAAAAAAAAAGTTGACAGAGTGAGCACTGTCTAATCAAAGGACTTCTTACACAAAAGGACAGACAACAGAACCATTCAGGGGTGGGTTTCCCAAAAGCATCGTAGCAAAAGATCATCAGTAAATGGTAGAGTGAGCATCACAAAGAACACTCTCTCTCTCCTAGTTAAGCTGCTCTTGGTGTTAAGAGGCTTTTGGGAAACCCACCCCAGTTTAGTGGGTTATTTCTCTCTCGCTCGCTTTTTTTTTTTTTAACAAAAGGGCTGCAACTTTGTTTCCTGTGTTTATTTTTCAAAGGAGGTCTCAGGATTAACAGTAGGCCTGCTTCAGCTGAGAAAGCTCTTCGTGATGGGCTGTAATGCATAAAAAATCTGTAACATAGTAAACATGCCAGAGGTCCAAAGGTCATAAATGCCTAGTTTATAAATGTATGTATTATTTTGTAAGTGTTGCATGTGGTCAGAATTGGTCTCTTTCAGATAAAAATATACCATTTCAGAGATGCCACCTATAAACAATTCAAATGTTTCTCTGTCAAAAATCTGTTCTCACCTCTGCAAGTGATCTCTAGTGTGACCTAGTCAGTTATTATTATTTCATGTCATCACACTACTACTTGCCAATAGCGAGCTAATTTGAGCGCCACATCGTTTGCCTCTGCCAGGTGCTTTACAGTGCATGTCTCATGCAGCATGCCACAGCTCAGGAGATGTTCCATAGTCTGGGGGCCCTGTCCGCACTTGTAATCTCCCGCGTCCTTGGTGTATCCCCACTTCGCCATATTAGATTCACATCTCCTTATGTGTGCCCGCGGTCTGTTGAGACTGCGCCATGTTATCCATGGTTGGTCAGAACCAGGAGGGAGTTTCTCTGAGGGATGGATAGATACCGTATATGAGGACCACAGCAGGAGCTTTCATGTCACGGTCCCTGTCAGGTTCTACTGGAACCTGCGAATCCTGCTACCACACCACACACTGCTTTTCACCTAATCAGTGAAGATATCAAAATATTGGGACATGAGTTTGTTTGTTTGTTTGTTTGTTTGTTTGTTTGTTTGTTTTACACTCAGCAGCCACAAAGTTAAGGAAGATTTGGATACTCCAGGACAATGTTTAAGTGGTGTTTCACAATTTAATTAATGTACCGATCTTCAGTTCGATTAATGTAACGAATATTTTATAAGGAAATGTTTTAATACAGAACAGACATACTGTAATGTCATTCCTTCATTAATATGATTCTCTAGCTGGGATCATGACTGAGAATCAACATCGGACAGATCCAAGAATGATTCGTGACGAATATGTGGGAGTTACAGTCTGATGTCAGACTGTTTAAAGCATGTAATGTCTGCTATAATAGATGAGCCATAATCCCAACAGGTTAGCGCATTCATGGGCCTTGACCTCATGGAAATGAAATTCTCATTCCTTGTATCTCTCTAGAAAAAAAAGTGTCCAAAATAATATGTTCCATACTTGCCCATGCCAGCAGTTCAAATGGAGAATGAAGAGGACGGTGTGTGTGTTGGTGATTGGGAGGCGTATAAAGGTTATAGAGTGTAAAGAAGCAATGTTACAGCCTTGCCTGTAAAAGGGTTTTAATAATGGCCTTTGGTGAAGTCATTAAACCATGGAACATCTGTGACTTGGCGTGGATGTGTCTCCGTTCCCAGTTTGGGCTTACGACCAAAGCAACACACAGCTTGCCTTATAAAGAGGCACCCGGTTCCTTTAAATCAATCTGGAGGTCGACAAGCAATTTATCAAACTAAAACTAAATTAAAGAGAATGTATTCAATTTCACAGATTAGCTTTATTGAAGTCATAATTCAAAGGTGCTCTGATATTGCTTTTTTTAATTGGTTGCAGAATAAATGAATCTCATGATATTTTTGCATCAGTTTATATTGCTGTGCAATTTTATATTTTCACTGCCTCTCAGAAATATTATATGCAGAAGCTACTGGTCTTTTATGTAATGCTTTATTGACAGATAATTACATAATGTCCACGTGAGGCTGAGCATAATGTCTATTTGAAAAGGACGTTAAAAAGATCAAACGGTGACCTTTGTCTATAATTGTTGTAGTACAATGCGTAAGAATAAAACGTTTGTTTTTGTTAGCAAGTGTGAAGATCTGTTCTACTTTTCAGATTCCTTCACAACCTTCAAGACTCTAATTTGTATCAGCTCATGGAAAGTAAATCTCCTAGCACTTATTATTTGCTTTCAAAGAATAAATACAAATGTAACAACAACAACAACAAAAATGTTTGTAGTGGTTTGAGTATAAGTATTTTGGGGTAAAAATGAAATGTAGCATGTACCTTAAATCTAAGCAAAAACAGCAGAGTTTTTCCAATCAGAGTACACCAGGAAGCCAGTGAAGGTGCTGTCTGTCTTCGGGCTAGAGTAAAAGCCTGTATACTCGCCCAGAGCCATCTGCACCCACACCTGATCACCGGGAACCAGGTGCAGCAGAGTGCCTCCAGACAGTGAGGCTGGCTTGGACCAGTTGCCGAACATCTGGAAATAGGAGCCCACAGCGTGTCCATTTTTCATCAGGTCAAACTGGAGGCTAGAGCGGTACACGGTGGCATGGACAGCAAAATAGTAAACACCCGGCACCTTGCATGTGAAGCGTCCAGTCTCTGTGTTGTAATCGCCCTGTTCGTTCAAGATGATTTTGTCAAAGCGCACTGCTTCCCCTGCTGCTAATGGCATGGTGTGGGATTCAGACAACTTGGCACTGAATGCTGACTTAGGAGCCACAGCACACTCTCCTGGGGGTCCCCTCTCGCCTTTCTCTCCTGGATCACCTCTGTCCCCGGTCAGGCCCCTGATGCCTGGCTCACCTGTAAGATATTAACACCATGAGATATGGCTCAGCTTCTTGAACTCAAGTTAATCCCAAATAGAAGAAAAATTCTAGGCCAAATGTTGTTGTCGGCACATAAGAGCCAGTTATGGCAGTGATGAGTGGACTGTGACTCAGTGGTAAACAGCAATATTTAAGGTTTTAATGGTATTTGGTATTGGAGCCAAGATGGGTCAAACAGAAACCGTTCATTGTAGCCTTTCAATTTTGGGTCAATTTCATGATTGTACCGTATGTGATCCAGATGAAGGGAGCCAGCATTGGGCTATGGACTGCAATCAGTTCTATTCACTTCAAAAATCAAAAGTCAAAGTCCTTCCCATGCCTTACAGTACCTGGTGTTCCTGGGCAGTCTCCCACTCAAGTACTAACCAGGCTCAACTCTGATGGTGGCGCATCGGGCGGCGCCGATCTCCGTTTCCATAGCCCTCGGCCTCTCACCTATTACATAGCTAGGGTTACAGTGGGGGGCTAGTCCTCTGGTAACCACGAGAGTTTAACTCCCCATGCACATCTGTATTGCAGCGTGCCTTGCCAGATGGTAGTAGGTACCATTTTTATGATGGTCTTTGGTATGACCCGATCGAGAGGCGGACACGCTACCACTAGGCCACTAGTCGGTCACTTCAATAATACAGAACTACAACTCCATATCATTTAGACCCCTACTGTCAAAAAACACCATTATTTGACTTCAGCATGAACTACATTTTTTATTTTTTGTTGTTAATGGTTCTAGCTTTCTAAAGGTATTTTACTTGGAACACTTTCTGACCATTTATGGTACTAGATTATTATTATAATAATCAAGACCTTTGCAAAGTTGGTGAGTGGTGTTGCTCTAATAAATTACTTATCAACCCAGACAAGACAAAACTTATGTTCTTTTGAGTTAAACAGATATTAAATACTGTTTCTAATATTACTGTTTCTTTTCTGAGTCAAGACCTGGTTCCTGTCACGTCATGCAAGGACTTGGGTGTCACCTTGGACCCTAGCCTGTCATTTAACAATCACATTGACTCTTTGATCTCATTGCTGCTGGCTGGATTATGCCAAATTAACAGAATTAGGCACTTATTCTCAAGGGATGTTCTCCAGCTCCTTGTAAACGCTCTGATTTTTAGCAAGTTGTTGTACTGTTCCACCGTATGATCTGGTACTACTAAAGGAAATATTCAAAAGCTACAACTTTTACAGAACTTCACTGCATGAGTTATAACAGGGGTAAGAAAGTTTTGATCACATTTCACCCACTTTAAAGGAACTAAAGTGGTTGTCAGTTGAGCGATTTCTACGACTTTGTGATATCATGATGTACAAATGCTTAAATCAAATGGCGCCTGATTTACCTCTGCCAGAAATTAGCCAAGAGATCTGACACGCACATTTACAACACAAGAGGAAAGGACACCGATGGTGTCGCACAAAGACAGCCTAACGCTCCTCCTTCTTCCACAGACCCAAATCGTGGAACTCTTTACCTAACATAGTTAGAGACTCCAATACCATCTGCGCCTTCAAGAGGAGTGTTAAAGAACAATGACATTTAATATTCATATGCTTTTACAATTATTATATTTTATTTAACTTATTTTGTAAATTAATTTCTGAAAATCCAGGGGCGGCACGGTCACCTCACAGCAAGAAGGTCCGGGTTCGAGCCCTGTGGCCGGCGAGGGCCTTTCTGTGCAGAGTTTGCATGTTCTCCCCATGTCCGCGTGGGTTTCCTCCGGGTGCTCCGGTTTCCCCGAAAGACATGCAGGTGAGGTTAACTGGTGACTCTAAATTGACCGTAGGTGTGAATGTGAGTGTGAATGGTTGTCTGTGTCTATGTGTCGACCCTGTGATGACCTGGCGACTTGTCCAGGGTTTACCCCGCCTTTTGCCCGTAGTCAGCTGGGATAGGCTCCAGCTTGCCTGTGACTCTGTAGAACAGGATAAAGTGACTAGAGATAATGAGATGAGATGAGAATTTCTGAAAATCCCTTGAGGGAGGAAGTTAATAAAATTGTATCATATTGTATGGTACCATGCCACTGTTGGGCCTTTGAGCAAGAACTTTAAACCCTGACCGCTCAGTTGTATCTTGTTTCAGTAATAAGCTGCTTTGGATAGATACATATGCATCAGCCAAGTCTTCTTCTCTTCGCCCATCCAGTGTTCTGGGTTGGGTCCCTTTCCTAGGATTTCTTGGCTAAGTAAGTACAGCCTGCTAGCCAGTCCTTTGCTGCACTGCTTTTGGTCATGGACAATTTAGAGTAGCCAATTAGTCTAACTGCATGTATTTGGACTGTTGGGGGGGAAACCCATGCAAACACCGGGAGAACATGCAAACTCCATGCAGAAAGGCCCCAGTTGGCCATGAGGTTCAAACCCAGAAGCTTCTTGCTGTGAGGTGACCGTACTAACCACTGCACCACCATGCCGCCCGTCAGCCGCATCAATAAATATAAATTTAACCTTTTGACAATTATTACCTCTGTTAACTTTGTTGGTGGAGGTTATGTTTTCACCTCCGTTTGCGTGTTCCCAACGTAACTCAAAAATTAGTGAACAGATTTTGATGAAACTTTGAGGAAAGGTGAGCCATGGGCCAAGGAACAATTGATTTAGATTTTGATGCAAATCAAAATAATGTATGTGAATCCAGGATTTTTTTTTTTGTCTGTTCCCAATGTAACTCAAAAAGTAGTGAACGGATTTTGATGAAATTTGGTATACAACTTTAGATTACTCTAGGTTCACATGATTTTTGATTTTGATGTTATGTGGTTTGGCGGAGGTACGCACTCTACCAAGTGCCCTTCTAGTTCATAAATGTATTTTATTTGTAATAAAATGATCTCATCTCATCTCACTATCTCTAGCCGCTTTATCCTGTTCTACAGGGTTGCAGGCAAGCTGGAGCCTATCCCAGCTGACTACGGGCAAAAGGCGGGGTACACCCTGGACAAGTCGCCAGGTCATCACAGGGCCCACACATAGACACAGACAACCATTCACACCTACGGTCAATTTAGAGTCACCAGTTAACCTAACCTGCATGTCTTTGGACTGTGGGGGAAACCGGAGCACCCGGAGGAAACCCACACGGACACGGGGAGAACATGCAAACTCTGCACAGAAAGGCCCTCACCGGCCACGGGGCTCGAACCCGGACCTTCTTGCTGTGAAGAAGAACACTGCTAACCACTACACCACCATGCTGCCCTTATTTATTACTATTAGAAGTAGTATTTGTTGTTTAGTTATTTTTTACTTGTTTTGGCCTGCATTAAGCAATATAGACATACCTGGCTCTCCACGATCTCCCCTTTGCCCTTTCTCTCCCAGTGGTGCATCTCGTCCATCTCTGCCATCTCTGCCTGGATTTCCTGGCCTGCCATGTAACCCTGGAGAACCCGGAATACCTGGGCTGCCCATACACATACTATGAATCTTATTATCTTCAAGTGAATTTGTGTAGTGTGTCAGCAAAACAAGAAGAAGGGAGAGGGCCCAGGACTGGAGAGGTGTCATGTCTTTGAGTCTGTTAATAGAGACAAAGCATGATATGAGCATGATAAAGACTGCCTTTGCACAATATTCATAGTTAGTTAAGGCAGACTAGGAAGTCATTCGGTGATAATGTGAAAAGCACAACATTTTAGCAAAATAATATTTCCAACTCATTAGAAAAGGCACGCTAGGGGAAATTTGATGATGCTCCATAATGCTTGAAGTATGAGCTTGGCTTAAATGCAGAAAGCGTGCACACACAAAAAAATGAAACAATAACAATGCTACGCATTTTCATATCCTCCCTCACATAAGGGAGGAGGAATGAAATAGCACATTGATTCGTGTCTCTAGCAAGCAGTGAAGTGCGCACAGTCCCTGAAATCACTTCACAATCAGGCACTGAAAATGCATCATCAGCAAAAGTAGTCAACAATTGGTGGATTTTCATAATACTGCCCCAGGCTCCACGTGTCTGAGACCTCACCCCTGACTGTAAATCAGTGGGGTTCTCCACATGACTTCTGCTTTTCGAGCAGCTGGTTTAAGTAAAACTAAGGAAAGTGCTGACTCACATTAACAGAACGCAGACCATCAAAGCATGCCTCAGAAAGCAGACAAGACCATACAAACACAAAAATCTATATTTTATGAAAAACACACAGGCAGCATTTCTGTTTCTGAGTGTTTGGGTCCAGTAAAAGTTAATGCTCTCTCAAGGGACAGTGGTTGTGTGTGTTCTTGTTTAAGGCCTTGTCATAACACAAGAGGAATAATGGTTGGGAATTGCTGCACAAACACCATTACAGCACAGTACTGCCAAGAGCAAGAACCTCTCAGATCAAGCCAATAGCATATCAGTGCATACTGGTCAATTGGTATACCTGCACTGTATTAACTTTCCTGGTACAATAGAGTAAATTTATGAAAGACTATGGAGCACTGCTCAGTTCTTTCTCCTTTCTTATTGTTTCAAGTAAAACAGCAAGATGAATGTGATGGTGATTTTTGTCCAAGGATGCAGAAACATCACAGTCTTGAAACCTGACCAAATCAAAAGATATACTGATATTGAGTTCAAATATCAAGTGTGCTTTATCCCATCAAATTACTAATAGTAGATAAAAAAAAAAATCAGACTTATGTCTACATGATCCATGGACTTTAGGTCAAAAAGCATGGGTGCATAGAGAACTAGTCCACTCTTAAAACTTTTAGTTGGTAGCTGAGTCATAAACACATCTGCCACTGTGTCAAATACCTGCAAAATACAAATAAGAACCAACTTACCATTAATTCTTCAGAACTTCATAGAAGTGACCGTTTCTGAGCAGAGTGAAACAAAAACAGTAGAGAAAGTTTTTGTGTCCCAGACTGGGGAGCCTGGGAAAAAGTGAGCACTCTAACGCTTGCGAGAGGAAATGGGAATGCAAGCCAATTAGAAAAAGAGGGAGGGTAGGAGACTAGGGGAATGAGAGAGAGAGAGAGAGAGAGAGAGAGAATGTGTGTCTGAAGGAATGGGAGAGCCAAGAACAATGACATATAAACTCTGTGAGCTGGAGTGCATGTGGATTAGAGTCTGAAGAAGTCAAACTGTATGATTAATTACTAAAGAATGAAAGCACAGAGAGATCAGACTGTGGTCACTGGGACAAACCAACTGCTCAGTCTAAAGAGAGGAGACATGTGCAACAATAATTTGAACCAAATTATTTCCCGGTTTCTCATCAGTCATGGAAATATTGAAGCCTGCTTGTTTATAAAAGATCTGTCTATGTTCTTACCACCTTAAACTGCCAAAACAATCTTTCCATATCTTTAATGTCTGGCTTGCAGTTGTTACTCTCTAAATATATGTTGCTGGCATTTCTGGAAAGAGGGACATGGGCCTGTCCCTTTGATACATGTCTATATGAACTGAGAAGCTTATAATGATTGTTTTACCATGGTTAACAAAAAGAATAATCTCAATCCACTTCTCATGTGGGAACATGGAACTCAAGTAAAAATGAAAACTTAGCACTCCTTGAAGTGAATCTCAGCATCAACTGAAAATGCACCTTCATGTAGGACACTAACAGTTATTCCACAAAATCGAGTCATACATGAGCTGATGGCCAACGAGGCACATAGAGACGATGAGTTGGCCTCACGGTTAGGGTGTCTGCCTCCTGACTGGGAGATTGTGAGTTCTACTTGTGGTTAGGTCATACCAAAGACCATCATAAAAATGGTATCTACTGCCATCTGGCGAGGCACACTGCAATACAGATGTGAGTAGGGAGTCAAACTCTTGCAGTTACCAGAGGACCAGTCCCCTACTGTAACCCTAGTTATGTACCGGTAATAGGTGAGAGGCCCAGGGCTACTGAAACGGAGATTAGTGCTGCCTGATGTGGCATGGGAAGGACTTTGATTTGAATATCATGGTCAACAAACGATTTGGTCATAGTTTTGGCACTGTGGGCAAGTGCTAAGTCCTGCTGGAAAAGGAAATCGGCATCTCCATAAAGCTTGTCAGCAGATGGAAGCATGAAGTGCTCTAAAATCTCCTGATGGACAGCTGTATTGACTTTGGACTTGATAAACACAGTGGACCAACACTAGCAGATGACATGACACCCCAAATCCTCACAGACTGCAGAAACTTCACACTGGATGTCAAAACGACACTTTTTTTTTCCTTTTTACAGTATGGAAAGCCAAAAATGTAAGCATACATGTTCAAAGATGCATCAAAACAATTAAATTGTGCTTTTAGAACATAAAAAGCCCATTTAACCGCTAATACTGTGCAAAACAATCAAAAATAGTTTCTATTAAAGAGCAGGTAATTATATTGCTGTCTCGCAGCTACAGGGTCCCTGGTTAAAGGAAAACACCACCCTCAAACACATTAAATATGTTTAATATTGTAATATTTGTGATGCATTTAGTGATTCTGGTGCTAGATTGTTTTCTGGCTGCTGTATTTTTATTATTTCTGAGAGAAATTAGATGTTACAATTTTACTGTTAGCTTCAAAAAACTAAAAATCAAGAGCTTCTTTTTTCACTTGCCATTTTCCACAATGTTATAATCATGAGAAATCCAGAGTA
This sequence comes from Neoarius graeffei, assembly GCF_027579695.1. NCBI lineage: Eukaryota > Metazoa > Chordata > Actinopteri > Siluriformes > Ariidae > Neoarius > Neoarius graeffei. The sequence continues at coordinate 24,365,076 of NC_083585.1, forward strand.
GTAAAGCAGTAAATACAGTACAGGATGCTATTGTTGTACTGCAGTATATTTATATAATTACAGTATAAATGCTGTGAAGCTTCCTGTGTAACTGTATTGACATTGTTCCCCTCCGCCCCTCAGCTCCAGTGATTGATGCGTAGGCACTGAGTGGCGCGGCTTGAATGGTGATGGCGGTGGAGGACTTGATGAAAGGTTTGGCAAAAAAGAAAGAAGTGTATATGACCTTCACATTCCATCTCCCTCCTAAACTGGGTGGTGTGCTGTTTGGAATCTACAGCAGAGACAATGGCAAGAAATACCTGGAGATCACCATCATCTGCAAGATCAAGAAGTTCAGCACTTCTTATATCTAACTTTTGCACTTGTACGTCGCTCTGGATAAGAACAAAGCTGGTGGATATCTCAGTTGATAACATTGACTTGGAGGTCACGGGTTTGCACCCTGGTTGAGGCAACTCCAGTGAGTCTATATAGGGCGGTGTAGTGGTTAGATTAGATTAGATTAGATAAAACTTTATTGATCCCTTTGAGCGGGTTCCCTCAGGGAAATTAAGATTCCAGCAGCATCATTACAGATAAACAGAGAAAAGAAATAGAGAAAACATCTAGATAAATTAAAATAAATTAAGTATTTACATATACAAATATAAAAAGAATTAAAGCCACTAGCGGCCTTGACGGGCCCTCACACATGTGGTTCCGCAACCCAGGACATCCCACCACCCAACAAAACAGTCACATGTCATATATTCATCAAATGTTCAAAGATGATGTGCATGTTGCAAATGCCATGACTGCTTGACAGATGAGAGATAGTCAGACAAAGACTCTGTGTGTGTGTGTGTGTGTGTTTCTGTGGTGTGAAAATGTACATTTATATATGTACAAAACTATGCATGTGTCTCCTCCTTATCTCTATTTCACGCTGTAATCTTAAGCCATCTTAGCTTTCCTGTGTCTGCAGTGTGTGTGTGTGTGTGTGTACACATGCAGAGTTTTCATATGTCTGCAACAAAATGCACAATGATGGCAGGTCATTAATATATAGATTTAGGCACTGCCTAAATGCGGAGCTCCCATCTGTTTCTGGGTTGTAGAATTTTCTTATATCCTAGCCAGTCTCTTTTGTTTTATTTCTTTACTGGCTAGCACTGGCCACTAGGCGGTGTGTATGACTGGTAATTACTAACACTGGCCATTAGGCGGTGTGTATGACTGGTAATTACTAACATTGGCCACTAGGTGGTGTGTAGGACTGGTAATTACTAACACTGGCCACTAGACGGTGTGTATGACTGGTAATTACTAACACTGGCCACTAGGTGGTGTGTATGACTGGTAATTTTACTAACACTGGCCACTAGGTGGTGTGTATGACTGGTAATTACTAACACTGGCCACTAGACGGTGTGTCTCATCTCATCTCATTATCTCTAGCCGCTTTATCCTTCTACAGGGTCGCAGGCAAGCTGGAGCCTATCCCAGCTGACTACAGGCGAAAGGCGGGGTACACCCTGGACAAGTCGCCAGGTCATCACAGGGCTGATACATAGACACAGACAACCATTCACACTCACATTCACACCTACGGTCAATTTTAGAGTCACCAGTTAACCTAACCTGCATGTCTTTGGACTGTGGGGGAAACCGGAGCACCCGGAGGAAACCCACGCGGACACGGGGAGAACATGCAAACTCCACACAGAAAGGCCCTCGCCGGCCCCGGGGCTCGAACCCAGGACCTTCTTGCTGTGAGGCGACAGCGCTAACCACTACACCACCGTGCCGCCCTAGACGGTGTGTATGACTGGTAATTACTAACACTGGCAACTAGGTGGTGTGTATGACGTAATTTTACTAACACTGGCCACTAGGCGGTGTGTATGACTGGTAATTACTAACAATGGCCACTAGGTGGTGTGTATGGCTGGTAATTACTAACACTGGCCACTAGGCGGTGTGTATGGCTGGTAATTATTAACGCTGGCCACTAGGCGCAATGTTGCCAGATACTGCTGACGTTCCCAGCCCAAAATATGTTCAAAACCCGCCAAAATGCACTTAAAACCGCGAAATTAGGCGGTAAACCGCCCAATCTGGCAACACTGACTAGGCGGTGTGTATGGCTGGTAATTACTAACACTGGCCACTAGGCGGTGTGTATGACTGGTAATTACCAACACTGACCACTAGGCGGTGTGTATGACTGGTGGTACACGTACATGGACAAACCACAAAAAATCGACTCGATGGGTTTACCATTTTTTCTTAGGTATGGTGCTCCGCTGGAGCTCCACTATTATTGTGTGTGTGTGTGTGTGTGTCTGTTTGTCAGAAAGAGAAAGTGTGTGTGTGAAAGAGACAGAGTGTGCTCATAGATGTTGCGTGTGCATGTGAGTGCATACTTGTGTGTGTATGCATAAATATGCATACACACTGTGTGTGTATGAGTGTGCACAGAATTGTACATATCATCAGACTCATGATATCCAATATTTTTGTAAAGTTTCAGATCAATCCATCAGTGAATTGAACATTTTTTCCCCATTTCCTGCTTGGCCAGATGGGGGAGCTGTGCTAGGCATCTAAATTACACATGTGAATATATCACAATCATAATACACAATATTTTGTAAAGTGTCAGATCAATCAGTTAAGGCATTGCCAATTTCTGGCACATTTCCTGCTTGGCCAGGTGGTGGCGCTATAACAGGCAGGCCCATTGGGCATCAGGTTATCATAATAATCATAATATCTATTGAAGTAAGAAGTGTCCGACCATACAGTCAATGCACTGTGGCTTTCTGACAAGTTTCCTGTTTATGTGGCAAGATATTAAAATCATAAGGCCATTTCAAAATATTACAAGATATCAAAAATCCCCTCACAATTTAATATCAGCGACATCTTGGCATCACGTATAACACATTTCACATGAATCTCATGAACTGTCTAGGAGGAGCATGTTAAAATTCATCATGTGTCAAAACACACATATTCAAAACCCTATTCTTTCCTTGGTCAGTTGGTGACGCTATACCAGACAGGCCCATACTGGCTAAAGAGTATCAGAATCAGAATCATATCAAGTTCAACATTCAGCAATATCTTGGCATATGTTATAATATTTCAACATATTACAACATATCAAAAATCCCTTAGCAATTCAACTTCAGCAATATCTTGGCATCATGTTTTCCAAGTTTGACATGAATTTGATGAACCGTCTAGGAGGAGTACGTTAAAAATGACCATGTGCAATTTCACTCCAAATGGCCTTATGACATAATCATTCCAAAGTTCTACCCATTCATTTCAATGGGAAATGGAAAAAGGGGCGCTATGAAGTCCCTGGGCCATGCCCGAGGCCAAAAATCTGTGGCTGAGTAGCGAGGACAATGACTGATGTGTGTATCAAATTTCATGAGTTTTCGTGCATGGGAAATGGCTCAAATAAGGCCAAACACGGTAAAATAATAATAATAATAATAATAATACTTCGAAAAACAATAGGGTCTCGCACCGAATGGTGCTCGGGCCCTAATAAGATATGGGGAAGAGAGGAGGGGGGGGGGAGAAGGGGGGCGGTGGCGGCAGGAGAGATATTGCACATTGTCCGGTATTGCTTATTGTTAGGCTAGGCTACTGCTCCTTCCCATCCTCTGTCCTCCTGTTACCCCCCCCCCCCCCCCCCCCCCCAGAGAGGAGTTGTACAGTCTGATGGCGTGAGGGACAAAGGAGTTTTTAAGTCTGTTCGTCGTACACTTGGGAAGGAGCATTCTGTCACTGAACAGGCTCCTCTGGTTGCTGATGATGGTGTGCAGAGGGTGACTGGCATCATCCATGATGTTCAGTAGTTTGTCCATAGACCTCTTCTCTGCCACCGTCACCAGAGAGTCCAGCTTCATGCCGACCACAGAGCCAGCCCACCTGATCAGTTTGTCCAGCCTGAATGTGTCCTTCTTGGATGTGCTGCCCCCCCAGCACACCACGGTGTAAAACAGGACACTGGCGACCATAGACTGATAGAACATCCACAGGAGTTTCCTGCAGATGTTAAAGGACCGCAGCCTCCTAAGGAAGATAGCCTGCTCTGTCCCTTCCTGCATAAGTGTTTGGTGTTGCAAGTCCAGCCCAGCTTGCTGTCCAGCCACAGCCCGAGGTACTTGTAGGAATCCACAGCCTCCACCTCGACTCCCTCGATCAGAACTGGTCGTGACCTTGGTCTGGACCTCCCAAAGTCAATGGCCAGCTCCTTGGTCTTCGAGGTGTTGAGCTGAAGATGGTTCTTGTTGCACCACACAGCAAAGTCCCTCACCAGGGTCCTATACTCCTCCTCTCTGTCGTCACTGATACACCCAACGATGGCTGTGTCATCGGCAAACTTCTGAATATGACACAGCTCCGTGGTCTTGCTGTGAGGTGACAGGTTAGCACTGTCACCTCACAGCAAGAAGGTTCTGGGTCCAGTGGCCGACGGGGGCCTTCCTGTGTGGGTTTCCTCTGGGTGCTCTGGTTTCCCCCACAGTTCAAAGACATGCAGTTAGGTTAATGTGGCCTGAAGTTGCCTTGAGCAAGGCACCTAACCCACAACTGCTCCCCAGGTGCTGTAGCATAGCTGCCCACTGTATGTGTATGTGTTCATTGCTCACTTGTGTGTGCATATGTGTATTCACTGCTTCAGATGGGTTAAATGCAGAGGTTAAATTTCACTGCTTGAGTGTGTGTGAGACAAATAAAGGCTTCTTGGCTAAATGCCTTGTAATGTAATCGCTAAAAGTACTGAAAGTCTCACAAACAAGCTGAGATCATTCTGCTTGCTTATATTTTATATCTGCATACACTTGAATGAAGCTATCTGTCTGTCTGCCCCTTTCTGTCACTGTCTCTTACTGTCTATCCATTCTGTGTCCCTCTCTCGTCTCCTTTGTCTGTCTCTCTCTCTATGTCTCTCTCCCTCTGTCTTTCTGTATCTCTTTCTGTGCCCCATTGTTCATCTCTGTTTCTGTGTCTCTCTCTCTGTCTGTCTTTGTCTTTCTGTTCTTATTTCTGTCTCTGTCTGTCTGTCTGTCCGTCTGTCTCTGTCTCCTTACTTGTCCTTTTTTTAACTTAAAGAGTGAAACAATGACTTTGAACACTGAGTAGCTATTTATTAAACTGTTACAAATGTTAAGGGTTAATTGTGTAGCTTAACCTGCAGCTATTTCTGTTTCAATTCATAACTTCTGAGGAAAACTTTTCATACTATTTTCATTATTTTACTCCTTAAAAGTCACTCAGATCACTAAGAAACAGCAGTCCTGTAGAGACAGTCGGATATGTCATCCTCTTTGGATAGAACTGAAAACACAGACAATTAAGAAGTGAATGGACATAGTGCGAAATTTGTTCTCTTATCTCTCTCCATAGTTTTTCTTCCTCTCAAGTTTATTTTCAGATCAGATCAGATAGCACACATGCACAATGTCCTCATAAACTGTTTAGCAGATTTGAGACTCTTTTTAACAGCTCAAATACCACAGTGGTACTAACCAAGCTTACTGAACTTTAAACAAACTAAATATACCAGCAGAAACAGTTGATCAGATGTTGGAGAAGGCATGTCAGGTGTTGGATCCTGTAACAAATGGTAAAGATTGGAATTGAATTTGGAAAAGAAATGTATTTTTGTAACTGGGTGTCAGAAATAACACTGAAAACCTGAGTTCAGAGCAGCCTCCAAACATGGCTGCTCCAGACTACAACTCCCAAGCACCATAGCGCCCCTCACCTCTGGAATACTAGGAAGTGCACCTGTTTCCCATTTCCCGAAAATTACTTCCCTATATAAGCCCAACATTCACAAACACTCACCACAAAGTATCGTTCTGTGTCCCCGTGCCTGATCATCCCAACCTTTCTGACTTTCTGCCTGACTACCAGTGCTTTTGACTTTGTTTTATATTTATTTCTGACTTTGTTTACCCACCTGCCCTTTGGCATTTTGCTTGCAAATCGATGGACCCTTGCCCGTCCCCAACTATGACTTCAGATTGCGGTTTTGGATTAGGTTACCAGTTTGCGATGCACCCGCTCTTCTCTGTGCTTGCATCTGTAAGTGCCTGCACCCTGACAGGATACTTCGCTAGCAATGGATGCAGCAGAGAAAGTGAAGCAGACTGCTCTCACTGCTCAGGGGCGACTGTTTGGAAAACATCAGCAAATGACAAGCGAACTTAACACCAGAATGTCGCAATTAATGGCTGTTGTTTCGCAGACCATCCTGATATGTCCCTCATCTTCCGCCAGTGCAGCCCTGATGGTTCTGCGACCTGAGAAGTATTCTGGGGAAGTTTCAGTCTGTAAAGGATTTCTTCCTCAATGCCATTCTATTTCACGACCCTCACAAAAGCTACAGAGGAGCAGAAGATCACCCAATTCCTCATTCTCCTCACGGCAAGACTTTGCAGTGGGCTAGTGCTGTTTGGGAGCATGAGGGTGAACACACCACCTTCTATGATCAGTTTATCAAACTGTTCAAGCAAGTTTTCGATCATCAGCTGGAGGATGTTGAAGTTGGCAAGAACCTGCTAACCATCAGACAAGGAGATAGGAGAGTGGCTGACTATGCACTAGAATTTCGCATGCTAGCAGCCAGAAGTGGCTAGAATGAGCCCACTCTTGAGGCCACCTTTTGCCAGGACCTGTGCCCCAAAGTGCTCACTGAACTGGCATGCTGCGATGAACAACTCACTCTCAACTCCCTCATTGACCTGGCCATCCGGCTAGACCACCTTCTGAGAAACCAGCCCTTGTTACAGTCACCTCCAGCCCTTCCCCCTACTCTGGCATCCAACTTCTGCACAGCTGGTTACTTGTACATGGCCTCTCTCTTTCTGTGCCCATAGCAACACCTACTCATGGTGTCCCTGTTCCCGTAAAGTTTGCTATGTTCTGGTGCGACCGAGTGCCCAGCAGTATAACTGGGTTAGGCAGACTAGGCTCGTCAGCCTTGGATGGCAGCCAGTCTAGGAGAAGGAAAACTCTGACTCCAAACCCTCAAAGTGCCTAGGCATGCAGGACAGTTTTGGCATGTGAAGACCCTGGGTCCAAGGATGTGCCTTGAGCTTCCTGCATCCACGACCCACCACAGGTCATGGCCCTCTGCCTTGAGCGACATCTCCGGGAGGAGAAAAGGCTACGGGTGTAAACCCAGACAGAAAATCTGGAGCAGAGCCCCTATGGCAGCTGGTGGTCAACACTGACTTCCCTCCAGCAGCTCCTGCAGCCAACCTGGTGCCAAACATATTGCTCTGCTTTCCTTTGGACCTCACCAGTGAGGCCGAGAGGGGGATCCTGACATTTGGGCAGGCCAGGTTCTCCATACATCCCACCCAGGCTTGTACCCTGGAGAGGTCACTCCAGTGCCGCTGACCACAGCGGCAGAACAACACGGGAGCCAGCAGTTACAAGTGATAAGCCCCACACTGACTGGTGTAGGAAGGGGCGCTACGGGCTGATGGATCATCGCGTCCCACTGGTCAGCTACCGCTGATCTCAAGCTGGGCAGCCCCCAGCTAGTAAGGTGCTGACCCGCCACAGTCTGCCTACTTCACTGGGTGCATGGAGCTAAGAGGCAACTTGACAAGCAGACTGTAAAACACTGTACCAGGCAAACAACAAAGGAAAGCTACAGGGGGAGGCCACACTCCCAAGACCTACAGCTAGCAACATGGAATGGCAGGCCCATGTGCCCTGGCCTTTCTGACGATCTGCTCCAGGTCTATGACACCAGGAAGATGGCAATCATTGACCATGAGCTGAACAAGCTGAATGTCAACATAGCTGCACTACAAGAGACCAGGCTGTCATCACAGGGTAGCCTCAGGGAGCAGAATTACACCTTCTTTTGGCAAGGAAAGGAGCCCGAGGAACCTCAACAACATGGCATCAAGTTTGTAGTGCACAACAACTTGCTCTCTGCCACAGAACCTCCATCTGGTGGATCAGAGCGAATCCTCTCCCTCAGGCTATCAACCAACTCGGGGACCGTCAACATACTGAATGTATATGCCCCAACTCTCTGCTCCAGTACTGAGACCAAGGATCAGTTTTATGAAGTCCTTGACGTAGCCATAAGAGGTACTCCCACAGCTGAACACCTATTCCTCCTAGGCGACTTCAATGCAAAAGTAGGAACTGACCATGAGTCCTGGCCGATCTGCTTGGGGCACTCAGGCATTGGCAAACTCAACAAGAATGGGCAGAGACTTTTGGGACTTTGCTCCTACCACAATCTCTGCATCATCAACACATTCTTCACCACCAAGCCCCAACACAGAGTCTCCTGGTGTCACCCAAGATCTAGGCACTGGCACCAGCTGGACCTTGCCATCACCAGATGGCTTGCGCTGAACAACGTGCTTGTCACCCACAACTATCACAGTGCAGACTGCGATACTGACCACTCCTTGGTCATGAGAAAAGTGCATATCCAGCCCAAGAGGATCCATTGCTCCAAGCAGAAAGGCCACCCACGCATCAACACCACCAGAATCTCGGACCTTGACCTGCTTGGCCGCTTCGCCGACTCCATCAGCCAGGCTCTCCAGGACTGCCCTACAGGAAATGCTGCAGAGAGATGGGAACATATCCATGAAGCCATCTACACCTCAGCAATGGACACTTTTGGCAAGAAAGAACGGAAGAACCCTGACTGGTTTGAAGCCAGCTTGACCCAACTGGAACCCGTGATTCAGGCCAAAAGAACAACTCTCATCAACCATAAGAGGGACCCATCGGAAAAGACCCTAGCTGCCCTCCGTAAAGCCAGAAACGATGCCCACGAGATTGCTCGACGCTGCGCCAATGAGTATGAATGAACCCTTTATTATCACTGTTACCAGTGAAATTGACCATCAACCTGTCCTTACAGAGGGGGAACAGGACAGGAAGACAGGGATAAAAGAAAAAGAAACACAGTAGTAACATGAGGAAAGATGAGGAAAAAAAGAACACCCCCCCACCCCCCCACCCCCCCACCCCACACACACACTATGCTCCTATCAGGAGTACAGTGTGGGAGCATTTAAAAACCTCTGCACAAGCACACAATAACAGAAGTACACTTTAAAACTGTACTGTACTGGCTGAACCTGTGTCAGAGCATCCAACTCTCAGCTGATATCAGCAACATGCGAGGCATGTACGACTGCATGAAGAAGGTGCTCGGGCCTGCCATTTCCAAGACAGCTCCACTGAAAACTTCCACAGGAGACATCATAGACCACAGCAAGCAGATGGAAAGCTGGGCAGAGCACTACCAGAAACTCTATGCCAGGGAAAACATCGTCACCGTGGCTGCCTTGAACAGCATCGAGGACCTTCCTGTGCTGGTGGAACTTGGCACCCCTCCTACTGAGGCTGAACTCATCAAGGCCATCGATTTGCCTGTGGCAAAGCACCAGGAAAAGATGGCATCCTACCTGAAGTCATCAAGGCTGGCAAAGTAGACTGCCATGCTTCAACACCTGCATTAACTTCTCTGCCAGTGCTGGGAGGAGGGATCAGTACCTCAGGGGATGCGGGACGCAAACATCATCACCCTGTACAAGAATAAAGGCAGCCACAGTGACTGCAACAACTACAGCAGCATCTCTCTCCTCAGCATTGTCTGGAAAGCCTTCGCCCGGGTGGTGCTCAACAGACTTCAGACCCTCACTGATGGAGTCTACCCTGAAGCTCAGTGCGGATTCCAGGCTGGAAGATCTACTGTCGACATGATCTTCTCACTGCGTCAGCTGCAGGAGAAGTGCAGAGAGCAGCAACAGTCCCCCTACGTTGCCTTCATAGACCTGACAAATGCATTTGACCTGGTCAACAGAAAAGGACTGTTTGCTCTTCTCCAAAAGGTTGGCTGCCCACGCAAGCTCCTCCAGATAATTACATCCTTCCACGAAGATATGACTAGCATGGTCATCTTCAACGGGTCCACATCTGACCCCTTCCCAATCAGCAGCAGAGTCAAGCAGGGCTGTGTCCTAGCACCCACCCTCTTCGGCATCATCATCTCCCTGCTTCTGTCCCACGCCTTTGCCATGTCTGAGGACGGCGTCTTCATCCACACACGGAACGATGGCAGCATGTACAACCTGGCCCGACTATGCTCAAAGACCAAGACACGCCAAGCCCTGATCAGGGGGATGTTGTTTGCTGCTGCTGCTGCTCTGACTGTACACATTGAAGCAGCCCTCCAGAGACTCATCAACTGCTTTTGCAGCTGCCTGCAACGCCTTTGGTCTGACTATCAGTCTGAAAAAGACCAACATCATGGGCCAAGACATCAGCACTACCCCAAACATCTGCATAGGTAACTACACATTGGAGGTGGCCAAAGAATTCACTTACTTGGGCTCCACCTTCTCCAGCAACCTCTCCCTCGATCCAGAGCTCAACAAGTGCATTGGCAAGGCAGCCACAGCAATGGCTTCTCCAAGAGAGTGTGAGAGAACACCAGGCTGATCACCAACACCAAGATGAAGGTATACCAGGCTTGCGTGCTCAGCACATTGCTCTACAGCAGTGAGTCCTGGACACTCTATGCCTGCCAGGAAAGATGGCTCAACACCTTCCATGACATACCAGGCATGTTCACTTTGCTCACCCAGCGCCACCTGCGCTGGCTGGGCCATGTGAGCCATATGGAGGATGGCCGCATCCCCAAGGACCTGCTGTACAGTGAGCTGGCCAGTGATACGAGACCCATGGGCAGGCCAACTCTGTGCTATAAAGATGTCTGCAAGCAGGACAGGAAAGCCTGCAACATCAACCCATTGACCTGGGGGAAGCTGGCAGCTGACCGCAATGGCTAGAGGATGACAGTCAAGCTCAGCGTCCAACAGAGCGAACACAGGAGAGAGGAGCAGTGGACCCAGAGACGATAACAGAAGCAATAAAGAGCCGACTTGCTGCCCTCTGAGACCTTCACATGCAACAACTGCAGCAAGACCTGCCACTCCAGAATTGGACTGTTCAGCCATGGCAGGCGCTGCACCTCTATCATTGACTGACCCAAGGCACAAAAGTCCATTGTCTCCTGAGACACACAGATGCCATCAAGAAGAATGAAGACACTGGCTAGAGGGTGCCACACATCCATCCATTATTTGTAGCCTCTTATCTTGTTGTACAGGGTCGCAGGCAAGCTGGAGTCTATCCCAGCTGACTGTGGGTGAGGGGCGGGGTACACTCTGGACAAATTGCCAGGTCATCGCAGGGCTGACACACAGAGACAAACAACCATTCACACTCACAGTCACACCTACGATCAATTTAGAGCTACCAATTAACCTAACCAGCATGTCTTTGGGCTGTGGGGAAAACCGGAGCCCCCGGAGGACACCCAGGGGGAGAACATGCAAACTCCACACTGAAAGGCCCTCGCTGGCCACTGAACTCGAACCCAGGACCTTCTTGCTGTGAGGCGACAGTGCTACACCACCATGCCGTCCTGCCACACATCCATTGACTGCAAATACTAAACTGCACATGTACCAAGCCTGTGTACTCATCACTCTCTTTTACAGCACTGAGTCCTGGACAACGTATGTGAGGTAGGAAAAAAGGCTTAACAGTTTCCACCTTCACTGCCTTAGGTGTATGCAGAACATCCCGTGGCAGGACAGACTACCTAACATGTCCTTCAACATGCTGGCATCCCAAGTTTGTACACCCTTCTCAGCCACAGACATGTCAGCCAACTGTGTTGCATGGACTCAGGGCACATTCCAAAGGATATGCTGTTTGGCGCACTGTGCGAAGGGTCATATCCAGTTGGAGGGCTGCATTTCTATTTGAAAGATGTATGCAAGACAGACTTAAAGCTGGTGGGTATCAGTCCGAGCAATTGGGAAAACACAGCAGACTCATGAGAAACTTGAAGGGTCACAGTCAGAACAGTATGCAGAAGATCAAACAAGACAGAAATGACCAGCTCACAGTGAAAAGAGCTAAGAGGAAAGTGAAGGTAACATCTTCAAGAAATCCATCATCATTTAGCTGCAGCCATTGTGCAAGAGACTGTCATTCCACAGTAGGCCTCTTCAGCCACTCTTGGAAATGCTATATTCACTTTGATAACCCAGAAGACCCTTTGAAAACCACGTTTGTGTCCATTTTAGATTCAGTAGGGATTAATCAGAATGTCATAGGACCGACCCATAATGGTGGTCACACCCTCGATCTAATATTAATATTCAGGTTAAACATAGAAAATATAGTCATACACATCAACCACAGTCTGAAGTTATCTCAGATCATTATCTCATCTCATTCAAAATATGTCTGAGTAATAATATATGCACCTCACCACACTACTGTATTAAACATACATTCATGTCAACTACTGCACAGAGCTTTATAAATGATCTCCCAGAGTTATCAACTTTGATTGGGTCACTGTCAGCCCCCGCAGAACTTGATCAGGCAACTGAATGCTTAGATTCAATGTTCCGCCATACTTTAGATAATGTAACTCCTCTTAAAAGGAAAATGGTTAGAGACAAAAAATTAGCACCCTGGTATAATGATGACACTCGCACTTTCAAACAGACCACTCAAAAATTGGAACATAAATGGCGTCAAACAAAATTGGCAGCATTCAAATTAGCATGGAAGGAGAGCTTCTTGAAGTATAGAAAAGCTCTTAGTGCTGCTAGATCAACATATCTCTCCTCCCTAATAGAAGATAACAAAAATAATCCTAGATTCCTATTTAATACTGTAGCAAAATTAACCAGGAATAAGTCCACTATAGACACATGCACACTTGTAGTATGTAGTAGCAACGACTTCATGAATTTTTTTAATGACAAAATTGAGAATATCCGACAAAAAATTCAAACTACTAATTTAAGGTTAGACAATGTAAGTGGCCCCTGTAGTTAACAATTTAACTGTATCAGATCAGCAATTAGAATGTTTTTTTACTCCCCTTAGAGAAATTGAATTACTTTCTTTAATCTCTGCATCAAAAGCCTCAACTTGTGTACTAGATCCCTTACCTACACGTCTATTCAAACAGATAATACCTGAAGTAATTGAACCGCTTCTAAAAATAATAAATTCTTCTCTTAGGATCGGCTATGTACCCAAATCCTTTAAACTAGCAGTCATCAAACCCCTGATTAAAAAACCTGACCTTGATCCCTGTCAGCTGTCCAATTATCAGCCAATATCAAACCTCCCCTTTATCTCCAAGATCCTTGAAAAAGCTGTGGCACAGCAGTTATGCTCATATTTACATAGGAATAACATTCATGAAATGTATCAGTCAGGATTTAGACCTCATCATAGCACAGAGACAGCTCTGGTTAAAGTAGTAAATGACCTACTGTTGGCGTCTGATCAGGGCTGTGTCTCACTGCTTGTGTTGCTTGACCTTAGTGCAGCATTTGATGCCATTGATCATTCCATTCTTCTGGATAGACTAGAAAATGTTGTGGGAGTTAAGGGAACGGCCCTCTCCTGGCTCAGGTCTTATTTAACTGATCACTATCAGTATCTCATCTCATTATCTCTAGCCGCTTTATCCTGTTCTACAGGGTTGCAGGCAAGCTGGAGCCTATCCCAGCTGACTACGGGCGAAAGGCGGGGTACACCCTGGACAAGTCGCCAGGTCATCACAGGGCTCACTATCAGTATGTTGATGTAAATGGTGATTTTTCTAGACATACTGAGGTAAAGTTTGGTGTTCCACAAGGTTCTGTCTTGGGCCCACTGCATTTTTCTTTATATATGTTACCTCTGGGTGATGTTATTCGTAAACATTGTATTAGTTTCCACTGTTATGCTGATGACACACAGTTGAATGTTTCTGCAAAACCTGATGAGAGACACCAGCTTAATCGAATTGAGTAATGTGTGAAGGACATTAGACACTGGATGCTTATTAACTTCCTTCTGCTTAACTCTGACATGACTGAAGTACTTGTACTAGGACCACATGCAGCTAGAAGTAAGTTTTCTGATTACACAGTGACTCTGGATGGCCTTTCTGTTTCTTCACATGCAGCAGTAAAAGACCTTGGAGGGATTATTGGCCCCAGTCTTTCATTTGAAACTCACATTGATAAAATTACCCAGATAGCTTTCTTTCATCTCAGAAATATTGCTAAGATAAGAAATTTAATGTCACTACATGACGCGGAAAAACTAGTTCATGCTTTTGTTACGTCCAGGTTACTTACTTACTGTCTGGATGTTCCAATAAGTGCATAAACAAGCTCCAGTTAGTTCAAAATGCAGCAGCAAGAATCCTTACTAGAGCTATAAAATATGACCACATCACCCCTATCTTATCCACACTGCACTGGCTCCCAATCAAATTTCGTATTGATTATAAAATACTACTGTTGACTTTTAAAGCACTGAATGGTCTCGCACCACAGTACCTGAGTGAACTTCTGGTCCTCTATGACCAGGTGTGCTACTTAGATCAAAAGGTGCAGGCTATCTGCTGGTACCTCGTATAGTGAAGGCTACATTGGGGGCGGAGCCTTTTCTTCCAAAGCCCCACAGTTATGGAACAGCCTTCCAAGTAGTGTTCGGGAATCAGACACAGTCTCAGCGTTTAAGTCGAGGCTGAAAACATCTGTTTAGTCAAGCCTTTTGTTAATGGTGTTTGAGGTAAAGGAGTAGATCTGGAGGGTCCTCAGACATAGAGTGTTTTGGTAAACTGGGATGTATGGGTGCTGTCAGTCCCCAACTCACTTGCTCACTTGAGTTTGTTGATGGTGTAGTGGCTGGCTGCTTTATGTCCTGGGGCTCCCTCATGCCTGTGTTACCTTCTGGCTCTCCCCTTTTAGTTATGCTGTCATAGTTAGTTTTGCCGGAGTCCCTGCTTGTACTCAGTGCAATATGTATACTGTTCCTACTTATTCAGGTGACATTGGGCATACTTAGCAACCTGTGTTTTCTCTCCTCCCCCCAGTCTGTCCCTCTGAGTTACATGTTGGTCCTGGGATCGAGATCCTGATCCATCCTGGTGTCCTGTGTCTGGTTGGAGTCTCATCGCATCGCTCCTGTGGAGGAAAGCCCCATATGGACAGTTGAAAATCACACTTGGAAGACGCTCTGGACTCTTACAGTAATGCTTTTATGGCTGAGGACTACAGTTGACTTGCTAACTTTAGGACTGCAGTCGTCATGAACAGTTTTGCACTCAAGTTTCCATCAATGAAGAGTTTATAACTTCAACAAAGCTGACTTCATATTAATGTTATAGTCATGTTGTCTGTTGTTGCCCACATGAGGATGGGTTCCCTTTTGAGTCTGGTTCCTCTCGAGGTTTCTTCCTCATGACGGCTGAGGGAGTTTTTCCTTGCCACCATCGCCACAGGCTTGCTCACTGGGGATAGAATTAGCTCATGTTTTAAGTCATTCAAATTCTGTAAAGCTGCTTTATGGCAATGTTTATTGTTAAAAGTGCTATACAAATAAACTTGACTTGACTATAACACCTAATGTGCTAACACCATTGTCTCCAGAGATGAATGGATGCTAAAGGAAGACATGGTTATTATGTTATTACATGTTATTACATTGTTAGACTGCTTATTACAGTTGTTAAATTGTTACTATGCATGTTATTACAATGTAATTACATGTGTCATTACGTTATTACATTGTTACTACATACACAGCCCTTTGTTGGTTCAAACGTTATTAGTGTTATTACATGCGTTATTACACTGTTATTACACACAGTGTTATTACACAGCACATTACATTATACCATGTTATTACATTCTTATTACACCACTTATTACACCTGTTATTGCACTTATTTTACATTGCTAATTAACCTAGTGAGCAAATAAAATTCATACCATCAAATTAAGTCATGGGGTGGCGCGGTGGTGTAGTGGTTAGCACTGTCGCCTCACAGCAAGAAGGGCCTGGGTTCGATCCCAGCGGCCGGCGAGGGCCTTTCTGTGTGGAGTTTGCATGTTCTCCCCATGGGTTTCCTCTGGGTGCTCCGGTTTTCCCCAAAGGCATGCAGGTTAGGCTAATTGGTGGCTCTAAATTGACCGTGAGAGTATGAATGATTGTCTATGTGTTAGCCCTGGGATGACCTGGTGACTTGTACCCCACCTCTCACCCATAGTCAGCTGGGATAGGCTCCAGTTTGCCTGTGACCCTGTAGGACAGGATAAAGCGGCTACAGATAATGGATGGATGGATGGAAATGAAGTCATGCTTAATTATTTACAGTGCAGAATTAACTTTGGTGAACACTTAAATTGCATATAGTGTCAAATCAAAACAGCGTTAGACAAACATTGAATAGATTTTGTTGTCTAATGTGCCTACATAAATTCTGTTTCATTCCCCCTTGCTGTATATTGTAGGGAAGGCTTGGGAAGGTTGCAACACTTTTTTTAATTTCTTTCCATTACCCAGAGACTATTTAGGGAAGATAAGGGCAATTCCATGTAAATGTCAACCTCACCATGCAAAAATAAAGCAACATGTAATACATCAAAACCACTCCCAGAGATATCACCTAGGCCTGTATTTTACAGATGTGAATAAGCTGAACCAATTTGTAACCAACCTAATATGTCACTGTCAGTCTTTCTTTCTTATAATGTAAAACCCAAGCTAAAATCAACTATGATCATGTACAATTCTATATTATTGCCACAAGCCACAGAAATGTATGCTAAAATCCACAAAACAGCAAAACAATAGCCATCCTAAATATTATTTAAGAACTTTGATAGTTTTAGCTGATATTTAGAGAGTTTTTCAAAGGGTTATGCTGGTTAAATTGCTGATTTTCTAAACATATGCCATGTCTATTTCAGACGCGTCACATCCATAACGCTGACTTTTCCTTCTGAAACTCTGCATGAAATACAAAATATTTTAAACAAAGATTTTTTAATATTCACCTTGGACCCCTCTATCAAACGGATATCTCCATTTCGACATTAGGTTTACAATTTCACAGAGTTTGATAAAAATATACAGTCACCCAAGAAAAGTGATACTTTTTCTGTCACGTCCATAACGCATCTTTTATTGGCGTTTTCTGGCATGCCCTAGATGTACTATGGGAATTGTTCTTGTTCTATCACTTCTCCAGTATGGTACAGCCTTAAAATATGCAACACCTGTTTAAATACTGGGAGACAATAAAACATGCACTGGGCCATTTGTTGCCATTTTGAGTTCAAGTGTCACGTCCATAACGCTGGAATTGCTCATAAACCAAATGTTTATCTATTAAATATACATCTCTTGGTTAATTGCCCTTTCCATTATTTTGGTGAATGTATGTATTCCTCTGTTTTAATAGGGTTACTGTACATTTTATAATTTCTTTAAGCCCAGGTGTTGTGTGTTTTAGATATCTGCTACTCACTGTCTACACATTACTGTGCACAAGTATTTTTTAAATAACATCCTGTTGTAAATGTTTATTTTAGGACATGTGCATAACTGAGTTGGCATGAAAAAAATGTTCCAGAAAAACGTGGTCTTTGCTTTGACTTGCTCTCAGCTTAGGTGGTCTTGCCTACAACACTATTGATAAAACATTAGTCAAGTCACTGATTTTATATAGCTCTTTTAATAATGGACAATGTTGAAAAGCAGCTTTCCAGAAAAATACAGACTTTAAATAAATGAACTCATAAATTTATCCCTCATAAATGTATTTATCCCTCCTGAGCAAGCCTCAGGAGGAGGTGGTGAGGAAAAACTCCCTCAGACAACACAAGGAGGAAACCTTGAGAGGAACCAGACTCACAAGGGAATCCATCTTCATTGGGGTGATGATAGATAGCGTGATTATAAATAAGTAACTTCTATAACTGTGTCCTATATAGTCACAAAGTATAACTGTGTAACCAGGAAATTCATTATAGTTTTAACATGAAGTCTATTTTGTTGAAGTTATAAACTATTCATTGATGAATAGCAAGATTTCATGACAACTGCAGTCCCAAAGTTATGGTGGCAATTATAGCCCTAAACAATTGTAGCAAAACAGCAAGTGCCCTGAGCCATCTTCTAAGCATATCTTTCAACTGTCCATATGGGGCCATCCTCCATAAGAGTGATGTGATGAGACTCCAGCCGGAAATAGGGCATCAGGATACATCCAAAGAGTAGGAGAGGCCAGCATCACAGGACTGACACGCAACTCAATAAAAAGAGAAAAACAGGTTATTGGGTATGCCCATTGTCACCTAATGGTTAAGAACAGTATACATTGTGTGCAGAGTGCAAGCAGGGACTCCAGCAAGACCAACTATGACAGCATAACAAAAAGGGAGAGCCAGAAGGTAACACAGACATGAGGGAGCCTTTGGATATAAAATGGCCAGCCACTCCTCCTGGGCACTCGAGAAGGACGTGGCACTGGAATATGGGCTTGGGCAGAGGTTTGGGTTCTGGTTGGGCTTTGAATGGGGGTAAGGACATAAGCAGAGGCTCTGGTAGGAGTTTAGATGTAGACTCAAACATGGGCATAAGCATGGGCATGGACTCTGGCATCCAGCTGCAACCAGAAGGCATGGCTGAGACACATGAATCATGATCTCAATTAAGGGGCAAGATTGGCAGAAGGGATTCCCAATGGTTGAATTAGATATTTGCTTATTGCATGCTGGGTACAAGTTACATTACATGGATACATGAAAACAGTCCAGTTCATTTGTATAGCGCTTTTAACAACAGACAGTGTTGCAAAGCAGCTTTACAGAAAATTAAAGACTTTAAACATGAGCAAATTTTACCCCCAATTTATTCCCAGTGAGCAAGCCTGTGGCAACGGTGGCAAGGAAAAATTCCCTCAGACGACATGAGGAAGAACTCTCGAGAGGAACCAGACTCAAAATGGAACCCATCCTCATTTGGGTGATAACAGATAGCGTGATTAGAAATAACTTGTTTCTATAACTGTTCCCTATAGTCACAAAGTACCAGGAAAAAAAAATCACTGTAGTTTTAACATGAAGTCTGTTTTGTTGAAGTTATAAACTGTTCATTGATGGAAACTTGAGTGCAAAACTGTTCATGACAACCAACTGCAGTTAGCAAGTCAACTGTAGTCCTCGGGCATACAGTAAATGTGTTACTGTAAGTGTCCAAAGCCGTTTCCCAAGTGCGACTTTCGACTGTCCATATGGGGCCGTCCTCCACAAGAGCAATGTGATGAGACTCCAACCAGACGTAGGGCATCAGGATGGATCAAGCAGGTCTGAGAAGCAGGAGAGGTCAGCATCTTACTGGTGTCTCAGGATCAACATGCAACTCAGAGAGACAGATGGGGGAGGGGAGAGGAACACAGGTTGTTGGGTATGCCCAATATCACCTAAAGAGTAAGAACAGGGCGGCACGGTGGTGTAGTGGTTAGCGCTGTCGCCTCACAGCAAGAAGGTCCTGGGTTCGAGCCCCGGGGCCGGCGAGGGCCTTTCGGTGTGGAGTTTGCATGTTCTCCCCGTGTCCGCGTGGGTTTCCTCCGGGTGCTCCGGTTTCCCCCACAGTCCAAAGACATGCAGGTTAGGTTAACTGGTGACTCTAAATTGACCGTAGGTGTGAATGGTTGTCTGTGTCTATGTGTCAGCCCTGTGATGACCTGGCGACTTGTCCAGGGTGTACCCCGCCTTTCGCCCATAGTCAGCTGGGATAGGCTCCAGCTTGCCTGCGACCCTGTAGAAGGATAAAGCGGCTAGAGATAATGAGATGAGATGAGTAAGAACAGTATATATTTTGCACTAAGTGCAAGCAGGGACTCCAGCAAAACTAACTAAAAGGGGACAGCCAGAAGGTAACACAGACATGAGGAAGCCCTGGGACATAAAGCAGCCAGCCACTACACAGTCAACAAACCTGAGTGAGGGGGCAACAGCATCCATACAACCCAGTTTACCAAAACACTATGCCTGAGGACCCTCCAGATCTACTCCTTTACCTAATAAAAACTATCAACAAAAGGCTTGACTAAACATATGTTTTCAGCCTAGACTTAAACACTGAGACTGTCTGAGTCCCAAACACAACTTGGAAGGCTGTTCCATAACTGTGCGGCTTTATAAGAAAAGGCTCTGCCCCCTGATGTAGCCTTCACTATATGAAATACCAGCAGATAGCCTGCACCTTTTGATCCAAGTATGCATGGCAAAGTACACATCCCCTTGGTCACAGACGTACACAAACCACACTCCTCAATGCCGAAACCCAGGACTGAACCAGGGACCTTCAGATCGTTAGTCTAATGCACTCCTGCTTGAGCCATTTCAGCAAGCCCAAAGAAAATAATACAAAAATTATGAATTCTGTTAAAAACACTGCCACCAAGCAATACAATACCGTGTAACAGAATACTACATACCATGTCAAATAATATTAAATTCTAGTTTTATGCAGGAATGCTCCTTTAACTCAATTGAGACTTGGTTAAAAAATTATAAGGAGTAAAAATGTGCATTTTTTTCCTCTTGGAAATACAATTATTGAATTTCAATAATACTTAAGTAAACTATACATCATCTAAAAATGCACTATATGGCCAAAAGTATGTTGCAATATGTTCCTGATGTGGGTGGAATACTGAAGTGTGGAAGGCGAGGACTCATGTTAACAGAAAATTTATTTCTGTATATCGTGCTTGATTTTCAGCTTACTATTTGCATTTTTACACACCCACTAACAGGTGTACTGACTGTCACTCACCTTCCCTGCTCTCCATTCACAAACCGATGCTTGGCCACACCCCTGCTGCCACATACGTGAACACCTGACCATAAACATCCATGCTTGTTGAATATCCCCTTCCAAAACCATGGGCATTTATATCAAGCTGGACTCCTCTTTAACAGCCTTTAATCTTCTGGGAAGACTTTTCATTAGATTTTGGAGTGTAGCTGTGGGGATGTGTTTATTCAGCCACAAGAGCTAATAGGTCAGGCATTGATGCTGGGTGAAGAGATCTGGGATGCAGTCGGCGTTCCAACACATCCTAAAGACATTTTGTAGAGTTGAGGTCAGGGCTCTGTGCAGAACACTGGAGTTCTTCTACTCCAACACACCCTGAGCTCATTTTGTGCACAGGGATATGGTCATGCTGGAACAGGTTTGGGCCCCGTCGTTCCAGTGAAGTAAATCATAATCCTACAGCACAAAAAGACAGACATTCTAGACAACTGTGCGCTTCCAAATTTATGGCAACAGTTTGGAGAAGAACCACATATGGATGTGATGGTCAGTTGTCCACATACTTTAGGCCATATACAGGGTGTTTCAAAAAAAATTTGATATTGAGATGTAAATATCCCAGAAACTACATAATCCAGGCAAATGAAACTGAAAAGGCTTAAATGTTGAGCAATATAAGATTTATTCCTCAAAATTTGAATGAGAAATTCAAAAAGGTATGTGGATTCCATGAACAATTTCACAAATTTTCAACTTGTTCGAGTGTACTCAAACACACAAAACGCCTTTTCTTTTCCAGTGCATGGCATTTCTATACCTAAACAAGATAAAAACAAAAAACATTAAACATAAAATTTTTGACCAGTTTCCACACACGCTGTTAAAATTTGAGGTCAATTGAATGAGAATTGGCCAAGTTATTGGATTGTGAAATGAGATCAAATTTTTTGAAACACCCTGTCAAGTATTTTCCACCCCTGTGCATAACGATCAGATACTTTAACTCTGGATTTCTTGCTCTTACGTTAAAACAAACAAACAAACAAACAAACAAACAAACAAACACTAGAAAAAGCACTCTGAGAGCGCAGACCTCCGCCAAGAATCCTTTAAAAAATTCCGGGATCCAGAAGGTGATCTGGATCACCGCCAAAATTTAATGGATTGTTACTTGTGCCCAGTCACACCTCTGGAAAAAATTTCAGAGCAATCCGTTCATAACTTTTTCCGTAATGTTGCTAACAGACAAACCAACAAACCAATGCTACCAAAAACATAACCTCCTTGGCGGAGGTAAAACAAAAAAACGCTTCCTGAACATCTAGACACAATAACAGTACCACAAAAACCTGTATTAAAGGTACATCAAATAAAGAAACCATGTTGAGTAAACAAGACATGTTTATTATTTAAACTATCACTTAAATAAAAAAAGTGCATAGAAAATAAACATGATTAGAAATTTTGCTTTTTACAGTTATGTACATTTTTTCCTCATACATTCGTTCTTAAGTAATTTGTGGTTTGTCAATGGGCTTTCCTTCATTTCTGTGAACACTGTTTGGGCAACTGGAGAACAAAGTAAAATAATATTACGCATTAACAAACACGGAACAATCAGAGCTAAAGCGACTAAGGAAGTGTTCATTAAAAAAAAAACAAAAAAACACAACAACAACAACCAAAAAAAAACCACCGAACATCAATGCCTGAAAAGGTGGACAAGCACAGGGTCTTTTTTGAAGGTCAATTTTTGAACACAAAGCAAAGCCAGTGTTTTGTAAAATGATAATACAGCACTGTAAGGTCCTACCATATGATGTGCACTTAGGACCATATATGATGTACCTTGGGGACATTACAGGACCCTTTACCTGCATATACAGATGTTTCAAAGGTGCACAAATAAATAAAATACTCATTACTGTTACTCATTACAGAACACGACAAAATATTTTACTGAATTTCAGACTGGAGAAAAGAGGTCTGGGGAAAACGGTCAGGTGAAAGATCGGGTTTTTGTTTGTTATTTTCTTGACAACCACAAATATCTGAAAAAGTACAAAGAGTAAAATCAAAACTACAGCATTGAAACAAATGGCTAACCTCAAACTTTACAACCACATCTTACATTTACTTTGTTTCATTGTATAAATATCTCTCAACCTACCCCCCCACTCCCAAAAAAAAAAAAAAAAAAGGAGGAAACAAATCCTAAGATCATAACTGCAATGCTCCAGTCAAAGAGCATACACAGGCACAGAAAAACAATACATAATGTCAATATTTAAAACGCTGCACATTAATCTAAACTGTATCTGTAACACAAAGTCATTATAGATTACACTGAACATTGCTATTAACCATTATGAAACTGTTGTTTGCTACTGTAACTACATTTGTCTGTCCATTCCATATACTGTGTAGATATTGTGAATATTGAAGTACAATTTACTATCCATACATATGTTTAGGTAGAATATATTCATTATGTGTGTCAGAATATGTATACATATATACTAAAGAGCAAGTACGGGAGAAGGTGTGGTACCACTGGTGTGGTGTGGAAGAATAAAGTCTAGGAACCTGGTAGCTTCTCAAACACTGACTGAACACCATATTTCACTGGTTTGTGGAGCATCTGAAGTTGCGATGAAACTAGTTTTATGGAAAATAGTCATTAACAAAGCCCTTAGGATTCGTAAAATCATAATCAGATCGACAGATGCAAGTTCTGTACAAAGATCACCGTTGCTGTACAATCTTCACCGACTAAAATGAAACATAAAGCTCTTCTGTAACGTCCCTGCCTTTCACATTGGAACAATCATTAAAAAAAGTTACTATGATAAAAGATCAATCGTAAAATTCAAATAATACATTCAACGAAGGCCTAGCTGCAGAGTTCGGCCCGGCCCTGTGCCGCATCCAGAGAGCCGGACTTAGAGGAACTCAAATACCTGAATCGATGACGAGACCCACATCGCAAGGAGCATGGCAAGAAGCTCCCAGCAAGAATCTGCGGCAACACCATCAAACCCACAAATCCAGAAAGTGTAATCTGAAAAAGCAGCCAATTAACAGCTATATAAAGCATAATTAATCTCTCATTGTGTTGTCATGAATCTGGAAATAAGGCTTGAGGAATCTGCAACTGCCTTAAAAACATATATTAGAGTTCACATGAGGCAATAAGACAATGCTACACAGAAACTGGCCTTTTAATGGCTCGTTCTCGAAAACAAGAGCCAGAGGTGCACACCACAGCAATTGAGTGAGTTTTGTCTGGAGGTATGTACACATCCCCTAGGCTTTCTGCAACATCAGTAAGCTCTCTCACATTATCCCTTTTATACAACTCAGTTTTGACTGTCAAGAAGACAAAAGTATAAGCGTAAATCAGTTTGCATCCACAAGAAATTGGTTTGCTCAACAAAGTGTAATACTTCCACAATTATTAAGACCTTTAGAAGGGCATGCATTACAAGTCTTGCAGTATTCTCTCAAGATGTGTCTCCACCCTAAAGAGAGAGCGCTCCTCAATACATGTCTGTCTCTTATCAGCCATGACAAATGATTGGATTCATCCAGGAATTAACAGATGGACAAAACAATTGTAAAAGAAGGCACCACACCGTTGCTATTAAAATGTACAGGACAGACATACATGGGAAGTCTAAACTACATCACCAAATCAATTTATTGTGAAAGAAATAAGGGGAGGGCTAAAACTATTGAGAAAAAGGAACGAAACATACAAAAAGAGCACATTTGTGTGCTTTTAATGGCTAGCAAGAGCCTCCATGCAGTGCCAAGGCAACATGTGTCAAGCTGGGAAGAAGACTGATGTTCAGTGCACAAAACAGGGAGAATGAGTTTTCCTCCAAATATAGTGCTTTCGAAAAAAGTTTTCATGGGCTAGCCTCCGCGGCAGATTCTTTCGGGTATACTCGTATCTATGAAAATATTTTTTTTTACAATAATAAAAATAGATGGAGTAAACTTTGCAGTTGCTTAAATGTAAAATGATTTCAAGCATTTTTACTATTCATCGTTTCTCCCCATAAAACTGCTGCCCTTTGCATGAGAAACAGCACAGAGGGGACTTTAAGGGAAGGTTGGTATTTGTATACGTGATATTAAGGCTGCCATTGGAGGAGACATGCCGTTTCAACAGACGAGCACTTGTACCTAAATGCTTTTCAGCCTACGCTAATTATATGCCATCATCTGAAATGTTTGTGACTAACTTGGATTGGCAATGAGAGCAACTGGTGGACTGCACACTATGGGAACAACTACGGCTTTCGGTCTTTGGAATAGAAAAAAAAAAGAGAATAAAGAAAAAAGCCAAACTGTTTAAAAAAAAAAAAGTACACTATAAAAAAATAATGACAAGCATTAGTGTTGTAAATCACTATCTACTACAAAATGTTGGTAAAATAAATACAATATTTTATTAAAAATATAAATATCAATAAGTGCTATTCACTAGTGAGTGCTTTTCAGATCTTTTTATATAGAAAAATATACATATTATTTACATATGAAAGGAAATAATGACATTTACTTATCTACAAAAAAACAAACAGGAAAAGCAACATTTAAAAATGACTCATCCCTCTTGAGAAAACATTTGGATGCCATTGGGTTTTTTGAGTAAATACTATCAGCTACAGGCCTTAAAACATGCACATACTAAATTTCCTTATTACAAATATCAGTCCAAGTTACTAGAAAAATTGATGAAGTAAAATTAAGCAATCCCACCCGCCCATTAAATTTCTTTAGTCCCTTGGCTGTCAGTCCACCAGAATCTCAGCACATCCAGCCTCCAATGATACCTCCAGGGGTTATTACTTCTTAAACAGTTTAGATGCACACATTTCTCCCCCCTACCCCTGCTTTGATAAAAACTTACACATGTCCATCACCGGGAACAAAGAGCTCCCTCTAGCTTTCTCAATCCATCAGTCCAAGGGTTCGGGTTAGCATATACACATAGACCACATCACCAGAAGGAGAAGGCGTTGATGTACATTCAGAAAGGGAGATTTGATGGTTGATTTTAAAAAAAGCCAAGCCAAACAAAACACAATGGACCCTTCACAATTCTTCTAACAAAAAAAAAAAAAGTGTACCGTTCTCTTAGAAAAATTGCACTTTGGTGTCAAATAAAACAATGTGGCAATTCCATCATATCCCCCCCCCACATTCCATAGGCATGGGCAGATGAGACTCAACATTACACATTTGGAATTCGTAATGAAGATTTGGGCTAAATAGGGTACACGATTTGATAAGAAGCAGACCGCTCATCTTCGACTGGCCTGTTTTGGTAGGCGTGGGGAGAGCTCCACTGAAGAAGTCCTTTTATTCATTGTGACATTGCTCTTGAAACCTTTCCTGAATCAACTTGAGGCACAGTGCCATAATCCCTCTGAAAACCTGAGCCTGTGTCAATAAATAACCATATTATTCAAAATACACACATTGACAAAAACACTGTTTCGTTTGGAAGGACAGGGTTCAGTTAAAAGTAAGAAAAGGGAGAGGTGTTAATTAAGGAACTTGCGACACTTTTTGGCCCCACAGTTGCAAGGCAGCTTATTGCCTGGTTCCTCGATGGGGAACTTGTAGTCGTATGTGAGCTCTTCGCCCCTGTAGATTTTCCGCAATGCAAAAATGACTATGTGCTTTTGCCCATCGATATTGACCACACGGGAGTAGCAGTTGGGCTCACAGGAGTGGTTGATGAAACGAGCAGAGTTGCCATGCATGGTGGCATCTACCACCTCATAGTCATCGATGCGAAACATGTAGCAGCCAATTCCCTGGTAAAGAAAAGAAAGATTAAAAATCACATCGTCATTCACGCCAAGATTATACTGTTAGTACAGTGCTTTGCATAAGTATCTGCACTGTGAACGTTTCGATATGTTGTACTCTTACAACCTGAAACTGAAATCCAGGATATTTAACAGTTGTTCCACGAAATCGAGTCGTACATAAGTTGATAGCCGGCGAGACGCATAGCACCGAGGTTGAAACTGTCTTATTCTATCCACATTCACTGGATTTTGAGAAATGGAGCATTTTTACTTTAACAAATTCAATTAAAAAAACAAAACAAAAAAAACCAAACACCTTTATACAAAACCATTTCTGCTTAAGGCCCGGTCACACAGCGCTTTACGGCTTTATCACGGCCAAAACCCGTCAAAAAGTGCTCTCCCGTGAAGCAGACGATATTGTTCGTGTTGATGTCGAAGTTAAGACGTGTTACAGTCGATATACAGACGTGACAGGACGCAGGGGAAAATCGGAACGGCGTCGGACGCGGCAAAAAGTTTTGGACTGCTCAAAACTTTAGACCGCGGACAACCACGGCCGGCACACGTGGTAAAGACGTGCAACACATGTGAAAAACACGTGATAATCAGTGTCCCGGCCGTTATTAAAACTTGGGGAGACGTGGTAAGACGCGAAAGTTTGGCGGTCTATCACGGGCAGAGCACGGTCATCGGACGGGTGTTACGCGTTGGTATCACGGGATATACCGTGTGTTTAGCGGCTTATCACTGAGAAATGGATTTTTCCGCGTACATAGCACTGTCTAAGCCCGTTAAACGACGTCTCAAACAAGTTCTAAATTCGATTGATCACTGTCTAATCACTTCTGCTTTGCGGCATGTATAAATACCGTAATTTTCTGAGACCTCGGCACTTGCAGTCTAGATGTCAAGGGGTGAACATGAACCCTCAACGCTGTGATGTCCTCATCTTAATGCTCCAGCACCAACAGAACCAACTGATACAGGCTCAACATATCCTACCGCTTTTATATGCGCAGCAAGCCGCTCTTCCAACGACGCTGAGCCGCGGTTACCCGTGATTTGGCAGTGCTGCAGCAGTGAAACAGCCGCCGACGGCCATACCCCGTACAAAGCACGGCAAAGCCAAAATTGACCAAAAATTACCACTTACGACCACGTCCACCAGATTTTTGTATCTTTTTGTACGTGATATAGACGCGGAGTGCTGTGTGACCGGGCCTTTAGATTGTAAACAAACCAGCAAAATAATAGCAATTTGTGAAAATTCTATAGTAATTTATGAAAAAACAAACAAACAAACAAACAAACAAACAAACAAACAAACAAACAAACAAACAAACAAACACCACTACCACCACACATCAAATACTTTTATTCCATATTTTGACACTTTTTTTTTTTGTATTGTTTGGGGTTTTGTTTTTGAGTGGAGTTTTTATTTCGTCCTCAGTTGGTTCAGCAACATGCTCTACCATTTTGTTCTTCTTCTTTAGGATTTTTTGGTGGTTGGCAAACCAACTTAGATTTTTTTGGGGGGGGGGGGGGAGGGGGCGACAATTTTTCTTTTAGCCATTTCAGTTTCTTTTAAATACTTGAGAAAGTGATCTGTCTGACTTGATGCTTTTCCTAGCGCCTTTATGTTTTTCTCTACTCACAGTATATGAGCCGATAGCCTCATAGTAGAGTAGCCAATCAGAACGCACAATTGCTCATATCCAGGGAATGTGGATAGAATAATATAGATTATTTTTGTGTAGATTCACAACATATCCTCGTTAGATCCATTTCAGTTCCATGCTGTTATCACGGGTGTATCGATATGATATGGTAGTGTCTTGATATGATACGCATATCCTTACAATCTCAGAGTGGGCGGAATGGTATGCTAGCTCTCCCCAGACACTTGTGATTAGCAAGTGGCAATGAGCTCGTGTATGCAAAAGAGGGTAGATAGCATTTTCTTGTGAGCGTTACTCTGCCTGTGACACAGCATGAGCAGTACACAAAGATGTAGTTAGGTAGCTTCATGTGTCTCAGAGCAGTTGATGGTTGTCATGTGAAAGGGGAGAGCTGGCTGAGCGGTAGGAATTGGCTGGTGACCAAATTGGGGGATAAAGAAATAAGTGACCATGCAAAGCTTGGAGTCAAAAGGTCAAAAATGTATACATCTCCCAATAGCCAAATTTTTGGGCTAGTTTCAAGTCTTTTGGTGTGTTTTTTGGATACAGTTGGGCTGAACAATTTTGCCAAAACCAGCAACCCTGATAGCAAGCAGAGCGTGCGCGCGCACACACACACACACACCATACGCAACACTGTACCATGCACAAGTTAGTATGTTAGAGTACAAGTGTTTACCTTGGCATCATAGTACTTTTCTCGTTTGTCAGTAAGGACAGAGCGAATGACATTGCCCGAATACTCAATCACCATCTCACCAGCATCAATGTTTCTCTTGCAGAACAGACCACGGCCGTGTATGGCTGACCTGCCGACAGTAACATGATTTGCGTGAGAATACTTTGCTCTTTATTTTGGTTGAAGAGCCAATAAAAGTTTGAAGCAAACAGAAGTCTGTACCTGTATACGCCTACAGAGTCTCTGGATGTTTTCTTCAAGTGTCTGAACCTGGCAGCCAGAGGCACGTCTGTGCTGGTGCCCCGTCTGCAAGACCAACAAAAGGACGATATTATTGACCACAGAATAGACAAAAACTGAGGAAATTAAGGTAAGGTGGACGTAAAGACAGACCGAGCAGATTTGAACTGCTCTTCTTCCTCCTCCTCTTGAGGGTTGTACTCAGGTGGTTGCCGATATTTGGAAGCCAGGAAGTTGAACATGTCCAAAACAGACCTCCTTCAGGAACAGCCAGAAAGAAATCAAGAGCAACACAAAATCAGCATAATTACTAACCTCCAACAACAGGTGTATAACCACTCCCCACCCCCAAAGCAAACAAACGGAGGACTTTCACATGAGGTCAGGTCATCGCAACTGTGGATTTGTTTATGCAGCCATGTTGCCTGGTGAGCTTTGTATTCGACAGTGACCGACATGAGTGTACGCGAGTGATTGCAAGTCCAATTCATTAAACATCTACAGATAAACTTGCAGAAGTTCCATCTAAAAGAACAATCCCAGAGACCTGTAATGCTTTTGGATGTAATAACAGACGTGGAGATAAGCCTGGTTTAACTTTTCGCCGCTTCCCAGTGAACCCAGAAATACAAGAAAAATGGCGAGCTGCAGTTAAACAGAAGACTAGATGAGGAAAACATTCCCGTGTGTGTGGAGAACATTTTATATCAGGTTAGTGTGAAGGCTCTCTGCCTGTTTAAAATGCATCTCTGGATGTGGGCTTTGGACAGGATATATTTTATTAGACCTAATGCTTGGCTTGACTAGCAGCATTTTTGTTATGTACTGATGATGTAGACTCAGCTAAACGCCATAAAATATGCTATATCTTGGCCCTGGCTTGTTTATTACTATTAGAAGTCCACGTTTGAGTTTACCTTTGTAATAATAAGGTGTTTTTCTTTATCGGGAATTTCCCGTAACATTCCGGCACAAAACCTGCCTTGAAATACTGGTAGTCATCTGTACTTTAGCATCGCTGGTGTATTTAGAAGTCCCAAACACTAAATAGTTCAGGATGTCATAGTGTCCTAAATCCGGTAGCTGGTTTGCCGAACACTTTTCAAGTGGAATAAATACGTGTGGGTAAATTAAGAAGTAGCCTTTATTTTTGTCACATGTAAACTCAAGCACAGCAAAATTACTCCTCTGAAGTGGTGAACGCACACAGAGTAGTATGCGCAGAATAAATAAATAAATACGGGTAAATAATAAATAAATACATTTGTAGGCAAGTTATATGGATCTGTGATGCCTGCATGTTTCAGCTTTTGGATGTAATGCGATCTGCTGGTATAATCTACATTTTTAAATTGTTTCAGCGTGATTGTACTGACTGCAGTTGTCTCGATTTTCATTATCAACTGTCGTGGCTGTTTCTTTGTTCACCCGGCAATATGGCCGACGCTGTGCGATAAACAAAAATCTATGACGTCAGTGAAAGTCCTTTATCGAGGGACTTTCACAGTGATCAAACCAATTACATTAATATGCTGCTAACTACAACAGAATGTAGCACAAGAACAGGTTTAGACTAACAAGATAATATTCAGAGAAGAAAGCCAACACGACAAAAAAGCTTTCTATTACTTTTATGAGACTGTCTAAAACTAACCATCTATTAATTAGTTTCTTAATTTATTGTGAATATGCTGAAGTATCAGACGACAAATTTATTGTCACTGAGTAATCCTAGATTATAACATGATCCATCTTTGCACATTTGTTTCTGGACTTCAGCATAACTTGGATACTAACCTATAAAATGGCGTTTTTGGTACCACAATTGCACAGTGGTGTACTCAATGGAAAAAAAAAAACAGGTAATTTTTTACCATTAGAATTGTAGTAAGCATGTAGAGTTTGCACTCGATTCACATGTTAACTAATTATACACCATGAAGAAAGTGTGAAGCTTAGGGGTGAAAAATGATGTGAGCAGTGCCTCATAATTCAGTGGTCTCAACTCCAAACATGACTCATTGTGCAAGCACAACAGAAGGCCAAGCCGTAAAGGCAGTGCGACATACCTGTGGTGGACCTCAGCACGAGCAGATCCATGAGGGTTAAGAGGAGGTTCATCCACTTCCTCTGGTTTGTGGAAGCGGAACCTATAGTTTCTGCAGTATCTGGCACCGTATAGCTGCTCCAAAAGAAAAACTACAGCATCGTGGACAACACCCAGCATCCGCAGCCCGTTCACTCCTGACAAAACCATGAAGCAAAGCAGAAAGGTATAAAAGTATTTATATAGGCAATTCGTAGATACATAACACTAATTTGAATATTATGCAGATCATATGACATGTATGTGTCTACCATCAAAAGAGAGCTCTTTGAGTTTGGCGTTTGAGCGTGCCTCCTGAACTTTATCTGTGAGAGATTTCCAGGCCTCTGCAAGCAAGAAAGCAAAGATAGCAATAAAGCAAAGTTAAATAAGAACACTTCCTATATTTAAAATTTTATTCAACTACCACTGATGAACACAATTTCTTTTCACCATGCTATTTTATTAACATTACTAACATTAACATTATTAACATTACTCATGGCTTGTGTGATAGGATATCTTACAAGATTACGCTGCCACAATATTCAATTATGTTTATTTCACTTACAGTGGTGCTTGAAAGTTTGTGAACCCTTTAGAATTTTCTATATTTCTGCATAAATATGACCTGAAACATCATCAGATTTTCACACAAGTTCTAAAAGTAGATAAAGAGAACCCAGTTAAACAAATGAGACAAAAATATTATACTTGGTCATTTATTTATTGAGGAAAATGATTCAATATTACATATCTGTGAGTGGCAAAAGTATGTGAACCTCTAGGATTAGCAGTTAATTTGAAGGTGAAATTAGAGTCAGGTGTTTTCAATCAATGGGATGACAATCAGG
Organism: Neoarius graeffei; assembly: GCF_027579695.1. Taxonomy (NCBI): domain Eukaryota; kingdom Metazoa; phylum Chordata; class Actinopteri; order Siluriformes; family Ariidae; genus Neoarius; species Neoarius graeffei. The sequence continues at coordinate 24,397,160 of NC_083585.1, forward strand.
TGTGAGTGGGCACCCTGTTTTATTTAAAGAACAGGGATCTGTCAAAGTCTGATCTTCACAACACGTTTGTGGAAGTGTATCATGGCACGAACAAAGGAGATTTCTGAGGACCTCAGAAAAAGCGTTGTTGATGTTCATCAGGCTGGAAAAGGTTACAAAACCATCTCTAAAGAGTTTGGACTCCACCAATCCACAGTCAGACAGATTGTGTACAAATGGAGGAAATTCAAGACCATTGTTACCCTCCCCAGGAGTGGTTGACCAACAAAGATCACTCCAAGAGCAAGGCGTGTAATAGTCAGCGAGGTCGCAAAGGACCCCAGGGTAACTTCTAAGCAACTGAAGGCCTCTCTCACATTGGCTAATGTTCATGAGTCCACCATCAGGAGAACACTGAACAACAATGGTGTGCATGGCAGGGTTACAAGGAGAAAGCCACTGCTCTCCAAAAAGAACATCGCTGCTCGTCTGTAGTTTACTAAAGATCGCGTGGACAAGCCAGAAGGCGACTGGAAAACTGTTTTGTGGACGGATGAGACCAAAATATAACTTTTTGGTTTAAATGAGAAGCGTTATGTTTGGAGAAAGGAAAAACACTGCATTCCAGCCTAAGAACCTTATCCCATCTGTGAAACATGGTGGTGGTAGTATCATGGTTTGGGCCTGTTTTGCTGCATCTGGGCCAGGACGGCTTGCCATCATTGATGGAACAATGAATTCTGAATTATACCAGTGAATTCTAAAGGAAAATGTCAGGACATCTGTCCATGAACTGAATCTCAAGAGAAGGTGGGTCATGCAGCAAGACAACGACCCTAAGCACACAAGTCGTTCTACCCAAGAATGGTTAAAGAAGAATAAAGTGAATGTTTTGGAATGGCCAAGTCAAAGTCCTGACCTTAATCCAATGGAAATGTTGTGGAAGGACCTGAAGCGAGCAGTTCATGTGAGGAAACCCAACAACATCCCAGAGTTGAAGCTGTTCTGTACGGAGGAATGGGCTAAAATTCCTCCAAGCCGGTGTGCAGGACTGATCAACAGTTACCGGAAACATTTAGTTGCAGTTATTGCTGCACAAGGGGGTCACACCAGATACTGAAAGCAAAGGTTCACATACTTTTGCCACTCACAGATATGCAATATTGGCTCATTTTCCTCAATAAATAAATGACCAAGAATAATATTTTTGTCTCATTTGTTTAACTGGGTTCTCTTTATCTACTTTTAGGACTTGTGTGAAAATCTGATGATGTTTTAGGTCATATTTATGCAGAAATATAGAAAATTCTAAAGGGTTCACAAACTTTCAAGCACCACTGTATATTACCAGACCTGCAAAACTTGACTTTTTTTGTAGGCGCGCCACAATTTAACAATCTCTCAGAAACCTGCCAAAAGGAAGTCTTTTTCTCCCCAATAAAATGGGAAATGAGCCACATATAAATATGGAATGACCTGCACAGGCGTTTTGAGCTCTTGAAATATTAACCGACAATTCCTGGAAGCTCCACCCCTTCTTACACGCTGTCAAATAGTGTAGCATTCTCCATTTACTGTTACAGTAAATGGAGAATGTTTTGAGTTCATTAATATGATATTTCACATCCATCGCTGTATGTTTGACTTCGCTAACATTAGACTTATGTTTTTTAACATCACTTAACTATACAGTACTGTGCAAAAGTCTGGACACCCTATTCTTTTTTTTTTTTCCATACAAACTTTGATATAGATTTCCATTTTATGACTTCTACATTATCAAATCAGTACAAAAACATTTTAGGAGTTCCAGACATTTAATTTTGTGCTGGAAAATGAATGTTACTGAAAAAAAAAAAAAAAGTTTGTATCTGAGCAGCATATAAGAGAGGACTTTTCAGATTGGAGGGAAAAAAAAAAAAACCATAATGAAGGCTGCTGGGTTTTAGTGCAAAATGAAGAAGCGAGTGTGACAGTCAAAGTGTCCAGAAGAACTGTGGCTGGTTCTGGAAGATGCTCAGTAAAACCTACAGCTCATTTCTGCATAAAACTGCACTCAGTGGACCTGAAACTACTTTTTTTTTTTTTAAGCAAAGGGTCACCTCACACAAAATGCTGACTGTTTCATTTATTATGGCTTACTGCTGTTTATAATTTTTTTTTTTTTTAACATTGAAACATTTCATATTTTTTAAGCCATATTTGGCCTATGGCATTTCTTTACATGTGCCCAAGACTTTTGCACAGTACGGTGTGTATTAGGGATATCACTGACAAAAACTGAACTTTTGGTTTTTGGCTGAAAGAGGAAAAAAAAGAGAGGAAGATTTTGGGCCAAAAAGATTAAATAGGCCTATAAAGAAGTGTCAAACCTAACATATTACAAATAATGTTCATGGTGATAATTCGAAAATGACTGACATTTTTTTTTGACTGGAAACGTCAGCCATGTGTATGAGACATGAGTCTTCTGTGTATTTTTTACTGTGAACTACTGCAGAATTGCCTTAAAATGCACCATCTAGTTGCAGTTCCTGGCTGCACAGCTTGTAATATCATGCCCACCTAAGCCTGAAATTTGGGAAATGTTTGCTTTCCTGTCTTTTCTTTAGGGTATCGGTTCTGGGTAATTAAGTACTTTGTTTACTGCGACATTTTAAAATAATTTAAATTCCTGCTATAAATCCTTTATTGTGCAAATAATATATATATATATATATATATATATATATATATATATATATATATACACACACACACACACACACATACACACACACAACCCCGATTCCAAACAAGTTGGGACAAAGTACAAATTGTAAATAAAAACGGAATGCAATGATGTGGAAGTTTCCAAATTCCATATTTTATTCAGAATAGAACATAGATGACATATCAAATGTTTAAACTGAGAAAATGTATCATTTAAAAAGAGAAAAATTAGGTGATTTTAAATTTCATGACAACATCTCAAAAAAGTTGGGACAAGGCCATGTTTACCACTGTGAGACATCCCCTTTTCTCTTTACAACAGTCTGTAAACGTCTGGGGACTGAGGAGACAAGTTGCTCAAGTTTAGGGATAGGAATGTTAACCCATTCTTGTCTAATGTAGGATTCTAGTTGCTCAACTGTCTTAGGTCTTTTTTGTCGTATCTTCCGTTTTATGATGCGCCAAATGTTTTCTATGGGTGAAAGATCTGGACTGCAGGTTGGCCAGTTCAGTACCCGGACCCTTCTTCTACGCAGCCATGATGCTGTAATTGATGCAGTATGTGGTTTGGCATTGTCGTGTTGGAAAATGCAAGGTCTTCCCTGAAAGAGACGTCGTCTGGATGGGAGCATATGTTGCTCTAGAACCTGGATATACCTTTCAGCATTGATGGTGTCTTTCCAGATGTGTAAGCTGCCCATGCCACACGCACTAATGCAAGCCCATACCATCAGAGATGCAGGCTTCTGAACTGAGCGCTGATAACAACTTGGGTCGTCCTTCTCCTCTTTAGTCCGAATGACACGGCGTCCCTGATTTCCATAAAGAACTTCAAATTTTGATTTGTCTGACCACAGAACAGTTTTCCACTTTGCCACAGTCCATTTTAAATGAGCCTTGGCCCAGAGAAGACGTCTGCGCTTCTGGATCATGTTTAGATACGGCTTCTTCTTTGAACTATAGAGTTTTAGCTGGCAACGGCGGATAGCACGGTGAATTGTGTTCACAGATAATGTTTTCTGGAAATATTCCTGAGCCCATTTTGTGATTTCCAATACAGAAGCATGCCTGTATGTGATGCAGTGCCGTCTAAGGGCCCGAAGATCACGGGCACCCAGTATGGTTTTCCGGCCTTGACCCTTACGCACAGAGATTCTTCCAGATTCTCTGAATCTTTTGATGATATTATGCACTGTAGATGATGATATGTTCAAACTCTTTGCAATTTTACACTGTCGAACTCCTTTCTGATATTGCTCCACTATTTGTCGGCGCAGAATTAGGGGGATTGGTGATCCTCTTCCCATCTTTACTTCTGAGAGCTGCTGCCACTCCAAGATGCTCTTTTTATACCCAGTCATGTTAATGACCTATTGCCAATTGACCTAATGAGTTGCAATTTGGTCCTCCAGCTCTTTTTTGTACCTTTAACTTTTCCAGCCTCTTATTGCCCCTGTCCCAACTTTTTTGAGATGTTGCTGTGATGAAATTTCAAATGAGCCAATATTCGGCATGAAATTTCAAAATGTCTCACTTTCGACATTTGATATGTTGTCTATGTTCTATTGTGAATACAATATCAGTTTTTGAGATTTGTAAATTATTGCATTCTGTTTTTATTTACAATTTGTACTTTGTCCCAACTTTTTTGGAATCGGGTTTTGTGTGTGTGTGTATATATAAGTTTTTAAATTATACCCATAGCAAGTTTGTCCTAAGCTATTAAACATGCCCTTTGTAAATATAAGCATGAGATTTGAGAACGGGATGAGACCCTCACACAAACACAACTGCAATGAGTGCACAAATCAAACTTACCTTCAATACTTTCACAGCAGACCTGAAAGCCATCGTCGCTACAGATTTCAAACAGAAGGCCTTTTTTGGGCTTGCAGTCTGAGGTGGGATTTTGTCCACCGTCCTTCTGATCAGGAGTGGCAACTTGCAGAGCATTAGGTGCTTGGTCAGCATTCTGACCAGAAAGACCTAAAATGTGCACAGAATTTGATACATCACACATATTAAAGAGAGAAAGCTTAGAGAAAACTATTTATTGAAGTCATTTAAACAAACCATCTACAAAAAACAAACAAACACTTTAGCACAGGTATGTCTTCTATAATTAAAGATATACCCACTAGCAGTCCTGAGTTTTTCACCATGGGATTCTATGGCCTTCTGATTAAGAGAGGTTGGTTCACACTTTCTAGAATTACTGCAAGCAAGAGAAATGTGTTTAGTCAAGCAGTAATACATCTGAAATGACAGGTTTATTTCAAATTCATCATCTTGATTTTGTGTACCTCTTTCTTGAACCTTTTTCATTAGATTTTGCCATACTTGTCAGCTCGAGAGCCATATGCTCTTTACCCCTAGTGATAAACAAAATATCACATTTTACTGCGAGAACTTGTGAGAAGGCATACTTGGCAAGATAAGACTGCAAAATTACTTGTGATTACCTCTGTAAAGACGGATTTGTAGAGTCAGGAACACCCTGTGATTCTGTCGGTGCCTCCGATGGCCCACCCTTGTGCTTCTTTCCACCACTATTGGCTACACTTGGTAGAGTCCTCTTTGCTTTTTGCTTTACCTTTCCAATGCCTGTGGAAGTTTTGGCAGCAGGTGACTTCAGTGCTTGCTGTTGGCTTGTGGCTTGTGAGACAGGTGAGGTTTGTGAGCTCTGGGAAGGAACTCCAACTGCATGACCCTTATTTTGGTCATGCGTGATGTGACTGGTACTGGGATCAACAGTCTTATCTGCTACAATTTTAGTAACAGGATTCTGAAGACTGCCTTCTTTGCAAACATTGGCTTCTTTGTCTTGGTGCTGGCTGGGTGACATGCTGATTTGATTTGGTGGAAGAACACAGATGCTACTTGCAATGGAAGTCTGGGCAGGACTGGCAATTTGGGACACCATAGGGGTTCCAGACTGAAGAACCATTTGCTGCTCTGGAAGGCCCAGGTTATGTGGACCGGCTTTAAAGACAAGGTTACTTATGGGGCCTGTGATCTCCGAGCTAATGAGCCCCGGAGTACTTAAAGACACGGAATTTGCTCCCAAAAGATTTCCAGGTCCTGTCGGAGGCATTGATACAACGTTCAGCAATGACTGATTAGGGTTAAGTCCTGCCACCGTACAAGGCAATAAGTGGGTTGAGGGATCATGCCCAATGATACCAGCCTGAGCAGCAGTCGAGATTGGCATTGGTTGTGGAAGGAGAGTAGGCTCAAAGTACACTACTCCAGATTTTGAGCGTTTTATGATGTTTGGCATTTTGCGGTGAGATGTGGCCGCTGCAGCTGTTATTGTGCCAAGTTCGACTAGTCCTGGTTGAGCAGGGATTCCAGTAGCAATTTGTGGAGAGGACAGGTTAATAAGGGTCATGTTAGGCCCAACCTCTGATGGTGCAAGTGTGGGTTGGCTCCTGGATCGGGCCAGCTTCTTGTTCTTACGAGGTTGTAGACGCGAAATTGGCCGCTTTTTGCCATGCCCAGTGGCAAGCACAGTAGGAGTTGGGGAAATGGACGATGCACTGGATACCATAGCAACACTGGGGGCCAGATCATGTCTATGTCCAGCTTCTGATGCAATAATTTGGGGATCATGAGAAGGAACGCCAATAAAAAGGCCAGATGTAGTGCTGGGAATAATTGACTGGAAACCTGTCTGAGTGGTGCTAGTAAAAGCATGAAGCTGAGGATGATGAGGCACAGGAACTAAACCTTTGGTCACGGCAGGGAAAATGGACTGAGAGGGAGAAATTCCAGCACTGAGGCCTGTCAATACAGGTGCACTGCTATTCATGACACCGGTTGCACTGACAGATGGTGCAATCTGTATCTTTTGAGTTACACCATTGGGGAGAGTTTGCAGTACATAAAGAGGTCGCAAATGCTGATTCAGAACTATCAATTTCTCTGGACCAGCTTTCAAAGGAGAATGAGTGGACTGAACAGCAGGGCTCACAATCTGAGAGTGACCTGTACTGACTGTGGCAGAAGGAATAAACTTCTGACCCTGCGAAGCCACAGTAGGTGAACTTGGCAAGCCTGGTGTGCTCGATGTTCTGGTTAGATCTGGATTCCCTGCTTCTGTTACTTGGTTTATTCCATGACTTGAAATGTGATCTCCATCAATGCGAGTAGAAATGAAATGATCAGGTGTCATGTCACCTTCAGTTGTTTGCGAATCTCCACCATCATCTCGTGGGCTCTCGCTAGATACAGCACTTCCTGCTCTCTGCTTGTCCCCAGCCTTATCAACTCCTGATTCCTCTGTAGCCAAGGCCAGCATACTGCGCTCAGAGCTCTCAGAAATGAGTGAACCATGACTTTGGTTATTTACAGATGGACTACGAGTTGTGAGCACAGAAAGGTCAGACGGCAGCTCCAGTGGGAGGCCATAGGGTTCTTCTACTGGAATTGAGGTGCTCACTCCACTCTCTACAGGTTCTGTGCTGGGCAGTGGCTGGGTAAAGTCTTCAAAAAGTATATTCTTCCTTCGGTTTACATCAACTCCATAGCCCTCATCCAAAGAAAATGGTTCAGTGGAATTAGCCTCTGGCTGTTGTCCCAAGCTTTGCATTGATGGCGTGTTTAACACAAACTCCATAATATCAGAAGGTAGGATGTTACAGTCATCGCTGTTGTTGTTGTCCGAATCAGACTTAAGAAGGTCTGCACTAAGCGATAGCTGGTTTTCAAGAGGATCCTGTCCCTGCGATTTCACACTTCCTAACTGCAGACAGTTATCCTTCTGATTTTTACGAACATCGCGGCTATGGGTGCTTCCATCACCAGCAGTGTTTTCAGCTTCTTTCCCAGAGTCAGCATTCAGTTTCTCAGCTCGGCTCTCTCGACCCCTCTTTTTGGTTGAGTTTTTATGTGTCGAGGATGTTGTAGCAGTGGTTGTGCTGCTGGTGTTGACACTGGCATCACTTTCAGAATCATCATCGACTCCATCCAGTTGACCAATCTGTTGGCATTCTAAACTTTTGGTCGCTGCGGTTATTTCATCACTGTCATCATCAGTTTCCTTTGCTCCATCCTTCATGAACCTGTGGATCTGTGATCTTCTTCCTAAACACTGACCTATACCCTCAATAGAAGGAAAACTGGAGCTAGGGTTTATAATGGTTCGCGTGAAGTTATAATAGTATGAATCCTTGTTTGGACCAAACCCTTCCTCCTCCTCTCCACTGTCTGCAGATGATGATGTGCTCATATCATCAGCCCCATCGACTTGTCCTTCAGCTGATCGCTTGCTGCCACCTGAGCGCTTTCTTATAGGGATATCGCCACTGTAGAAAGGAAGATCTTCCTCACCATAGGAACGGACACCATAGAAGGGGGTAAGTCCAAAGAACATGTTGGAGCGAGCCCTAGCGCTTCGCCTAGGGTATCGTCGTTTTGTGGAACCATCACTGTCCTCCTCCTGGTGCTTCTCTGGAGAACTTTCATCTTCTAAATTATGATCCACCCCATCGCCATCATCCTCAGCACAGTGGTGGTCCACATTCTGCTCTTCTGGAGGTGTGTGGCTATCAGACTCTGAGCTTTCAGAGCTGGCAAAAGGAGAAAATAGCATTGCATGGGAAGACTTCCTCTGTGAAGCATGGCTACCAAGGGATCTGGAAGTGGATGTGTTTGTATTTGCGCATGTGCTAACAGCTTTGGTCCCATTAGGATCCATTTTTTGAGATGCTAGAGACAGTCTCTCTGTGCAATCCTTCTCAACTGGCATAGGTTCTTCTCTTGATTTAAGGTGAACGTGTGGGGGGCCTACATTCCGCTCTGAACCTGGCATTGACTGAACTGCTTCCACTGCAGAACTGTGTTTTTTCTCCGTGCCAAATCTCTCCCGAGACTTTATCTGCCTTTCACCTCTCTGACTATGAGATTTTGTAATGTCCACAGAGCCTGAGGTTTTGTTACTGATGACAGCCGTGCCTTTATTTGTATTATTTTGCGAGGATGACACTTGGGCCTGGGTTTTAATATTACTGGTTTTGGAGCTGCTAGAGTTACTATTAAGAATCTGCGCCTTACTGTTTTGAGGCACCTCCTTCCTTTCTTTTGAAACATCCTTGCCCTCGGTTAATTTAACTTTCGAGGGCTTCTCTTTGGTGTTAGAGGTCACATGACTAGCTACCACTGAGGGGCTTGCCTGAGTTCCTCGTTTTATGTCCTCCCCTCCAGTAATCACTCCATGTGACCAGAGAGGCTTAGGAGCTGCAGCTAGAGATGGTCCTGAGACACAGTCATGGGATTTCCTACTGCCAGTTTTGTGGTGCAGTGCCTGGGGAGAGCAAGTCTTTCGAATATCTTTAGATTCTGGCACTGCTGTAATGACTGCTTCTTTCCCTGGAACAGCATTATCTTTTGAATCAGTAGCAAGTGGATTGCTAGCCAAAAGAGTGGCTCCTGCTGGTAGATCAGTGTCTTTTGTTACCGGTTTCCCCTTTTCTATCCTCATGCTGTCACTGCCCCTTTGATGCCCAGTCAAAACTGCAGTTCCAAGTGGAGGTGATGCCAGGACTGCTGATGGAGCAGATTTAAGATGCTCTCCTTCATGTGGCTTTTTGCTAGCATCTCTACCACTACTCACTCTCTCTGTAACACCATAAACAGGTCTATACTGGGCTATGGTTTTTACAGTGGTTGTCTCTCGACATGGAGGTTTCTCACCACTAGACAATTTCCCTTTTACAGAATCTCCACCTCCAAGGTCCTGGGAGGTCGAGGCAAGTGATGGAGACACTGGTTGGAACTGGTTGGATAAGATACTTCCTTGTGGACCAGAGGACATTCTCTGTCTTGGCTGCTGATGTGAGAGGGAGGAAGTGCTATGGCGACGAGACCCAATACTACGTAGCCTGGAGCTCAGCAGAGGGTCACCAACAGTTACAATTTCATGAGCTGTACTGACAGCCCCTGGGATGAAAACGGACAAAAACAAAACAATATAATAAAAAAGTCATAGTCCAAAGGATGAACAACAGAACATAACATATGCTTAACATGGATACCTGGAGAGGGCAGGTGTCTAGAGGAAGAAAAACGATGGCAGGGTGGGTAACTGGGGTGTCTGTTTCTAAAGTAAACCCTTGGTTTTGGCATCATGGGCAAGATGCTATGGTCAACAGAGACTGAATCAGGCAATGGTGGCGTGTCCGCCTCTTCTGAAAGCATTTTGTAGAAAAACTCAATTACCAAAAAAAAAAATTAAAATTATCAAATCGCAACTAATTTCACACTTCAATAAAACTTTCTGGTCTTACCCGAGACTGGAGGTGGGCTGTGGGCAATAGTACAATTGTTCTCTTGTGTGACTATGCTGTTACTGATGCTGTCTGCCACTAGAGGGCGGCATGCCAGAATTCTACATCTGTAGACACATTTCTTGCGGGCATCCAGTGTACTCCAGTAGACCCTTGAGCATCTTAAAATAGAGGATGTGACTTACATTTTACACACTTTGTATGATTAATCAACATGATGATCTGTGACCTAATGAGCTACTTACTGATATCCAATGGGAAAGAGTTTTCGCTCACAATCTGAGAGCTCCGTTAACATACCAAGACAATCAATGGTCATGGAACCTACATTGAAAATAAAGAATGCAAAAGTTCACCATGCCATAATTTATATACTCATTTATTTTATACAATTTGGGAAAACGTTACAAAAATAATCAGATTCTGGAAATACCGATCATCATGTGGACATTATCTGGTTCAAGGCCATGGAGAAATTTTCTTCTCAAACTGATCCCTTCAAAGTCCACCAGAACCCTCCGGGTCACTTCAAATCCTGTATCTGACAGTACCTGAACAACAATTCCAACATTGTTGATACACATGATGTAAGCTGCAGAGATATGACGGAGGGGGGTGGGTGGGAGGGAGTGATTTTCCTACCTCGCCTTTGATCAAGTCTCTATGTCGCTGGCAATACATCTTTTTGTCTTCCAGAAAGACACAGTGGCACTGACGAGCACACATGAAGTGGTAGTTACTTGAGCAAGAGGTAAGACAGCAGCCTACAGTGGCTCCTGGTTTTTGACAGTTCTCACAGTGCTGGGGGGGGAGGAGAACAGGAGAGAAACCATGAAATACTTCAAGGTAAATGGTTTTAAAGCACTTAAACAACTTTTAAATCTACTGAACAGACGCTATACAAAGCACAGGGTTAACGCTGCCTTACCAGCTGTCTGCCACGGCTTACTGCCATGTGGACATTTTTGAGAGAGCCATCCTCCTCCTCATATACCTCTGCTGACCACAATGCACAGTTCACATGAGTCCACTCATTTTGGCCAATGTAAAGCAGCCTTCCACATTCCTATCAGAAATGAAAATTCAATGAAGCACTGAACACAAATGGACACGTTTTCTGAAATAATTGTATAAAATATTATTATTTTTTTTTAAATACTTGAGAGCAACCATTCAAATTGGAGTAGTGATCTATTAGAAGGTTCTGTAAAAGGTCGAAATGTTTAAAGGCCCATTTATACTTCTGTGTTGTTGCATCACGGCACACAGAGGGGGCTCACAGGAAAAAGTGGCACACAGATGTGCTAGCACGCGGTCCACCCACAAGCTAACTACGTGTTTTGCATGTTCTGTGCTACGCACTGGGACAGCATTGAGCGTGGAGGCGTGTCCGATTGCGTACATGGAAATGGTTTGACAAGGCGTTGTAACATTTCTTCACCTTCTTTGGCAGGTTTAGTCCAATTCATTCATGTTAATATTGTTTAAATAAGGTTATTATTACACGACTCTGATGAATACTCAATTGCAGCATTCTGTGGTCTGTTATTTCTATACAACAGACCACTGCTATGGACCAGGTCATTAGCGGAAGCAATAAAATCATTTTTAAAAATCATCATTTTGTGTCAGATCATTGATTTCTTTAGCAAGTAGCTATGTGATAGGTGGGATAAGGTACAGTAAGCCAGTCATTATCGCGAAATAAACCCCTTCAGAGTGATTCAAGAGCCTTCCACTTTGTGTTGGAGTCCTGCATCAGTCTGTTGGGGTGTATTTAAATAATACTGGCTGTCGTTATTATACATACACATTCCTTTTGGGCGTTCAACGCATCCTTCTCTTTCAAAATTTTCCGTATTTAATGTAGCAAACCTGGCAGCCATGTTTGTTTACAAATTGTCACAGTTGCTCACTAGCATGGAAGTTTTATGTCTCCGACATGTGAGGTCATCATGTCCTGACAATCATGCAATATCGTAAACCATATTCAACGCTCATTCTCCACTGGGTAGAGTGATGTACCGTAATACACGTAGGATAAGCGATATGCGAACAATATTGCATGGTATCAAACCAAATGAATGAAACCCGCTAGAAGGGAACAGAACATGTTTTTATTCCATCGAAAAAGTGTCTTGTCTGTATAATAATTCGTGATAATGAATGGCTCACTGTACATCATCCTGGGGAAAGAAATACTAAAGAAGAATACTAGAGAAGTGTTTAGCACTGTCGACTTGCAGCAAGAAGGTTTTCGGTTTAAACCTCACAGCCGATTTGGGACCTTTCTGTGCACGAGTTTGCATAGTTTCCTTATGCCTGTGTGGGTTTCCTCTGGGTGCTGTGGTTTCCTTCCACAGTCCAAAGACGTGGATTAGGTCAACCAAGTACTCTAAAATTGCCCACAGATGTGAGCGTGAATGATTATTCGTCTTGGCATTAGCCCTGCGATAGACTGGCAACCTGCCCAGGGTGTACCCTGCCTCTCGCACGAAGTCAGCTGGGATTGGCTCTACCCCCACAACCCTGATGGATAAGTGGTATAGATAATAGATGGACAAATACTGTATTGACTTACATTTGTCTTCTCATCACCATAGTTCAGACAAAGTACACATTGTCTATTGTCATCAATACCAGCAGGAGGGGGAGGTTCGGGGATGTCCTCCTGACTCAGGTCTAAATAATTTGGTGGTGGAGAGAAAAGAAAAAAAAAAGGGGGGGGGGGGGGAGAGAAGGATGAGGAAAAAAAAATCTCAAATTACATATTTCAGCCTGAAAAAAGTAGACTTTCTCCCCCCCCTTACCATGTGTAAACTGTGGAGGTGGTGGTGGAGGGACAATTGGGAAGTCGGGTTCTCCAGGAGCTTTAGAAGAAGGAGCAGGAATAATCTTCATAGAGAGATGGTGCTCAGAACATGCCATTTCTTCCCTCTCCTGCCACTGGGCATAGTTGTGATCCAGAGAAGGAGGTAGTACAGCATTAGGAAGTAAACCACTACTGCAGTAGAAAGAAGAAAGAAAAAAAAAAAACCGGTCACTTAGCATCACTATATTCAGTAAACATGCAGACACAAAGTGCAAATATATGAATCGACTTAAAATATATTCACTGATGGTTTCACCACTCAACGGCTGATAACTCTAATGGGACAGTAAATGCTTCTCTTGTGCTAAGGACTGTTAAAGAAGCAAACAGCTACATCATAATAAGGAGTCAGCCAATGTACGTATACATTACAGAAAGGGGATTTTAAAACTTACAGCACAATGCTTCAAATACCCATGAATAATTCATGGTAACAGACAAAGTCTACCACAGTCTAACCACAGGGCAACCACAAGACTTGTCAAAGCACCCATGTGAAACACGATACTTGAGGTTGGTCTCCAACAATGGAACTAAACCATGCATTCCCCATGGACAGGTGATATTTGTGCTCTGAAGGAGAGCAAAGAGACAGATAACTCACTAACAAGCTGTTACAGCTTCACATTAGATCACTGCCATTGTACCACTGAAACGTCTGGTCCCATCCCCTACATTAAATGTTCAGACACTAAAAGACACCTTGGCAAAACACCAAAACTCTGAAATAACATATGGAACACACACACACGAAGCTACGTGACATACAAAAAGTGTAATTAATAAATAAATACAATTTGATTCTTCAAAAGTAGCCACCGTTTATCCCCCCAGGCTACAGGAATGACAGGCCATATAAGAAATAAGGGGCTATTTAAAAAAAATAAAATAAAATTAGAACAGCAATAACAGAAATAAACAAGTGTTGCCAGGCAAAACAAACCTCACCCGGTAGCATTTACGATGAATATGGAGGAAGATATCGCGAAAAAACGATTTTGACCTTTTAGTGACCTTGACCTTGTGTGTGAGCATACTTGGCCAATAAACATGGTCTTGATTCTCTTTTGCATGCCATACTGTTCTCAGCCAATCAGAACACAACTGAATGAATCTGAAGGAAGATATCATGAAAAAAACATTTTGATCTTCTTGGGGACCTTGACCGCATGACCCTCAAAATGTTGGAGGTTCTATTTGAGACCAATGCTCATCTATCCTGAGAGTTTCATGAAGATTGGTCCAGCCGTTTTCCCATAATACCATTAACCAAAAAAACCCACCAAAAACAATACCTCACTCCCTGGTAGACTCCGTCCCGGGTGAGGTAGAGAGTAATGACAAAAAAAAGGCAAAAAGCAGGAAAGATAAACCAAATCAAACAGGTTAAAAAAAAAACTAGTAATACTAATACAATGATGGTAATGCAAAAGTGTTTTCAGTAGTATTCTGCAGTGTAGAAAATGATAACATAGAAAAACTTATGAAAGAGTAGGGGTGTATAAACTTTTGACTGGTACGGCGTATATATTAGAAATCACTAAGGATTTCATTTGCACTTTAAAAATCTACTTCTTCCCTTTGTTTGTCTGTTTTGTTATATTGTACAGCCTTTGTGTTGCTATAAAAAATAAATAGATACATAAATATAAAAAAGGACACCTTCATAAGGCCAAAAAAAAAAAAGTGTTTCCGGTAACCCGACCGATCGAGAATTTCCGCGTCGAAATTGCCGACCGTAAAGTTTTTATTACAAATTTCCCTCGATATTTTAGTGCAAGCGGCGTTAGTTTGTCATAATTTTTTGTTTCAACGCATTCAGGTTGTGAAAGAAACGATAAAAAGTAAAATGTTTCGCCACTTCTATCAGCCCTCCTGCATAAACATGGAAGCGCACTTGTATACTGAAGGAGGAAGGGAAAACTGAGCCAAGCCGCCATTTTGAATCCTCATTCAAGGCTGTAATGCAAATTGCTTCCTCTTCAGTATACAAGTGTACTTCCATAGCAGGGAAAAACACTACATTTTGCCGCCTATGTAGTCCCCTATTTATACAAATAGGAGTCATTCAGGATTCAGCCATGTTTTTGCTCGGTGTTTTTGCTCGACCCGAGTTCTACAGTAGGCTAGGCTAGGCCGTCTGCTTTTAATGGAAGTAGCCTAGCCTAGGACGTTATTTTCACGTTATTTCTTGATAAGGTGTTTTCATGTTATTACATGAAAATATCATGAAATAACGTGATAATTTCGTATCATGAAATTACGTGATGTTGTGTTATTACATGATAAATATATTGTAAAAACATGATAACTTTGTTAACAATATCTTTTCACGTAATTACTTGATTCTAAGCCAATTTTTTTGAGTGTGGCAGCAATACGCTTCCGTAGATCATAACTCGAACTCTCGCGATATTTTTTTTTATTCGTTTAAAGATTTAAAACACTTTTATTTTATTATGATGTGTGGTATAAAGGATTCTGTGCCAAAATACTATTTTGTAAGATGTTTACTTGTGTTAATTTTTTTCGAACAAAATTAAAAAAAAATTAAGGAAAAAAAAAAAAAAAAAACTTTTTCCTACCTACCAACCTTATTTTAGTATTTCATGTTACCGGAAACACACTTTTTTTTTTGGGCCTAATGAGAAACAGCCTTGTAATAGTTAATAAAATGCACTTGAAACAAAACTACAAATAATACACCACAAACACAAATCGTTTTGGATAAAGGAAGGCAAAAACATGATGCTTTGACAGAAAAACTTATATACTGATGGGGGAGAGAGAGAGAGAGAGAGACTCACTTGTAAGAGACTTTGTGTGCCTCCCAGAATTTTGATTCCTTCACCTTGAACCAAGGAAAAACCCGTTCCATTTGCTGTAAGGAACATCACAGTGTTAGAAATAGCAGTGCTCCAGGCCTGAAGCACAATCCACTGTGAACGTCGTGCCAGCTCTTGCTCAGGCCTTACCCGAATGAAGAAGGACTTCACCATGCTGTTAGCCTTTCTACTTTCTGGCTGACCTCCCTCTAAATTAATGGCCGTCTGGACAATTCTCACAATATCATCGCTAAAGTCCAGCTTAAAAACAACAGCGACAAAACAGCAATATTTAGTACATGGGGGAAACGAACAGCATCCAATCTCCGCACATATTAACACGCTCGTGCAAATCCTGGCAGAAATCTCAGAAATATTTCAATGGCTCAACGACCGAAAACATTTCAAATCCCTTACCACAGATCTGTAGTACCCCGAATTCATTTTCTTTTCCACAGACTCCAAGTCAAGGGGTGAATCACTGGGCAGGGAAACCTCGGTAAGAAGTGGAGGGTCAGGCCCTTCAGGCGAACGTCGTGAGGGGAGGCTCTCTTCGGTTTCTGGATTCAACTCCGGTGGTTTCATTACCGCCTAGGACGCCACGGGACACAATTCAGCAAAGAACCACAGAGCCAAAAAAAAAAAAAAAAAGTAGTACATACAAGTTGATCTAATTAGTTGGGAATAGTTACTTGTCTGTAATGGAGCAGGTGAGTGGAAGTGCGAGAGTTGAGGAGTGCAGTGAGAACTTGGCGCATACTGTTCTGAACGTCCTTCTCTAAGGCAGTGCGCCACTTAGGTGGGTGGTGCTCAGTACATTTAACACAGGTGTAGGCCACGTTTTTAGGCAGTCTGGACAACAACTCGTACATCTCATCTAAAATGAAAATAGTAAATATGTTTTTTTTTTTCCCTTTAAAGAAAAAGTCAAGATAAAGCGTCAGCACAAAAATACTATGGTAATCACAGAACACAAAAGAATGACTTTATTATTATTATTTCAAAACACTAGACAGGCTGCGGAGAACAAACAGTTCACTCACCTGTAAGATTCTCACATTTGGCATGAACCCAGAGATCACACTTTCCACACTGCATTGTCTTATTTTCATAATCATCATCATCATAGCACTTATTACAGAGAGGGCAGAAGTTTCCTACAGACAAACGTTACATATTAGACGTGACTACCGTGTGTTTGCACATAAACAAAAATGTCGGTCAGTGTGATTAACACCCACCTTTAGCAAAATGTTTGGCACAGTCATGACACAAGGAGAAGTCATGTGACCACTGGGCATCCCAAGTCTTTCCTGGTTTGGTAGCCCCACAACTTTTACAGCGAACGCACTTGGTACAAATCTGTGACGGATGTTAATGTCAGTAAATAACTGCAATCTAACAGCATATTAGAATAAACAGCTAGGGAAATAAATAAATAAGGTGTGTGTGTAATACCCAGATTCTTTTCTTGGTGGGTCTTGTAGGATGGTTGGGTCCCAGGCACTCTGGGTGAAAGCTGTTTCGGCACTTGTCACACTCCAGCAGCTCCTGCGTGAAAGGAAACCAAACCAAACCAAACCAAACCAAACCAAGGGATCAGTTTCAGAGCTAATTCAGGGTTATACTGTATAAAACAGTTGAAAGTAGTGCTGTAATACAGTAAAGTACTTTGATTTAGGTTTCAAGTTCGATTGCTCACTTGAGTATTCATATTTGCATGTAGGCCACATATTTACAATTTAGAAGAAGTAGTGCATATCAACTCCCTAAATAAAAACGCAGATACTTGTGTTTTTGTCTGCATGAGTATGACTGTGTAAGAATAAAACAGCTTTAAAAAAACTGGAGTGCATTCCAAATGGAAGGTACTTTTGACCCTGCAAAGCATGTAAGCCTTTAGTTTAACAAATGGTCTTAAAACGCGCCTCGAGTGATCAGAACACAGGTGGTCAGCACCGACTGCAAATGTGTAAGGGTCCGAGTATGTGTCTCAGAGAGACCCAATTCAATGACGTATAAGACTTGTTGACAAGCTGTCCTTTCCAGAATTGAAGCAAATATTGATGAATGTCGGACACGCCACTGCATCTGCCTCCGTTTCCTCTCCCCTCCCCCCACTTCCCTGAATAGTCAACACAGCACTGTTTAGTGAATGCATTAGTCTAATCAACAACCCCAATACATATTTAAAAGAATCTAAAATTACTATAACAAAACGTCATAATGAGTTTCTGTTAGCCATAGCCTTGTTTTTCCCCCTAGAATCATCTTATTCTACTTTCTGACCATAGGTTATTGATGTTGACTGATAGAATAGATCAGGGGTTCTCAACCTTTTGCAACCTGGGCCCCACCAAAGCTGGTTCATTGCAGTTGGGGGCCCCTCTTCTCGCCCCGCCCCCCCAAACACACTCACCCGCAGTGACGCCACCCGACCTACAGCACCTTATATCGACCGATAGATAGATAGATAGATAGATAGATAGATAGATAGATAGCCCTGGGCTAGATTATTATTATTATTATTATTATTATTAGTAGTAGTAGTAGTAGCAGCAGTAGTAGCATTATCCATAGTAGACTAGCAGTAAGAAAACAACAAAAACAACAAATTATTTGGGTAGAGCTGAAATGGGGAAAGCAAAAATACAGTGTGGGGTAGTAGTCTTTAAAAAGACTGTTTGGGTTTTGCGCTGTATCGATGGATTGATGATAGTAGACTAGCGAGAGTCGGCACGAGTTAACTCGGCAAGAAACCAGACTAGTGTGTGTGTGGCAAGCACTCACACGGTGGCCACGGTATGCAGACTCACTCACGTGACGTTGCGTCATGTTCGCGTCACGGGCTTAAAATAACCTACACACAAGATTTTATGATAGATTGATGATAGATTTTATAATAGTATTGATTTGTATGTAATTGTCCAATGTCCTGCATTTTGACATGGGTAAATGTGTTGCATCTGCTTAGCTACTATAGCCTGTTAGCCCCAGATTTTTTTTTTCCTCCATACATGAAGCCTACTCGCGACCCCCCTGGAGTACCTCCGCGCCCCACCAGGGGGGCGCGCCCCCCCGGTTGAGAACCACTGGAATAGATCATATGTTAACAAAAACAAAAAAAAAAAATTGCAACATTAATTTATGGTCCTTCAGCAGCTCACAGAAATACTGATGTAGCCTGGGCAGAATTTGAGATGCAGCAAAATTCCTTTAATAACGGAGCTTAATATCAGTGTAATGCAGTGTGGGAAATAAGGAATTTTAAGCAGACTGTCACAGGACAGACAAGTCTGAAATGTTGTCTGTCCGTCCAAATTCAGCCTGTCCAAACAACGGACCAAAGGCCTGGAACAATGCAGCCTGGGGGTCCTGGAAGCTGGAGGGCTTTAGATGCCTAAAACTTAGCTTCGAAACCACAAAATGCAACTTTGATGGGAAAAATATATAATAAATTGCTTGCTTACCTCTCTTCACGTCGAAAGGAGGAGGAAAGTTTTGCTCGTTTTGACATGGCCAATTATTAACACAAGAGAAAATACTTGTAATTCGCAACTAAAAAGACTGCAGCTACACTGGCAGCTTGAACATGCTTTCTAGTGAGATCGTGTTGCGCAGAACGGTGCCAGTCCTGCACACCTTAGCACGTGCACCTGAAGGCGCGCGCGCCTAACGAGCTCCGGCACACGCGCCGTTAACAAAGAACACCTGTCTTTAATCAATGAACTATGTTTGGGCTATTTAAGGACTGCGCCCATGCAAGGACGATGCGAAGTATTACGCCGCGTCTAGGAACGCGAAAAATCCGAAAAATCAATTTCTCCATTCGGAAAACCGGAGATTTTCAAGAGTTTTGTCAAATATCCGGATTTCCGGGTATTTCGTCATTAGCGGAAAAAATCCGGAGGAACTTTCATGAAAATCTAGAAATCCAGAATTCCGGGAAAACCTGGAACACTTTCATGACTAAAAGCATATGACTATCATTCTTATTAAGAACGAAAAAAAAAAATGCACATAACTCAACCATTAATTGGCAGCTTGGCACTAACATAATACTGTACTGCAAAGTTTCATGTAAACTGAACTCTTAAATCACCTGACTGGATCAATCAGATACAGGTCAACCCTACAACACTAGTTCAACTTGTTTTATTGTGCAATAAAAACAGTGAATACTGACTGTATTATCATCATCATCTTATTTAGCGTGCCAATCGGGGAGAGGGAGGGGTCTGTAAATTTTGGCGGGGCTACGACCTTTGGCGGCTGAGTTAATGAATTTTTAAATCCCCACACGTGCGAGCGGCTCAAGCCAAGGCTCGTGCTAAAGTTTTTTGGGGGCTCCAGGATGAATAGTGGGCTGAGCCGCGGTCGTACTAGGCCGTGCCTGGGCTGGTTCGAAACGGCTCAGGGAGAGGGACGTGGCTGTAAATTTTAGCGGGGCTAGGACCATCACTGGCTGAGTTATGAATTTTTAAATTCGGGCCCGCGGAGGCCCCCATTTCACAGGCTGTGTTACGACATGATGTATTCGCCCAGTGTAGCATTTGGAAGAAAATTAGAAGTAGATTAGATCCATATCTTTACAATTTTTCATGGGCCATCTGGCCTGATGCTTTTGAAATACAGACGGGCAAATGCGAAAATTACCGGTAAACGTCTGCCGGTCTGGCCCCATTTCCCACACTGGTGTAATGCATTGATTCTAACACCACAATGCAAAAATAAATAAATAAAATAAAATAAAACCCCACACCACACAGCCCTTACTTTAGTCTTCTGGTGCTGGCGGCCACAGACATGGCAGAAGCGGCACCGGCGGCAGCACCAGTTTTCCCACTCCTCATTTAGGGGGCGTTCGGTCTCTCTCAAGCAAAAGATATGGAAAGGCTCACAGCACACCTGGCAGAACACAAACTGTGGAAAGGCCACACATAGTAAAAGAACATTGTTGTATAATTCAGTGACGAAAAAGACAGGACAGAGTTCACAGACCTAGCCTGTAACCTAATCTTTCAAAAGGGGGAGGTGTTGTTTCTCTCCCCCCATCACCATCTAAACCAAAGCAAATACAGTGCTACATAGTGACTGACTACCTTACCTCCACGTTGCCACTGCTAGCACAGAGAAAGCAGACTACTTGTGAGGTGACTGGCACGGAGGTGAGGATGCTGAGCCCACCCATTTCCCACACCTTCTCAATGTCAAAGTCCTCCTTAAAATCCACTCTAATTCGATGCACTCCGTCGGAGGGTGCTTTCTGCTTGGCAGTGCCCCCAGTCGAGGGAGTGCTCAGGAAGTTTAAAGTACTGTGGTCAGGTTTGGTGACCATCTGTTTCTCCTGTAAACAATTCAGGTGGGTGGTCAACGTCTGAGCCAAATAGTGTATAAAAAGAAAAAAAGATAATACTTAGCAAGAACCTCTCACCTTCTCCTTTGGTTTTGGCTTTGGTGGAGTACCACAATGAACAGGTTGCTTTTTTATTTGCTTTGCTTCTGAAGCTGAAAATAAAAGATGATCTATATGTATTCAAATACATCATCCAAGGCACACAAAACGCATGAGGATAATGAGGATAACAGTTCCTACCAGAAGATGCAACAGATGAAGGCTGAGTATGCTGCTGGGGCTTCCTTTTGGGTTCATTTGATGGTGACTTTGTGGGTCCTTCCTTTTTTGCTGGAGTCTGGGTTTGCTGCTGCACGATCTCTTGAGACGGTTCTGGTGGTTGGCTAGACGCAGTGGTGTGTGGGGACCTAGATAAAGGGCTAGACAGCTTTCGGTCCTTTTTATAAGCAGAACTCGGAAAAACTAAAGGTGGTCTTGGGTCCTCTGGGCTGGGAAGTAAAGGGAGATCACCGTTTGGGGAAGAGCTGGGTGGTGGTGGGGATGGTGGCTGCTGTTTTTGTTTATCCTCTTCCTGTACTGGGGGTGGAGTGTCACTTTTCTTCACGGGAGGGTCATCTTTTGAGGGAGCTGGAGCTGCTTTGAGGCTTACCTCAGGACACTGAGATTTGACAGAGTGATGAGCTTCCTTTTTTTCTGGCACTTTGCTTTTCTTCTTATCTTTTTTACCTAAAAAATAAGAAACAAAACGTGTAAAAATGGCTGTCCCCCTTCAACTCTGCGTTCTTGAAGGAGGAGTGGTACACTGACCTTTCGCTTGCTTCTGAAGAAAGAGTTTTGATGGCATCCACTGCAAGTTCTGACACTTCCTTTCCCTGTTACAATGGACAGATTTTACTTCCGTTTTAAACAGATCTGAAACACTCAAGCCATGCAAGGTGAAATAAAAAGGTTATGGTTTAAAAACAAAACAAAACCCTGTAATACTGCAACAGCAATTAAGTGTTTAGTCCACATCAAACCAATAAATGTGCGATGACATTAAGTAATAGGGATGAACGACAGGGTATCATGGTGTATATATACACTTATGAACAAACTGCCAGCAAAACTGTAGTGTTGCACTTACAAAGCACATGAAATAAAGTGAAAAAGGTCATAAAATAAATATTTGTGATACTGCTGTTTATACGGCACAGTAAATACCTTTTGATTCCAGTCTAAAATTTAGGGAGGTAAGCATAGATGGGATGCAAAACTGCCCAAAAACATGATGCACATTTTTCTTCAGATTTCAAGTCCATACTTACTTGCAGCATTGTTTTTTAATGTTGCGTCCCCCAAACTTAGGCTTGTCCAGACAGTTAGCGCAATGCCCGCAGTCCTCTGGGACTTGACAACCAGGACACTGCCCACAACGCCGCGAGCGCCGACCCTTTCTGGGTGTCGCTTCTTGGACAGCTTTGTGTCTTGTTACTGGTTTTAGAGGAGGGGAAGAAGGCTCTGCCTCTTCTGAACCTGCCACTGAAGATTTATCTGCAAGGGAATCAGAATGACTTAAATGTTAAAGCAGTTTTAAAACACAAATGTCTTAAAACTAAGACAGTGATACTACTAGCAAAAGCTCACCATCATTCCCCATGGAAGACAGGATCTTTTCTCTCTCCTCCCATGGCAAGGCACTAAGGGTGGGCATATCATCTGGGAACACAGCACGATTGCGACCCAATGCTACTGCGGCACGACGGCACACATGCTTGATCCGTGGACCACGAACTGATGCTTCAGAAGAATCACTTTCTTGACCCTGTGTAGGCAAACATTTTTGCCAAGTTAATTTAGCACTAACTGAATAAAGCACTTTTTTTTTTAGGGCTGCCAGGATGAAATTATGCATGGTGTTAAACCTGCCTTTATAAACACATCATTCTGGAATTTGGTAAAGCCTCTATTATAGGCAAAATGATTTATTTAATTAAAGACACTACACAAACAATGATTTGCTTTGAAGGAAAGGGAAGCTAATTTAACTGCCATTATTTGAGAAATAAATATTTGAGAAATGGCCAAATCAATTACAGAGTTGCTATATTTCAAAAACACCAATTAACCATGCAGGGTAATAAAAACACTAGAAGCATTTTGTTCTGTTCAGTCAAACAGACTAAGTGAAAAGTACTGCAGTCAAAATTATTTCTAAGACTTTTTTTTTTTAATTCCAGGTGAATTTTTGGTCTGACTTTTTTTTTTTTTTGGTTACAAAGTTTAGGGTCCTGGGTTGTGGGAAAGGTTAGCTAGAGGGAAAGTGTAGATCACCAGCAACATCCAAACTGCAACTAAACTGTCCCCCTAACCCTACCCTGGTTCTTCCCCGAGGTTTATTTCAGACCTCTGGGAAAAGCTGTTATATACTCTCACCAGCCACTTTATTACTAGGAACACCTGCTCACTGGCACTGAACATCTCATCTCATTATCTGTAGCCGCTTTATCCTGTTCTACAGGGTCGCAGGCAAGCTGGAGCCTATCCCAGCTGACTACGGGCGAAAGGCGGGGTACACCCTGGACAAGTCGCCAGGTCATTACAGGGCTGACACATAGACACAGACAACCATTCACACTCACATTCACACCTACGGTCAATTTAGAGTCACCAGTTAACCTAACCTGCATGTCTTTGGACTGTGGGGGAAACCGGAGCACCCGGAGGAAACCCACGTGGACACGGGGAGAACATGCAAACTCCGCACAGAAAGGCCCTCGTTGGCCACGGGGCTCAAACCCGGACCTTCTTGCTGTGAGGCGACAGTGCCGCCCTAGGTGCTGAATATATTTTTTTTTAATAGAGTCAATCTTCAACTGCCCAGTTTTGGTAAGCCTGTGCTCACTGAGGTCCACTGCTTCAGATCCTGGTTTTAGGCCGACAGGAATGGAAGATGATATGGTCTTGTGAAAACTTCCAAAATGTCAGAGTCTTGTACGTTCTGAGGTGCTTTTCTGCTCACCATGGTTACAAGAGTGGTTATCTGAGTTACTTGGTGGTCCTGTCAGCATGAATGAGTCTTGCCATTCTCTTCTGACCTCTTTCATCAAGAAGGCATTTCTGCCTGCAGAACTGCCACTCACTGGATGTTTTCTGTTTTTCAGTGTAAACTCTAGACACTGTTTTGTGTTAAAATCTCAGGGGATCAGCAGTTTCTGAAACGCTCAAACCAGACACTCTGGCACCGACAACCATGCCATGTTCAGAGTCACTGAGGTCACACTCCCTCCCTCTCCCCATTCTGATGTTTGATCTGAAACTTAACGGATGCGCTTGCCCTGCATTTGTGCTTCCCCGATTCTGATGTCTAAGCATTAGACTAACTGAAGCTCTTGACCTGTATCTGTGTCATTGTGCTGCTGCCACATGAGTGGTTGATAGAATAACTGCATGAATGAGCAAGTGCACAGGTCTTTCTATTAAAGTGGATAGTGAGAGTATCTGCCTACTAGTTTTTTTTTTAAGACTACAACAACATTATTAACTGGGAAAAAAAAAAAATCACAGAATAAAATTTTACGAGTGAGAAGGTTAAAAACACTAAGGTTCTTGGTTAAGAAAAAAAAATTGTCTTAATGAATCTGTATTCATTAAGAAAAGAAATTAAAAAAAGAAAAAAAAAAACACCACATGACTGACATTTTCTGTCAATAGATAGCTAATGCCAAATATTTTAGGTTAGTATTTTTTTGCGAGGAAGTATCAGTGGTTAGGCATAGCTAATATGTTTCAAAATAAGACAGGCAAGCACATTTAAAAATAAAATGAACACCATTCATAAAACACCAACCTGCACTTTAGGCTGATCCACTGGCTTCAAGGACTTGCTCTTTTCTATATTAAAGAGCTGGGCTTTAGCCTTTTTCAGGAGGCCTGCCACACGCCTGTCTGTGGCTGGCTGTTTTTCAGCAAGGGCGAGCATGGAACCAAGGGATGGTGTAGAGGGGAGTTTTCTGGAATGAATGGGTGGGACAGGTGCACTAGCTCTCTCTTTGTTCTTCTCAATTTCATCAGCTTCCATACCTTTTTCTGGCAATCTGCCTTTTTTGGACATGCGTCCTTTAGACAACAATGCTCTTGTTGGCTGGATTACATTTGTATCAGCTGGTGGAGTCTCTGCACCAGAGTCAACAGAAACAGATTTCCTTTGCCCAGGAGTCTTTTTCTGGCTGCAAGTTTCCTCAACATCCTTGCCATCCATAGCAAAAAGGCTTGAAGTAGAATTAGTAGGGCCATCCGAAGCAAGGCTCTTCCCTCTTCTTTCCCAATCTTTTTTTGCTTCTTTTTTATTTTCCTTTCCACGGTCTCTACTTCTCTCTGCCTCTCTTTCTTTCTCTTTGGGAAGGGCATCTCTGGAAGTTGAGACACTCCTCTCTCTCCCTATTTTTCCAATGCCCCCACTTGAACCTTGGGGGCTGGAAGCAAAACGAGGGAAGAGCTGTGACGAGGAAGAGGCAGAACTCCCACCACCACCAAGACCCCCATCCACTCTTCGAACATCAGAGGCTCTATGACTAATGGAACCAAGAGAACTTGATGAGAACGTATTGAAATGGGCTTGAGGTAAGGCACTTGGAGCAACTGGACTGACTGCAATCCCAGGTAAAGGGCTGGAATTGCCAGTCACACTTGTAGGAACAGAGCTAGTTAGTGCAGAGAGTTCAGCAGAGCTCTTTCCAGACTGGGCTCCTGATTGACTGCTCCTGGTGGTCATGGAGTGCGAGGGTGATCTGGATTGTATGCGGGAATGCACGAATGTTCTCCTCTTCCTGCGTCGTGGCAGCCTATTCGATGGTGGTGTGACCTGGAGAGGAGATTGAGAGCTAGGGCTGCTACCAGAGGAAGATGGCAGAGTGACTGACTCAAAAATGCGGGAGTGGGCAGCACTGGGAGTAAAGCGAGGGGCACGGAGCAGTGGGCTGCGTTTATGGAGTGGAGGCTCAAAACGAGAGGAGGTATGCTGGTGGTGATGATGATGTAGAGGAGAAAACAGCCTAGAACCAGTCCCAGATGTACCAGCTGGTGCAGGGAACCCTCCTGGTGCGACTCCCCCTCCTCCAGGTCCAGGAGGCATCAGTCCCACATCTTCAGCTGTGAGTGGTGGAGGGCGGAAGTTATCAAATATAGGCTTGCGAATAAGGCCCTCTTTTGCATACTTGGCAGAAGAGAAGTATTGCTGCTCTATGCGTGACAAAGATGTCCAGCGAAATGTGGGCTCCCGAAGTATGGCACGGCGTTTGTCATGAGAACCAGGGATTATTGGAGGAGTAGGCAGAAAAGGGGCAATGGGATGAGGCATAATCCATGGGGAGTGGGAGTGATGTTCGTTAATGGCAGATACACTGGATGAGGCTGACTGAGGAGGCTGAGGTGGAGTAAGAAGCGGAGGTGGTGGTGGAGAAGACGATGAAGAAGCAGTAGAAGAGGCCTGCTGGGACCCTGCCTGAGAAGAGGACATCATTACACCTGTGGCAGGGCTGAGGATAGCTCTTTTCCTATTGCTGATCACATTGCTCCGACCACGTGACACAAAGTTGCCTCTCCTAAGGCCTTGACCTCTGCGTCCTCGCCTGGTTGGCTCCATTAACTCCATGTGCTCGGTCTCAGGCTCAGAAGGTGGGGACAGTGGACGTGGGGAATGGTGCAGACTGGCCTCCCTCTCTCCCTGAGAGGAAGGGGAATGGTCAGGCTCCTCTGAGAGCACCTGAGTGCCATCTGAAATCTGCGAGTCACAAGAGGAGTCATCCAGACTGGGACTGCTGGAGCGTGAAGACTCTCCAGAAGAGAGCTGAAAGGAATGTTGCGATACTGCACTGGAGCCACAAGATGCTGCACTGCTACTGAAACGCCCATTACTGTTGCAGCTATTGTTACTGAGGAGACTTCCTGTTGCAACAGTGGCACTGGCAGGAGGGGCAGGTGGTGGAGGGGGAGGGAAAGTATCAGCAGGTGGTCCTGCCCCAGAGATGGCCACAGTTCCTGTTGTACTTGGAGCAGTGGAAACAAGTGTGGAGGATGTTGTTGTGGGATGGGTGACTGGAGCTGGCACAGTAGAGTCCAAGCGTGCAATTTTCATGTGTGGGGGAGGGGCACCAAACTCATCTTCAATGAAGCGCTTAGGGGTCTTAATAATCCGCAGGGACACTGTGCTCACCACAGGCATTATGAACTGCCGAATGTTTTTCAGCTGTGTTCTTGTTCTCCTCCTAATACCAGATTCAATAGCTGCCGCTCCCTGAGTACTCACCGCCTCCAGTTTCTTTTTGCGTGCCCCTTTTTTAGCCCGCTGCAGTAACTGCTTTGCAATAGTGGCATCAGTGCGTTTGGAAGGTGGGACAGCGCGCACAGGCTTGATATGCCGAGGACTTTGCCGTAAACCCAAACGACTTCCAAGTTTTGGAGGTGTGGTTGGATTGATGACCGATTCAGAACCTGGGGAATCTGGGGTAGTGCGTTCATCAGCAGAATGAGAGGCCCTGAGCTTGAGATGCTGTGTAGAGCGGGGATCCAGATCTTCTTCTCGACCAACATTGAAGGTCTTATGTTTGGCAGTGCCAGACTCAGAGGGGGACAACTCCAGGGCCAATGAAGCAGCAGCAATCCCAGCTTTGAGGCGCTCAGCAGAGGAAGGTCTGCCACGCCGTCTTGGCACAAGGGGGACTGGGACACCCTTTAAAAGTCCAGACTTAAGGGGCTTCACTTTGACATCCCGCATCCGCTTCAGTTTGGTCACCTTTGAAACACGGCCCACTTTTGCCAACTTGTCCTCAGATTCCTTCTGCTGTACAGATCCAAGGGGAGTTCTCTTTGCAGCCTTTCTCTCTTTGTCATCTTCCACAACGTCCTTGCGAAGTGCTGGACTACAGTTGTGCTCCAGTCCAGCATCCCTGCCGTCACTAGGTAACACTTGGCCACCTTGCAGCCAGTTTCTCGGATTACCAGATGCACGAGGACGGCCTCTTCTTTTTTCCCCAGAGCCAGGAGGTCTACCTGGTGGCCGCTTTACCTTCTCTGTGGGTGGAGTTGTGATGACAGACAGAGGACGAGGTTCAACAGGCGTAGCCAATTTCTGCACAGTTGAACATCTTGGGGGACGGCCTCTTGGCTTCTTCTCACGTGACAATTTAGCTAACAAACAAAGCATAACATTTAGAAACGGAAATACATTTCTTACTCCAGTAAGAAATGATAAAGCCTTTGTGGCAGATTATACAATTATTACCAACTATGAAAAAGATTACAAAATAAACAAACATAGGTTAACTTGTGCTTTTTTCCTTTTCTTAAATGAATTCAATTATTTTTCAAAGGATGTTTTCATCAAGAAAAATATTTTTAAAAGAAGAGGAAGAGAGATTTTGTACGTGTTAAATATGGCTGTAGTAAAATGATGGGTAAAAATATATGTTTAAAGACACTTCACCTGTTGAGGTCCACCCAGGACTATGTACTCTTCCATTTTCAATGACTGGATCAAAACCTTCAAATGCATCTTCCTACAAAAATAAACATGGAGATGCAATCAGCTGCATTCATTACATAATATAACCAATATGAATTAAGATGAATTATTCAATCTGAAACTTTAACAGCAATGCAAAATCCTCATTATGATGTGTATACACACACACACCTCCACAATTATTGGCACCCCTTGTAAAGATTAGTAAAATGGGTTAGAAGAAAAAAGAAAAAAAAAATCCACGTTTTGGTGAAGTCACTTCATCTGACACCAAAATAATGAGGAAAAAAATCTTTAATTGAAAAATTTACTCAGAGAAAAGCAAAAAGTAAATTTTCTTCATCAAAAATGCATGTGCCACTATTATTGGCACTCTTGCATTTAATACTTTGTACAGCCTCCCTTTGCCAGTAAACCAGCACGGAGTCTCTCCTATAACAGTTTATAAGGTTGGAGATACAGAGCAGGACATCGGAGACCGTTCCTCTTTACACAATCTCTCAAGATCATCCAGGGTCCTCGGCCCTCTCTTGTGCTCTCTCCTCTTCAGCTCAGCCCACAGGTTTTCAGTGGGGTTCAGGTCAAAGGATGACCATCAAATATGGTCAAAGATGGCCATGACAGAAGCTTGATTCTGTGGTCAGCAAAAAACATTGTGTTGATTGGACATATGCTTCAGATCACTGTCTTGCTGGAAGATTCAGTGACGATCTTAAGCTTAAGAAGATCCAATGACAATCTTACATAAAAGTTTTAATTTAATCTAATCAGACATTAGATTACATTACTAGATTTACTGCCCCATTTTTCAGTTCATGTAAGAATAAACATTTCTTTGATACCCATTTCATGGTTCAGTTTTTGTTATAATTTTTGAAACATTTAAAAAGGATATAATTCAAATAAAAACACAAATTAAAATAAATTACCACCACTTCATGGGCGGCATATATAAGAATTTGTTTAAGTAAATAAATAAATAAATAATATGGCGGCACTGTGGTGTAGTGGTTAGCGCTGTCGCCTCACAGCAAGAAGGTCCGGGTTCGAGCCCCGTGGCCGGCGAGGGCCTTTCTGCGTGGAGTTTGCATGTTCTCCCCGTGTCCGCGTGGGTTTCCTCCGGGTGCTCCGGTTTCCCCCACAGTCCAAAGACATGCAGGTTAGGTTAACTGGTGGCTCTAAATTGACCGTAGGTGTGAATGTGAGTGTGAATGGTTGTCTGTGTCTATGTGTCAGCCCTGTGATGACCTGGCGACTTGTCCAGGGTGTACCCCGCCTTTCACCCGTAGTCAGCTGGGATAGGCTCCAGCTTGCCTGCGACCCTGTAGAACAGGATAAAGCGGCTACAGATAATGAGATAATAATAATAATTACTGTTTAAGACCTGAGGCTGGTTACGATCAAAAGTTGATGTAAAAATATCTTTAATATTTTGAATAAAAAATAATAATAATTATATACATGTGTCAGTGCACTTTGAAACTTCGCTTTCCCCCAAAAAAACCTCAATTTTCATTTACTCCTAAAGAGAGTGGAGTATATGGTATCTAAAAGTTGTTTGAATGATTCCATGAAGGATGAGTAAAGATATTGGGTTAATATTTTACTCTTCATATACACAAACATTTATACAGTATACAGGAAGGTGGAGCTGTTAAACCCTTTGTTTAGCTTTAAATTCTGTCAGAATTATTCATTTGTGTTAATAAATGTGTGCTATTGTAATAATAATTATTATTATTTAAAAAGGTAATGTAATCTATGTAAATGGTACATAATTCTAACAAATATACTTGATAGCAATAGTTCAGATAACGTTAGCCTAAAATATTGTCAAAGCAGGTAAACTCAAGCTGTTTGCTCTATGGTCTAATGGTTAGAGAAGCAGCTTTGGGACCAAAAGGTTGCCGGTTCGAGTCCCTGAACCAGCAGGAATGGCTAAAATGCCTGTGAGCAAGGCACCTAACTGCTCCCCGGGCTGCTCTGGGTATGTTGTACAGCGCTCTGGATAAGAGGGTCTGCTAAATGCCTGTAATGCAACTCCAAATCTTACTTTAAAAAACAAACAAAAAAAAAATGTATCTATGTACAGATGTCAGTGTACTATATCAACATTGTAAATCAATGCATTGATTGATGACTAGCTACCAAAAATTGCAGTTCTGCCAAGAACTTCCTAGAATTATCTCAAGTCTACATGCACCACGTGACAATCAAGCATTTTGGACCCCCATTGAGGCGACCCGGTCTCTATATGGCTCTGCAGGGAACAAACCAATGATGACACAAGACATAAGCAAACACAAGTACACATGGACATTTTAGCAAAGAAAGCACAACACAGAAGTATGTGCTGTTGTGCAAAGTCCGCGAGTCACATGCGTCCATGCGGCGCTCAGAGTAAAGGGGGAATTGGGCCAGAAAAGAGCGAGCAGGGCACTGGGGATCATTTTATCCCAGCACGTCGTTTAAAAAAAAAAAAAAAAAAAAAGGGCTCCCATGCTGCGCATCAGTTTTGTTTCTATGACAACAATATCTTAATATCACTATAAGGTAGGAAATAGTTTACTGGTTTCAAGGTAAACCACGGTATGATTCCCAACATGGAGTATTACAGTTTTACATTTTAATCATTAAAATTGCTGTTGATTACTATGGTTTGAAAAGCTCACATTAATAAATACTGTCCACCATCAACCAAAGTTAGCAACAGTTTCCCAATATCGCAAAGTCAACACTCTGTGTAAGATGTCGTTTTTGTATGGTGTTTAGTCTTCATTCTCCAAACCCGCAATCCCATCCTCGTGATCCACGAATGGAAAACCATAATCACACCTATTCTGTGCGCTCATATCACGCAAACACATGTGCACGGGTTTTTAATCCCGTATTTTTTAGCTTTGCCATATTTAAAAATCATAGCGTCCGGAGTCTGGCTTGGCTGCGAAAGAGGCTCAGTGTAAAGGTTTTCAAAAGACCAGAGGCTTCAAAAGAATGATACCCCTTTTCCACCAAATCAGTTCCAGGGCTGGTTCGGGGCCAGTGCTGGTTCACAACTCGTTCAACTTGCGAGCCAGCTGAGAACCAGTTTGCTTTTCCATAGCTCACGATGCTAAGAGAAGCCACGTCATTACGTCGCTGTATACGTCAGTCACGTTGCTACGTTTGCATAAACCTTGGCGTAAACATCGAAGCAACAACAACACGGAAGAAGCAGCAGCAACAACAATAATAATAAATGACTTCGCGTTTGTACAGCTGCTGCTTCTCGTCGCTTAAAAATGGCGATCTTTCACGGTCTTGTTATTGTTGTTGGTCTTAACAACTCCGCCCCCCTGCTGACGTAAGCGGTTCTTTCCTCTGGCCCAGCAGAGAGTTGGTGCTAGCCTGGAACTGGTTTTTCTGGCCCCAGAGCCAGTTCTTTGTCAGTGGAAACAGAAAACCCGGTTCCAAACTAAGAACTGACCCCGAACCAGCCCTGGAACTGCTTTGGTGGAAAAGGGGCATGAGAGTTCTTCAAATTATAGCAGCACGAGTGCTACGCACGAACCTGCCAGAAAAGGCCAAACCACCACCCGTGTTGTCTATTCAGGTTTTTTAAGTTACCACTTGTAGGGAGAGCTTTTAAATAGCTGCGAAACACACTCGTTATTAAAGCCGTAAAGTCATCCGAATTTCTACTTCAGTGTTTGAGAAAATGTTCAGGCCATATTGGGACATGTACCTTAACTAATCATTTTACTTCTGCTATTAGTTTAAAGGAACAGTCCACCGTACTTCCATAATGAAATATGCTCTTATCTGAATTGAGACGAGCTGCTCCGTACCTCTCCAAGCTTTGCGCGACCGCCCAGTCAGTCAGACGCAGTCAGACGCGCTGTCACTCCTGTTAGCAATGTAGCTAGGCTCAGTATGGCCAACGGTATTTTTTGGGGCTGTAGTTAGATGCGACCAAACTCTTCCGCGTTTTTCCTGTTTACATAGGTTTATATGACCAGTGATATGAAACAAGTTCAGTTACACAAATTGAAACGTAGCGATTTTCTATGCTATGGAAAGTCCGCACTATAATGACAGGCGTACTAACACCTTCTGCGCGCTTCGGCAGCGCATTGATATCTGAGCTCCGTATCAATGCGCTGCCGAAGCGCGCAGAAGGTGTTAGTACGCCTGTCATTATAGTGCGGACTTTCCATAGCATAGAAAATCGCTACGTTTCAATTTGTGTAACTGAACTTGTTTCACATCACTGGTCATATAAACCTATGTAAACAGGAAAAACGTGGAAGAGTTTGGTCGCATCTAACTACAGCCCCCAAAAAATACCATTGGCCATGCTGAGCCTAGCTACATTGCTAACAGGAGTGACAGCGCGTCTGACTGCGTCTGACTGACTGGGAGGTCGTGCAATGCTCGGAGATGTACGGAGCAGCTCGTCTCAATTCAGATAAGAGCATATTTCATTATGGAAGTACGGTGGACTGTTCCTTTAAGCACATTTGTGTAAGGAATGCCATAAATAACATTTGAATAATTATTCTCAATATTAATGAAAAGTTAAAAGGAACATATAGAAAATGCCTTCATTATTACGATGCATTTGTCTTCTCTTTCACTCTTGCGCTCAGTTAAAAAAATAAAATGAACTTGAATGAAACTGTCAATTTGATTTTTGGAAAGAAAAATCTTTTACATTAACTGACTAAACCATAAAATAGTTGGAGTACATCAATAGAAAATAGTTGTTCGTGGTGTCATGGATTGTCGGACGATAGACAGATACAATTGCAGACAGTTTTATTAACAAAACAAACTGGTAAACAGATCCAAATTGTTAGACAAAGGCAGAACAGGCAGTGGTCAAGCAAGACACAGACAGGATATCCAAGACAGAGACAATACTCAAAGTCCAAAACCAAAAAAAGTGATAGAAAATACACGGCTTGGTAATATCAGACACAGAGTGTATACTTTGCAAAGTCTTTGTGTAGATAGAGGCCATATAGGCATGCACTGTGATTGCGCTCTAATCTGGAACAGGTGCATGTCATTTATGGCCCTTTTCCACTACCCTTTTTCAGCTCACTTCAGCTCGCTTCAGCTCACTTCAGCCCGACACGGCTCGCGTTTCGACTACCAAAAACCAGCACGACTCAGCTCGTTTCAGCCCTGCTTAGCCCCTAAAACTCGCACCGTTTTGGAGTGGGGCTGAAGCGAGCCAAACCGTGCTGACTGAGGTTGGGGGCGTGAGCAGACACTCCCCTGTGCACTGATTGGTGAGGAGGCGTGTCCTCACATGCCCACACACGCCCCGCGAGCGCGCTGGGATCTGTAAACACCGCAAACCCGGAAGGAGAAGAATTATGAATTACGAGAATTTCTGAAGCCTTATGCGCCTCGCCTCATCTATACGCTCTTGCCAGTATCTGTTGGCGTTGTCGGTGACAACAAGCCACAGCACCAAGACCAGCAACACTAACGACTCCATGTCCTCCATGTTTATTGTTTACTATCCGGGTCGTGAGACTACCGCTTAAAAGCTCACTGAATCAGTGACATACAGAGCATCGTGGACGAGTTCGCGGAGCGCAAGGCTCGTCGTATGCCCTTCAAATAATGCGCGCAGTAGGCTATTGATGTTTTATTATGAGCCATGTACAGTATGTCGCCTAATGTTTTTTTGTTTCTGAGTTACATGTTCGTTTGAAGGACTTAATGTACAAAATAACATAGTTGCACCCCGTAGTGTTGAAATTGGTAAACACAGTGCATTCAGTGAGGTTTGCACCGCCCTCCTTTTATTTCTGACTCTTCCTGTCACCGTTGCAACCTCTGAGCGCTCATTCGTATGCCCTTCAAATAATGTGCGCAGTATAGGCTATTGCTGTTTTATTATGAGCCATGTACAGTATCCTAATGTTTTTTGTTTCTGAGTTACATGTTCGTTTGAAGGACTTGATGTACTAAATAACATAGTTGCACCCGGTAGTGTTGAAATTGGTAAACACCGCAGTTGCGGACATTTTGTAGCCTAAAATGATGTTATGATAAGCTTTAATAAAGGGCCCGGTCATTTGCCCCGCCCCCGGCCCGGCTCTGACTTGTTCCGCCACTGTCACTGATGTCACTGTTTGCGCTGCTTAACGACATCACGTGACGTCCACCCACTTTCGCTAACTCCACCCAATGTGTCCACCCACTTCCAGCCAGCACGGTTCAGCGCGGTTGTAGTCGAAATGCAACTCCAACAGCCCCGCTCAGCTCGACTCAGCTCGACTCGGCACGGCACAGCCGCGTTTGTAGTGGAAAAGCGGCATTAGTCTGAGTCACACGCACTGGGCGCTCCATGCACCAACATGCATGGAAATAAGTAGCAACGAACTAAGGCCAAAAAAAAAAAAAAAAAAAAGTGTGTTTCAGGTAACACGAAATACTAAAATAGGGTCGGTAGGTTGGAAAAAGGTTTTTTTTTTTTCTTAAATTTTTTTATTTTGTTCGAAAAAATTAAACACAAGTAAACATCTTACAAAATAGTATTTTGGTACAGAATCCTTTATACCACACATCATCATAAAATAAAGTGTTTTAAATCTTTAAACGAAATTGTGACTAGTCACTAATTAAAATATACTGAGACATTCAGCATTTTAAAATCAATGTATTTTTACTATAGTAAAAATTAGTCTTTTAATTCAAAGTCTTTTTTAACTATAAAAACATATTAAATATCTTACAGAACATTTTGGCACAAAATTTTTTCAATAGTACACATCATGTCATATACTATACGAGATGTCATCAAAATATTCTGACTGTGACTAAGAAAAAAAAAAAAATCACCGGTTTAAATCTTTAAACGTGTTCACGCTTTGGCACAACATGACACACAACTGGTAACATAGAAGTAGAATTAGTTTCGCTTTGCCACCTTGCCAAATGGTCGCTGGCAAACAGGCACGATTCGCATTTCCTTACAGTCCCGACATAATGGTAGTACAGTTTTGTAACGTTTGGTAAGGTCAGGATCAGTTTCTGCGTCTCCATTTCCACAGTTGCTACAGATATCCACCGTCAGTGGCCGCCATGATGTTAGTTTATCAGACGACTCACGCGATCGACGTGAATATCGCGAGAGTTCGAGTTATGATGTTCTGCGCAAGATGGCTGCGCCCATGTTTATGCAGGGGGGCTGATAGAAGTGGCGAAACATTTGACTTTTTATCGTTTCTTTCACAACTGGAATGCGTTGAAACAAAGAATTATGACAAACTAACGCCGCTTACACTAAAATATCAAGGGAAATTTGTAATAAAAACTTTACGGTCGGCAATTTCGATGCGGAAATTCTCGATCGGTCGGGTTACCAGAAACAATATTTTTTTATTTTGCCTCATAAATGTTTATGCAAACAAAACCCCACCATATGGGCACTCGCTACAGCCGTTAGAAGCGCTATGGCGCACTGTGCAGAGTGTACGGAGGGGAGACCCCTATTAACTGAATGTACCTTTCTTAATTAAAAAAAAAAAAAAGGTCATAACTTTATAATACAACAATTACTCACAAATTACTCTCCATTTTGTTTTGAAAAGGAAGCAACATGACAGTTATTTGCATATCTATTTTTTAATTTCTGTTTTTACAATTAAAATTTTGGTGCGGGTTGCACAAAAATTGTTTGCATTCTGAAAAAGTTTCACACACACACCGATTCCTTCATATATTATCATTTTATGGAGCCAAGTATTCCCTACAGTAATTAAAACCTTCATTATATACAGTGCCTTGCAAAAGTATTCATCCCCCTTGGTGTTTGTCCTGTTTTGTTGCATTACAAGCTGGAATTAAAATGGATTTTTGGGGGGTTAGCACCATTTGATTTACACAAGCCTACCACTTTAAAAAGGTACAATTTATTTATTTTTTTTATTGCGACACAAACAATAAGATGAAAAAACAGACATCTGGTGTGTGCATAAGTATTCCCCCCCAAAGTCAATACTTTGTAGAGACACCTTTTGCTACAATTACAGCTGCAAGTGTCTTGGGGTATGTCTCTATTAGCTTAGCACATCTAGCCACTGGGCTTTTTGCCCATTCCTCAAGGCAAAACTGCTCCAACTCCTTCAAGTTAGATGGGTTGCATTGGTGTACAACAATCTTCAAGTTATGCCACAGATTCTCAATTGGATTGAGGTCTGGGCTTTGATTAGGCCATTCCAAGACATTTAAATGTTTCCCTTTAAACCACTCCAGTGTAGCTTTAGCAGTATGTTTAGGGTCATTGTCCTGCTGGAATGTAAACCTTCATCCCAGTCTCAAACCTCTGGCCGACTCAAACAGGTTTTCCTCCAGAATTGCCCTGTATTTAGTGCCATCCATCTTTCCTTCAGTCCTGACCAGCTTTCCTGTCCCTGCAGATGAAAAACATCCCCACAGCATGATGCTGCCACCACCATGCTTCATTGTTGGGATGGTGTTCTCAGGGTGATGGGTTTGCACCACACATGGCGTTTCCCATGATGGCCAAAAAGTAAAATTTTTGTCTCATTTGACCAGAGAACCTTCTTCCATGTGTTTGGGGAGTCTGCCACATGCTGTTGGGCAAACTCCAAACGTCTTTTCTTAAGCAATGACCTTCTCTGGCCACTCTTCCATAAAGCCCCACTCTGTGGAGTGTACAGCTTAAAGTGGTCCTATGGACAGATACTCCCATCTCCGCTGTGGATCTTTGCAGCTCCTTCAGTGTTATCTTTGATGTCTTTGTTGCATCTCTGATTAACGCCCTCCTTGCCCGGTCTGTGAGTTTCGGTGGGCAGCCTTCTCTTGTCAGGTTTGTAATGGTACCATATTCTTTCAGTTTTGCTATAATGGATTTAATGGTGCTCCCTGGGATATTCAAAGTTTGGGATATTTATGACAACCCTGATCTATACTTCTCCACAACTCCTTGGTTTTCATGTTGTTTGCTTAGTAGTGTAGTTTTGCAGAGTCAGGGTCCTTCCAGAACAGGCTGATTTATACAGACATCATGTGACAGGTCATGTGACACTGATCGCACACAGGTGGCTCTTAAAACAACCAATTATGTGACTTATGAAGTGAATTGGTTGGACCAGTTCTGATTTAGGGGTTTCATAGGAGAGGGGGTGAAAACTTATTGCACACTCCAGATTTCTGTTCCCCCCCCCCCATCTTAATTGTTTGGTATCACAATAAAAATAAATACATAAATATTGCACCTTTAAAGTGGTCGGCATGTTGTGGAAATCAAATGGTGCTCACCCTCCAAAAATCCATTTTAATTCCAGCTTGTAATGCAACAAAACAGGACAAAACACCAAAGGGGATGAATACTTTTGCAAGACACTGTACATCTGATGAAATTAAGGTCTTCTACTCTATATACTCCCAACAGTAGAATAAGCCACAAACCCATATAAAAGACCCAGCCATGAAAAAAATAAATAAAATATGAAACCATCAGCATCTGAAAAAAAAGATACCGATGCACAAGTTTTTGGCCGTATCACCCAGCACGACAGCACACACACCAACTGAAGACAAGATCAAGTCATCAGTAGGAACTATTTGTACAAGTCAGACTAATTAGCTTGGCCAGATGACCAGCAATATTTTCAAAATTACAAATAGGCAGGGATGTGGAAATCTGAGCAATGTACAGTACCAGTCAAATATTTGTACACACCTAATTCAGTGTTTTTTCTTTATTTTTATTAATTAAAAGGCACTTCACGTCTCAAAGTAATGATGGATGTCGTTTCTCCTTACTGAATTGAGCAATTCTTGACCTAATATGGATTACTCCAGTTGTAGAATAGGGCTATTTGATCTCAAATGCATTAAGGTGGCAGGAAATTGCACTAATTAACTTTATTGGCACCTCTTATAAAGATTAATAAAAAGAGTTAGGGGAAAAAAAAAAACACCTTTTGGTGAAGTCGCTTCATCTCACACTGAAATTTTTTTTTTTAAGAAAAATCCAACATTTAATTCAAATAAAGTTTATTCGGGGGGGGGGGGGGGGGGGGGGGGCATATCAAGAAACAATTATTATTTGCAACAAAAACATGTGCCATTATTATTAGCACTCCTGCATTTAATACTTTGTACAACATCCCTTTGCCAATAAAAGCACCGAGTCTCTCCTATAAGAGAGTTTATAAGGCTGGAGATACAGAGCAGGGCATCTGAGACCACACAATCTCACCACATCATCCAGAGTCCCAGGCCCTCTCTTCAGCTCAGCCCACAGCTTATCAGTGGGGTTCAGGTCAGGGGACTGAGACGGCCAGGGCAGAAGCTTGATTTTGTGCTCAGTGAACCATTTTTGCGTTGATTTGGACATCCGCTTCAGATCATTGTCCTGCTGGAAGATCCAGTGACGGCCCAGTTTTAGTTTCCTGACAGAGGAGCCGGATTTTGATTTAAAATGTCCTGGTATTTCATGGAGTCCATGATGCCATGTACCCTAACAAGGTTTCCAGGGCTTTAGAGGAAAATCAGCCCCGAAACATCACAGAATTTCCACCATGTTTTACAGTTGGGATCAGTTTTTTTTTTTCCCCCATTTCAGCCATCCTTCTTTTTACACCAAACCCACCTTGAGTGTTTAGGCCACCCATTTTTTATCTTTAGGTTCACAGATTTTTCAACATATTTTTGATGATGTCGGTCGAAATAAAAATAGTGTCCTTGGCCAATTTTTTTTTTTTTGCATGGCAAAATTTCAATATCGGATTAAGATGAGATATATATAAAAAGTGTTCTTGTGTACAAGTTTATAACACAGACTAGCATTCCAGTACTTACTTCTCTGAAGGTATGTGGTCATGACCGTTGAGCTCTCATGAGCACATCGAAGGCTGATACGTTCGTGCTACTTGATTCAATAGGACTCTCTGTGGCACCATCCTCTTCTAATTCCACAGTCAGATACTTGCAGCCAAAATTGCAAACTAACGTTATGGCAGGCATATTCGGCATCGCGCTCGTTACATCACCACCTTCTTTCTGAGAACCAAAGATCGTTTTGATCTTTTCATTATTTACTTTCAACACTTGAGAGACGAAATCGCCCACGTTTTGATTAGTGAGACAGTGAAAAGACTTTTCTTTACCACACTTTATGCTGACGTACAGTTAAGGCAATAGCTCGGAATCCATGCTGTCAGCATCAGCCATGGTCAGCACGAGGTCGACACTGTTGTAAAGTGGTCGTAAATACCATAAAAACATTCAAGTGAATACTCAATGTCGTAAATAGTTTCGTTTTCGGACTCGGCTGAAGTAGATATATACATTGTCGTTTGTATTTGCGATTCTAATACTTTTTACTTAAAGAAATATGACCTAGTACCAGGGATACAGTGCTGTTACAAGAAAAATGTGACTTTTTTTTTTTACATTTCTTTTTGTACGTTTCAGCGGTTAAAATAAAAATACGCAGAGACTTTTAATTTTTCTAGCGGTAGTATTTAACTGCCGTCGGCGGATCCGTGATCTGAAAAATCTAAAATGAGTTGCCTTATTGTCAGAAAGCTCCATTTTTGTTACATCAGACCAGAGAACACAGTTCCAGTCAAAGTTGTTGTAGTGTTTCACAAACTTCAGGCGCTTAGGTTTGTGGTTAACTGACGGAAAACCCTTTTTTCCTGGCAAACCTTCCAAATAATCTGTTGGCATGGAGGTGGAGTCTGATGGTGGTTTTGGAGACTTGGAAACCCCACGATTTGACTTTTTCTTGTAATTCACCAACAATGATCCTTGGGGATTTTTTTTTTTGGACTCCGTTACCCTCCTCCTCATCGTACATGGGGGCAAAATAAACTTGGGTCCTCTTCCAGGCAATTTTGTAACAGTTCCAGTTGGTGTCCACTTTTTTCATTTTTGCCCTCGCAGTAGGAATGGACATTTTCAGGCAAGTAGCCAATTTATTATTTATTTATTTTTTAAACAATCATGCCCTGACTTATGAAGGTCAACACACTTCTCCCTCATTTGGTTTGTGTTCTCTTATCTTTCCCATGCTGATACATGGCTACATGATCCAGGACATGAATTTGGCCTCTGTGTCACCTCATATTTGTTCCCCAGTTAATCAGGAAGTCATGGATTACAGCTTGAAAGTTCCTACACACTCCAATCAACTCACAAATGCACAACTTAAATGGGAAACACGTTTCAGTTACATTGTGATCACCATCATTTCCAGGGGTGCCAATAATAGTGGCATGTGTATTTTTAAATAAAATTAAAAAAAAATTTGATTTGTTTTTCTGTGACTAAATTTTTCAATTAAAAGGTTGGATTTTTCTAATTTTTTCAATGCAAGATGAATCAACTTCAGCAAAAGGTAGATTTTTTTCAAACCCTTTTTACCAACCTTTACAAGGGGTACCAATAATTGCGGAGGACACAAAGTTCCATATGTTATTTCATAGTTTTGATGTCTTCAGTAGTGTTCTACAATGTAGAAAAATGGTCAAAATACACATTAAACTATAAACGAGTAGGTCTGTCCAAAATTTTAGCTGGTACCGTTCATAGGAATGAAGCTCAAACAAAAACATGTGACAGGGCAGCACACGGGACTTTTCATTTGTCCATCCTTTTATAGAAATGCAGAGCATACACTTACTTAGTCATTCTAATTCTAGTTTTATCCGTTATGTATTTTAACCATGTATGGGTGATTTTATAAGAAAAAAAGTCAGGAATTTTATTCACCAGTCTGTTTATTTTAAATATATACAGTGGTGCTGGAAAGTTTGTGAATCCTTGAGAATGTTCTATATTTCTGCATAAATATGGCCCAAAACGTCATCAGATTTTCACACAAGTCCTAAAAGTAGATAAAGAGAACCCAGTTAAACAAATGAGACAAAAATATTATACTTGGTCATTTATTTATTGAGGAAAATGATCCAATATTACATATCTGTGAGTGGCAAAAGTATGTGAACCTTTGCTTTCAGTATCTGGTGTGACCCCCTTGTGCAGCAATAACTGCAACTAAACGTTTGCGGTAACTGTTGATCAGTCCTGCACACCGGCTTGGAGGAATTTTAGCCCATTCCTCCGTACAGAACAGCTTCAACTCTGGGATGTTGGTGGGTTTCCTCACATGAACTGCTCGCTTCAGGTCCTTTCACAACATTTCGACTGGATTAAGGTTAAGGTAATTGGATTAACTTTGACTTGGCCATTCCAAAACATTCACTTTATTCTTCTTTAACCATTCGACCAGTCGTAGAACGACTTGTGTGCTTAGGGTTGTTGTCTTGCTGCATGACCCACCTTCTCTTGAGATTCAGTTCATGGACAGATGTCCTGACATTTTCCTTTAGAACTTGCTGGTATAATTCAGAATTCATTATTCCAATGATGGCAAGCCGTCCTGGCCCAGATGCAGCAAAACAGGCCCAAATCATGATACTACCACCACCATGTTTCACAGATGGGATAAGGTTCTTATGCTGGAATGCAGTGTTTTTCTTTCTCCAAACATAACGCTTCTCATTTAAACCAAAAAGTTCTATTTTGGTCTCATCCGTCCACAGAACATTTTTCCAATAGCCTTCTGGCTTGTCCACGTGATCTTTAGCAAACTGCAGATGAGCAGCAAAGTTCTTTTTGGAGAACAATGGCTTTCTTCTTGCAACCCTGCCATGCACACCATTGTTGTTCAGTGTTCTCCTGATGGTGAACTCATGAACATTAGCCAATGTGAGAGAGGCCTTCAGTTGCTTAGAAGTTACCCTGGGGTCCTTTGTGACCTCGCCGACTATTACGCGCCTTGCTCTTGGAGTGATCTTTGTTGGTTGACCACTCCTGGGGAGGGTAACAATGGTCTTGAATTTCCTCCATTTGTACACAATCTGTCTGACTGTGGATTGGTGGAGTCCAAACTCTTTAGAGATGGTTTTGTAACCTTTTCCAGCCTGATGAGCATCAACAACGTTTTTTCTGAGGTCCTCAGAAATCTCCTTTGTTCGTGCCATGATACACTTCCACAAACGTGTTGTGAAGCTCAGACTTTGACAGATCCCTGTTCTTTAAATAAAACAGGGTGCCCACTCACACCTGATTATCATCCCATTGATTGAAAACACCTGACTCGAATTTCGCCTTCAAATTAACTGCTAATCCTAGAGGTTCACATACTTTTGCCACTCGCAGATATGTAATATTGGATCATTTTCCTCAATAAATAAATGACCAAGTATAATATTTTTGTTTCATTTATTTAACTGGGTTCTTTTTAAATACTTTTAGGACTTGTGTGAAAATCAGATGATGTTTTAGGTCATATTTATGCAGAAATATAGAAAATTCTAGGGTTCACGAACTTTCAAGCACCACTGTACTAGAACTAATGCATCAAGCGCCAATTTAAAAAAAATAGGATTTGTTACACTATTAAAACAGGACATACACAAACGTAGTAGTATTCCTGATGCCTGTTACAAGAGACCAGGTTTTTTTTTTTTTTACAGTAGGCGCATCAGGTGAAAATTCAAATTCAGTCCAAATTGCTTGAAACTGCTCTCGTTGAATTCAGAATTGAATGCAGAACATACTTTTTACAGAACTGTTTATTCGCGCTTGATATATTACAAATCAAAGGTTGAAAAAACGGCTTAATTTTAAGAAAACCACTGTAATATTATGTATGAGGATCACATGGTCCAAAATGAGCCTCATTAACCAAAGAGATCAAATGTTTTTTTCTTCATAACTTTATTTTTCAAGATATTTACATGGAAATTGGCAGGCACATACAGTTAGGTCCATAAATATTTGGACAGACATTTTTTTCTAATTTTGGTTCTGTACATTACCACAATGAATTTTGAACAAAACAATTCAGATGCAGTTGAAGTTCAGACTTTCAGCTTTAATTCAGTGGGTTGAACAAAATGATTGCATAAAAATGTGAGGAACTAAAGCATTTTTTAAACACAATCCATTTCAGGGGCTCAAAAGTAATTGGACAAATTAAATAATTGTAAATAAAATGTTTATTTCTAATACTTGGTTGAAAACCCTTTGTTGGCAAAGACTGCCTGAAGTCTTGAACTCATGGACATCACCAGACGCTGTGTTTCCTCCTTTTTAATGCTCTGCCAGGCCTTTACTGCAGCGGTTTTCAATTGCTGTTTGTTTGTGGGCTTTTTTGTCTGAAGTTTAGTCTTTAACAAGTGAAATGCATGCTCTATTGGGTTGAGATCAGGTG
Source organism: Neoarius graeffei (assembly GCF_027579695.1). Lineage (NCBI taxonomy): Eukaryota > Metazoa > Chordata > Actinopteri > Siluriformes > Ariidae > Neoarius > Neoarius graeffei. The sequence continues at coordinate 24,440,950 of NC_083585.1, forward strand.
ACTGACTTGGCCATTCAAGAATATTCTACTTCTTTGCTTTAATAAACTCCTGGGTTGCTTTGGCTTTATGTTCTGTCCATCTGTATTATGAAACGCCGACCAATCAGTTTAGCTCTGTCCTGTGTCACATCATCAATGAACACTAGTGACCCAGTGCCACTGGTAGCCATGCATGCCCAAACATCACACTGCCTCCGCCGTGTTTTACAGATGATGTGGTTTGCTTTGGATCATGAGCTGTACCATGCCTTCGCCATACTTTTTTCTTGCCATCATTCTGGTCTAGGTTGATCTTGGTTTCACCTGTCCAAAGAATGTTCTTCCAGAACTGTGCTGGCTTTTTTAGATGTTTTTTAGCAAAGTCCAATCTAGCCTTTTTATTCTTGAGGCTTATGAGTGGCTTGCACCATGCAGTGAACCCTCTGTATTTACTTTCATGCAGTCTTCTCTTTATGGTAGATTTGGATATTGATACGCCTACCTCCTGGAGAGTGTTGTTCACTTGGTTGGCTGTTGTGCAGGGGTTTCTCTTTATTCTGTGATCATCCACCACTGTTGTCTTCTGTGAGTGTCCAGGTCTTTTTGCATTGATGAGTTCACCAGTGCTTTCTTTGTCAGGATGTACCAAACTGTAGATTTTGCCACTCCTAATATTGTAGCAATTTCTCAGATGGGTTTTTTCTGTTTTCGCAGCTTAAGGATGGCTTGTTTCACCTGCATGGAGAGCTCCTTTGACCACATGTTTTCTTCACAGCAAAATCTTCCAAATGCAAGCACCACACTTCAAATCAACTCCAGGCCTTTTATCTGCTTAATTGAGAATGACATAACGAAGGAATTGCCCACACCTGCCCATGAAATAGCCTTTGAGTCAATTGTCCAATTACTTTTGGTCCCTTTAAAAACAGGGTGGCATATATGTTAAGGAGCTGAAATTCCTAAACCCTTCATCCAATTTTAATGTGGATACCCTCAGATGAAAGCTGAAAGTCTGGACTTTATGTCCATGTCCATTATATAACTATAACTTGAAAATGTTTCAGTAAACAGGTAAAAATAAAAAAAGAAAATTTGTGTCAGTGTCCAAATATACCAGTATATGGACCTAACTGTAGATGGTTGTATACTTCATACGAAGTTTAAACAAATTAGTAAAAACTAATTATGCAAATTAGCATTAAAATTAGTATCAATTGTGCTAATTAGGAAAAACGTTAAAATTGGTACACTCTTCAAAGTTTCATCAAATGACTATTTGTGCAATATAAAGCTGATCTATACATCACAAAGAAGGAGAAGCCAATGTTAATTAGAAAATCTGCATAAATAAGCACTGAATGACTTCACATCTACCGTTCTCTATCAAAATAAACAAGCAATAAAATATTTCTAATACCCTCTCTGTGCTCTTTAGGCCTTTGTATTTCTGAAAAGTAAGGCCTATTAGTGTTTATATGAAAGAATAAACATTTCGATAATTAATATTCATAGCTTTCAAAGCTAAACTTAAATTGTGCGATCCACATCCAATAAACAATTCACATTAACTGAACTGAGATCAACACTCGCATTTCTGACTTCTGGTTTTCAAAACAAATCTCATTCTGACCACCAAGATCTCAATATTTTTCATCAAAACAACCACAGTTATATTCTAAAATAGTTATTTAATTACACGAACAGTTTGACTTGAAAAAAATAAGTAGGTAAAGCTATGAAAACTCACTTCAAAGTCTCCAGTGAATTAGGGGTGTTGAAATTAATCATATAAATCGATGCATCGAGATGCGGACGTGGACAATTCAGCATCGATTATAACGTGATGGTATCATTCATTGCATACATGATAGCAAAAAATGGCGGAGAGGTGTCGCGAGGTCGAGATTAAAAACGCACCAAATATTTTAAAAGCAGATATGCGGACACATTTTGGATTCTACGAGCTGACTGGGAAGCGCGAACTGGACAAGTCACATGCAGTGTGTAAAGCCTGTCACACAAAAATTAAACGTGTCGGGAACGCCACCAACTTAAGAAAATCACGTTAGCAGTTTCCATCCGGAGTTGCTAACACCACCACCACCACCGGCCCGGGAAAAGTCAGACCCAGCGCAACCAAGAATTGATGTGACCCTGTCAACAATACCGCCCAACTCGGATAAAGGGAAGAAAATAACCCATGCTGTGGGAACCTTTATAGCGAAGGATTTACAGCTGTATTCCGTCGTGGACAACGCTGGGTTTCAACACCTATTAAGGACACTGGAGCCGTGATACAAGATCCCGTCGCGCAGCCACTTTACACAGAAGGTAAAATGCCTGCTCTCTACTGTGAAACCAAAGCTAACATAATGGCGTCAATGAGCAAAGCTCGTCGGGTAGCAATAACTGATGATTCATGGACGTCGGTGGCAACAGAATCTTGTGTTACTGTGACGGCATATTATATTAGCGAGGACTGGCAAATTATGTCCCATGTGCTGCAGACAAGAGCTGTTTCACACGGGTGCGCACCTGGCGGAGCTACTCTCACGTGTTGTGGAGGAATGGCAGCTATCAGACAAATATGTAGTGCTTGTGATGGACAATGCTTCAAAATTGGTCGTAGCAGCTCAAGTCGGAAACTTCCAGCATGCAAGATGCTTCGCCCATACCCTGAACCTCGGGTCCCAGCGGGCGCTTAAAGTGACCACGCTCGCCAGGCTTCTGGGAAGAATCCGACATATATCCACATTCTTTCACCACAGCACTACAGCAAGCCACCATTTGAAAGTGAACCAGAAATGCCTGGGCTTGAAAAATCAAACTGCTGACTGATGTTTCAACAAGGTGGAACAGTTCCTACGACATGATCCAGCAGTTCTTGGAACAGCAGCCTGCAATTTGTGCCACCTTGCTGTCACCAGAAGTTCGAAGGGGAGAGGCAGACCTCTGCACACTCAATGAGACAGACATTTCAAACGCAGAGGACACTCTGAGCGCCCTAAAACCACTGAAGGATGCGACTACGCTGATGTCTGAAGAGTGTAATCCAACCATCTCTCCTCTCATTGCACAACTTCTCCAAAACATGACAGACCCCATCAGAGACTCACCCATGATTCACGAGATCAAAAATGCTGTCAGAACAGATCCAGCACTGAGGCAGAGAAAAAGATGCTTTTAACAGCCTCTGCCCTGGATCCTCACCTTAAGGGATTGCCCTTTCTGACAGAGGAGGAAAGACTGGATGTATACAAAGGAGTTCCAGGCAATTTTATCATGTTTATTGTTAAATATATAAAAGGTTTAAGACTGAATAAACACAATATGTGTGAGTTGTTGCATTGACTGAGTACACTATCTGCTAAATTAATGCTTTTTTCTAGTTTTTTTTGGTCCAACACAGAATGAGCGTATTCTGACCAGGAGGACAAAAGTGGTTGAAGCCCCTGAGGGAACAGGAACTGTGCAAGAAGAAACACCAATGGAAGGCAGCCCACGTGCTCCCAAAAGAAAGGCCTCGTTGCTGCTAGTGAGTTTGCTGGGACAGTCTTTCTGCGAGGGCGGCACGGTGGTGTAGTGGTTAGCGCTGTCGCCTCACAGCAAGAAGGTCCGGGTTCGAGCCCTGTGGCCGGCGAGGGCCTTTCTGTGCGGAGTTTGCATGTTCTCCCCGTGGGTTTCCTCCGGGTGCTCCGGTTTCCCCCACAGTCCAAAGACATGCAGGTTAGGTTAACTGGTGGCTCTAAGGGCCTCTGCATGCTCTTGCGACAAGGCTTTTGCAGATAGCTTTTTGCAGACAGTTGTAATTTATCACTGAGCGGGGAGTAATAGGCGTGCGCGATGTTATTCACCGCCACAACGCAAGGGGGTGCGAAGTTGCGAAATCGCTAGGAGTAGTTGGTGGGTGTGGTTAGTGGAGTGTTTATCCTCCGGTTACTTATAATGACTAGAACTGGAGTCGTATAGATGTACGTACTTCCTCGATCAACCACTCTTCGTGCTGCTCCATCTTCGCTCGTGTTTTTAAAAACGGCGGTCGTGAAAACAAACCAAACCGGGAAAGTAGGGAAGCGGAAGTGCGTGTACAGCGGATATACTGTAGAGTGGACCAATCAGAGCCCTCTTGTCTGCGACGCTGTCTACGAGGCTTCTGCGGTGGTCACAATTTTTGGGAGGTCTGCGAAGGTGGGGGGCTACGCAGACACCATCTGCGAGGACTGGGTTGTCAGCATAAATTGGCCTTAAATTGACCGCAGGTGTGAATGTGAATGGTTGTCTGTGTCTATGTGTCAGCCCTGTGATGACCTGGTGACTTGTCCAGGGTGTACCCCGCCTTTCGCCCGTAGTCAGCTGGGATAGGCTCCAGCTTGCCTGCGACCCTGTAGAACAGGATAAAGCGGCTCGAGATAATGAGATGAGTCTTTCTGTGATACTGAAGGTACAGTAGAACCTAAGACCCCCATGCCATAGCCGAAGAGGAAATGAACGAATGCCTCATCCCTGCCTCTGACTGAGGATCCCTTGAACTGGTGGCGGGTACAAGAGGTCACATTTCCCCTCCTCTCTCAGCTGTCAAAACGATACTTGTGTATCCCTGGCACAAGTGTATCTGCAGAGCGTGTTCTCTCTACTGCAAGAGATGTGGTCACTGCAAAAAGATCCGCCCTCAAACCAGAGCATGTAGATCAATGGGTGTTCTTGCATAAAAACCTACAACATCCCAAATGCTGAAAACGTTTGTAATGTTTTGCACTTTCAGGAAGTGCCCTGTGCTCTTATTTTATATTATAGCTTTTATTTAGTGTAGCACTGCAGAATGGTTTGTTTTTGATACTTGACCATATTCAAACAATAAGTTTATTTATTTATTATTTTTGTTGTAATGGTCTTAATTTCTGTTTATATTTGATATTATGAAACACAATAGGTAGACCATGTCTACTATTCATTTCTGTTTATTTAATGTAGGCCAAATGGTCAAAATTTGCTTTACATTTTTTTCACATTTAACAATATTTGTTTAATACGTTAATAAGTAAACACCATATAAAATTCACTAATTCAGTGCTACCTGGTGTCTACTGCATTCCAGATTGCTCCAGATGTTGCCATACTCAGGAAATGCTCTGATCTGTTGACAAATTTGTTGCACTGCATCATAAATACTTGTCTGCTGCGTTCATACTCAAGCTCTGTTAAATAAAAAAAGGGAGCTTATATCATACTGTTTGTATTTGTTGATGAAAACAAAACCATGCGAAGTAATATAGAAAATTGATGTGCCGCATCGCAATATCGAATCGAAGACATGATAATCGTAATCGAATCCAATCGTGAGACCAGTGAAGGTTCACACCTCTACCGTGAATCATAACATCAAAACTAGCTGATGGAAAATTTTGCTGAATCCTTCATGAGAAACAGTGAGAGCGAGAGAACATCCCTATAAGAGTTATCTGATTGATATTCACGAGTAATCCAGTCGGAAACTGATCAGGAGAGAGGGAGAGAGAGAGAGAGAGAGAGAGCGCGAGCGAGCGAGCCTGACCGCTTTCCCGTGACTCAAAAAGCACCGGCGGTTTCCCAACGTCCCGCGAGCAGAGTGTACTCTGTTGTACCAGCTTCAACCTGCCATTACTTCCAAAGTACTGAACAGATCTTAACCAGATACATTTCTTTGGAAAGCAGAGATGAGCTTTTTAAATGACAGTATTTCACCATAGAAAAATATTCAAGAGTTAAGCAATGACAGATTTGGAAATTTAGATGAGTGTCTGCATGCACAATTTTAACAGCATACAGGGCTTGACATTAAGGACTGCCCGATTGCCCGGGGCAAGTGAAACATGCATTCAGGCACGTAACCATATTGAAGACCGATTAAGCCTTGCTTGCATGAAAGATGGTGTCTGACCCCAGCTGTAATTATCACGTGAGGTATGACGTCATGCATCACGTGATAATTACAGCTGGGGTCAGACACCATCTTTCATGCAAGCAAGGCTTAATCGGTCTTCAATATGGTCAAGCAAGGCTTAATCGGTCTTCAATATGGTCAAGCAAGGCTTAATCGGTCTTCAATATGGTTAAGTTTTGCGCTGTTTTTGCTTGTTCAAGCAGAGAAATGGATAAGGCATTACCGTCTTGCCATGATCAAGAAAAATTTTAACAAATAGAAGCAAATGCTTCAAGAACAACGAGGAAATGAGTGGGTAAAGAATACGACGAGGAGCTCAGCCTGAAAATTCCAGACAAATTCACGATTGTATTCAAAATGTATTTTACAAAAACAAAAGTTGGAAGTGAGGATGGAAGAGTTTGCTTAAGAATCTCTTTTCTGCTTGCATTCAAGTTAGCACCTTCACGAAAGTGTTTGATTTTCTTAAAGGTGAGGCAGCTAGGTCGTAATCTATGCTCGTTCCAACTTGCCCGGTCGGGCATGTCGGGGACATATCCCACTTGCCTGAATGCATGCTTCACTTGCCCCGGGCAATCGGGCAGTCCTTATTCGACAAAGAAAACCCAGATTGGTTTCAAACAACTCGGGCATTAAAAAAAAAAAAAAAAAAAAAACCTCAACAAGGAGCGACATGCACAATAAATCCTGAAAGAACGGAACAGATTAAGAGCAGAGAGCTGGAGCTTTGTTTCTGTTATCAGAGGAACGCAGTCCTGTGCAAAATATATCAGGTTTTTTTTTGGTTCTCATCCACCTCTAGGTTTATTTAAAAAAAAAAAAACCCTGCTGCCTCACGACAAACCAGCTGCACTGATTCAGTTACAGGTTGCCAAGTCTGTATAAAAACACTGATAACCTACACACTAAATTGTAAACGCAAACATTATCCTGTCTGTCATGATGCAGTGCAGGTTGTTTTATTTTTTTACCTAGAGATGGATGATAAAAACCGATATATAAATATTCTCAAACAGTACTGTTCAAAAGTCTTGGCACCCTATTGTTTTCTTCATACAAACTTTGTTATAGATTTCTATTTTATGATTTCTACATTATTGAGTAATGAACCTACAGTCTGAGAGAGTTCTACACAAGCACACTGAACTTTACAACAGCTGCATGCATGTGAAATGGAAATAAGTCAACTAAGGCAAGAAAAATTATTTTGGATAAAATTGTTAGTGTCTGTTACAAGTAAAAAGTAACCAATAACCAAACTTCAACTCAATGTGTGATCTTCATTTTATGCTGCAATTCACAACTATTCTATGGTTTTCCTAAAAGGGGAAGAAAAAAAAAAAGTCCTCGCAAAATAGGGGGAAAGTGGAACTTAACCCCGTTTAAACGTTAATGTCGAGCCCTGGCATAACCAGCAAGCGTCTGATATGCCTATCTACAGTAGGTCCACATTTATTCTACAGGGTCAGCTGTACAAACAAGGTGAGAGTATCCTACAGTGCTCCAGGCCTATATACTATTTTGCAGCCTACGTCCCTCACACCTCAAGGGAGCCCAGGAGGAACACATATTACAAAAGCCATATATAGTTCTTCTGATCTAATTCCGTCACAACAGTTTATAGGTAGGTCATAATTCATTTTATTCTTGAACTCACTGTGCCTGTTCCACTAAAGTCCACATGTATGTACAGTTCTCTGTCGGGGGCAAATAATGAGGGAAAAGAGAGAGAGAGAAAACAATTATTAAATCAAATTCCATTCCATCATTACTGTGTTTTTAATCAAACCAAAATGGCAAACAGGGTGGCATCAACTTCGATAAATAAAAGCACATGAAATGTAATTATCTGAGCACAATCTGCAGAAATGCTGCACAGTCCATCATTGACAGTAACCTGCATGTAAAGCAGTCACGGACTGCCTAACGACTTAATCAAGAAATGCCATCCCGCAGCTTAACGCTAGTAGTGCTGAAGCCTTTTCTGAAGCGACGCCAAATCTGCTAAAAAGTCTCTTGACAAGAAATGCAATTCACAAGAGATCAATGGTTGGCTCACCATGTCTAATCCAATCATTTGAGCTGCGTGTTAATACCAGGTGTAGACAGGGCTGGAGGTTTACTACACATAAACAGAACACAGTAAAGCTAAGAGGTATAGTAGGTAGGAACGGCTGAGACTTCAGCTCTTCTTCGGTCAGAAATAATGCAATGGAAAATGTAAACAAACCTTAGGCAAGCATCAGAAATGTTCTCTCGATTCAACACTCTCAATATCATCATGTTATGTTCTTTGGCTCAACTGGCAACTCGCATCTTACAAAATACTGGTCAACCAGGGTTGACAAGTCATGCTCTCAATGTATTCAAACCAGTCTAGGCTGAACTAGGCACATCTTTCAGGCAGACACAAATTGCTCGTACTTGTAAAAGCAGTAATGGGATCATTCTGGTACTATACAGTAGCGAAAGGTCTCGAGAAAACAGGTGCCCGTTTCCAATACCTTTTAAATCATTAAAGATTATTTACACTTAAAAAACAAAAAGCAAAAGACGACAAAATAAGGCAACTGACTTCCGAGTCCGGCTGACTCCTTGAGGCAAGGAAAGCAGAGTGTGTAAATGTAAATATGAGCAGAAGTATGGGAGATACCTGATCATTGCCCCCACAGGCGGTTCTTCCCCAAACTGTCGCCACAAAGTTAGAAGCAAAGATTTGTACAGGATCTCACAAAATCTGAAGTAGCCGGCTAAACCAAACCTGCCCGAGTGCTCCGAGAGCACAATACCCCCCGCTACAATATACTGCAAACGAAATTGCAATATGTGCATTACTGTCCTATAACAAAGCCTTCTGCCAAGTATCGTGAAATTCCTCCAAAAATTGTGAGAGGAGTTGATTTCAGAAGTAGGGATGTTAACCGATGACCGTTTAACCGGTGGTTGACCGAATCAACGTCAACCGGTTAACTTTTTTTTTTTTTGGTTGTCGGTTAAAAAAAAAAAAATCAATCGTTTTGAAGCTGCTGATTTTGGAGCGGAGATCTGGAATTCTGTGTTGTAAACGCTTGGGGCATGCCATGTGGTGTAAGGACGACAGCTGACAAATCAGAAACACCCATTCAGTCATGTCCTGCCCTCCCGCCCCAGTTGAAGACAGCTGACAAATCAGAAACACCCATTCAGTCATGTCCCGCCCTCCCGCCCCAGTTGAAGACAGCTGACAAATCAGAAACACCCATTCAGTCATGTCCCGCCCTCCCGCCCCAGTTGAAAACAGCTGCCACTCGGTGAGAGAAAAAAGTGTAGACACAGGCTTTTTAGCTTACAAATTACTATTCTGTTTTTTTTTTTTAATTATTATTAGAAGGCACATGGAGTTTAGTCCTGCCTTGGCCAGTGCATTCTGAAAGTATGTTTCGGTCTGTAGCCAACAATGCATGTTATTGCAGATCATATCTCTCCACACAAACTAAAGGCGCAGATGCCGACTTTTTCATGGCTGAATCGTGCAGATCCGATTTTTTTGGGGGGGGGGGGCATTGGAGTGTCTGAATAATTTCATCAGAGTAAATTCTGCATTAAAATTACTAAATAAGCAAATGCCGTTGAAATTATTCAGACACTCCAAACGCCCCCCCCCCCCCCAAAAAAAACGGATCTGCACGATTCAGCCATGAAAAAGGCGGCATCCGCCAAAAGGCGCGCCGTTTGCATCCCTGTTAAACTCATAGGTTAACCGACTTTAACCGGCTAATGAGGCTCGGTGGTCGGTAAGATTTTTTTTTGTTTTCACCATCCCTATTCAGAAGGTGAGAATCCTTTCCTGGGACAGACAGATAGATGGATGGACAGACAGACCTCGCCACAACATAATCCCCCTTCGGGCCTTTTGGCCAGCGGGGGATTAAAAAAAAAAAAAAGTAGGCGGCGGCTCTGGAATCTGCTGCAGCGTGCCAAAGGTGTGTGAATGTTAGGGGAGTCTGGGGGCATGCCCCCCCAAGAAAGTTTTTAAATTTACATGCTGTCCGTTGTAGGGCTGTAACAATATGCGTATCGAAATCGCGATACGCAGAGCCACGATCCGTGTCGCGATACAAGAAGGCAGAATCGCGGTACACCCTTTCAAACTTCTCCTCAGCCCAAAAACAGAGGTGGTTCCAAACTTCAATTTATGAATACTTTACTTTTTATTTAAATTACATTTTAAACTTACTTAAATTACTTTTATTTTTTATATCTATTAGTAAGCCGTTTTTTTCGCCGACCTGCGACAATCTTCTGCGAGTCACGCAACGTCCACACTCGCCACTGGCAGAGCATTCATTTCTTTTAAGCGGTCGCCATTCTGGTTGCGACGCGGGGAGCGAATCTGTAAACAAGCAGCTCATTGGCTGGCTAGGTGTGCCACAAGCCAATCACAATCACTTGACCGGAAAGGCATGCAGTGTTGCCAGATTGGGCGGGTTTAGGTGCTTTTTGGCTGGTTTTGAACATATTTTGGGGTGGAAAACGTTAGCAATATCTGGCAACACTGAAGGCATGTCTGCTTGGGCGGAAGCCTTCTGCGGCAGTTACATTTTGACACGCGAGCAATGTTTCACCATAAAAATTCCGTAATTTCCATCTGTTTTCCGCGATCACAGAAAATCATTGGCCCTATGAGAGTGAGACAGTGAGAGAGCCACCCCCCCAAAAAAAATCTTAACGGATTTACACGATTTAGAAAAATGACTTTCAGAACCGAAAAAAACAGAGCTTCCGGCTCAACAGTATTATTTTGAGAAATAAAACAGTCTTTGGATATACATTTGTTCATTTTTGCATACATATTACTCATTCTCTGCAGTGGTCTGAATTATTTGTTATTAAATAGTTAATGTAAGTAAGTAAATGTTAATAAGTCAAATTTACTACTTTAAAAATGCATTTAAAAAAAATCGTGGGTGTATCGAATCGTGGGTCAAAAATCGCGATACGAATAGAATCGTGAGTTGGGTGTATCGTTACAGCCCTAGTCCGTTGGCATCTGGTGCATTCTCAGCTAACAAATTAGTAACCATTTCCCTGTAAAATACTTGCAAAACCTGGAAGGAAAGCTCATACAGATGTGTGCTTGGCTTTCTCAGTTACCCTCTGTAGTACGCTGCCTGGCTCTGTAACATAACTACATACCCTACAGCATGGTCACGTGGTCCAGCTCAAAGTGTGAGAATTGATCAAATATGGTGCTGCTTCCTGTCATGCTAGACCCAAAGACAATTTTGTGGTGGAATAATTGGATTTGCAGCAAAATTATGGGCAGTGGAGACACACAAAAACCCGCTTGAGCATTGAAAGGCAAGTTTTTATTTCTTCTGGGATTGAATAGCCGGCACAGACCGTCTGCGTAGGCAGAGAAAACCGCCAGTCGCCGGTGCTTATGGACATCGCTGCTGTAGTATTACAATTTCCTTTCGCTGGAACTAAAGGGCCCAAACCTGTTTCACCATGACAGCGCTCCATACACAAAACAAGCTCCATGACAAAGTTTGCCAAGGTTGGAGTGGAAGACACCAAGTGGCCTGCACAGAGCCCTGATCAACCCCACTGAACGCCTTTTGGGATGAAATGGAACACCTTCACACACAATGTCTGTGCACAACCTCTTGTGGTCTTGTAGCTGAAGTCCCTACAGCCACACTCCAAAATCTAGGAGACAACCTTCCCAGAAGAGTGGAGGTTATAGCAGCAGCAAAGATGGCACAAGTCAGTATTAATATGTCCAAGCTACTTATGGTAAAATGGCACGCTCTGATTGGTTCCTTGGCGGGTAGTATTTTCATGTAATGCCCGTGGATGATCATGGACTTTCAAGGCGCCAGCTTTCAACGTTGCAAAAAACAAGATGAATTGAAATCAAAACAGCCGAAACACAAAAAGACAGAGTCACAGAATTATTCGAGAGATACGCAACGAAGCGCGTTCACAGAAACCACTAGTCGTTTATTCTGCATGCATGACTCAACTATGTTACAAATAAGACGCGACGGAAAGCACTGTCACGCCTCGTTATAATGACCGTCTATTTTAATCTTAGAAATTAAAAAAAAAAAAAAAAAAAAGGCATATAATAAACAACTCATTAACCTCGATTGCTTGGTCTTCAGTCAGACCTTGGTCCTTTTGTACGCACCTCACCTAGGCCATTATTAAAAAATATTCTGTTTCCGGTCCACTGGCCGGGTGAGTGCTGTTTGTGCGTTTGAAAATTTTTTTTTTTTTAACGCTGGTTTTTCGACATTTTTTTTTCGGGTTCGTAAATCTAAAATCGAACTTGACATTTACGTATTCCCTGGGCTTTCCACTAAGGCTCATACTAGCCAGCCATGACAAATAAGTAGCCAGCCGGGGGGGGAACAAAATAAACTCCTGTGCACGCAGTTCCCAGGATTAAATGTATTTTCCACAGACCATTTATTTATTCACTTTACTCAAATACAAAGTAAAATGGCAGTAAATCATCTTTCTTTTCTTGCGTATTGCATCATGAGGCGTTCCTGGCTTGTTCCTGGCTCTTATTTTCGGTGCATGACACATTCACGCAGCTGAGCATGCTATGAATTAACAATGACCGCGGTCTGCAGTGGGGCTACACAATTACACACTCAGCGAACATTTCTCCATTTGTGTATGAAAATACACTCCAACCACTCAGTTTGGGTTCATTTACAACCAACGGTGTCTTTTGATGCCAGCACGGAATTGAACGAGAGAAGACTGGTTTACCGGAGACAAAATAAGTGTTATCTCTGCTTCTGTTCCCTCCGACACACTACTGCCTCCGCCGAGTGCGCGCGCACTCTGAACTGAATCAGCTCTGCGCATGCGCCGTGCGGCACAAAAAAATGGCAGCCACCATGAAGGAAGGAGATCCGGAGTTTTCAAACATTTGCTTAAGTGTGAAATCGCAAAATGGTATTCTAGCGAACAACAAAATAGTCAAGATTCAGAAAAACAAATCATTCAGTGATCATTTTAATAGTGTAATTTCATCCGAACTCGGCCTAACGCTCGATTTAGAACTACAGAAAGTCCGTGTGTCGGACATTTTAAGTACCTTTGTAAAAGTTTTGCAAATGTTGCAGTCAGCATTTAAAATGCTAACTTAAAGTTTTTGTACAAGTTTCAGTTGATTAAACTGTCATTTTATTAAATGTGTCTGCTTTTGTAATAAAAAAAGTACTGAAAGAAAAAGCAAACACAGCATTGCGATTTATCCATCCATTAAAAAAAAAAAAATCCCTCCCTCCCGACTGAAAATTTTTTTTTTGCTCACCCGGTGGACAGGAAACGGATTTTGTTTTAAGGATGGCCTTACGGCTTGGTCCGTGCTGTCAAGACCTCGGTCTGATATTTTCCCATAAAAGACCTCACACTCAGTTAATTAGCAGTTATTAATACCCAAGGTTTCAGAATGGAATGTTCCTAAGGTGGTGTTCACGTACGTCTGGCCATATAATGTACGTCACAGAGGATACCGTCTGGTAGCACTTGTTGATGAGGACACTTCCTAGTACAATAAATGAATCAAGTAGTACACCAAAGCCGAGTAAACATAGGATCAGGTCGATAAGTTGCAGAGTTTTTGACTGCATGAAGAACACCACTGCTGTGTCGTGGCCAGAGATGCTGAAAAACAAAACGTTTTCAGTGCCTTACACAGCTAATGTGGTCATCCATTGGGAAACCGCACCTTTCGCTACAGCAGGAAAGGTCAAGGATGTCAGTTCAGATGACGGTCACAGAACAGTAAACAGACTTATTGTTCAAGGATTACAGTGCTTTTAAACTCAAAGCTCTGAGACATGATCAGAAGTAGTAGTGACAATAATATGTGCCTTATTGATTGTCACAATTATAGCAAATATACCTGTAATAAAAGGTCTTTTTTGGTATCAGTATTGAACATTTTGAACCGATACCCAGAAACTAGCCAGCGCCCGAGTGAGACTGCAGTTTTCTCACCTGCCTAAATGAACCACACCGGGAGAGGCAAACAGACCAGCACTAGGTGCAAATTAACTAAACACTGCATATATAAATGCACCAGGGCACAGGAACATTAAGTAAAACGATGGCCATTTTCTCTTTTAATCCGAGTATCTCGGATAGGCGTGGCTCTGTAAAACTCGGTCATTTATAATACTAGTCGATGCTTGTGATGCAACTGGAGCACATGAAATATGACTGCTGTAGTATTAACAAATGTACCCGAGGCACCATCTGCATGTATTTACCCTCGTGTTCTCAAATATTTCTCAGGTGGCATAGTGGTTAGCCCGGTCACCTCACAACAAGAATGTTCCGGGTTCGAACCTCACGGCTGACATCGCCTCCACCTTTCTGTGTAGAGTTTGCATGTTGTCAGCGTGGGTTTCCTCCAGGTTCCCCCACAGCTTGCACATTAGGTAAAATACCAGGGTTGTACAAGCCAGTGCATACTTCGTGCTGGTCCCAAGCCTGAATAGATTGGAGAGGGTCAGGGACGGATCCAGCCCAAGAATCTGACAGGTGTATATTTGCAGAAATATATTTTCGCTGATTTTACCAGATTGCTATGGATTTTCACAAGGGCGTAGAGCACGCTGCTCCATTTCCGAAGATGGCAACCACAGCCTGCTACGACCACGGATCGGCCCGCCATTTGCCCCTGAAGCAGCTTGCCGAAAACTTTAATAATACGAGTCCTGGCTCCAGCCGCTCATGCGGAGAATTAAGGAAAAAAAAAAAAAAATCACTTTCATAACCCCACCATCGAAAGTCCTAGTCCTGCCAAACCTTACAGGCACTTCCCTCTCCCCGAGACCTTTTGAAACAGCCCGTGCATGGCCCACTATGACTGTGGCTCAGCCTGTTATTCGTGATGAATTTCGACCTCTTTCAAGAGCATTTTATTGGTTTGACCTCGATTTATCATCTCAGGTCATGCTATAACAAGAGTGCTCAGAGAGCACAATATTCCTCGCTGGCAACTGCATCCATGCTACAAGGCCATCATTCTGGCAAAACATGACTGAATTGAATAAAATTGCAATATGCATATTACCGATATACAACAAAGAATCAAATCAAGTTTCATGAAATTCCTCCAAAAATTGTAAGAGGGGTTGATTTCAGAAAGCGAGTACGCTTCCTGGGATGGACAGATCGACACCACGACGACAATCCCCCTTCAGGCCTTTCGGACAGCGGGGGATAAAAAGCATCGTCAGATTATAGGTAATTAGGTCAGGTAAGCATCACCACTTACCACAGGTGGTCGGATCCCAAACCACTGGTCGAGCGTGGCTATACCCCATGTAGCCGGTTAGCCGTAAAGTAAACAAACGCCCCGTGACGCACATATTTCTGACCGATGCACATGCATCAGTCTGGATCCGTCCCTGAGGGCTGCGTCAGGAAGGGCATCTGGTGTAAAAACCTATGCCAAATCAAATATGCAGAACAGATCTGCTGTGATGATTTTCAAAAATACCTCCACCCACAGGGGAAAAAAAAAAAAAGAAAAAAAAACACCCCCCTAGGAGCATATTAGCCCAGTAGGTGGTATTAAATGTCAAACACCTCAGAAACAACGTTGAACCTGAATATTAACGAGCAGACATAATGAATAACTTCTGCCACAATAATCTGCCTGAAAAATGTTTTATTAGTATATATTTATTCCATAATTAATTACAAATGGGTTAGCATTCATAAACAATTATCCTAGTAACCTCCTCTGAACTGAAATGCGTGTGTAGAATCGTGTTTGAAGAAGGACTGCAGTGTTTTACTGCAGCTCTGAGCCACTATGACAGCATGAGCAGCACTAAACGACAGTGTAACGTCGCCTTGCGAGTGCACACTCTCAGGACACCCAGTATGTGTCACACAATGCAAGATGTAAACACCACCCAGCAAAAGGAGGAGGAAGGACGACGTGCACGTCCGCAGCTGCCAAGATAAAGAAGCTTAGCGCGCGCATGAAACGCTAATCTAAACAATACTGCCCACACGCTCCAACTTCCCAACTCTTCACCGCAGGCTGAGCTGCTGAATCAGTGCCCAGGGGCTGGAACAAACGAGCTCGGAAATACTGGACACAATAAATCGCCACACAGCATGGCTAGCATGCAGACACCTGCTCCAAGTGTAAAGGAAAGGACACTGTAGCAAATGGGTCAGAGGAAAAAAAACAAACAATGATTTTGCCATCATTTCCTTCATCTTTCCTGGTGCGCCAACCCACCTACCAGCATGCATCGAGAAAAAATCCTTGCAACACTTGAGTACAGGGGGATTTTTATTGCATAACTTGCAAATACTGAAAATAAGAGATACACACAGAGTAGGCTATTTCACAAAAGTTAAATAAAAATCCACAAATAAACCAAACCAATGACAACAAACGTGCGTTTTTGTACAATGCTACTTTCGGAACCCAATGCGCTTTTCTGCTCACCACGGTTGTAAAGAGTTGCTATATCCTTCCTGGCAGCTCGAACCAATCTGGAAATTTTCCTCCGACCTCTCTTATCAACAAGGTGTTTGTTTCCATCCACAGAACTGACTTTTGCTTGCTCAACGTTTTTTGTTTTTTTATAATTTTTTTTTGGGGCTTTTTTCACCTTTATTGGATAGGACAGTGTAGAGACAGGAAATGAGCAGGAGAGAGAGAGACAGGGAGGGATCGGGAAATGACCTCGGGTCAGAATCGAACCCGGGTCCCCAGATTTATGGTATGGCGCCTTATCCACCTGAGCCACGACGCCCCCTGCTCAACATTTTTTGTTTTTCACACTATTCTGTATAAACTCGAGAGAACGTCGTGTGTGAAACCCCCAGGAGATCAGCAGTTTCCGAAACACTCAAACCAGTCCATCCGGCTCAGACCAACACCCATGCTACAGTGAAAACAAGTCACACTTTGAGATCACAATTTCCCATTCTGATGTTTGAAGTGGGCGGCGTGGTGATGTAGTGGTTAGCGCTGTCGCCTCACAGCAAGAAGGTCTGGGTTCAAGCCCAGTAGCCGGCGAGGGCCTTTCTGTGTGGAGTTTGCATGTTGTCCCCGTGTCCGCGTGGGTTTCCTCCGGGTGCTCCGGTTTCCCCCACAGTCCAAAGACATGCAGGTTAGGTTAACTGGTGACTCTAAATTGACCGTAGGTGTGAATGTGTGTTTTCACTGCTTCAGGTGGGTTAAATGCAGAAGAGGAATCTCACTGTGCTCACGTCTGTGCGTGTGATGGATAAAGTTGTCTTTTCTTGTTTCTTTTGAGCCAATCAGAGGCGGACTTGCTACAGATCGTTGTCTTGCTGCATAATCCAACTGTGCTTGGGTTTGACATTGCAGGCTGATCTACAGATATTTTCCTTCAGGATTTTCTAATACAGGACAGAATTCATGGCCAATCAAGTCATCCAGGCCCTGGTTAAGCAAAGCATCCCCACACCATCACACCACGGCATGATATTCTTATTGCGGAATGCTGTTTTACCTTTAGGCCAGATCTAACGGGACCCGTTTTCCAAAAAGTTCCACTTTCGACTCGGTCTATGAAAATATGAGTATCATACGTCTGGAGCCATGTCTGAAATCTGAATACTGATGTGTGCAACTTCAGGAATAATTCCTCACTAACACTACGTTCACACTGCAAGGCTTAATGCTCAATTCCGATTTTTTTGTGAAATCCGATTTTTTTGTGAGGTCGTTCACATTAACAAATATATGCGACTTGTATGTGATCCTCAGTATGAACGAAAAGCGACCTAAAAGCGTTCCGCATGCGCATTGCAGGATACGACGACGTCACACGCAGTGAGCATGGCCAGTGTTTATGGAAGTAACCTAAAGTTTCCTGTGTATGACAGTAGCCAGCATGGAGTACCTGGCGATGATGCAGTTGTTGTTGCGACGGAGCCAGAACATGCACAATAGCCTGATGTTAAGGAGGAGGTTGAGAAGGAAGAGGGCAAGGGTTTTGGCTCAGGCGTTCTGCGGGGTAGTGACTGCAACCTCCGTTCAAAGGAACATCAAAGCCATGTTGTTGTAACTTTTTTTGAGAGACCCACCGCCTACTTCAGCGCAGAATAGTGACGTTTGTGGCTTGTTGATGACGTGTAAGTCGGATGAATGCGACCTGGCGGTTCAGACTGAAGTCGCATATGAAAAGATCGGATAGGAATCGGAATTAGGACCACATATCCAAACGGCCTGGGTCGGATTTGAAAAAAAAAAAATCGGATCTGTGTCGTTCATATTGTCAATAAAAGATCGGATACAGGTCACATATGGGCGAAAAAAATCGGATTTGAGTCACTTCAGCCTGCAGTGTGAACGTAGTGCAAGTGCATGGAAATCAACCGAGCATGATCCGACCTAATTATTTACCTTATTACGCAGTTTAACTAAAGGTACCTGAGGAAGTGATTACAGAGGGATGGGTGTTTGCAGGACGGTGTGAACGCCGAGTCCAACTGTGAACAGACAAGTCATTTAAAAACTCCTAAGACAGTTAAAAAAAGAACATAAAAATAACCCTCTTATGCCGCTTTTCCACTACCAACGTGGCTGAGCCGTGCCGAGCCGTGCCGTGCTGAGTCGAGCTGAGTGGGGCTGTTGGAGTTGCATTTCGACTACAACCGCGCTGAACCGTGCTGGCTGGAAGTGGGTGGACACATTGGGTGGAGTTAGCGAAAGTGGGGGGACGTCACGTGATGTCGTTAGGCGGCGCAAACAGTGACATCAGTGACCTTTTAAGCGGTAGTCTCACGACCAGAATAGTAAACAATAAACATGGAGGACATGGAGTCGTTAGTGTTGCTGGTCTTGGTGCTGTGGCTTGTTGTCACCGACAACGCCAACAGATACTGGCAAGAGCGTATAGATGAGGCGAGGCGCATAAGGCTTCAGAATTCTCGTAATTCTTCCGGGTTTACGGTGTTTACAGATCCCAGCGCGCTCGCGGGGTGTGTGTGGGCGTGTGAGGACACTCCTCCTCACCAATCAGTGCACAGGGGAGTGTCTGCTCACGCCCCTAGCCCCACTCGGCTCGGTTTGGCTCGCTTCAGCCCCACTCCAAAACCGTGTGAGTTTTGGGTGCTAAGCAGGGCTGAAGCGAGACGAGTCGTGCTGTTCTTAGATAGTCGAAACGCGAGCCGTGTCGGGCTGAAGTGAGCTGAAGCGAGCTGAAAAAGGGTAGTGGAAAAGGGCCCAAAAAAAAAAAAGGGACCAAACATGGAAGAAGGAAAAAAAGTGCTTTGCGCCAAGCTCAGTTGAACTTCAGCTGAACCTTTGAAAGGAGTTTGAGCCATATTCTCTGTTTTGTGGAATAAATAACTTTAAAAAAAAAAAAAAAAAAAGAGGAAATTCGGTTACTCACTCAACAGCGGTCACACTGGCTGTGTGTTTGTTTCCATTTGCTGCATAATTTTCATTTCTTACCACCGTCATTTCCCAGGGGATCCTGGTCCCGGTTCGCAGTGTCTGGCTTTTGTTTGCGTTTGTTGATGTACCATTACTCTTGCAGCGTAATTTAATCGATATACCACCATGGAAATCTCTTTTCAACATCTAAACTGTTCATTAGAGTGCATGATGTGACGTGTGCTTGGCTTTCAGCTGTGTGAATGAGGCAGCAAGGCTTCCCACTCAAAGTTATATGTCATGAGGCAAACCGTGTAACAGATCGCAAAGAATTTCCGTGTTTTCGAAGTGACCGGATTATCTCCTCTAAAACTCGCACTGCCATTTCCAAACAAACTTCCATCAAATGCCACAGTGTGCTTCGCGCAGTCCAAGAAACGATAATGAAAAATCACTGCCAACTATTTTATATTATTATACATACAGGCCGGCACGGTGGTGTAGTGGTTAGCGCTGTTGCCTCACAGCAAGAAGGTCCGGGTTCGAGCCCCGGGGCCGGCGAGGGCCTTTCTGTGTGGAGTTTGCATGTTCTCCCCGTGTCTGCGTGGGTTTCCTCCGGGTGCTCCGGTTTCCCCCACAGTCCAAAGACATGCAGGTTAGGTTAACTGGTGACTCTAAATTGAGCGTAGGTGTGAATGTGAGTGTGAATGGTTGTCTGTGTCTATGTGTCAGCCCTGTGATGACCTGGCGACTTGTCCAGGGTGTACCCCGCCTTTCACCCGTAGTCAGCTGGGATAGGCTCCAGCTTGCCTGCGGCCTTGTAGAAGGATAAAGCGGCTAGAGATAATGAGATGAGATACATACAGGCCACTTTTTCAATGGAATAAAAACGTGTTCTATTCCCTTCTAGCGGGTTTCATTCATTTGATTTGATAGCATGCAATATTGTTAGCATATCGCTTGTCCTATGTGTATTATGGCACTCTACCCAATGGAGAATGAGCGTTGAATATGGTTTACGATATTGCGTGGTTGTCAAGACAACATGGCGTCACACGTCGGAGCTGATGCAAATATTCAACGAGAAAGTTTTCTGCTGCACATGCGCAGAGACATTTCTTTGTTCACCAGGAAAGAGAAAGACGCATTGACATGGGCTTAGCTAGCGAGCATGTGCAGCCAATTCTCAAAAAACACGGCCATAAATCCCCAAACACGGCCTATAAACTTTATACTAACGATATTAACTATACTAACTATACTAATTTTGTTGTTTTGTCAAGTAATTGTGCATTTCTGTGGACATTTCTGTCGATGGTCAGCGGTTTCCTGGGGCGTGCCTGGCGCGTGTGCTTTCCATATATGAAAGTTAAATCGAGAAAATCAAAATCTACCGCCAAAAACGTAGCGCTCTTATTGGTCAGACTTCGAAACGAGGCTTGAAAATACTACGAGTTTTGAGAGCTTCGCCGGCGAAGCTTGGCAGGTTTAGAATGTGTAAGCCATGGATTTAGATAAATACATTTGCGAGTTTATCACGCAAGCATGATAAACATACTGACAAACTTTACACTTTCCTATGTGCCCACTGCCAAATAATATCTCATCTCATTATCTCTAGCTGCTTTATCCTGTTCTACAGGGTTGCAGGCAAGCTGGAGCCTATCCCAGCTGACTACGGGCGAAAGGCGGGGTACACCCTGGACAAGTCGCCAGGTCATCACAGGGCTGACACATAGACACAGACAACCATTCACACTCACATTCACACCTACGCTCAATTTAGAGTCACCAGTTAACCTAACCTGCATGTCTTTGGACTGTGGGGGAAACCGGAGCACCCGGAGGAAACCCACGCGGACACGGGGAGGACATGCAAACTCTGCACAAAAAGGCCCTCGCCGGCCACGGGGCTCGAACCCGGACCTTCTTGCTGTGAGGCGACAGTGCTAACCACTACACCACCGTGCTGCCCGCCAAATAATATATCGTTTCTAAAATTACCTAAATTAGATGAAACATAAAACGTCCCCTTCCTCAGTCCCACCGCGCTGAGAGCCCACTTCCACATTCATAAAAGAGACTGTTCCCATGGTAACGGCATGATCATCACTTTCACTCTTTCGGTTTCTCTTTTGCCAAGATTTACATTACCTTAAATAGTACTTTCATAAACTACCATTATTATTGAATTTTTTGTATTGTTTACAGTATTTACATTTCAAGTAACTACAGGAAAATTTCCTTTCACTTGTAACTTAATTTCACTTATTTTTAACTCCTGTTTATTGCACTCAAAATCAAAATGAATAATAGATACCTTTAACAAGTTTTGATTTTACAAAATGTACCTAATGTAAACGTTACATCACAATGTTTTCTGTGATGTAACGTTTACATTAGGTACATTTTGTAAAATCAAAACTTGTTAAAGGTATCTATTATTTTCAGTTGTATACATTTCATAATATTAATCTTCAGAGTCGGCTGAATCGCATTCGTTATCTTTGTCGTATAAAGATGGTTTCTGTGTAAAAGGACTCGATTGCAGCAATTTGTATTTTTTGTCTTAAGCGCACTAGAATTTCAAGTGCATATCACGGGTAAATTCAGGAGCAAGATCAATGTAATTCTCCTATTTTATATTAAACTTTGATCAAATATCTGTAACATTCTGCATTCTCTGCAATTTTTTTTTACCTTGCGCAATACCAAAAAAATTCAGTTGAAATCAAGCCATTTGAGGCGAACTGGTCCGCCTCTGAAAAAACTTGCCATTTGGATTTCCCGGTAAACATTCAGTGCGTTTACATGCACATAGAGAAAATCGAATTTCTGCCGTTGCTCGACTGAAATCGAAGTTCTAAATGCCATGGAAACACCTTAGCTCGGCTGAAATCGAACCGAACTGGATTTCTCGTAATCGAGCTACACGACCTAGATTATGCGATTGTAGCCGAGCTACTTAGTGCATGTAAACCCTATCGAGCTACGTAGTCGAGCTACTTACTTCAGCACTGCCCCTTCCGGAAGTGACGAGACCACAAGCGGGAAACACAACAGCCTCGGTCGGCATGACAACAGTAGTAGAAACGTGCACTTCCGGAGCAATGAGGAGATAGAGTTCATGCTTATTTAGCTTAAGGAGTTGAATATATCTTGATGTTGCTGTCCTCGTCGTTGTTCTTCTTGTGAACACGGAACTGATAACTTTGTTTATACTCTTGAATAGCTCTTCTTCATGACGACAACTGGACGTGTACCAACACGATGGGGCGTGTAGCGCCACCTGTGGCTCGGGTGCACAATGTACCTCACACAATAGCTCGATTTCCTTGTGTGCATGTAGGATTGGATTTCTCTGGCACCCCTGCTGGGACCCTTAGCTCGATTTGGATGTGCACGTAAACGCACTGATTGATTTTCGTGACGTCGCGTGCGGGACGCCTCCCTCTGAATCCTACGTCAGCGCTGGTTTGTTTATGAGAAAACGACCTGGTGGTTTTCTGCAAATTTCTTCAACGTTATCGCGTAATTATTAAAACGGTTAACAGATGTATCGTAGGAGGGTGTAGCAACACCAATCATGATGGGATTAGTACTCATCGTTTTCAAAAGACCGGACAATGAGAGAGAAATGGGAGCGCTTGGTCTACACAGGCTGTGCACTGAAACCGTGCAAAGCTCGTGCAGCCTGCTGGCGCTTCCGCAGGTGACGTCACAATTCTGGCTCCAGACGCCCTTGGGATTTTTCCAGACGTGTTTTTATTTTTTTCTGCTGTAGACAGATGGCCTTGTGCAAAATTACCCGTCTGGATGAGTGTGTAAAGGGATATACTTTCATATAAAACAAACAAACAAAAAAAACTGGTCCAGAATATGCACTTTAAGGTTTCTGCTTTTATTGCAGTTATTTGTAGAAGAGTTTACTGATAATCACGGCGATTTGTAAAAGTTCTGGTTAATGAATAAGAAATTAAATTTAAACTTTGTTATAACATTTTATTAAGTTAATAAATAAAATGTGCGTTAAATGCTTAATAAAATAATAATTTCACACTTAAAATGAACGCTTTCTTTCCTTTCTTTTTAAGGCCCAATTGCAGCTCTAGAAAATCACCAGACTGCACCAAAAAAAAAATAAATTCACGCAACACCGTTCACACTAGAATTGAGATTATACTAAAAATCGGTCCCCATTCTCAATTTAAACTTTTAAAGAATTAAAATCCGAAAGCATTTTTAAAGAAACCGGACCGTTCTGCTCTTTATTCTACTCATTATGCTTAAACTGAGCAAGACGCTCTTCATTCATACATGTAACTTTTGGGCCATCTGTCAGCTTTAGTTAACAAAAGGTTAACAAGCAGGCTATTTGTTTACGCAGGGTCGTGACGTATCCCATCGTGAGCAGATGGTCACAAACCCAGGAAAGTTCAACATGGCAGTTAACTCAAGAACAAGGCATAAACTGGGAAGCGCACGGAAGCTATACTCCTGGAAATAGGGCATAATTATACTACCGTGTGTGAGCAATGATACTAAACGTATAAAAACCCCTATAATCACCGCACGAGCCGACAGCAAACAGCCGAACTGACTTAACTTTAAACGCCTGGAGAGCTGACAGAATATAATAAAACCTACAAATAAACGGCAACTATTTTCAAAAAGATTCGGAGTTTCAGCAAATGCATTTGGATCAGATTCTCTTAATATACACCTTAAAGAAAAGCACTTTTTAAAAAAAAAAAATAATTTATACATCCCTGTCGATACGCATAATCAGGAAGCACAAGCACTAATAAAATAGTTTATAACGAGACAAATTATTACTAGGAAGATAAAACTGTAAATGGAGGAAGGGTAAAAGGGTCGAGTTACTCGCAGAAGAAAACTTCCACCACCCCCAAAGAAGGGGAATTCCTGACAACTTTAATTTGCCATCATCTTACACTTTCATACGACTTCAAAAGCACCTGGAGAAATTTCCCTTTGCATTATGCAACTGAAAATGCATGCATTCTGCTTCTCACTGCCCATTTACCACATAGCATAAAGTCTGCACAGGCAGCATGTTCCAGCACCTAACACCCACACTACTGAAACAGCGCGGCTTTAAGAGAGAGGCGCAGCTAACAAAAATACACAACAACAAAGCCGTACCACATGCTAGGTGTAACATGGGACATAAAAAATAAAGACAAGCGCTCTAGACAATCAACCGGCTGACCCCCACCCGCTCTACAAACGGTGGAGTTAAACTCCTCCGACTGCCTGCCTACAAAAAAAAAAAAAAAGATGGGGAGGAGTGCATGTGTCCCAGTGCTGTCCCTAGGGAAGGAGGAGGGCTTGCTCTTCACCCTTTGATATCCACGCCTGTGCTCTTTCAGCCGCCTGCGCTTCTTAAAGGCTGGAATGAAAGCAGACACAAAGCTTCCTGCTATGATCCACACGCTGTCTGGGGGAGACAGACCCTCTCCACATAAATAGGCCAAACACCTGCTGGACCTTTTCCCTTTCCCCCTCTGCATAAAGCTACGTCGTTCGTTTGAAACCAGTGGAGCAAAGCGTTCATTTGTTGTATCTATTCAAGTCGACTTTTGTACAAGGCCTCGATAGTGATCTACATTCTACTTTGGGAAGCAATACTTCGTCTGGATCCTCAGACGGAAGCCAAACGTGGACTCTTTCCATTTACATTTATTTAAAAAATAAAAATTTCCTTAATGACTCCCCAAAAGACAAATTTGAAAGCGGGTTTTGTTTTTGTGCTCACAAGAAAATACTGCCTTGTAGCCGAGTAGGTGACAACCTTACATACTTGTGGAGTTAGTCACGGCATTTTAACTCATCTGGATGACTAAAAAGCTTTAAAGACCAAGAAACGACACATCAAGTTCTCTTTTCTATCTGGCAGATAACCCAGATCAGAAATTGGTGACTTTTGCATAATTTTAAGCAGAAACAGCCATCCAAGAAGAACAAAAATCACATTATGGTTGGGTTGGGAGGTACCGTCAGTCTTCTGTTTAAGAAGCGTTCACGTGTTTTCCTATTAAAACTCGGCAGACGCAAGAAACAGAATGTGAATCTGGGACTCTGTGTCCGTCTGTTTATGCTGGCCTCAAGCCGCTGTGTGCGCTCAGCAGGCCGTGATGATCCTGAACAATCCTGTCCGGGCGCAACATCCCCCTCTGAATGAAACTACAACACTGTGGACACAACTTCCATAAGCTGCGAGTTCCACTGGGATCTCCTATTCTTATTCAACTCGTATGGAGTTTCAGGGTCTGACTCGAGCAGATGCTCGGAGATCCTCGGTTCAAATTGACAAAGTGGCAGAAAAACTGAAGAATCTCCAGAGAGTTGTTTAAGTGCAAAATGAAGATTTTTTTTCTGTTTAGAACAAGGATTTGTTCAGTATTTCTGTTTAATAATAATAATTTCAGGAGAACTGTAGTGCGTGCAAGTGCGACTTTTTTCAAACATGTCAGGTTTGCTATTCACTTGGTTGAAAAACGTTGTTGCTTGGCAACTGGGTAATATGGACATTGAGCATATGCCAACTAATCGTAACGACAGACGAACAATGCAACCAGCTAGCACAACTTTAATATGAGCAATGTAAAGAATGAAACTGGAAACAAAAAAACGTCAAGAATACCAACAGATACGTTGGTAAACGACTAATACCCTGTCCACACTACGGATTTTGTACCGATACGAAACTACTTTCGTACCGCAACACCTGTCCACACTAGCAACTATACCGGTACTGTTGCGGTATAACTGTATCGGTACGAAACCCACAAATGTATGGGTTTCGTACCGGTACAGTATCGGTACTGTAGCGCTTCGCTGTAGTGTGGACAGATGAAGCGGCTCTGTATCGATACAAATATAATGCGCATGCACAATGAACCATTCCTACTTCTTCCGGCAATACGCACGTGCTTTCCAGCTGTAAATAAAACGTCAAAATGGCTCAAAACGACTGTGGAGCTACATGGAGCAAAGAAAGGAGGGAGGGGAAAAGAGGGAGGAAGAAAGGAGGAAGAGGGGAAAAGGGAGGGGTAGAGGGAGAAAGTGAGGGGGGAGAAAGGGAGATTCGTTTTCTTTGTTTCTTTCTCAACTGCAACTGCCTCGCGCGTTTTATACGATTCGACTGAATAAATGACCACCAGAAATACAGACTGTACACGGACAACAAAAAGCACACACACGCTGTTTCATCCGCCATATTTTCGGAAGAAAGTTACTCGGTAACCACGGAAACATTTCGCGCACGCGCATTTCAACTTCCGTGAAAGAAAACCGCAAACATTTCTCGCTAGTGTGGACAGATGCACTAAACTGTACCGGTATACTTTGTATCGATACAGTTATACCACTTTCATACCGGTATAAGTGTGAACACAGCATAAGACTCATTACAACTGCACTGCAATTACACTTAGCATGGCGCACAAACACACCTGTTCTGTCTGGCAGCATACTGAGAAACATCAACATCATGTTATAAACCGATCTAATTCTGAACGGTTTGAAAATCGACCGTGTTGACGTTAGACATTTGAGCAGCTTCTTTAACATCGGAAAAAAATTTTTTAATTCATTCATTCATACTTGTACCACAGCACTGTTGAATTCTTCAATCTGACTGGTCAGAAGGCGTTGATTAATATTTTCTACAATAGACAGTAGTGCTACCCACAAAGCAAAGGCTTATGTTAGTGGATTCATTCTAATACGTTATCGTTTCTATAGTAACAACTATTTCTAAGGGTTTGTGGTCAATAATTATATTATCTGCATGTTTTCTATCTGGAATTGATGCATTTCTGTAAAGCAGTTGTGTGACGATGTCAACTGTTAAAAAAAAAAAAGCGCTATACAAATAAAATCGAGTTAATCTGAATCATTCCGAAGGAGACGTTTTATGTAAGGGAGTCTCCTGTGTCAGCGCTTTGTAACAGTCAAAGTTGCATCAGTTTTCTGACGAGCGAGAGTCTTCAGGATAGAAGACTTTTGGTTTCTCTGGAATAGAACAAGATGCGTTTTTTCCATCAGAGAGAGGCTGGTGAGGATTCGACTAGCTGCCAATGTTTAAAAAAAAAAAAAAAACAACCCACGACATGTAGCTCATTAATAAATAAAAATAGTATAGTAAAAACATTAGCCAACTGCTGTGGTACAAGAGGAATAAACCTTCATGCTCTTAGCCCTTTTCCACCGACAGAGTCGGTGCCTAATCTAGAACCAGTTCCACGCATTTCGACTGAAAATTGCTGATCCCAAAGTTGGATCCACTGACGCGAGTGGCTATGGAAGGGGCTACGGCAGTGAACGATTTTAGCGCTGGACACTCGGTCCACGATCGAATAAAAACAAGCACGGACCGGGAAAAAAGATCCGATCAGTCGGGTTGTGTCCCTGTTTCAAATAATGAATAAACTGAACAGAAATGGAGCAAAAGTTGTCTTCATATCAAATCATGGTCTTGTTTTGATTCGCCGCCATTACTGGATGAATCCCCGATCGCGTCGCCTTATTATTGTCATCCCACGCATTGATTTTTTTTTTTTTCGCCGAGGCAGGTACTTAATCATAGAGCCTTATTATTTTCAACCTATGAACCGATTTCGCACGTCACCGTCAGTCTGATTTGGCAGGAAATCATCTGCTCCGTCTTCTGCTATGCTGACGATGCCACCTTTTTTGACAATTTCTGCATGATGTTTCTCGAGAGATTTGGATTCACGTTATCATCAGCATCCAAAAAGCACTCAAGCTCTCCTGACAAACAAAAACAACAAAGTTAGTTGTACTTTTTTTTTTTTACATTTTCTTAGTATGCAATATATAATATAAACGTTTATTAAGTGTTAAATGGCAACTGCACCAAAGCAAATTAAATGACTAAGTTAAAAGAGTCCGCTGTGCTGACGATACCACCATGATTGATATTTTCAAAAAGTGAAATTATGTATTATGGTCAAACGGTATAATTTACATGCAATTTTAGGAACCTTCCAGGACAGCTAGCAGAAAGAGTCTGACTGGGCCATCCAAGACCCAAACACCAAGAAGTCTTACTGCTGCACTTGTCGATCTGTGCATGAGTCACGGGCAGTCGGGTCGGGGTAGCTTCACTTCCAGAACAGGTGCAGAAATACCGGAATGGATCATTTGTTCTGGGAAGTACAAATCTTCACCATTCAACACTCCAAGACCATCATAACACCGATAGCCACAAATCTCCCAAAGATACCCAAATACTCAGAGCAAACAACGATCAAATGAAACAGCAGATTCCCTTTTTGAAAATCCTATTCAACGCTGCTCATGCCATAGCAAAAATATGATATTATACATACAGGACGCATTTTCAATGGAATAAAAACATGTATTCTATTGCGTTCTAGCAGGTTTCATTGCTTTGATTTGATATACTAACAATACGGTGGTGTAGTGGTTAGCGCTGTCGCCTCACAGCAAGAAGGTCCGGGTTCGAGCCCCGTGGCCGGCGAGGGCCTTTCTGTGTGGAGTTTGCATGTTCTCCCCGTGTCCGCGTGGGTTTCCTCCGGGTGCTCCGGTTTCCCCCACAGTCCAAAGACATGCAGGTTAGGTTAACTGGTGACTCTAAATTGACCGTAGGTGTGAATGTGAGTGTGAATGGTTGTCTGTGTCTATGTGTCAGCCCTGTGATGACCTGGCGACTTGTCCAGGGTGTACCCCGCCTTTCGCCCGTAGTCAGCTGGGATAGGCTCCAGCTTGCCTGCGACCCTGTAGAACAGGATAAAGCGGCTAGAGATAATGAGATGAGATGCTAACAATATTGCATGCTATCGCTTATCCTACATGTATTACAGCACTCTAGCCAATGGAGAATGAGCGCTGAATATGGTTTACAATATTACATGGTTGTCAAGACATGACGTCACACGTCAGAGACGCAAAACTTCTGCGCTAGCGAGCGACTGACAATTTCTAAACAAACATGGTTGCCAGGTTTGCTTTGTTAAATATGAAAGATTTTGAGAAAATTTTGAAAGAGAAACATGAGCTGAACACCTGAAAGGAACGTGCATTATTATTATTAGGCTTGTTTTCATGGAATATCAAAATATATCCCATTCAGCTAGCATGATATCGAACTCATCTTCAACTCCTTCAGTATCATGGAATATACCTGATATACCACTCAGCGCCAGCTAATATTATTCAAATATAACAAAACACAATTATGACCAGAATAAATAACATCATACATGGATAATAATATTAACATTTGGAAAAAAAAAAAAAAATCATGTTTTTACATTTAAACCCCCCCTAAGACAGACACTGGGCTATGGCAAGAAATTCGCCACTGTTTGGATAACATGAGCAAAATCAGAAATCGCTCTGCACAACCTTCAAATGCAAGATGAAATGACCATGAAAGTAAATTTATAAAAAGCAAGCAAAGCAGATGTGTTCTGTCTACCAGGATTACTTGGAACAAACGTTACCCCGTAACCCCAACCTCCATTAAGTAGGCGGCAAGGTGGTGTAGTGGTTAGCACGGTTACCTCACAGCAAGAAGGTCTGGGTTCGAGCCCCGGGGCCGGCGAGGGCCTTTCTGTGTGGAGTTTGCATGTTCTCCCCGTGTCCGCGTGGGTTTCCTCCGGGTGCTCCGGTTTCCCCCACAGTCCAAAGACATGCAGGTTAGGTTAACTGGTGACTCTAAATTGACCGTAGGTGTGAATGTGAGTGTGAATGGTTGTCTGTGTCTATGTGTCAGCCCTGTGATGACCTGGCGACTTGTCCAGGGTGTACCCCGCCCTTCGCCCGTAGTCAGCTGGGATAGGCTCCAGCTTGCCTGCGACCCTGTAGAACAGGATAAAGCGGCTACAGATAATGGATGGATTCCACCAAGTAAACTTTGGTTCTCAAAAGGCGCCAAGGCAGACCTGGCTCTGCACCGTCCTGGTGGAAAAGAGCAGTATGGGTTATAGGGTAGTCGCACTAGAGGCGGAATGCTGTCGGAATGAAAATTCTTCGTATTTTCCAGGATATTCGAAGTGCATTCTAAAAATTCTGACTGCATTCCAAACATTCGGACCCGTTCTTGTGGCCGGCCCAAATGTTGTGCTCACGCTCAAAACATTCGAGGTGCGTTCGAAGAGGAGAAATATCGAACGGCATTCGAAGCGTATTCTCACTGCATTCTAAATATTCTTACGGCATTCCAACAGCATTCGAAACATTCTGATCGCGTTGGAGGGAAAAATCGAAATGGCAAGCCACTTAAAATCCTGCCAGAATGTCCTGAATGGCGTCGGAATGAAAATTCTTCGTATATTCCGGGATATTCGAAGAAGTACATTAAGTATTTGAGCTGCATTCTCTTTGACTTCTTAGACGTTCGAAATACATTCGGCGGCTATTCCAGGAGCGTTCTGACTACATTTGAGGTGAATTCGTACAACCTTCGAGGCACCTTCTGACCAGAATTGGTGGTATTCGGGCAGCAATCGAACCGCACTTGTACGGCATCCGAAGTGCATCCTTACTGCATTCTAGATATTCCTACTGTGTTCCAACTACATTTGAAAGCTAATACACGCGGAATGTGCAAAAATCATTCAAGGTGGGTTCGAAGCGCATTCCAAGTATTCAAATGGCAGTCTTACAAAGCTTTAAGAATGTTGGTCAGTTTGAAATTCCCACCTGAACGTGGCACAAATTTTGAAAAAAAAAAAAAATTTCTTCATTCTGTCTGGTTCTGCTCGATTCCTGCTAATTCTGAATAAGTGTAACGGGGGCCTTAGAAAAGTAACTCTGCTTTAAAGTGCATATCCTGGACCAAATTCATTTTTTTTTATATGAAAGTATGTCCCTTTACACACTCATCCAGAAGGGCAATTTTGCACAAGGCCATCTGTCTACAGCAGAAAAAAATAAACAACAAAAAGCGTCTGGAAAAATCCCAAGGGAGTCTGGACCCAGATTCGTGACGTCACCTGCGGAAGCGCCAGCAGGCTGCGCGAGCTTTGCACGGTTTCAGTGCACAGCCTGTGTAGACCAAGCGCTCCCATTTCTCTCTCATTGTCCGGTCTTTTGGGAAACGATGAGTACTAATCCCATCAAGATTGGTGTTGCTACACCCTCCTACGATACATCTGTTAACCATTTTAATAATTACGCGATAACGTTGAAGAAATTTGCAGAAAACCACCAGGTCGTTTTCTCATAAACAAACCAGCGCTGACGTAGGATTCAGAGGGAGGCGTCCCGCACGCGACGTCACGAAAAATCAGTGTTTGCCAGGAAATCCAAACGCCAAGTTTTTTCAGAGGCGGACCAATTCAACTCAGATGGCTTGATTTCAACTGAAATTTTCTGATATTGCGCAAGGTAAAAAAAAAAAAAATTGCGCAAAATGCAAAATGTGACAGACATTTGAGCAAAGTTTAATATAAGGGCTGTTTTACAATCAGGGTACAAAGTTTGTGTCACAGGGGTCCAAAATTCAAATTGATTCAAACTGGTTCTTGTACCAGTTTTTAAGTGAAGGACAAGTTAAAGAACAGATTTCAGGTAATTTTTTGACACGTGTGTATGGTAGTTGTGTGTAATCTGCTATAAGATGGGAGAAACAAATGAAGTGATTCTCGGAGAGGACTTTTTTTTTTTGACAATTCAGAATTCACTACTTCCATAGTGCTTTTAAATATAAGGCTGTAAGCTTTGTGTTAGTTGTCTCTAATATTTATGTCCCAATATCTTGACCACATTTTAGGATGAAAATCATAATTTTAGATATGTTATTTTATATTGAAAAATTAGCTGTCTCGGAGAGGACATTTTTTTGACACAATTCCATACTAATTTGATCAAAATAGTCTGAAAACTTACTGGCATTCAACATTAAAACTTAACTATGTTTCCAATGATATGGAACCAAATATGTGTTTTATGGTATAAAGAATGATGTAAGTGCATCCCTTTTGGAGCTACCTGTGGTCAAAAAAGCACTTTTTCTAAATGACACGAGTAATTTTGCTAAATATGACATATATTGCCATACATTCACCAAAAATAACGTTATCACCAAATTTTTTTTTTTTGCATGGTAAATAGAGCTATCACAGGGCTACAATAAACAACCAAGTTTATTTAGTCAAGCCTTTTGATATTGAAGATAATAAGTGCTAAATGTGATTTTTAGCTTGCGTACCCTGATTGTAAAACAACCCATAAAATAGGAGAATGACACTGATCTTGCTCCTGAATTGACCTGTGACATGCACTTTAAGTTCACCATGCATTGATTACACTGGGGAACAATTTGAAAAAAATTCTGTTGAGTTAGATTTTTATGCTGATTAAAACTAAAATTGGCATGCTGATTCCAAAATTGCAGTCAGTTTTTTTCTAGCACGTCAAGTTTTTTCTCCACAGCTTACCCTCCAGATAAGCAAAATTCCACTGTAGTAAGACTATTTGAAGGTTATGGAAGAACGTTATCAGGGTAGATGGGATGTACATAGGATGGCTGACTATTGTTGGAGCATCAAATTTTTACCTTAACTACTTGCACAGGCGGCACGGTGGTGTAGTGGTTAACACGGTCGCCTCACAGCAAGAAGGTTCTGGGTTTGAACCTAGCGGCCGGCGAGGGCCTTTCTGTGCGGAGTTTGCATGTTCTCCCCGTGTCTGCGTGGGTTTCCTCCGGGTGCTCCGGTTTCCCCCACAGTCCAAAGACATGCAGGTTAGGTTAACCTTGGGCTGAGGTGCCCTTGAGTAAGGTACCGAACCCCTGACTGCTCCCTGGGTGCTCTGGTGTGGCTGCCCACTGCTCTGAGTGTGTGTGCATGTGTTCACTGCTTCAGATGGGTTAAATGCACAGGATGAATTTCACTGTGCTTGAAGTGTGCATGTGACGAATAAAGGTTTCTTCTTCTTCTTGCACACAATTATAATCACAGTAGCCATATCCTTCGTAAAAACATCTCATATCATCTCTAGCCGCTTTACCCTGTTCTACAGGGTCGCAGGCGAGCTGGAGCCTATCCCAGCTGACTACGGGCGAAAGGCGGGGTACACCCTGGACAAGTCGCCAGGTCATCACAGGGCTGACACATAGACACAGACAACCATTCACACTCACATTCACACCTACGGTCAATTTAGAGTCACCAGTTAACCTAACCTGCATGTCTTTGGACTGTGGGGGAAACCGGAGCACCCGGAGGAAACCCACGCGGACACGGGGAGAACATGCAAACTCCACACAGAAAGGCCCTCGCCGGACAGCGCTAACCACTACACCACCGTGCCGCCTGTCAATATTTGTAAATTTTTATAAAACAAGCACATATCTGTTAAGTACAGTATTTTTCATATTTTTTTAAGAAAACGGGGATTCTATAGTTCAAAAACTTGACGTGATGGAGAAAAACTGAGATGAGTTTTGGATTCTGTACCCAAAAATGAGTTAAAAACAGCTGTCAGACCTAACTCAACAAAAATTGTGTGTTCCCCAGTGTTATTTTCCTGTAACCGCATGCACCCAGGGGTTTCATTTCTTGCTTGTCTGCTCAGTGCTTTAGCAAACTCGTGCAGGAGGAAAACAGATCAAACAATCTGAAAATAAAGGAAGGGTGAGAGAAGCAGAAGGGTGAGCTCTGGTCAGTGTTGCCAGATAGGAAATATGCAAGTATTGTACCAAAACCTCAAAATTATCGTTTTTTTGTGAGAAATTATTGTACACAAACAAAACGCATACAATATAGTTATTTTAGCTGTATTCCTCCCACTCTGTCCGGTAAGTCTGTGGCCTGTGCTTAATTTTCCATTGCTCTTCGGATGCTGCCTTCATCCTCCCCTTCGTTTTCTGAACTCATTTAGGCACTTTTCTTTTTACGTCTCTTTTACCCTGTCCACACTAGGGATTTTGTACTGATACGAAACTACTTTTGTACCGCAACACCTGTCCACATTAGCAACTATACCGGTACTGTAGCGGTATAACTGTATCGGTACGAAACCCACAAATGTATGGGTTTCGCACCGGTACGGTATCGGTACTGTAGCACTTCGCTGTAGTGTGGACAGATGAAGCGGTTCTGTATCGATACAAATATAATGCGCATGCGCAAAGTCACACACCTCAATCGATGTCTTTGCTGAATAAAATAGTGAAGAACGGAGATTCATTTCTTTCTTTCTTTCTCTCTCTCAACTGCCTTGCGCGTTTTATACGATTCGACTGAATAAATGACCACCAGAAATACAGACTGTACATTAACATAAAGCGCACACACGTTGTTTCATCCGTACGGAAGCCGAGAGAGGCCCTTCATATAATCCTTTTTTTTTTTTTTTTTTAATTCACCTTGTTATCCCGAGATAACGACATAATTAATTCGAGATCTCGAGAAAACAAAATTATTTCATGATCGAGTAAACAGCTGAGAAATGGTTCATTCAGGTGCGCCAAGAGACTTGTGATATGCTGATTTTGGGGCTATTTCTCATTCTGTATAGACACAACTTTGGTCATTAGAATGTCTGGAATAATCGATCACCTAATAAGGCAATATTTTGATCAGGGGTTGACACAGGGAGAGATTGCATTAAGTCTTTTAATAAGGGATAATTTCAAAATTAGTCCGCGGCACCTCCGCAGAAGACTGGCCCGGCTTCGTCTCTACCGACGGAGATACAGTGA
Source organism: Neoarius graeffei (assembly GCF_027579695.1). Classification (NCBI taxonomy): domain Eukaryota; kingdom Metazoa; phylum Chordata; class Actinopteri; order Siluriformes; family Ariidae; genus Neoarius; species Neoarius graeffei. The sequence goes on from NC_083585.1 coordinate 24,475,966, forward strand.
TCCAGCTGAGATCATGAAATAATTGCTTCATTTTCTCGAGATCACGGAATAACTGTTTTGTTTTCTCAAGATCTCGAAATAACGGATGCCATATATTCTCGGAAGGAAGTTACTTGGTAACCACGGAAACATTTCACGTACGCGCATTTCAAAGAAAACCGCAAACATTTCTCGCTAGTGTGGACAGATGCACTAAACTGTACCGGTATAGACCCCTTTCACTGACGTCACCCGAAACCGGAAGTAAACAGACCCTGCGCCATTTTGGAAGACCAACAAACTCGTGATAAGGGGATAATAACAGCAGCGGTATGTGAACCCACGAGAATAAAGTGGAGTGGCAAACGACTTAAACAAATCTGAGCTGTTTTATTTATGATTTATTGGCCCAACAGTAGACTTTAAAGAAACCTGTGTGAGACTTGGCAAAGAACAGTGGATATAATAGATAAGTCTGTGCATGATCTGCGGACACTTTGAGGTAAGCAAACGCAAGAAATTCAGATTTAAAACATGCTAAAGTGGCCCCAAGTTGATAACTGTATGAGGAGCAAGCCTCCCAGACTTCTACAATTTATTAATAATAATAATAATAATAATAATAAAGGATGGTTTGGGGCTTGCTCGCTGCTGCCAGGTTGGTTGTTGAGTAGCCTGACTGTTTTTTTTTTTGTTCTTGCGTGTGGTATCATTGTTGACGCGAGGTTGTTTTTTGAACATGCCAATGCAGACACGATTTCCCCTGATGAGTTATGACTTCAGACGCGATGCGTGTGTGGAGGTGTGGAGTCCGCGTGATATGTGCGTAAGATAGGCTTCTCATGTGTTTGGAGATCCGCGCTCCGAGACAAGCGCAAGCACACACACCCCCAAGGGAAAAAAAGGGACCCCCCGAAAATATCGGGATAGTTCGAACACTGAGTGTAGGCACTGGGTGTAAACAACAAATAGTTTATAATGTCTGGGTAGCAAACAGATGGCAGAATTGGTGTCCGGTCCTCCTTATGTTTCCATTCTCCCTTGCCACGAGTCTTATCATATGGGTCAAACCCATCAATCACAGCCAGTTTCTCCACATACCGTGCCCTTTCTGCAGCTGGTAATGTACTCACATAACCAGAATTATCATCCATCGTGTCACTTTACTCTTGCTCGTACTTTGTTTTATATTGTGAGTGTATGTACTTGGTCTTCCAATATGGCGCCTAACAAAATCTCGCGGCTCGGTGACGTCATGTGAAAGGGGTCTATGCTTTGTATCGATACAGTTATACCACTTTCGTACCGGTATAAGTGTGAACACAGCATTTGTCGACAGTTTCTCTCAGGCCAAGTTTACATTAGACCGTATCGGTCTCGTTTTCTTCGCGGATGCACTGTCCGTTTACATTAAACCGCCTGGAAACGCCGGGAAACGGGAATCCGCCAGGGTCCACGTATTCAATCCAGATCATGTCTGGTCCGGTGCTGTGTAAACATTGAGAATACGCGGATATGCTGTGCTGAGCTCTAGCTGGCATCGTCATTGGACAACGTCACTGTGACATCCACCTTCCTGATTCGCTGGCGTTAGTCATGTGACGCGACTGCTGAAAAACGGCGCGGACTTCCGCCTTGTATCACCTTTCATTAAAGAGTATAAAAGTATGAAAATACTGCAAATACTGATGCAAATACTGCCCATTGTGTAGTTATGATTGTCTTTAGGCTTGCCATCCTTCCACTTGCAAGTGGTAAGTGATATGCGCTGGGATCACACACACAGCGGCTCAGTCCCGAATCACTGCTCGTGCGCTATACTCGCGCGCTCTGTGAGCTGCGCAGGGCCAGAGTGCGCACCCTCCAGAGGGCACTCGCTGTTCAGGGCGGAGTGATTTGGAGCGCAGGATGCCTGCGGAGCCAAGCGTATCCGTGTATTGGTGTTGCTGTGTGCACGCGAATCGTCTATAGAGATCTTGCAGTCACGTGACCGGAAAGTACACAACCCCCATCTTGTCGGTCAAAAACACCGCTGAATACTGCTGCACTCGTGTACAGAATGGATCAATTTCAACCGACGGACTACACGGCTCATTTTTCTAATGAACAGATAACTAGATATATGTCTAAAACAATCTACAGATTTGTGACCCTTATGGCTTTCCGGACGGAGTTTTCACGACCGGATTTTGAACTGCCAGCGGAATACCCTGACGGGTAAGATTACCTCATCAACTTTCTCTCGCTGTTCAGTGGTGAAGCACTGCGTGCTTATAAATCTCTGGACAGTTATCTCTACAGAAATTCAGGATTTGTCAGCGACTCAGATGTGGCATCTTGTAAACAAGAAAATAATCCTCACTGGATGGGTAAGTCACTTAAGTATTGAGTATAGCACTGACCAGCCGATTATAGAATAGAATAAGGTAATTCCAAATCGTCCGTCTTGGATCTGGCGTTGCAGAGGTAGAGGCTTGGCAGTGGAGGTTTGAGTAGCTGTTTTCTGAGCTTAGTCAACAGGCCGGCTCTGCCTGTAGCCTCGCTTTTGCTTCTGCTCCCGGCGCCGCCTCCTTCGCTTTGCTTCCAATAACAATCCACGGAGACCCCACTGGTCTCGCCCGGAATGTTATTATTATTTTTTTTTTCTCATCCGGAATGTTGTGCATGCGATGGAAATCGCTACAAACCGTCATTTTCTGCTGGAAACCAATGTCCGGTAAGTCCATACGGTTGTAGTGGATATTGAAGTCCGGTACAGACAAACAACACGCAAAAATACACATAAAAAACGTGCACAGGTAGGGAGAGCTTGTAGCCACAGCCGTTGTAGTAGAATTGTATATAGTAGGGTTTTCCAGAAGAAAAGGTAGAAGTAAAAGCAGAAGGTGGAATATGGCGTTTGACCGACACGATGGCGTCTGTTACAATCTGGATCGGCTGTGACGTCACATGCAAGTGCTCCATTGGTGTTGCTGTGTGCACACTAATCGTTTTAAAAACGTTAATCTGATGATCCGCTGATGCGGTCTAATGTAAACCCCACCTCAGCTGCTAGGCTCAAAAGTTGTGTGTGGTAACTATGCATACATTTCTATGGCTACGTGGGTGCGTTCTGTGCATGTCTTTTGATGGCGCCTGAGTGGAAAGCCTGCGAAATGATTCTTGGGGGTCAGAGAGAGAGAGAGAGAGAGAGAGAGAGAGAAAGGGATGCGTGTTTGGACAACCAACTGAAAACTTTGAAATTATCGTACATTTCAGATTTTTTTCCCCATTATTGATTGTATATCGTACAGAGGGCAAAATTATCGTACAAATACGACAATTATCGTGCATCTGGCAACACCGGCTCTGCTGAGGAAGCTGCTGCACGCTTCCGGTGTGAGAGTGATGTAGAGCGCGCGCGCGCTGAGGAGGAAGATGGGAGCCGCTTCGTAACAGTACACACCCCCAACACGCACGCGCTCCGAGCAAAGGCACGCTGTTATTGGAGTCCGCTCACTCTGCAAAATAACTGCGTTTACCTCAATAGCGCATCTTAAGCGCCTTATAAGACGCCACAGCGCCACTTCCGACATCCCTGCTAATATAATTAACAATTTCACATCACTCCGAATTTATATTCTTACTACGCAATATGTGCTACGAGGGAAAAAAAAAAAAAATGTCCACCTCCCATTTTCCTGCGCATCATCAGCCTGAGCTAACAGGCTAACGTTAGCATAAACAGGCAACCTTTTTTTTTTTTTTCCAGAAATAGATGTGATGTGAAGTAAATCAAACAAATCTTGTTAAACAGTACAAGAGTGTTTAAATAAACGTCGGATGAATAAACAAGTCCAACCGAACAGTCGTGTTTGGACTTGCTGCTAAGTGCAACCTGCTAACTGAGAGCCCAGTAGCAAAATAATGGCAGCTGTGTAGCTAGTTAGCATCAGGGCCCGGATGAGCCTTCAATAACGAGCTAGTCTCTTTACTTTGCTAAATGTTTTGCTCAGAAATCCTCAGGAGAAAGCTTCAGTTCAATACTGAAAGGAAATAAATCGGAATAAAATTTTTAATTTAAAAAAAAAAATTAAATAAATAAATAAATAAAAGCCAGGTTTCAATAGATGACGACTAGCTGTCAGGGACGAGTACAAGTGCGGTGTGGGTTTTTTTTTTTTACCTCACGAGAAGAAAATAAATAAATATATCGTTTAATATTATAAATGTTACCTGGATAAGTTAGTTTTTATTTTAAACGCAAAGCTCAGCCACTTTGAGTTCATGAAGCTGAGAGCTGTAGTAAGCTAACTACTTAGCTACTTGTACAGTATGGAGGAGGGAAAATATTTCTTAGCCGAGAGAAAAAAAAAAGGATATATAAATATATATATATATAAACTGGATTTGGCATCCATGTTTTCTTTTAAAAGCGCTGTTAGAACTCTTGTTGTTTTCCTGCCCTCTTGCTACTCATTCACTCTGTCATGCAGCTCACATTGAGACTTGCACACTATATAAAGTCTGCTCGGCACTTTAAAGCTGCTCAAGACTAAGGATTCAGAACGTGGCTTGGGATAAAAGTGTGGTTAGATAGTGAGGAACGAGGTCAGGCGTTGAGCTAACACATAACTATCGCGATATCTTAAAGTCTATTCTGTCAAAACATTAAGGAGGATGTGCGGGACGCGACGGGCCAATTCCCCTCGGTGGGCATTAATAGGTGCACAAACCGCCATTAAATGCATTAAAGAAGCTAACGGGGAACGTGAGCCACGGGTTTATTTTGTTTACTATTTGACGCTGTCAATCTGTGAGTAAGATGCGCGATTAGCGCGCTAGCTAGGTCGGTTAGAGGAAAACAGCACATGGATGGGAGGCATGTGCCGCTGCTGCGCAGCAAAATAACTGTTCCGGAGGCTGAGGGGCAGCAGGGGAACACCACTCACTCACTCACTCACTCAAATTCAACTTATTCGAGAAAGATCCCGCTCCAGAAAGAAAGGAAATCCGGATCGTGAACGACTGGTCCAGCCGATGGAAGGTGCCGCTTACCTCTGCGCTGCTGGAGCCGCTCGACTCGCCCAAAACATCCCGAAATTTACGCAGGTTGGTGCCGATCGCGGTGTACACTTGCAGCGCCGCGTCGAACCCGGGCCCGAGCCCGCTCGCGGTCGGATGATTCCCGGCGCTATTTCGGAGCGAAGCTGTGACCCGGATCCGGCCCGCTTTTCTCCCAGTGCCCGAGTTGCTGCTCCCTCCGGGCCGAGCAGGGAACCGCCACCGACAGCTGTGCGCCATTTTAACACTCTGCCTGCCTGCCCTCGGATCAGGGAGCTCGGTGTGGGCGTGGCCCCAAACCAGCGATTTCAACCAACTGCCACTTTCGTCAAGCGGCGAGACTTGAGTATGCAGGTTCCGGGGTGCCGGTAAACATGGACCCCGACTTCAGACGAGAAAAACGCTCAGTGATGTCTTACGCAGGTTCTGTCCTGATAAAACACGCATCCAATAAATCAAGAATGTACATTAATACAGACTATTCATAAAAATAAAGGCGGGGTTTTTTTGCACTTTTTAATACTTCATTAAAAAAAAAAAAGTTGGATAGTTTTTTTTTTTGGAAAATCTAATTTCCAAATAAATAAATAAATAAATAAATACTTAAAATCCGACTTTAACACATGCGCATTAGAGTCCGGAGAAGTGCTTACGCTTCATCACATTGCCATGGCAACAGACAGCACTGATACAGTCAGCAGAGTGAAATGTTTTGGAAATGGTTAGTAAACACTTAAAACCCAATTACGAACTAATAATAGCATGTTAATAATACACCAAGTTCCTGTTACGATTTCACTGAAAATATTAGCAACGTGAGAAAAACAAAAAGGAGAAAAAAACCACTGTGTGCAATAAGGTTTCATCCCAAGGAAATCATGTTATCAGACTTCAGAATATTCCTGTCAAAAAGAAAAAAGTTTTCATAACCATAATGCAGCCAAACTGTTTAAAAAGCTAAACATTATTATTATTATAATAATACAAGTGATTATTATACACTACCGTTCAAAAGTTTAGGGTCACCCAGACAATGTTGTGTTTTCCATGAAAAGTCACACTTTTATTTCCCACCATAAGTTGTAAAATGAATAGAAAATCTAGTCAAGACATTTTTCTGGCCATTTTGAGCATTTAATCGACCCCACAAATGTGATGCTCCAGAAACTCAATCTGCTCAAAGGAAGGTCAGTTTTATAGCTTCTCTAAAGAGCTCAACTGTTTTCAGCTGTGCTAACATGATTGTACAAGGGTTTTCTAATCATCCATTAGCCTTCTGAGGCAATGAGCAAACACATTGTACCATTAGAACACTGGAGTGAGAGTTGCTGGAAATGGGCCTCTATACACCTATGGAGATATTGCACCAAAAACCACACATTTGCAGCTAGAATAGTCATTTACCACATTAGCAATGTATAGAGTGGATTTCTGATTAGTTTAAAGTGATCTTCATTGAAAAGAACAGTGCTTTTCTTTCAAAAATAAGGACATTTCAAAGTGACCCCAAACTTTTGAACGGTAGTGTATTGTTTTTGGTTTATTTAACACAATTTTTGGGGATCAAATAATTTGTGAGGTTCTGCAAAACAGATGAACATAAGGAATTTTAAGCACACTTTCTATGCTGGCATAAAAAATAAAATAAAAAACAAACAAACCTAATAATAATCACAGACGACATTCAAATCTACTCCAAACCAGTTTTCTCAAGAGCTCCATCTATTAAAAGAAAAGTGAACAGTACTTGGCGTCAGTTTTAAAGATCTCTTTAGAGGACAAGGTCAAACCATTGGGGACATCTACAGTTTCTCAGTTTCACACTGAGGTCATTCTGTGTTCAGAACATGATGAACCACAGTAACTGAAAATGTGCAGTCTGACTCAGAAGTAATGCTGTAACCATAATGGATTCCTGTAGTATACACAGAGATGATAGTTTACAAATCACTACAGTGTCATTAGAACGTAACAGAAAATTACAATGATGTACCATGAGGTGGAAAAACAAAACAAAACACTACTTAATTTGTAACGAGAAAAAAGAAAAGGTTAAACGAGCAATGCAAACGCAGCAAGGGAGAAAAGATGCAATGACTTAATTGTAATTTCATTCTGACTTGCAAAAAAAGCTAAAATTTAACATTTAAAAAGTGTAACGATACTTAAGCTATGTGTGGTATAATTAGGATTACACAAACATTAAAACAAAACACTGAAAACAGCCAGTTTATGCAAATTACTGTATATACTTCTGTGGGGAAAAAGGATAACATGGCAATTCTTTTCAATACAATTATCATAACCAAAATGTGTCCATTTATTAAACTTGTTTTCCTTAAAGATAGAGAACAAATCTGTGTAACTGTTTGTCTGTTTTTATTTTCGGTGATCTTTATATTGTCTGTACACACAAATTCTAATAAATTTTTTGCAGGAAATAAAATCTTTACAAGGCAGAAAGCAAGATAGCAAGTATTACGAACCTTTTATTGCAGCAATATAAAAGCTTGCTACGCAGCTTAATATCACTACTGACAATGGTTTTGAGCAGATCTAAAGTAGACCTTTAGACAGATGTATGTTATTTGAATAAATCCGACATTAACAGAGAATATTACACCATGTCGGTAGATGTGTGTGTGTGTGTGTGTGTGTTGCTCCTGTAATGAATGTGTCGTGTGTGTTATGTGGCATAGACGTGTATGGACAGGAGATTTTTGTGTGCGCACGCATGTGTGTTAACCACTGGGTCCCATCAGTACGCCCCCCTGTTTATGTTCAGCTAGCCACTGCATGATCTTCTGCTTGAGCTCCTCATTGGGTCTGATCTGGTCCATGGTGAGTGGACTGCGGTTGAAAGGGTCTGTCTGATCACTACAGGAACAAAAACGAGATCAAGAATGAAATCAGACCGAGACGCTAACACGTGAACGTGCATGACTGTGTGGGTTCGTATGTTGTAAACAGAATGTCGTGTCACACACCTAAGCAAGTGCCGTGCTATTGTTGAGCGGTCGACTGTGACATTGGAAGAAGGAAGAAGCACAGGATCAAGCATCAAGGTTGACATGATGGGATCTAAAAACTCATCTGGAGCATCTGAGTAGGTCTCCTCTTCCTGCTGATGTCGATCTGCCAGAGACTTTATAATACAAAAACATTAAACAAAACAACAACATTATTAATAATAGAGCTGGGCGACTAATAAATAATGTTTCAAACCTTTATTTTATCTGCTAGGAGGCTGAAAGCCACTATAATATCCCCAGGTTTGTTGATCTTCTTCAGGACCCGAACAGTTTGACAGAAAAGGGTGGGGGAATACGACCTCCCGTCCTTTGGGACCGTGGCACAGAAGTTTTCTTCATCTCTGTACCGAAGAAACCTTTAGTTTAGATGAAGCCCTTGATGATGTTGCTGGAAACGTGCACATGTTAAACAGGCGTAAATGAGCCTACCCCAGGTTTAAGTAAATAGTGCAGATGTCCGATACTAGCTGCTGAGGCTTGAAGTCAAATTCGCTGAAGTCCTTCACTTTCAGAGCACCCATCTTGGGTCCCACCAAGTGTTGCAAAAAGTAATTGAGCATGGAGATGATTCTTTCAGCAAGGAAAGGGTGAACAAAGATGCCTTTGATTTCTGAGTAAGAGAGGAAAAAAAAAAATTCAGGTCTATGAAAAGATCACCACAGAGTCTTTAGACTCAAAACACCACCGTATCTCTTACCAGATGTCAGAAATGCCAGTGTGCCAATTGTCTCATTTGACATGATATTGTGGAAGCGAGCCAGCTGTCCGAACATCTGCAGACTTGACTCTTTCTCTCGACGGGCATCAGGGGTCAGACCCTCCCATTCACCACGGTCCCGCTCTATCTGGAGGAGCTTGATCTTACTGAGGTACTAAAGCGATAAAGCCCAGAGGTTCAAATAAATCTCCAATTTATTTATCACACAGTCGTTTCAAATCGTTATATTAATATCAATATCTGACATCTGAGCAGCAATACATATATTACAAGCACATACCTGTATGGCCTCATCGAGTAAGAAAATGGCATCGTTCATAAGCAGATTCAAAAACCTCAAGAAGAGGGGCGGATTCATGGCCTCGAGATTTTCAGATGCAAAATCTGCCAAATGCTAAAATAACACAAAGCAGGATTTTCTTTTTTTTTTTAAACATGGGATTTTTCAACGTACAGTTAATCACGAAATTAAAAGTACTGAATTTTGCTACCCTGCACAAAAATGAATCCATTATTTAGATGTTTCACCTTAACGCTCTCTCTATAGCTCTTCTCTCCCCACATGTACTTCAGAATGGGGTACATGGGCCGTCTGTAATTAAACTTCTGTTCAAACTGGTGAGGATCGCCTGAAAATACGCAGAGACAGAACACATTACAAGTAACAATGATCAGGAACCACATGTAGACCAATACAATTGCGCAAAACCTGCAACTCACCAGTAAATTCAATGTCTACAAACACAGTGATGAGAGCCTCAGCTAGACGAGGTGCATGGCAGTAGTTGCAGAATGCCCTCTGCCGCTGGAACATAATGCTCTGCGGAGCGCCCGGTGACACGGTATCCATATGTGGCATCACAGCCTCCAAAACCTCTGCCAGCTTTGCCCGCAAATGCGGGTTTTTCATTCTGTCAACAGCAACATTTGAAGAGTTTACACGTTATAACAGGCACGTAACACATGAGCACACACAGAGAATGTAAAAGCAAACGGTTTCTCCACCTCTCGACATTTCCCATGTACACGGTGATGAAGTTGAGGACTTGTTCCAAGTTTTCTGTAGACGACTCCAGCACGTCGTCCGCAAAGCGCCGAAGGAATATGAAGAAATCCCCCATGTTGTCTGCAAAAAACTCTGCAAAACCACATGTGCCCAAAACACTTTGGTGAATGCTGAAATACAATAAATCATATTTTAAAAAATCGAATTACACTACCGTTCAAAAGTTTGGGGTCACTTTGAAATATCCTTATTTTTGAAAGAAAAGCACTGTTCTTTTCAATGAAGATCACTTTAAACTAATCAGAAATCCACTCTATACATTGCTAATGTGGTAAATGACTATTCTAGCTGCAAATGTCTGGTTTTTGGTGCAATATCTCCATAGGTGTATAGAGGCCCATTTCCAGCAACTCTCACTCCAGTGTTCTAATGGTACAATGTGTTTGCTCATTGCCTCAGAAGGCTAATGGATGATTAGAAAACCCTTGTACAATCATGTTAGCACAGCTGAAAACAGTTGAGCTCTTTAGAGAAGCTATAAAACTGACCTTCCTTTGAGCAGATTGAGTTTCTGGAGCATCACATTTGTGGGGTCGATTAAATGCTCAAAATGGCCAGAAAAATGTCTTGACTAGATTTTCTATTCATTTTACATCTTATGGTGGGAAATAAAAGTGTGACTTTTCATGGAAAACACAACATTGTCTGGGTGACCCCAAACTTTTGAACGGTAGTGTACCTCTAACATACACTAAGTAACTTTAAAAACGCACATTGATAAAACTTGCTGAATTCGTGCTGAGTTTATCTCAAGAAGAAAAGAAATATATCACAATGGAAAAATAACTTCGTTCCGCCCGAATAAGTTCCAAATCTGTGCTCAAATCAGAATTTAAGGGAGTTGTACTCAATAACGTACAATACGACTCGGGTAGTCAATGACATGGACAGGCTTTAATTTTCAAACAAATTTTGCATACACTGTACACACACAATCTTGCCTATAAATACCCGGGGGAAATGATGGGAAAATTGTCATTATTGAAGATGCCACGCCTAAGCCAAAATCAACGTGAACAGGCCATCGGGATGTTGCGTGCCGGAAGTACACAGACAGAGGTCGCCCGGCACTTCGGTGTTCATCATTCGACCATTTCCCGTTTGAGTCAGCGTTACAGACAGACAGGGAGCACCAGGGATCGTCCACGCCCTGGTCAGCCTCGAGTCACGACGCCAGTTCAGGATCAGCACATCAGGCTAGCTCACCTCCGTGACAGATTCCTGACACCCTCAGTCACTGCTGCTGAGACCCCTGGACGACACAGACCCAGAATCTCCAGCATGACAGGCCGAACATGGACCAACTGTCACTTTGAATTTTTTTATTGTGAATTAATTCTTGAGTTTGACAATAAATGTCCTTTATCGATGTTTCAAGATGTGTGTGCATTACATACAATATCATAAATTTCAAATATATGCATGGATCTAAAGTGATATCGTGTTGAATTCTATTGTGCGTTTTTAAAGTTACTTAGTATATTTGAGAACACACAGAGGATTTATTAGACTATGTTCAGACTGCACCCTGAAACGACCCATATCCGATTTTTTTGCCCATATGTGACCTGTATCCGATTTGTTATTGACAATCTGAACGACACAGATCCGATTTTTTTCACATGCGACCCAGGCCGCTTGGATATGTGGTCCTAATTCCGATGCATATCCGTTATTTTCACATGCGACTGCAGTCTGACCGGACAGGTCGCATTCATGCGACCTACACGTCATCAACAAGAGACAAACGTCACTATTCTGCGTTGGCTAATCCCGCCTCTTTGGTGGAAACTTGAGTGCGCTTTTTTTTTTGTTTACGTATTACGTAGATGTGCTTATTACGTGTCAATTTGCGCATGCGGGACACTTTTGGGTCGTTTTCCGTTCATATTGGAGATCGCATACAAGTCTCATATAATTGGTAATGTGAACGGCCTAACAAAAAAATCGGATTTCACAACAAATCGGATATGGGTCGTTTCAGGTTGCAGTCTGAACGTAGTGTTAGTAAAAGGCTGGATCACCTGGCACGTAGCAGAGCAGGCTGTTCTGTAGTGGAGGCAGAGGGAAGGACAGGGGAACATGCTCAGGGCCCTGGTTTCCCAGACTGAGTTGTACGAGCAGAGAGGCACAGGAGGCCTGCAGATTGAGGCAGTTCTGAAGCATGGCAGGCTGAGTGGCAGCAGCCTTGGTGGACAGGTAAACGGTCATGAGGCGCTCAAATTGTTCCTTCAGCTGCTCTGCCATTGGGCCTCCGCTGAGCTGCGCCTCCCGCCATGTGCCCTGCAGCCGATGTAGCGACTGGTTCATTTTTACCATCTGATCGTGCAGTCTGTACAGAGAAATTTACATAAGTATTTCTTTTGGATCACTAAAGAAAGCTATGAAGAAGAAAAAAAAAGATGTTTATGCTGCTTTCTGAAGCATTACAATAACGGACTATGGGCCGCACTTAGAGTAGCGCTGCAGGTGTCTAGTGAGAAGTTAAAGCCAACATGTACAAGTCAGTATTCAGGCTGAAGCTTTTTGCACATCGGAGGAGACAGTATCTTAATCAGAAATGTTGCATACTGATTTTTATTATAATTTTTCCTTATGAATTAACTTAAATTAATTAAATTAAAGTGCACTGTAAGTGTAAATGCTTAGCCAGCTAATTACACTGACAAATAATAAGGGTGTAAGCCATATTATACAACAGCTAGTTCCGGTCCACTAATTTGATTTATGGAGCAGCATTCCAAGATTGCTTAGACAGGGTTGGCCAAAAGTAGGCATACAGTATTTATTCATTATTTCTCTGTCAAATTTTGATTTTGATCGCATGGTTTGTGACAGGCGAAGAATACAAGGCAATTGATTTTCAACCCCCTTTGCTTTGGCATAGAATTTTTCTGCACCGGATGCCCTTCCTGACGCAACCCTCCTTAATCTTTCTGGGCTTGGGACTGGCGTCATTGTATGCACTGGCTTGTGCAACCCCAGTGGCTGGGTATTTTACCTAATCTGCATGTCTTTGAACTGTAGGGGGAAACTGGAGCACCTGGAGAAAACCCATGCAAACACGGGCAGTGCGTACAAACGCCACACAGAAAGGCTCAAACCCGGAACATACAGTACTTGCTGTGAGGCGACAGTGCTAATAATTACAATACCGTGCCGCCACCGTGCTTTAACAGTACGGCGCTACCTTCCCATGGCACTGGATTAGGCCACGTGGCAGAATTGACTGGCCACCATGTTCACCCAACCTGACACCTTTTTTTGGGGGGTGTAGTAAAGGAGAGGGCTTTTGAGAGGAGGCCCGACACAGTGGATAAACTGAAGGAGTTCATCTTGCAAACACTTATGGACAGTGATGCTAACCGCAATTTACGTGTTGGGGACAGGTTCCAGGAACGTTGCAACGTTGATGGAGGACATTTCGAGCACCTAAGAGACTAAACATGACTTGATCAGTACTGTATACCTATTCAATACCAAAAAAAAGACATCATAAATAAATACTGTATTTATTTACATGTATACATTTTATACATGTATAAAATGGTCCTGATTTCTATACTTTGGCCCATCCTGTATTTACTCTAGCGGCACTGGGATGTTTCACTGTGTCTATCAAACCGCCTGTTTGTGTTAGCCATGTAAATTTCCGCTTCCTAGTTCGAAATGGTTACTACAGTACAGTACAGTAGTGGTCTCATCAGCAGACATGGCAAATGATCTCATCATCTCTAGCCGCTTTATCCTGTTCTACAGGGTCGCAAGCAAGCTGGAGCCTATCCCAGCTGACTACGGGCGAAAGGCGGGGTACACCCTGGACAAGTCGCCAGGTATGGCAAATGATACTTTTCACAATTTTTTTTTTTTTACTTAATCTATGAAAGCTCACCAGCCTTAACAGGAATGTACAAATCAACGTGAACTAGCTACCCAGCTAGCCGACATGCTATAAAATGAGTGTAGCTTCTTCGGGATCCATTTCCTCAAGTGGAGCAAAAATAAACAGAACAAATGGCCATATGGTGTCCAAAATAGAACTTACTTGGGCTGTAACGATACACCCAACTCATGATTCGATTCGTATCGCGATTTTTGACCCACGATTCGATACACCCACGATTTTTTTTTTTATGTTTTTTTAAAGTAGTAAATTTGACTTATTAACATTTACTTACTTACATTAACTATTTAATAACAAATAATTCAGACCACTGCAGAGAATGAGTAATATGTATGCAAAAATGAACAAATGTATATCCAAAGACTGTTTTATTTCTCAAAATAATACTGTTGAGCTGGAAGCTCTGTTTTTTTCGGTTCTGAAAAAGTCATTTTTCCAAATCGTGTAAATCCATTAAGATTTTTTTTGGGGGGGTGGCTCTCTCACTGTCTCACTCTCATAGGGCCAATGATTTTCTGTGATCGCGGAAAACAGATGGAAATTACAGAATTTTTATGGTGAAACATTGCTCGCGTGTCAAAATGTAACTGCCACAGAAGGCTTCCGCCCAAGCAGACATGCCTTCAGTGTTGCCAGATATTGCTAACGTTTTCCACCCCAACATATGTTCAAAACCAGCCAAAAAGCACCTAAACCCGCCCAATCTGGCAACACTGCATGCCTTTCCGGTCAAGTGATTGTGATTGGCTTGTGGCACACCTAGCCAGCCAATGAGCTGCTTGTTTACAGATTCGCTCCCCGCGTCGCAACCAGAATGGCGACCGCTTAAAAGAAATGAATGCTCTGCCAGTGGCGAGTGTGGACGTTGCGTGACTCGCAGAAGATTGTCGCAGGTCAGCGAAAAAACGACTTACTAATAGATATAAAAAAATAAAAGTAATTTAAGTAAGTTTAAAATGTAATTTAAATAAAAAGTATTCATAAATTGAAGTTTGGAACCGCCTCTGTTTTTGGGCTGAGAAGTTTGAAAGGGTGTACCGCGATTCTGCCTTCTTGTATCGCGACACGGATTGTGGCTCTGCGTATCGCGATTTCGATACGCATATTGTTACAGCCCTAGAACTTACTCAATGTTAATTTCTTGTTTATAGGACCGGGGTGCGTTTCCCAAAAGCCTCTTAACGCTAAGAGCATCTTAACTAGAAGAGAGAGTGTTCATTGTGCTACTCGCTCGACCACTGAACAATTATCTTTGTGCTGCGATGCTTTTGGGAAACTCAAGCCTGATGTATTAAAGGAATATTTCACTCGCAACTGTGTGGTTATTCAGCATGACCTCACTCTTAAGGCCTCTGCATGCTCTTGCGACAAGGCTTTCGCAGATAGCTTTTCGCAGACAGTTGTAATTTATCGTTGAGCGGGGAGTAATAGGCGTGCGCGATGTTATTCACCGCCACAACGCAAGGGGGCGCGAAGTCGCGAAATCGCTAGGAGTAGTTGGTGGGTGTGGTTAGTGGAGTGTTTATCCTCCGGTTACTTATAATGACTAGAACTGGAGTCGTATAGATGTCCGTACTTCCTCACTTCCTCGATCAACCGCTCTTCGTGCTGCTCCATCTTCGCTCGTGTTTTTAAAAATGGCGGTCGTGAAAACAAAACAAACCGGGAAAGTAGGGAAGCGGAAGTGCGTGTACAGCGGATGTAGAGTGGACCAATCAGAGCCCTCTTGTCTGCGACGCTGTCTGCGAGGCTTCTGCGGTGGTCACAATTTTTGGGAGGTGCGCGCAGAGCGTCTGCGAAGGTGGGGGGGCTACGCAGACGCTATCTGCGACACCGTCTGCGAGGACTGCGTTGTCAGCATAAATTGGCCTTTACGTGTGCGTTACTGCTTAACTGTTAAATGACACCAGCAACTAATGTAATAATTACAACTATTCATGCAGCAATAAGGGTCGATTAGATGTTTATTCCAGTGCTTACCACTTTCTCACGTATGGACTTTATAGTCTATCATCATATTATTTTTCCATTTTTAAATTGTGTCTTGCACTGTGTCACGTCTAACAGCAGCTGAATTGCATAATTTGAACGAGCCACCCAGAAAATTAACTTGCGCATGTGAGTAACCTGACTCTGAACACGTGGAACTTTCCTCGCATAAATGCTGACGGAACATTTATACTAAGGTTAACTCTGAATTCATCCCTAAATAACTTTTTTCTGTAGATGAGAGCGTAGATAACAGAGCAGAAATGACCTGTGGAAGCCCAGATGCAGGGTGAGCTGAGTGAGGATCAGGTTCTCTGTGAGGAGGCTGTACGATTGGGAAAAGTCAACTGTTTGCTGAGGCGGAACAGGAATCAGGCATGTCTCTTTGTCGAGCCCTGAAGAGGGAAGCGTGCAATTTGTTTAAACATTTAAAAATTGAGAAGAAAATGAATGGGTGATGTTCAAAAAGGAAGGCAGGTATCCTACCTCTGGCATGCACATTCCTATTGCGTCTCTCTTCCTCACTCAAGTCTTTAAGAGCACAATACGTAGGGTTAAAAGTTAGGAGTTTCGGAGAGTGAGGTCGACAGAAGGGCTGGCAGAGTTTAAGGAGTGCAGCACCTAGATTTAGGAAGACTGCATCCGAAGAGTACATCTGGAAGAATATCTCGGGCATCTGATTAGCCCAGATTTTGGCACGACCCATGTTGGCCTGCAGGCAGTTGCCCAGCCACGAGAGCAGAAGGTGACGAGTCTCTGTTGACTGCTGTAGCAGATTCTTCAGGATCTGATGCAATTTTTCATGAAACTGGCCCATAAACTAATACAAGAGAAATAGACAAAGCGCATGTATAAAATGGTCCTGATTTCTATACTCAAACACACACAAGCAACAATGTGTCACCTGATGGATATTAGATTCCTGAATCTTCATTTCCTGTGGGCTGGAGCGAGAGGGATTGAGGAAAAAGCCATGGCTTTCCACCACGCCTGGGGTTTTCAGCAGACACGATATATTTAAGATAGTGCCCAGAAGTGTCTTTTGATACTGAAGTCCATTATTAGGATCTTTGGGTTGAATGTGTTCCACCAAAACCTACAGAAAAGACAAATTAGACTATTTTTCACAATGGTAAAAAAAAATCTGTGCCCGTTATTACAAATCCTTGGGTTTTTTTTTCTATTACAGAATTAGATTAAGTGAAACAAAGCTCAAACCTTTGCGATGTCTTTTTGCCGGCTAAAGTATACTAGAATTTCCAAGTAGGAATAAAGCAGCACATGGCAGAGGTCCAAGTCTTTCACACGACCCTGGAAAATATCAAATACTGGCACCATAACCTCCCCAAAAGTGCGCACTTCCTGGTCAGCCAAAAGGCCAGCAATAACTTCTTCTAAAAATTCCACCACGTCCTCAATTTCTGCAAATGTTGAAACACAAGCAAAAACAGGAATGCCGACAAAAACAGTTATTTGATATATATATTTTTTTTTTGCAGAAAATAAAATACATATATAATTCCCCGTCTCAGAAGTGATTACATAATAGCGATGACATACGGGCTCTGTTAACCGCCTCCAGCAGCAGGTCCAGTAGCTGTTCATACACATTCTGGCTGATGTAGATCTCTGGAGTAAGCAATACTGTGCGAGCATTGGACACGGTCAGGTTCTTACAGCGTACAGCGTATGGCAGCAGCTTCTCTGGCACTTTAGTGACCTGTTGCAATTTTTTGTAAACAAATTAGATTTTTTCTTTTTTTAACAACACAATTGCACTGGGAAATCAATGCAAGCTCTAGTTCAGGGATATTCAACTAAAATTTTAAAAGATCCCGTTCCATAAAATGTATTGCTTACAAAAGGTCTGGATATGTACTACACAAATGAACATTGTTGGAGTTGCTAAACACACATTTAAACACAGATATTTCAATATAAAAATACCAGGGCTTTGAACCGGTTCAAGGAACGAAAACGAAAACCGGGAACTTTTTCTATTTCACATGGAACAGAAACGAAACCAGAAACTTTATTATTTTTTATGTTCCAGAACAGAAACGCTTATTAAAAATAATGGTAACCGGTTAATACCGGTTTTTATTTCGTTCCTCAAAGTTTCCGTAGCCTACAAATAAAAAAGTAATTCTTCTCCTGCGCAAGTTTCTATGACCCGCTGGGGTTCACTTCCTGTGTGACGTTCGCTGACTGAATGGAGAGAGCGGGAGGGTGGACTACTATCACGTCTCCACGTCTTAAATAAGAGGTAAATATTGCAGTCTATCGTTATTCAAAAACGTCAATTTCAAACACGATATCAATATATTTGTCCACGTTAATGAGAGGCTCGCGAACATTAAATGTCGTTAACCTCTGTTGGCCTATCAATGCATAGGGCCTGACTAGCCTTTGGTAACACACTAAACGAATTATCTTTCATTTTTGGCACTTTTTCTGTTTGTGTAGATGGGAAGGCATACTGAGAATCCAAATCGCCAACATTTTAAATAATAATTGTTTTGAATTATTTCTTGTCTTAT
This sequence comes from Neoarius graeffei, assembly GCF_027579695.1. Classification (NCBI taxonomy): domain Eukaryota; kingdom Metazoa; phylum Chordata; class Actinopteri; order Siluriformes; family Ariidae; genus Neoarius; species Neoarius graeffei. The sequence continues at coordinate 24,494,237 of NC_083585.1, forward strand.
TTAATGAAGGTTGTAATAGAATTAGCCTACATTTGGCTTAAGCTGGATGAGACAGAGACATAATTTTATAGCCATTTGTTAAACAGCTGACAGGGAACGTAATTAACCGTTCCGGGAACGAAATTTATTTGTTCTAACCGGTTCGGGAACGTCTATTTAATGGTGGAACCCAAAACCGGAAACGTTAAAATTCCGTTTCTGTTCGGAACGAACCAATAGGAAAAAAATTCTGGTTCAAAGCCCTGAAAAATACTGAACGTGTTTCAGGGTGGGATTTTTCCTTTAATGCTTAACCATTAGTGATAAGTTTATGGCTATAAATAAGACTCATCAATCTGAAGTAGCTTTGCTTTGTGGCGATTCACACGAACCCTTTCGACTGCATCATGAGACACTGTTTTGAGTTTGACGTGGGTCAATTAACAACTTCTCTATTCTCTATAAGCCATGTTATCAGTCTGCTCATCAAACCAGAGAGGGTAAATAAAATAAAAATGTATGGAAACTGTGGAAATCTCCTTTTCTGGCCTAATGTCTCTAGCCCTGTAGCTATTCTCTGGTCCGGTGATCTTTAGCCTTCAGTTAAATAATTTACATACGGTAAATGCATGTGATTGGATAATGTGGCAGCACTGTGGTGTAGTGGTTAGCACTGTCGTGTCATAGCAAGAAGGTTCTGTGTTCGAACCTCACGGCTGACGGGGTCTTTTCTGTGTGGAGCTTGCATATTCTCCTTGTGTCTGCGTGGGTTTCCCCCACAGTTCAAAGAAATGCAGATTAGGTAAAATACCCAGCCACTGGGGTTGCACAAGCCAGTGCATACTTGGTGCTGGTCTCAAGCCCAGATAGACTGGGGAGGCTTGCGTCAGGAAGGGAATGTGGTGTAAAACCTATGCCAAATCAAATATGCGGAACAGATCCGCTGTGGTTGCCCCTACCAAGAGCAGCCAAAAGAAGAAGAATGAGACTGGATACTGCGCAACAGAGGATCTGCTACCATACAGTCGCTAAACTACAGACAGTTTTTCATAGTCTAAAGTTTGTGAACATCTACAACAGGGTGCATCAGTTGCCCTCACTTTCATAAAATCTGATGCATTTTTGTTTGGGTGTTCCTTTTCACCAATAAAGACATCCTGTAAAAATTTTTTGACCATATTCAAAAGTCTAATGGTGGCACCATGAGGTTCATTTTTTGCCAAAAAACGCTTATTTTATGTTTTCGCGTAAGGTTTGAAATCACAATGTCGGACTCCATTTATTGATTTCTTGTGAGCCAGAGATCATGTTAAGAACCTTTGTAAGGGATCGAGAAGCATTAATGTGATTCATAATACATTTGTATTGTTTAAAAGTAGTTGAACAATGATTCAATGAACAGCTAAAACTCAAACTGTGCTTGATTTAGAATATGGACTAAAAATGTGTATCTAAGATATTTGGTATACTCTATAAGGTGCCATAATGTTTCATGAAAAGTGATTGAAATTTTGTCATAAAATAGCAGCTTTTTCCATAACTTTGAGCTCCTGGTGCCACCATTAAACTTTTGAACTTTGTCAAAATATTTCACCCAGCATGTTTTCTTACCAAAAGGAACGTTTAATTTTTAGGGGGCAACTGATGCACCCTAATCTACAACCATAGATGTCCATATGTGACACCATATACGTGTCGCGCCACAGGATTTTTGTACCAGATGCTGTGTTTACAGAATGTGTAGAAACAGTGTTGAAAAGCACGCAATATTTTGCACCATTTTCGCTGACTGATTCAGTAACTGTCAACAAATAAATCACCTTAATAGCGCACCTACGGGATACATTTACCATTTTTAACATCATCCATGACTGAGACAAGTATAGATCTTCCTTCCGCCATAAAAATTGGCGAATGACATTTTGATTAGTAGTGAAAATGCATTGATCATGCAGGCACAGTTTTCGAGCAACATTCGCTTGGCAGCACTAATAGTTCACCACGTGTTTTCTTGACCTTCCAAGCAGCATTTTATGGTCTGCTGCTCAACAAATCTGGGAAATTCACCAATAATCTACAGTCGAGATTGTCTCCTGATGGATTCACAAGGTTCTGTACCATCGGCATGGTGGTGTAGTGGTTAGCACTGTCGCCTCACAGCAAGAAGGTTCTGGGTTTGAGCCCGGTGGCCGGCGAGGGCCTTTCTGTGCGGAGTTTGCATGTTCTCCCCGTGTCTGCGTGGGTTTCCTCCAGGTGCTCCGTTTTCCCCAAAGACATGCAGTTAGGTTAACATGGGGCGGCCTTGGGCTGAAGTGCCCTTGAGCAAGGTACCGAACCCCTGACTGCTCCCCGGGCGCTGTAGTGTGGCTGCCCACTGCTCTGGGTGCATGTGTTCACGGCTTCAGATGGGTTAAATGCAGAGGATGAATCTCACTGTATTTGAAGTGTGCATGTGACAAATAAAGGTTTCTTCTTCTTCATCATCTGGCATAATTGCCTGGAAAATGGACCATTTTGGGTTGCGTGCACATGACTTCATGTCAGATTTATAGTAACTTTCCTTGGTCCAATTTCACTTTGTATTTCCTGCATACGGAGACCTGGTAGTTTAATGCAGCAGGTATAACTCAAAATCCGTAATCTGAGCATCTGGTATGAAAATCTGATGGACTGACACATATGATGAACATCCTATTTGAGATTTAGTCTTCCTTTTTTCTATTATAGTAACCGCCACTCTCCTGGAAAGGTGTTCCACTAGATTTTGGAGTGTGGCTGTTGGGAATTCAGCTAAAGAGTGAAAGAGGTTGTGGACTGATGTTGGGCAAGGACGCCTGGTGCAAATTTGAAGTTCTAGTTTATCCCAAAAAGTGTTCAGGGAGGTTGAGATGAGCACTCAGGGTCTTCTACTCCAACCTTGGCAAACCATGGAGCTTACTTTGTACACAGGGGCACTGTTACTTTGCACCTGTCTTTGTCTTGTCATTTATGTTATCATACTTAGATAGTGAGATGTTTAGATAGCTTAAAGGTCATTTAGATAGCTGTAAATAGTTATTTATAGACCTTGTTTTGTAATCCATTTTCTCTATAAATGCACCATGAGGGAAACAGTATTTCAGTGCACTTGATACTTGTATATGAATGTACTGACACAGCTTTCTTGACTCTTGAAGTTACAGTATGCTGGAACAGGTTTGGGTCCTTTAGTTCCAGAGAAGGGAAATTGTAATGCTACAACATAAAAGGACATCCTGTACAATTGTACGCTTCCAACTTTGAGGAAGACTGATGTGTGTGTGTAATAGTCAGGTGTCCACACATACTTTTGGTCTTAGTGTGTGCTTATCTGCTTTGCTGGAGTATCCTTTCATATACTTGCTTCAAGTTGACTGAAATGTCTGTGAAGATTCTCAATCATCCAGGTCATAGTAAACTGTGGGTGGTAGAAATGGGCAACTGGACTTGCTTGAAAATTCTTGAAAACGTTTCACCTCTCGTCCAAAAGGCTTCCTCAGTTCTGTCTGACTAATAGGGAGTATCAGATATTTATCTTCTCCTGGATCAGAATCAGAATTCTGATGACCAGCTCATCTAAGGCAGGGGTGTCCAAACTGATCCACAAAGGGCCGCGTGGCTGCAGGCCCCCACCCCAGCCACGCAGCAGCACACCCGACTCGGCTCACTCAATCAACTGAACTGTCTTCACACAGTCAAATACTTGCAGCCACACCCACCCTTGATTAAAGGGTGGGTGTGTCAGTCAAGGGTGGGTGTGGCTGCAAGTATTTGACTGTGTGAAGACAGTTCAGTTGATTGAGTGAGCCGAGTCGGGTGTGCTGCTGCGTGGCTGGGCTGGGGTGGGGTGGGGTGGGGTGGGGTGGGGTGGGGGTGTGCTGCTGCGTGGCTGGGGTGGGGTGGGGTGGGGTGGGGTGGGGGTGTGCTGCTGCGTGGCTGGGGTGGGGTGGGGTGGGGTGGGGTGGGGTGGGGGTGTGCTGCTGCGTGGCTGGGGTGGGGTGGGGTGGGGTGGGGGTGTGCTGCTGCGTGGCTGGGCTGGGGTGGGGTGGGGTGGGGGTGTGCTGCTGCGTGGCTCGGGTGGGGCGTGGCTGGGGTGGGGTGGGGTGGGGGCGTGCTGCTGCGTGGCTGGGGTGGGGTGGGGGTGTGCTGCTGCGTGGGGGCCTGCAGCCACGCGGCCCTTTGTGGATCAGTTTGGACACCCCTGCCTTAGATGAGCTGGTCATCAGAATTCTGATTCAGGAGAAGATAAATATCTGATACTCCCTATTAGTCAGACAGAACTGAGGAAGCCTTTTGGACGAGAGGTGAAACGTTTTCAAGAATTTTCAAGCAAGTCCAGTTGCCCATTTCTACCACCCACAGTTGACTGAAATACTTTGCTGTGTTCACATCTAGACTGCGGTACGAGTTTTCTGTATAGTGTTATCTCTGTCAAATAAAATCCCTACGGTAAATGATGTCAGAACACCGCCACATCGAGCATGGCTTTTTTGTACTTTCAAAATGTGGTGGGAGAAATAAAACACGAGCAGGCAGTTCGTCAAAAAAAAAAAAAAAAAGATGGAAAAGCTCATGGCATCATAGATCACTACTTGAACATATGATCAGAGGAAAGTGACAAACATGGACTTTGAAAACATGCTCAAGTGCAGATTTTTGCAGTGGAGGATCACTGTTGGATAATATGGGACCTCATAATGGCTTGAGACATTTTAAAGTAGACTTTTATGAACATTTTCACTTGTGACTGATCAGAATTGGCATCTGATATCTCAACGTAACCCACCTCTTCCTTAGCTCTCTGGTAGCAGGCGTAAAGGTACGGTATGGCTAGTTTCTCCCCAGCATCACGGTCAGCTGACAGGTTCACGACACTGCAAGAAGTCATGTAGATCAGGTGGTTACCCGGCTCCAGTAAAAGAAGTCTGCTGAAAATGGCCTGAGAGGTCATGTGGACACATATTAGCCTCTTGTCCAAAAACACGAGCAAGAAAGTCCATATTTGGAAATGCTCAATTTTTTTTTCCCCAACACTGTTCACGTTGTGCTCGTCACCTGCTCTATCGTGTCCATGTCCAGCCAGTCTTGGCCATCAAGGTCAGCTGCCATCTCTTCAAGGTAGACACAGCGCAGAGGGATGCCATTACCGCTTCTAAGACTAGGGTCACCTGAAGGCCATAAAAATGAGAAGTGAGTAACAACCAGCTGGTTTGTAGTGGTGAGGAACAAGCCTGTGCAGGAATTGAAATGGACTTGACTAAAGAGTGAGACTGGTATTCAAAGTTAGGACAAAAGGTAAGTCCAAATATTGGGAAAGTCCATTGTGACTTGTCCATCTCATTGAGTGAGATGATTAACAGAAAGTGGTGCTGCCATATCTCTTACTTCTGGAAAGCAGCATTACTCAGAAACATTCTGACTGACCTCATCAAAGGAGTTAAAAGAAGTCAAGTCATTTTGCTTACCGTCTATGACTCATTTCTGAAGAGTCAGCAAATACCTTAAAATAAAAGGCAACATGTGGAAGTGATATCATTAACTGAGAAGAGGACATGGATGAGCCATTACAGCACTCACTGTTGTCCAAAGTGATGAGGAAGATTCTCTGGATCATGTGATTGATATTGAGCTGCTCACAGAGCTCCTGTCGCGAGCGGAAGGAGCGGCTGATCTCAGCCACTGAGTCATCATTGTCCCCGATACTGTCTGACACCGAGTTGTCAGACTCCGACTGGCTCTCCCCAGACTCTTCCGCTGTAAACCATCAACACATAACATCACGCAAATCATAAGGAGAACAATTGCGTGTTTATAGACCGATACAGAAACACAGAGTGGGGTCCAAAAGTCTGAGGACATTAGTGAAAATGCTTCAATTATTTTGCATTCTTTTCTGATTAATATGAACATTCTCATGGCAAATTATTTTAGAATTTGAGTGAAAAATACAAACTTTTTAAAAAGAATACGCTCACAATTTTGTGTAAAACCTTACGATCCATGTAAGGGCAAATCCATCTGGGTGTCACTGTCATGTCTGCACTTGCGCAGAGTTCGATGCGGCCGACAACAACCAGACCGCACCGCACCCGGTCTCCAGAGTACTAATCAATACTCACACCTGTGCCAAATCACAACCTCATCACTGGAGTGTATTTAAGGACTCTCAGTTCACAAGCTCAAGGCGAAGTAAAAGCTCAGTGTTCCCTTGCCTGACTTTACCAAGCCTTAGTACTCGTGCTGTTTATTTGGTTACTGACAGTTTTGTAGTTTGGTTTATGCTCTCTGTCCTCCCCGGTGAGATCCTCTTTGTGCCTCGCCTGACCACTGCCTGTTTATTTACAGTCTTTGATCTATGATTCGGATTTGTCTGCCAGCCTTCAGTGAGTTCAGACAGCGGTCAATATGGTGGTTGCGTAATCAATCAATGAATGCACCAAGTTTTTTCAAATTTCATGCCTTTTTAAGTGGGATTTTTGAATACTCTTTATTGACGCTGCTCATAATCTGTTTTGATAATATTAATTTCCCATGTCTAAACATGCTCCAAACATAAATTAACGCACATAGCTTAATGCTTAATCTCTGGTTTAAATATGGATATATTCAGCTTACACATGCTCCAGACAGGTGCACCCATGGCACTGTGTCTGGAGCGTGCATTCGTTTTGTTTTGATATCTCAAGGGCTTCCTCCAAAACACTGCTTCCTCACTGGCTAGGAAAAAGAAATTTCGGCATGTGACTGGGGATACCTTAGTGTGTTGTGGGATGCGTGCATGCAGATTTCAAACCATGCATACTACAGTTTGTTCAATACTCAAACCATACAGTTGAGCGAGTCTTGCAAATTTGTCACAAATTTTCCAGGCAAGTTGTGCGATCCGCACAAAAAAAAAAGCATACGTATCGAGACAGACTGATCTCTTGTGCCTAATACGGTGCCTTCATTTTGATTATTTAAGCTGAGGAACAAGTGTTTTGCTGCTTCTGAACACCAGCACCCCTCATTTCAGAATCGTCATTTATGTGCATATGAGGTTAAAATATGCTAATAAGCATATTTCCGTCATGGTGTTTATAACCACGTTTTAAATGACTGCCAGAAGCATGATTTGGCTGCTGAAAGCATTTTCAGCTGAACTTGCTGACAGAATAAAAGTTTGTTGTTGTTTTTTTTACATTATTTAGGCCTAATTAATGCATGTATGCAAATTAGCATCCATATGCAAATTATGAAATATGCAAATTTACAGTTTGAAATACTTTAAAGATGTTCATGGCCAACAGAAACTTCCAGATATTATTCAAACGATAAAATAAAAAGAAAACCTATTGATATTACCATTTATCCTCATAAAGCGTATATAAATTAGATAATGTTATGCTAATTAGCCTAATTAATTATGCATAATATTTTAAAAAATTTGAATGCCTGTATTCTGCAGGAGAAAACAACATAGCACAGAAAATTGTCAAATTTGGTAATTCAGTAACAAAATACAGTTTTATTCCCAGGATTAGCATTTATTTTTCTTAAAAAAAAAAACCAAAAAACCCAAAAACCTCCATTGTTCCTTGCTAATTGCCTATTGTTTTATACCGGCCCATTTCTCTGAAAAGAGCAATATCCGAGACCTAAAAACGTCCATAACAACTGAACCACTGGACCGATTTGCCTGATTTTTTAAAAATTAATCAGCATATTTCAAAAATTAATAATTTATCGGTTTTACATCTCTTGGCCATACTTCAAATTTCTGTCTGAATACCTTCATTAAACTCTGGGCCGTTTTTACATCCATCTGTCGCCTGCATTCCTGAGAGTCAACACATGCTTCACTGAAAGGGATTAGACTCAAGGAAAATCTGACTTCTGTAAAAAGGAGTTAATATGGTCAATACAAATTTAAAACAGACCTACAAATAGTGCAAAATCCTGAAAATTCATGATATTGAACATTTCCTTTCTTTGTATTATTTTTTCCAAAATTCAAAACATTGTTTATTTTGAGTTTTAATGAAAAATATAATCCCAGATATTGAGTTTGAGCTCAAACATTTGAACGCACCCCACTGTATGCGTACATGTTATTCACCATTGACTGATCAACACCGATCAGCCATAACATATGGGTTATGAAGTTGACGTGTTGGAAAAAGTTAATGCTGACACTTTTCTGTTTTAGCCAGCATTAACTTTTTCAGCAGTTTGTGCTACAGTCGCTCTTCTGTGGGATTGGACCATATGGGCGAGCCTTCATGTCCCATGCGAATCAATGAGCCTTCGACATCCATAACCCTGTCGCCGGTTCACCGGTTATCCTTCCTTGGACCACTTTTGGTCGCTACTAACCACTGCATACCAGGAACACCCCACAAGATGTACCACTTTGGAGATGCTCAGACCCAGTCTTCTCGCCATCACGACTTAGCCCTTGTCAAAGTCACTCAGATCCTTACGCTTGCCCATTTTTCCTGCTTCCAGCACATCAACTTCAAAAACTGACTGTTCTCTTGCTGCCTAATATATCCCACCCCTTGACAGGAACCATTGTAATGATATAATCAACATTCTTCACTTCACCTGTCAGTGGTCATCATGTTATGACTGATTGGCGTATAGTCAGCTCCATAATTATTGGCACCCTTGGTAAAGATCTGGAAAAATGGATATTGGGGGGGGGATGTCTTTGCATTTAAATAATTAGCTTAATTTTACACTGAAAATATGAAGGAAATTTAATTGGACGTAAATGTATTCTAAGAAAAAAAGAATACTAAAAAAAAAATGTTCACAATCATGTTACAATTATACCCCTTTTATCAGGAATGTAACTGAAGTAAGCTCCCATTTTAAGAAGCTGAACCCCCGCAAAGCAGCAGGTCCTGACTCACCCTCACCATTTACCCTGAAGCACTGTGCAGATCAGCTGTCTCCAGTGTTCACAGACATCTTCAACACCTCACCGGAGACATGCCATGTGCCAGCCTGCTTCAAGGCCTCCACCATTATTCCTGTCCCCAAAAAGCCAAGGATCACAGGATTAAATGACGACAGACCCATCGTCCTGACTTCTATGGTCATGAAATCCTTTGAGTGCCTTGTGCTTTACCACCTTAAAGGAACAGTCCACCGTACTTCCATAATGAAATATGCTCTTATCTGAATTGAGACGAGCTGCTCCGTACCTCTCCGAGCTTTGCGCGACCTCCCAGTCAGTCAGACGCAGTGTCACTCCTGTTAGCAATGTAGCTAGGCTCAGTATGGCCAACGGTATTTTTTGGGGCTGTAGTTAGATGCGACCAAACTCTTCCGCGTTTTTCCTGTTTACATAGGTTTATATGACCAGTGATATGAAACAAGTTCAGTTAAAAAAATTGAAACGTAGCGATTTTCTATGCTATGGAAAGTCCGCACTATAATGACAGGCGTACTAACACCTTCTGCGCGCTTCGGCAGCGCATTGATACGGAGCTCAGATATCAATGCGCTGCCGAAGCGCGCAGAAGGTGTTAGTACGCCTGTCATTATAGTGCGGACTTTCCATAGCATAGAAAATCGCCACGTTTCAATTTGTGTAACTGAACTTGTTTCATATCACTGCTCATATAAACCTATGTAAACAGGAAAAACGTGGAAGAGTTTGGTCGCATCTAACTACAGCCCCAAAAAATACCATTGGCCATGCTGAGCCTAGCTACATTGCTAACAGGAGTGACAGCGCGTCTGACTGCGTCTGACTGACTGGGAGGTCGCGCAAAGCTCGGATAGGTACGGAGCAGCTCGTCTCAATTCAGATAAGGGCATATTTCATTATGGAAGTACGGTGGACTGTTCCTTTAAAGCCATCACTGACCCACTCCTGGACCCCATGCAGTTTGCCTACAGATCTGTAGACAATGCGGTCAACACGGCTCTTCGTTTCGTCCTCCAGCACTTGCGCTCCCCAGGAACCTATGCTAGGATCCTGTTTGTGCATTTCAGTTCTGCCTATCATCCCGGCTCTTCTGCAGGACAAGTTCTCCCAGCTGAGCGTGCCTGACTCCACCTGCAGGTGGATCACTGACTTTCTGTCTAACAGGAAGCAGCACGTAAAGCAGCATGTGAAGCTGCGGAAACATGTCTCTGAGTTCCGAACCATCAGCACCGGATCCCCCCCCCAAGGCTGCGTCCTTTCTCCTCTACTCTTATCCCTGTACACCAACAGCTGCACCTCTAGTCATCAGTCTGTCAAGCTCGGCACTACCCTCATTGGACTCATCTCTGATGAGGATGAGTCTGCCTACAGGTGGGAGATTAACCATCTGGTGCAGGCAGAACAACTTGGAGCTTAATGCTCTAAAGACAGTGGAGATGATTGTAGACTTCAGCAGGAGCTCTGCCACACCCTTTCCTCCCCCATCACCCTGTTTGACTCCCCAGTAACTTCTGTGGAGGATTTTTGCTTCCTGAGCACTACAATCACCCATGACCTCAAGCGGGAGACGTATACCTGCTCTCTCACCAAGAAAGCACAGCAGAGGATGTACTTCCTGTGGCAGATGAATAAGTTCAATTTGCCAAAGACAATGATTGTGCACTTTTACACCACCATCACTGAGTCCATCCTCACCTCCTCCATCACGCTGCTGCCACTGACAGGGACAAGGGCAGATTGCAGCGCATCATCCGCTCTGCTGAGAGGATGATTGGCTGCAACCTTCCATCTCTTCAGGATCTGTACAAAGTCCAGGACCCTGAAGAGAGCTGAAAGGATTGTGGCCGACCCCGCACACAACATTTTTGGGTCACTTCCCTCTGGTAGGAGGTTGCGGTCCATTAGAACCAAAACCTCACGTCATAAGGCCAGCTTTTTCCCCACTGCAGCTGGCCTCATCAGTAACGTCAGAGACGCCCACTGACTCTAACCTCACACTTTCAATCTGTGACATTAATGCACTTCGTCTCTCATTTGCGATTTTGCACATTTCAAGGTCATGTCATACATCTCTATTCTGTGAACTTTTATTGCACATTCGGCACACTGTACAGCTTGGTTATTGACTTGGCTCGTTACACGTATTCTCTTCCTCTCACACATTCATGTCATGACTCCTCCATCTTCATCATGTGACCTATTTTTGCACATTCTGGACATACTGTACAGCTTGGACTTCAACAACTCACGCACACATCCCTTAAATATGTCCACTTTTCAAATTTGTGTATTTCAGATTCTTCTATTTTTTATTACATGTATATAGTTACTTTTCTCATTCCCATCTCTAGCCGCTTTATCCTGTTCTACAGGGTCGCAGGCAAGCTGGAGCCTATCCCAGCTGACTACGGGCGAAAGGCGGGGTACACCCTGGACAAGTCGCCAGGTCATCACAGGGCTGACACATAGACACAGACAACCATTCACACTCACATTCACACCTACGCTCAATTTAGAGTCACCAGTTAACCTAACCTGCATGTCTTTGGACTGTGGGGGAAACCGGAGCACCCGGAGGAAACCCACGCGGACACGGGGAGAACATGCAAACTCCACACAGAAAGGCCCTCGCCAGACACGGGGCTCGAACCCGGACCTTCTTGCTGTGAGGCGACAGCGCTAACCACTACACCACCGTGCCGCCCATAGTTACTTTTGTGTTTGCTAAATTCTTCTATTTTAACTGTTCAAGCACCAAATCACCAAAGCAAATTCCTTGTAGGTGAAACGCACTTGGCAATAAACTTGATTCTAATTCACATTTTACTAAGTTCCTCTGGATGTTTATGACTTCTTAAGCAGTCTTTCAGGACTTGTCCTGCCACTGGACATTTGAGGTAACACAGAGGCCAGATTCAACAACATGGGGATGATTAGGGAATAAGCAAATGCTGCAGTAAGATACAAAATTTATCACTTTCATAAATCTGACTACGGCTACAAAATAACTTGAAATGTTCATAGCAAAGTCAAAGTCCTTTCCCAGGCAGTCTCCCATCCCAGTACTAACCAGGCCCTTAAGGCGCAATGGCCGGTGCCGATCTCCACTTCTACAGCCCTCTGCCTCTCTCCTATACAGCTAGGGTTACAATGGAGGGCTAGTCCTTTGGTAACTGTGAGAGTATTGCAGCGTGCCTTGCCAGATGGCAGCAGGTACCATTTTTATGATGCTCTTTGGCATGACACAACCATAAGTAGAACTTGCGATCTCCCGATCAAGAAGAGGCGAACACGCTAACCACTAGGCCAGCTCGCGGTAAATGCTCATATCAACTGGCAATTATTAAGAAGTTTAAAACAACCAAAGTTGTTGCTGTAGCTTCCTGCAAGAATAGCAAGTGTACTGTATACGTTTCTTCAAGGATCACAGTTGAAGATTTGCAGGCATTGTTGCAGTCACCATGTATCCAAATCACCAAGTCTACAATCAGACATCACCTCAAGGCAATTAAGCTATTTGGAAGATATGCAAGAAAAAAATCCTTATCTTTCCTCTCCTATAAAAAGTAACCATCTTTTTTTGTGGCTACCGCCTCATATAGAGGCAGTAGCCACGATGTCATCGTGTTGTAAGAATGTAAGAATGAGTGTAACAATAGCGCACTGCGCATGTGCATACAGGTGTTCCTATTAAAATGGCCGGCGAGTGTATACAATTCAGTTCACCATTCAAAATAAATGGACTAGACTAAAGAAATCGCGTTCAGACATGTTTATGCTTATTACGGAGGGAAAGTGCATTCCTATTTTAAAATATACTCCAGGTCGTCCCCCTTTCCTTGCCTTCTTCAGCCAGTGGTCCCATGTCTGATGTAGATGTGACGCACTTCCGAGTTGGTACGGGAAGTTGTCAAAAAGAGTATTGAGACCACTGAGCTCTAGCGCCGGGCCTTTTCCGGGAAATAAGAATTTGGGTCATGGCGACAGCGTGTGTATGTCAGCCTCGGTTCGGAGGTTTCAGTTTCAAAAACTGTAAGCGGTAAGAGTAGAATAATATAAATTATAGACACTTGGTATATTTTACTTCTGTGATTTTTAAATTGTTCATTTTTGTGGCTACTGCGTCACAGATAGGCGTACAACCACTTCTTTGTGAAGGCCAAAGGCGGCAACGTGGTGTCCGAGTTTGCAGAATCACAAAAATTCTCTTTCAGTCCTCAACAACTAGTAAATATCACCTGTGACCTCGAGTTCCCCCCAGTCCACCTGATTCCTCGAGACGGGAAGTTGTTTATTCCCGTCCATCCATTATCTGTAGCCGCTTATCCTGGACAGGGTCACAGGATATGCTATATTTCTTGTATGGACATGGTATCAGAAAACAATTTTATTTATTTACCCATAGGGTACTTATTTTCTTAGTTCGTCAAGACATGACTGGAATTTCTTTTTGTTTTATAGTCAGTTGAGATTTAAAAGAAAGCTTTTTGACATTTAGGGTTGGTTTGGCATAAAAAGAAAGACGGTTATACAGAAAAGAAAACAAGTCCCACTATTAGGTATGGTGGACGATCTTTCAAAGTTCTTTCAAAGACCCTGGTTATCGTGTCAGGATATGCGGCATCATGGGCTTTACGAAAACCAAGGGAGAGTTTAAATGAACATCTTGCTGTCTCTGCCAAAAAGCTAAGTGTGTCATGGTTGGGTCTTTGAGCAGTACAATGATTCAAAATGCACCAAAAAAAAAAAAAAGATTTCTCTTGATTTTCAGTGTGAGATAAGCTAATGAAGCACAAAGACATTCTTTCGTAATGTTTTTACCTATCTGTATCAAGGGCGCCGATAATTCCTGAGCAGACTGTATTGTGAAACTGTAACCCAGAAACTTACATGGTGGTTCAGCCTGCTGCTGTAGTTTTTGGCCTGATGCAAACTGCTTCGCATCAGCAAGCGAACTGAAAAGGGCAGCAAATGGGTTTCGAGAGATGTTCTGATTATTGTTGCCCTGGTCTGTCATTTCAGTGGAGCATCTACTCCATCAACATGTGCTGAACACCAGCCTGCATGAGGAAGAGTGGGAACATTTATTTACACATGCCTCAAATTATACAGGTGTAGTAGTCTAGATCAAGTAACTTTTCTAGTTACAAGCTTACAGCATCGTTCAAAACACTACCAGACGGGTATAAAAGCACTGAAGCATCCGTTTTGACTTCATATGAACTTTAATGTGGTGCAGCTCAGAAAACTGACGTGTCATGATGTCGCACAGAGTTTACTGATACAATAAACGACATGTTATGTGACTTTTATGTTTGTCCTCGTCAAAGGAGCGAAAGATAAAGCCGACAGTTCGTGTCACTCAGAACAGATGTTAGCTGTCAAGTGAGTTATCGGGACAGTTAGCGGCTAACTGACTTACTTGCTAACTAGCATAGCAGCACGTCAGTGAACACACTTACATTTATCACTCAGGTGCAAAAAGAAGCATTAACCAAAAAAAACAGCGTCGAAAATAGTTATAATCTATTTATAATATAACATAAACATAGCAAACAAAACAAAAGCCATACCTGATTTAGGTTACTTACAATGCTATGTTGCTTGCTCTGTTAGAGCACTGCTTTTCCTGAATAAACACGAATGTGTGAAACGTCATCAGGATGCGACAGTCGTGCTGCAGTCACCAATCACGAGCTTGCTCTCGTTTGTCACTGAAAATGAACTTTGTGTGTTTCCAATCCCCCCCAAATCTAAAGAAATACATTTTTTAAACACACACATTTTATATATATATATATATATATACACACACACACACACATATATATATATATATATATATATATATATATATATATATATATATATATATATAGGCACCCCTGGTTAAGATGTGTTAAAAGCCTTAAAATAAATTCCATTTTTATTGCAGAAGCATAATCTCACACTGAAAATCGTAGAATTATGTAACCTTTAACTCAAGTGAATTTAAAAAATAATAAAAAAAATCCCTGAGTAAGAAATAATTATTTTTCATAAAATCACCTGTGGGGTGGTGTAGTGGTTAATGCTGTTGCCTCACAGCAAGAAGATCCGGGTTCGAGCCCCGTGGCTGACGAGGGCCTTTCTGTGCAGAGTTTGCATGTTGTCCACGTGGGTTTGCTCCGGTTTCCCCCACAGTCCGAAGACGTGCAGGTTAGGTTAACTGGTGACTCTACATTGACCTAGGTGTGAATGGTTGTCTGTGTCTATGTGTCAGCCCTGTCATGACCTGGTGACTTGTCGTCAGCTGGGATAGGCTCCTGTGACCCTGTAGGACAGGATAAAGCGTCTAGAGATGATGAGATAAAAAAAAAAAAAAATCCCTGACTAAGAAATAATTATTTTTCATAAAATCACCTGTGGGGTGGCATGGTGGTGTAGTGGTTAGCGCGGTCACCTCACAGCAAGAAGGTCCGGGTTCGAGCCCCGTGGCTGACGAGGGCCTTTCGGTGTGGGGTTTGCATGTTGTCCGCGTGGGTTTCCTCCGGGTGCTCCGGTTTCCCCCACAATCCAAAGACATGCAGGTTAGGTTAACTGGTGACTCTAAATTGACTGTAGGTGTGAATGGTTGTCTATGTGTCAGCCCTGTGATGACCTGGCGACTTGTCCAGGGTGTACCCTGTCGTCAGCTGGGATAGGCTCCAGCTTCCCTGCGACCCTGTAGGACAGGATAAAGAGGCTAGAGATAATGAGATGAGATAAAAAAAATCCCTGACTAAGAAATAATTATTTTTCATAAAATCACCTGTGGCGGCACGGTGGTGTAGTGGTTAGCGCTGTCGCCTCACAGCATGAAGGTCCGGGTTCGAGCCCCGTGGCCGACGAGGGCCTTTCTGTGTGGAGTTTGCATGTTCTCCCCGTGTCCGCGTGGGTTTCCTCCGGGTGCTCCGGTTTCCCCCACAGTCCAAAGACATGCAGGTTAGGTTAACTGGTGACTCTAAATTGAGCGTAGGTGTGAGTGTGAATGGTTGTCTGTGTCTATGTGTCAGCCCTGTGATGACCTGGCAACTTGTCCAGGGTGTACCCCGCCTTTTGCCCATAGTCAGCTGGGATAGGCTCCAGCTTGCCTGCGACCCTGTAGAACAGGATAAAGCGGCTAGAGATAATGAGATGAGATGAAAATCACCTGTTCCACAATTATTGGCACCCATAACAATTCTTAGAAAATTAATGTAATTGAAGTATTTCTGTCATTTCTACTGTTGTTTATAAAGTTGATCAGAGTATCTCGGAACCTTTAATTAGTAATTCATCACATCCTGTTTCCCTGGGGTATAAATATGATGTGACACAGAGGCCTATTTCTCTTATCCACTCTTCAACATGGGAAAGACAAGAGAACATACCATTCAAGTAAGGCAGATGTGTGTCGACCTTCATAAGTCAGCCGATGGCTACAAGAAAATAGCCACTCGCCTACACCTGCCCATATCTACAGCCAGAGGAATCATCAAGAAGTTTAAAACAACTGGAACAGTGGCAAACAAGCCTGGACGAGGATGCAAGTTTATCTTGCCACCACGCACAGTGAGGAGGATGGTGAGAGAAGTAAAAAGCTCTCCAAAGTTCACTGTTAGAAAATTGCATCAAAGAGTAGCATCTTGGGGTCACAAAGTCTCCATAACAACCATCAGGCGCTATCTACATGCCAACAAGCTGTTTGGGGGGCATGCACGGAAAAAGCCTTTTCTCACTTACAAGTAAACGTCTGGAGTTCGCTAAGTGGTACTGGGACTTCAACTGGGACCGTGTGCTTTGGTCAGATGAGACTAAGACAGAGCTTTTTGGCAACAAACACTCTAAGTGGGTCTGGCATAACACAAAATATGAGTATGCGGAAAAGCACCTCATGCCCACTGTGAAGTATGGGGGAGGATCGGTGATGCTGTGGGCCTGTTTCTCTTCCAAAGGCCCCGGGAATCTTGTTTGGGTGCATGGCATCATGAACTCTTTGAAATACCAGGGCATTTTAAATCAAAATCTGGTGGCCTCTGCCCGAAAGCTGAAGATGGGCCGTCACTGGGTCTTTCAGCAAGATAATGACCCTAAACATGTGGCCAAATCTACACAAAAATGGTTCACCAGACACAAAATCAAGCTCCTCCCATGGCCATCTCAGTTCCCAGACCTTAACCCAATTGAAAACCTGTGGGGTGAGCTGAAGAGAAGAGTGCATGGGAGAGGACCCAGGACTCTGTACGATTTAGAGAGATTGTGCAAAGAGGAATGGTCGAAGATCCCTCTCTCTGTATTCTCCCATCTTGTGAAATGTTATAGGAGAATATTAAGTGCTGTCTTGTTGGCAAAAGGGGGTTATACAAAGTATTAACATCAGGAGTGCCAATAATTGTGGCACACATGATTTCATGTAAAAGAATTATTTCTTAATGTGGGATTTTTTTTCCCACTGAATAAATGCACCTGAATTAAAGGTTGGATTTTCTCTTTTTTTGCATTGTTGTCCTATATTATTTAAAAAAATTAATTTATTAGAAGCCTAAGAACATATCTTAACGATGGGTGCCAATAATTGTGGAGGGCACTGTATATAAGATTTCAATTAGACATAGAAAATTGCTATATTTGTACCACAAACATAGAAACGACAGAACACCTGTTTTATGCCTGTGATGCAGTTCAGAACTTATGGAAATCCTTTCACAACTGGATATCTTCCAAATCCATAAGTATAGATTTCTTTTCCTTCCAAACTATTCAGATGGGTGTGATTCTAAAAAATAAGAACATTGAATTTCTAGTGAATAATTTCATTATAGTTACAAAATATTACAGACACAAATGTCAATCTAGAAAATGCTCTCCATCATGGTCTGTACTTAAACAGGAATTATCTTTATTTCACAAATGTCTCAAGAAAATTAACAATGCCCAGGCTAAGAACTTATGCTCACTTATATTGTCATATCAGTTGTGCTAACCCCTTGTTATATTTGTTTTCTTTTATTTATTTTCCTTGTCTTACATACCTTTAATCCACTCATTAGAGGAGGTGGGATTTTGGTTTTTGATAGAATTGTTAAATGTATTGTAGAGAGTTTGTCATTGCATATATCCTTTTGTTTCAATTAAAAAAAATACAGTGGTGCTTGAAAGTTTGTGAACCCTTTAGAATTTTCTATATTTCTGCATAAATATGACCTAAAACATCATCAGATTTTCACACAAGTCCGAAAAGTAGATAAAGAGAACCCAGTTAAACAAATGAGACAAAGTTATTATACTTGGTCATTTATTTATTGAGGAAAACGAGCCAATATTACATATCTGTGAGTGGCAAAAGTATGTGAACCTCTAGGATTAGCAGTTAATTTGAAGGTGAAATTAGAGTCAGGTGTTTTGAATCAATGGGATGACGATCAGGTGTGAGTGGGTACCCTGTTTTATTTAAAGAACAGGGATCTATCAAAATCTGATCTTCACAACACATGTTTGTGGAAGTGTATCATGGCACGAACAAAGGAGATTTCTGAGGACCTCAGAAAAAGCATTGTTGATGCTCATCAGGCTGGAAAAGGTTACAAAACCATCTCTAAAGAGTTTGGACTCCACCAATCCACAGTCAGACAGATTGTGTACAAATGGAGGAAATTCAAGACCATTGTTACCCTCCCCAGGAGTGGTTGACCAACAAAGATCACTCCAAGAGCAAGGCGTGTAATAGTCAGCAAGGTCACAAAGGACCCCAGGGTAACTTCTAAGCAACTGAAGGCCTTTCTCACATTGGCTAATGTTAATGTTCATGAGTCCACCATCAGGAGAACACTGAACAACAATGGTGTGCATGGCAGGGTTGCAAGGAGAAAGCCACTGCTCTCTAAAAAGAACATTGCTGCTCATCTGCAGTTTGCAAAAGATCACGTGGACAAGCCAGAAGGCTATTGGAAAAATGTTTTGTGGATGGATGAGACCAAAATAGAACTTTTTGGTTTAAATGAGAAGCATTATGTTTGGAGACAGGAAAACACTGCATTCCAGCATAAGAACCTTATCCCATCTGTGAAACATGGTGGTGGTAGTGTCATGGTTTGGGCCTGTTTTGCTGCATCTGGGCCAGGACGGCTTGCATCATTGATGGAACAATGAATTGTGAATTATACCAGCGAATTCTAAAGGAAAATGTCAGGACATCTGTCCATGAACTGAATCTCAAGAGAAGGTGGGTCATGCAGCAAGACAACGACCCTAAGCACACAAGTCGTTCTACCAAAGAATGGTTAAAGAAGAATAAAGTTAATGTTTTGGAATGGCCAAGTCAAAGTCCTGACCTTAATCCAATCAAAATGTTGTGGAAGGACCTGAAGTGAGCAGTTCATGTGACGAAACCCACCGACATCCCAGAGTTGAAGCTGTTCTGTACGGAGGAATGGGCTAAAATTCCTCCAAGCCGGTGTGCAGGACTGATCAACAGTTACCGGAAACATTTAGTTGCAGTTATTGCTGCACAAGGGGGTCACACCAGATACTGAAAGCAAAGGTTCACATACTTTTGCCACTCACAGATATGTAATATTGGATCATTTTCCTCAATAAATAAATGACCAAGTATAATATTTTTGTCTCATTTGTTTAACTGGGTTCTCTTTATCTACTTTTAGGACTTGTGTGAAAATCTGATGTTGTTTTAGGTCATAGTTATGCAAAAATATAGAAAATTCTAAAGGGTTCACAAACTTTCAAGCACCACTGTAACTTTGTGTGTGTTATTAAATTGCCCATCCATTATCTGTAGCTGCTTATTCTGTTCTACAGGGTTTCAGGCAAGCTGGAGCCTATCCCCACTGACTATGGGTGAGAGGCGGGGTTCACCCTGGACAAGTCGCCAGGTCATCACAGGGCTGACACAGAGACAAACAACCATTCACACTCACATTCACACCTACACTCAATTTAGACCCACCAATTAGCCTAACCTGCATGTCTGTGGACTGTGGGGGAAACTGGAGCACCCGGAGGAAACCCACACAGACACAGGGAGAACATGCAAACTCCACACAGAAAGGCCCTCGCCGGCCGCTGGGCTCGAACCCAGGACCTTCTTGCTGTGAGGCAACAGTGCTAACCACTACACCACCGTGTCACCCTGCATTAACTATTACCATGCAAATGTAAAACAGTAATAGAACAAGTACAAAAATACATGCTTAACATTTGACGCTGGGGGGTTATATCAAAATTTTTATTGATTTATTCATTATTAAAATGACATTGTATAAAAATGATACAATAACATAATAAATGGATAACACAATAACGTGCAAGCACTTATTTCCATGTGGTCCAAAAAATGCTAAACACAGTACAAGCTGGGTGGCACGGTGGTGTAGTGGTTAGCACTGTCGCCTCACAGCAAGAAGGTCCTGGGACAGGAATTCCATCTCACCTGTATTCACTCCCTGGTTTTTACCGCCGCTTATAAATATGTCATTCTCAGACTCTGTTCTTCGCCAGAACGTCTCGTTTTGCTTCTCTAGCTGTTTCTGTGCCTCATTGCGTTTCATGGTTTTTCACTCTAGCTTATTTTTCTAGTTCATGGTTTTTTGCACTAAGGGTTTTTTCTTGTTCATGGTTTTTTGCACTAGTGCTTTTTCTTGTTCATGGTTTTTTGCTCTAACGTTTTTGTCCTTACCTGTCTTGTGTTTTTGTCAAGTTTTTTGACGCTTTTTTACCCGGACTATTTTTGCCATTTGTGTTTTTGTCCTGTTTGTTTACCTTTTTGCCATGCCCTTTTTTCCTGGATTAAATCACCTTATTTATTGGATTACTGTCTGTGTTCTGCTTTTGAATCCTTATCTCACCACACCTCCACCACCTCTAACAGTACGTTCTGGCCTACATGGATCCAGCGGAACTCACCTGTCTGAGAATGGCCATCCAGCAGCAAGGGACTCTCCTCGGGACCCATCAACAAGACCTCCAGCAGATCACCCAGAACCTCGCCACCTTGTCCAACTCACTCAACCTCGTCACCACACAGATGCAGCGCTATCAAACCGTGCCTACCCCTGCCCAGCCATCTCCTACTTCAGCTCCTGCCACTGCTTTTCTCCTCGAGCCAAGACTCCCAGTGCTTCAGCCCTACGATGGAGAGCCAGGTACCTTCAGATCGTTCCTGTCTCAATGCTTATTGATCATGGAGCTGCAACCTCTGACCTTCCCCACAGAACGCTCCCAGGTGGCGTATATCATCACACTCCTCACCGGCAAGGCCAGGGAGTGGGGAACAGTGGTCTGGGACACCGATGCTCCCTGTTGCTCCAGTTTCAAAGATTTCTCCAAGGAGATGGGCGAACTTTTGACCGTTTTCTGTCCAGCCGGGAGGCAGCTAGGGAACTCATGGAGCTGTGGCAGGGGTTCCGGTCTACCTCGGACTACGTCATCGCGTTCCAGACATTGGCAGCATTGTGCGGTTGGAATGAGAGCGCCCAGGTCGACATGTTCCTGCATGGCTTGTCCGATGCCATTAAGAATTAACTGGTATCGCGGGAACTGCTGTCGGACCTCTCCAGTCTCATGGACCTTGCCAACTGTATCAACGCCAGGTTCAAGCAATGGAGGAGAGAGAAGAATCGCCCCAGCTTCACCTCCTCTCCACCGCCCGCCTCGTCTGTCAAACCTATGCAGGTAGACCAGGTACGGGTGTCAGCGGAGGAACAACAGTGCCAGCGGAGCACAGGGGCCTGTTTCTACTGCGGTCAGTGAGGACACATCTGTCGAGCCTGCCCGCAAAAGGGAACAAGACCACCAGTGAATCGAGGGGCCCTGGTGGGCAACGCTCGGAACCAGCCCCTTGCTGATCAACCGTTACTCCCTGTCATCATCCTCCATGACAACCAGCATCACCATCTCCAGGCCCTCGTTGACTCAGGGGCAGACAGGAACCTGATCTGCTCCGCCACTGCCAAGCGTCTGGGAATCCCGCTACTCGCCCTCGACATCCCTCTCACAGTCCTGATGCTCAATGGCACTGGCTTGACCACCATCACCCACCTTACAGCCCCGCTCACCCTGAGGATTTCCAGCAACCACTCAGAAATCATCCAATTCCATGTCATGAACAACCCCCACATACCCATCATCCTAGGATTACCCTGGTTAATGCAGCATAACCCCCACCTAAACTGGGCCGATAACACCATCCTAGGCTGGAGCCACTCCTGCCTAGCTTCCTGCCTGAACTCTGCTCTGCCTCCCGCCAAACCACCGCAGCCTTCAGCCAGCGAGTTTCCCGACCTCTCTCATGTGCCTCCGGAATACCTGGACTTAAGACTTGTTTTCAGCAAGACCCAAGCAGTGTCCTTCCCTCCTCACAGACCCTATGACTGTGGAATCGACCTCTTGCCCAGGAAGGCGCCACCCAAAGGGTGACTCTACTCTCTTTCTCCCATCGAAAGGCAAGCCATGGAGAAGCTGGGATCATCTGCCCTTCCTCCTCCCCAGCAGGGACAGGATTCTTGTTTGTGGAAAAGAAGGACAAGTCGCTCTGCCCCTGCATTGACTATCGAGGTCTCAATGCCATCATGGTCAAGAACCGCTACCCACTACCGCTCATGACTACGCCCTTTGAACTACTCCAGGGAGCCAAGATATTCACCAAGTTGGACTTACGCAGTGCCTACCATCTCATCAGGATCAGGGAGGGGGTCGAGTGGAAGATGGCCTTTAACACCACCACTGGCCACTACGAGTACCTCATGGTCCCTTTCGGCCTGACCAATGCGCCCGCAGTCTTCCAAGCACTCGTCAACGATGTCCTAAGGGACTTTCTTAAGATCTTCGTTTTCGTGTACCTGGATGACATCCTGATCTTCTCTCGCTCCCTGGAGGAACATCGGGGCCACGTCCAGCAGGTCCTCCAGTGCCTGTTAGAAAACAAGCTGTTTGTCAAGGCGGAAAAGAACGAATTCCACCAGAGCTCTGTCTTGTTTCTGGGGTTCATCATCTCCCAGGCTAGGATCCCCTCAAGCTTGAGGCAGTCGCTGACTGGCCCACCCCATCCTTGCGACGAGAGTTCCAGCGTTTCCTGAGATTCGCCAATTTCTACAGGCGCTTCATCCGCGACTTCAGCACGATGGCCGGACCTCTCATGGCGTTGACCTCAATTAAGACCCCGTTCAAATGGGGGGAGGAAGCAGAGAGAGCCTTCTCCATGCTCAAGCACAAGTTCACCACAGCACCCATTCTCACCATACCCGATCTGACCAAACAGTTCATAGTGGAGGTCGACGCTTCCGAGTCTGGGGTCAGAGCCATTCTCTCCCAGAGGGCCAGTGATAACAAGGTCCACCCCTGCTCCTTCTCTCGCCGGCTGTCCCCTGCTGAATGAAATTACGACATTGGCGACAGAGAGCTGTTGGCCTTGGAGGAGTGGAGGCACTGGCTTGAGGGGTCGAATCTCCCCTTCCTTGTCTGGACCGACCACAAGAACCTAGAATACCTCAAGTCTGCCAAACACCTTAATTCATGGCAAGCCCGATGGTCTTTCTTCTTCTCCCAGTTCTGATTCACACTCTCCTACCGCCCAGGCTCCAAACCCGATGCCCTTTCCAGGATATTCTCTGCCTGCCAGGAGGAGTCCAGTATGCCTGAAACCATCCTCCCTCCTTGCTGTCTGGTGGGGGCTGCCCTACTTGAGGTGGAGACATTAGTGCAGAAGGCCCTGGAGCAGGACCCCGGAGAAGGTAACTCAAGCAACATACCACCTAACCATCTGTTTGTTCCCTGTTCTGTGCAAACCCAGGTGCTGCAGTGGGGTCATGGCTCCAAGTTGGCTTCTCACCCGGGGGCTGCTCGAACCCTGGTGCTCATCCAATAGCACTTCTGGTGGCCATCCATCAAGGAAGAAGTCCAGGAGTTCATGGCAGCCTGCAACACATGTGCCTGGAACAAGACAGCCAATCGACCCCCTGCCGGCTTGCTAAGACCCCTCCCGACTCCTCATCGACCCTGGTCTCACATCGCCCTGGACTTCGTCACAGGACTCCCCAACTCAGGTGGCAACACATGCATCCTCACAGTTATTGATAATTCCTCCAAGACAGTCCATTTCATCCCTTTGCCCAAGCTTCCCACAGCTAAAGAAACCACTGAATTACTCATCCTTCACATCTTCCGCCTACATGGACTCCCCACTGACATCGTCTCCGACTGGGGTCCTCAGTTCACTGCGCAGTTCTGGAGGACCTTCTGCAAACTCATTGGAGCCTCCTGTAGTCTCTCCTCAGGGTTCCACCCTCAAACCAACGGCCAGGCAGAATGGGCGAACCAAGATTTGGAGGTGGCACTCAGGTGCATGGTGTCCAGGGATGCTAGTTATTGGAGTAAGTACTTACCTTGGGTCGAGTATGCTCACAACACTCTCCCTTCATCTGCTACAGGTCTCTCGCCCTTCCAGTGCTCCCTAGGTTACCAACCACCACTCTTCCCCAACCAAGAGGAAGAGGTCGCTGTACCCTCAGCCCAGACCTTCATACACCGCTGCAGATGGACGTGGGCATTGGCCCGAAGAAGACTCATTCACTCCGCTCTAGCATCCAAGAGGCAGGCCGACAAACACCACTCTAAGGCACCCACCTACCGGGTGGAACAGCGAGTCATGCTCCCCACGCGCGATCTGCCACTCAGAACCATCTTCCGTAAGCTGGCCCCCAGATACCTAGGACCCTTCCTCATCAGCAAGGTAATTAATCCATGTTCCGTCAGACTGGCATTACCACTCACCATGCAACATATTCACCCCACTTTCCATATGTCACAGCTTAAACCTCTGGTCTCTAGTTCTTTGTTCTAGCATTTTTGTCCTAACCTGTCTTGTGTTTTTATCAAGTTTTTTGTCTCTTTTTTAGCAGGACTATTTTTGCCATTTGTGTTTTTGTCCTGTTTGTTTACCTTTTTGCCACACCCTTTTTTCCTGGATTAAATCACCTTATTTATTGGATTACTGTCTGTGTTCTGCTTTTGAATCCTTATCTCACCACACCTCCACCATCCCTAACAAATATAACTAGATGGAAAACTCTTGTTGGTGGCCTACGCTCCTAGAGAGCTAAGGGCTTAATAATATAAATTTAGCCAAAACTTTTTTTTTTTAAACAACAGGGCAGGGCCAAAACGAATGTACAATGGTTTCCAGATATTCATTACAGAAGCTACAATTTAGATCAATATTTTTCTTTCTTAAACTTATTTTTAATATAGATTTTAGCCAGATAGTGTTTATGAATAAGTTTAAAGGAAACCTCCTTTACTTCATGTGTAATTAATCAGAATCGGAATCAAGTTTATTGCCAAGTATGTTCTCACAAGGAATTTGCTTTGGTGATTGGTGCTTGCACAGTTAAGATAGAAGAACTTAGCAAAGACAAAAGTAGCTATATACATAGAATAAGAAGAATCTAATATACACCAATTTGAAAAGTGGTCATATTTAAGGGGTATATGCATGAGTTGTTGAAGTTCAAGCTGTACAGTATGTCCTGGAACGTGCAAAAATAGGCCACATGATGACGATGGAGAAGAGTCATGATATGAATGTGTGAGAGGAAGAGAATATGTGCAATGGGTTAAATAAATAGCCAAGCTATGCAGTGTGTACCAGAATGTGCAATAAAAGTTCACAGAATGAAGATGTATGACATGACCTTGAAATGTTCAAAATTGCAGTTCAGAGACAAAGTGCATTAATGTTACAGATTGGAAGTGTGAGGTTAGAGTCAGTGGGGGTCTCTGACCTTAGTATTGATTAAGTAAAAGCCAGGCACTCTTCCATACCACATCATCCACAAATTGAGTCCAGTATGATGTGAGATCACATTAGGTAATGTACACTCATCCACCTGCATTTTATGCAGTTATTTCATCAGCCAATCCCTTGACAGCAGCACAATGCATAAAATCATGCAGATACAAATCAAGAGCTTCAGTTCATGTTCACTTCAAACATCAGAATGGGAACAATTGTGATCTCAAAGTGTGACTTTCACTGTGGCATGGGTGTTAGTGCCAGATGGATTGGCTTGAGTATTTCAGAAACTGCTGATCTCCTGGGGTTTTCACACACAACAGTCTCTAGAGTTTACACAGAATGGTGCGAAAAACAAAAAACACTGAGTAAGCGACAGTTCTGTGGGTGGAAACAAACACCTTGTTGATAAGAGAGGTCAGAAGAAAATGGCCAGATTGGTTTGAGCTGCCAGGAAGGACATAACAACTCATAGCAACTCTTTACAACCGTGGTGAGCAGAAAAGCATCTCAGCATGCAACAGCAGAAGACCACATTGGGTTCCAATCCTGCAGCCAAGAACAGGAATCTTAGAATCAAGAACAAGTTCCTATTAAAGTGGCCAGTGACTGCAGTTGTATCTCTTTGGAATAGTGCTCTTATACATCTGTTATTACTACGGTACAAGAAGGACTGGAGAAACAAATTTTTACCAATGGGGGAATATAGAGATGATAACAAAAGGCAATTGTTGACCAGTAACCTTTGGCTGAGACTTAAATTGCATACAGACACCACAGGATATTGCACCAAACACTTCTGCATACTCCCTGTTATATTCTGACAGGAACTCCTCATATGTGAAGAGAAGGCCATCCATTGTGGGAAATAAGGCCGGACCGATGGACATTTACCGGTAATTTTCGCATTTGTCCTTCTGTATTTCAAAAGCATTGGACTGGATGCCTGATAAAAAAATAATTCGAATGCATCCGCCTGTATTTCAAAAGCATCAAACCAGATGGCCCATGAAAAATTGTAAAGATATGGGGCTAATCTACTTCTAATTTTCTTCCAAATATTACACTGGGTGAATACATCATGTCGTAACATGGCCTGTGAAACGGGGGACCCCACATGCCTGAATTTAAAAATTCATAACTTGGCCACCGACAGTCCTAGGCCAACCAAGATTTACAGGCACATCCCTGTCCCCGAGCCCTTTCGATGCAGCCCAGGCACAGCCTGGTATGACCCCACCTCGGCCCGTTATTCGTCCTCAAAACCTCCATGCGAGCACTGCTTGCTGTAAATTTTAATATGAGCCCTGGCTCAAGCCAGCCTTTAAAAATTCATAACTCAGCCACAGATGGGGACTACTGCACTTTAGCGGGTGCTAAAATACGTGAAAAGTCACACTAACCCTAACCTTCAAACAACCAATCCCAAAGCACAGACAAACACCAGTTTTGATGACTTTGACATATAATAGAACAAGGTAAGCTTTTCTTTATTTATTATTGATAATATGGGGGCTGCCGCCCCCAAACCCCCGCTTAAATTCGCTCAATACAATATGGCAGAATTGTGCCTGCTAAAGTGCAAACTATCCCACAGATGGTCCTAGCCCCGCCAAACTTTACAGGCACATCCCTCTCCCCGAACCCTTTCAAATGAGCCCAGGCTCGGCCCGATCTGACATCAGGAGCAAGCGTGGCTTGTGGAAAGCTTTTATAATCTTAATAATTTCATAATCCTTTCCATTGTTTCAACTGACAGCTTTCTTGTTGGGGCCAAGCTTCCTTTCAGTCAGCCAGGTTTCAATCAGCTCGTTACTCGCACTCTCTTTGAACTGAAGACTCATTTGCGTATTTAGACTTGTACACTTATTTGTTTTAGAAATGCAAATTACAAGGTGATTCCATAATGTTTTCCCCTACTTGATCAGGGAAAAAAATGCTGTTAATTACAATAATTTAATTTGTTTGAGGTATGTTTTACAAAGCCAGAATGTTCAGCTGTTGAACAAAAATAGTTTGTCATATCTGTAATTTTTTTTTTGGCTACAAAGTAAAAAATTTGAGTGAACATCCTCCAAGAGTTGTAGGAGGTATGAGGACATGGATAGTTTATAAATTGCAAAATGGTCTTCCACTATGAGCTATTCTACTCAGTAGAAAATGTGTCAAATTTTCACCGATAATGTTTTTCTTTTGAAGTTAATGTGTATAAAATTTCATTTGTACATTTAAAAACCATATCACCACTTGCCTCTTAAAAGACAAATATAGTGCTCTCACTTAAGGACTGTACAAAGTTCCAACAAAGAAGGTTTATACAAGGGGACAGGAGACAGAAAAATAGATTGAAAGATGTTTTTAAAAAAAACAAAACAAAAACATTTGTTCCAAAATTAGAGGGACTTTTAAGAGAACAAGATGTTCCCATACATCCCATATGAGAAAGCTTTAAATCCTGATTAATATTTTAAAATATTCATTTTTAGGACTATAAAAAGAAGTGATGAGGATAGTCTGAGGGAGTTAGGGCTACAGGATTTCACATTTAAAAGATGACTGAGCATGGGTGAGAGGGCACAGGTTTGGATACTCTGAGGTTTTTCAGGGATACAGGTTTTTTTTTAAATAGGATATGATGGATGAATGGGAATAAGGTGTTAGAACACATGACATGGATAGGGCTAGGCTGTTCAACATGGAGAACAAAATGTAGACTAAAGGATATGTGAAAGTTTCTCCCTAACAGTGGGTCTTCTTCTTCTTCTTCTTTTGGCTACTCCCGATTAGGGGTCGCCACAGCGGCTCTATCGTCTGCACTGCTCCCTGTCCTCTGCATCCTTCTCTACCACACCTGCCACTTTCATGTCCTCTCTCACCACATCCATGTATCTCCTCTTTGGCCTTCCTCGTTTTCGTCTGCCTGGCAGCTCCATCCTCAACATTCTCCTTCCAACATGCTCTGCATCTCATCTCAGTCTCATCTCTCTTAGCTTAATTCCCAAGCTCTCCACATGTGCTGTCCCTCTGATGTGCGCGTTCCTTATCCTGTCCAACCTCGTCATTCCCATCCTCAACTCCACCACCTCCAACTTTGCCTCCTGTCTCTTCGTTCAGCCAGTATCTCACTGGGCTGCGACAGCTTGCAACAAATTGCGAACATCATTCGCGAGAGAGTTTCAAAAGTGTCTTGAAACATTCACGGGGCTTCTCAATTTCCTCGCATGAGTCGCAAAGTGTCACTCCTTCGTCGCTGAAATTTTGAACATGTTCAAAAAATTCGTGCGACACAATTTCTCTCAAAATAGCCGCAAATGTGTCGCTGGTGTCGCAAAGCCGTCGCGAACCCTTCTCAAGTCAGTTTCCGTGAGGCTTCCTCTACTTCTCTGTCTGCCGAGGGAAAGCCGGGCTGCGACAGCCTGCGACTAGGTGGAGATACAACAATTGTGGTAAAATATGCAAATATCAATTCAGTGTGATGCCAAGTGAAAATTGTCACTAATTCGCATATTTTATCGCAATTGTTGTGTCTCCAACTAGTCACAGGCTGTCGCAGCCCAGTGAGATACTACCCTTAAGGGTACGGTCTCCAATCCATACATCACAGCTGGTCTCACTACTGTCTTATACATCTAATCTTTCAATTTTGCTGGGACTTTCCTATCACAAATGACTCCCGAAATCCTTCTCCAACTGCTCCATCCTGCCTGCACTCTCTTTCTCACCTCACTATCGCAGCCCCCATTTTCCTGCACAGTTGACCCCAGGTACTTGAATTCACCAACTTTCTTTACATCCACTCCTTGCATCTTCACTACACTCTCATCCCCATTCTCACCTTTGTTCCAATGCATACTCCATCTTTCCAAACCCAACTCAACCTCCTTTCTACTTTCACCACATCTCACAATATCATCCGCAAACATCATGTTCCATGGTGACTCTTGCCTCACTTCGTCCGTCAAGCTATCCATCACTACGGAAAACAAGAAAGGGCTCAAAGCAGATCCTTGATGGAGTTCCCACCTTCACCTCGAACCATTCAGTCGTTCCAACTGCACACCTCACTGCTGTTTCACTGTTCTCATACATGTCTTGCACCACTTGAATATACTTCTCATTCACTCCACACTTTCTCATACAATACCATAACTCATCTCTCGGCACTCTATCGTATGCCTTCTCCAGGTCTACAAACACACAATGTACAACCCCGATTCCAAAAAAGTTGGGACAAAGTACAAATTGTAAATAAAAACGGAATGCAATGATGTGGAAGTTTCAAAATTCCATATTTTATTCAGAATAAAACATAGATGACATATCAAATGTTTAAACTGAGAAAATGTATCATTTAAAGATAAAAATTAGGTGATTTTAAATTTCATGACAACAACACATCTCAAAAAAGTTGGGACAAGGCCATGTTTACCACTGTGAGACATCCCCTTTTCTCTTTACAACAGTCTGTAAACGTCTGGGGACTGAGGAGACAAGTTGCTCAAGTTTAGGGATAGGAATGTTAACCCATTCTTGTCGAATGTAGGATTCTAGTTGCTCAACTGTCTTAGGTCTTTTTTGTCGTATCTTCCGTTTTATGATGCGCCAAATGTTTTCTATGGGTGAAAGATCTGGACTGCAGGCTGGCCAATTCAGTACCCGGATCCTTCTTCTATGCAGCCATGCTGCTGTAATTGATGCAGTACATGGTTTGGCATTGTCATGTTCAGTGATGGGAATAACGGCGTTAGAAATAAACGGCGTTACTAACGGCGTTACTTTTTTTAGTAACGAGTAATCTAACTAATTACTTTTTACATCGTTAATAACGCCGTTCCCGTTACTTACAATAAAATGCTCTGCGTTACTTTATTAAAGCTGTTTTCATCTGGCACGCTGCTCATTCAGCCTTTCTTTACTCTGCTTTAGTGTGGGGCGGGGAGACGCGAGACAACGGCATAGTCAGCCAATCAGAGTAGCTTTGGACAACATACGTAGGTAGCCTCCACCTACTGCACTACTGCACACACTTTCAATCAGAAGACACAGCGATGGTGAGCGGTCAGCCCAACACTGCGCTTTCAAACTGGAAATACAGCATTACTTTTCATTACTTGAAATAAAAGGCAAAAATGTCTACGTGCAATGCACATTATGTCGAGGAACAAAGTGTTTGTCCTCATCAGTGGCCAGTAATTAGTAACAATTTTAATAACTACAAAAATATATTAAATTTGATAGATGTCTTATCTCACATTGTCCCACAAAAATATTAATGTAGTGTAGATAACGTTACTAACTGGTTCTGTTAAGTGTCCATTTCAGTCATTAAACACATTTACTTTTATTATGATTACACTAATTGAATTTGTTTGGGTTTTTTTTGGGGGGGGGACACAAAATGTAACGGAATAATTACTTTCCCTGGTAATTAGTTACTTTTATGACAAAGTAACTCCGTTACTAACTCAGTTACTTTTTGGGAAAAGTAACTAGTAACTATAACTAGTTACTTTTTGAAAGTAACGTGCCCAACACTGGTCATGTTGGAAAATGCAAGGTCTTCCCTGAAAGAGACGTCGTCTGGATGGGAGCATATGTTGCTCTAGAACCTGGATATACCTTTCAGCATTGATGGTGTCTTTCCAGATGTGTAAGCTGCCCATGCCACACGCACTAATGCAACCCCATACTATCAGAGATGCAGGCTACTGAACTGAGCACTGATAACAACTTGGGTCGTCCTTCTCCTCTTTAGTCCGAATGACACAGCGTCCCTGATTTCCATAAAGAACTTCAAATTTTGATTCGTCTGACCACAGAACAGTTTTCCACTTTGCCACAGTCCATTTTAAATGAGCCTTGGCCCAGAGAAGACGTCTGCGCTTCTGGATCATGTTTAGATACGGCTTCTTCTTTGAACTATAGAGTTTTGGCTGGCAATGGCGGATGGCACGGTGGATTGTGTTCACAGATAATGTTCTCTAGAAATATTCCTGAGCCCATTTTGTGATTTCCAATACAGAAGCATGCCTGTATGTGATGCAGTGGCGTCTAAGGGCCCGAAGATCACGGGCACCCAGTGTGGTTTTCCGGCCTTGACCCTTACGCACAGAGATTCTTCCAGATTCTCTGAATCTTTTGATGATATTATGCACTGTAGATGATGATATGTTCAAACTCTTTGCAATTTTACACTGTCGAACTCCTTTCTGATATTGCTCCACTATTTGTCGGCGCAGAATTAGGGGGATTGGTGATCCTCTTCCCATCTTTACTTCTGAGAGCCGCTGCCACTCCAAGATGCTCTTTTTATACCCAGTCATGTTAATGACCTATTGCCAATTGACCTAATGAGTTGCAATTTGGTCCTCCAGCTGTTCCTTTTTTGTACCTTTAACTTTTCCAGCCTCTTATTGCCCCTGTCCCAACTTTTTTGAGATGTGTTGCTGTCATGAAATTTCAAATGAGCCAATATTTGGCATGACATTTCAAAATGTCTCACTTTCGACATTTGAAATGTTGTCTATGTTCTATTGTGAATACAATATCAGTTTTTGAGATTTGTAAATTATTGCTGTTTTTATTTACAATTTGTACTTTGTCCCAACTTTTTTGGAGTCGGGGTTGTAGCTTCCTCTGGCCTTCCCAAGACTGTAAATCTTCTGTCTGATCCAAACTCCGGACCAGAAGATGGCAGTAATGCACCAATAATCTGGAAGCCAACTGTTGTAAAACAACCACTGAGCTCCACAGTGTCTAAAGAACAAGAAGCAGAAGCAAATAATAATCATAACTTGCTTGTAATTGCTATAATGGCGCTGGAAATTTTCCACAAGGAACACACTTTGAAAATGCGTAAAAAGCTGATTGGGTATGCCTGGCAGAAATCTTTTTGTTTCTCTTGAATTATTGTGTTATTTTTTAAAATACTAGAGCTCTCAGGGTTTGTCTTACCTTGTAACTCTTTACTGTCTGAGCATGCATTTATAGTATACTTCTTGAAACAATATTACAGGTATTTTGTGCTTTTTTTTCTTCTTAATGAGTGTGATTTTGTCAGCAAATGCCTCTAATAGAATATAATAGGTAGAATATGTTGATAGTGTTAATGGTCTGGTCAGAAAATGGCTCCAGGATCAAAGTGTAGATAGTGTGTGTGTGTGTGTGTGATCTTGATAGGAGATAGTGTGCTCAAAAAAAAATAAAAAAAATTAAAAATGTCCCCAACAAAAATGTACAAAATAACTTTTTGTTATAGATTTTTTTGTTTTCTCATCTCATCTCATTATCTGTAGCCGCTTTATCCTGTTCTACAGGGTCGCAGGCAAGCTGGAGCCTATCCCAGCTGACTACGGGCGAAAGGCGGGGTACACCCTGGACAAGTCGCCAGGTCATCACAGGGCTGACACATAGACACAGACAACCATTCACACTCACATTCACACCTACGCTCAATTTAGAGTCACCAGTTAACCTAACCTGCATGTCTTTGGACTGTGGGGGGAAACCGGAGCACCCGGAGGAAACCCACGCGGACACGGGGAGAACATGCAAACTCCGCACAGAAAGGCCCTCGCCGGCCCCGGGGCTCGAACCCGGACCTTCTTGCTGTGAGGCGACAGCGCTAACCACTACACCACCGTGCCGCCTTTTTTTTTTTTTTTTTTAATTTTATTTTATTATTTCTACACAAAATATTACATCAATATATTACACAAGGGGGCACTTTTCAGACAAAAACTGTAATGAAGGCTGCTGGGTTTTGCATAGACAAATAAGAAGTAAATGTGACCATGAAAGTCTACAGAAGAACTGTGGCTGGTTCTGCAAGATGTTTAGTAAAATCTACAGCTCATTTACTTATAAAATTGCACTCATTGTACCTGAGACTACTATTTTTTTTTTTTTTTATTTAAAAGCAAAGAGTCATCACACGGGTGGCACGGTGGTGTAGTGGTTAGCGCTGTCGCCTCACAGCAGGAAGGTCCTGGGTTCGAGCCCAGTGGCCGGTGAGGGCCTTTCTGTGTGGAGTTTGCATGTTCTCCCCGTGTCTGCATGGGTTTCCCCCACAGTCCAAAGACATGCAGGTTAGGTTAATTGGTGGCTCTAAATTGACCGTGAATGTAAATGATTGTTTGTGTCAGCCCTGTGATGACCTGGCGACTTGTCCAGGGTGTACCCCGCCTTTCGCCCGTAGTCAGCTAGGATGGGCTCCAGCTTGCCTGCGATCCTGTAGAACAGGATAAGTGGCTACAGAGGATGGATGGATGGATGGAGAGTCGTCACACCAAATATTGATTTTATTTCATTTATTACTGGTTACTATGATTTATAATATTTTTTTTAATTTAGAAACATTTTAATTTCTAAAGGCGTCTCCGCTCGACAGCAGTTCTTTACATGTGATGTATACGAAGAAGCATGAACATAATATGCTGTCAAGATGACCGGTACAATTTGGCAGAACAAGTGGTGTGGGACTATAATTCAGACACTGACATAGGATCCGTATTTGCTAATACAGTTATTCGAACTGGCCAGGCTGGTTTCTGAAGATGTTCTAGTCCTGTTTCTGTCTTTCCATAGTGGATAAGCAGTGAGTAATTGAAATATATTGCATTTTATAGTCCTGCTGCAATAACTTCACTGCACTTTGGATTTCGACCCAGCAGGATCATAAACACAAGCTGTCTTTATCACAGTTACACAGTTTATGAACCTGTCCGGGACAACACCCTACTCGCTCATTTCCCTTGTCATTACAGGCAGTCATGCAGACTCTTTTTCTCTCATGACCCAGTGAAAATAGTGAGAGCACGAGGACAGTATTTATATGATGAGAACGGGACACAGTACTTGGACTGCATTAGCAATGTGCAACACGGTATGTGTGGATGCACTTTATCAAAGTTATTACAGTGTCTTGCAAAAGTATTCATCCCCCTTGGTATTTGTCCTGTTTTGTTGCAGTACAAGCTGGAATTAAAATGGATTTTTGGGGGGGTTGGCACCATTTGATTTACACAACATTCCTACCACTTTAAAGATAAAAATTGTTGTTTTATTTTGACGCAAACAATAATTAAGATGAAAAAACAGACATCTGGAGTGTGCATAGGTATTCACTCCCTAAAATCAACTTTGTAGAGCCACCTTTTGTTGCAATTACAGCTGCAAGTCTCTTGGGGTGTGCCTCTTAGCTTAGCACATCTAGCCACTGGGATTTTTGCCCATTCCTCAAGGCAAAACTGCTCCAACTCCTTCAAGTTAGATGGGTTGCGTTGGTGTACAGCAATCTTCAAGTTATGCCACAGATTCTCAATTGGATTGAGGTCTGGGCTTTGATTAGGTCATTCTAAGACATTTAAATGCTTCCCTTTAAACCACTCCAGTGTAGCTTCAGCAGTATGTTTAGGGTCATTGTCCTGCTGGGACGTGAACCTTTGTTCTAGTCTCAAACCTCTGGCTGACTCAAGCAGGTTTTCCTCCAGAATTGGCTGTATTTAGTGCCATCCATCTTTCCTTCAGTCCTGCCCAGGTCCTGCAGATGAAAAATATCCCCTCAACATGATGCTGCCACCACCATGCTTCACTGTAGGAATGGTGTTCTCAGGGTGTTGGGTTTGCGCCACACGTGACATTTCCCATGATGGCCAAAAATATCAATTTTAGTCTCATTTGACCAGAGAATCTTCTTCCATGTGTTTGGGGAGTCTGCCACATGCTGCTGGGCAAACTCCAAATGTGATTTTTTTTTTTTTTAAGCAATGACTGTTTTCTGGCCACTCTTCCATAAAGCCCCACTCTGTGGAGTGTACGGTTTAAAGTGCTCCTATGGACAGATACTCCCATCTCCGCTGTGGATCTTTGCAGCTCCTTCAATGTTATTGTCTTTGTTGCATCTCTGATTAACGCCCTCC
Organism: Neoarius graeffei; assembly: GCF_027579695.1. Classification (NCBI taxonomy): domain Eukaryota; kingdom Metazoa; phylum Chordata; class Actinopteri; order Siluriformes; family Ariidae; genus Neoarius; species Neoarius graeffei. The sequence goes on from NC_083585.1 coordinate 24,529,878, forward strand.
TTGCCCGGTCTGTGAGTTTTGGTGGGCGGCCTTCTCGTCAGGTTTGTAGTGGTACCATGTTCTTTCCATTTTGCTATAATGGATTTAATGGTGCTCACTGGGATATTCAAAGTTTGGGATATTTTTTATAACCCAACCCTGATCCATACTTCTCCACAATTTTGTCTCTGACCTGTTTGGAGGCTCCTTGGTTCTCATGTTGCTTGCTTAGTCGTGTTGCAGAGTCAGGGTCCTTCCAGAACAGGTTGATTTATACAGACAGCATGTGACAGATCATGTGACATTTTGATTCCATACAGGTGGATCCTAATAAACTAATTATGTGACTTGTGACGTGAATTGGTTGGAACAGCTCTTATTCAGGGTTTTATATGAAAGGGAGTGAATACCTATGCACACTCCAGATTTGTTTTTGTCACAATAAAACAACAATTTGCACCTTTAAAGTGGTAGACATGTTGTGCAGGTCAAATGGTGCTCTCACCCCCCAAAAAAAATCCATTTTAATTCTCGCTTGTAATACAACAAAACAGGACAAACACCAAGGGGGATGAATACTTTTGTAAGACACTGTATATTTTTATAGTTTTCGACCTGTTTAGCCAGTCATTTGAACTGAATCAGTTTAATTCTAAGGGCCTCAATAATTCAAAAACAATCATGTGTACAGTAAATAATTGGACTGTCTATTGGTGCAAAGTTTAGGAATAGGCAAAAGATTATTGAACAAACCTAATCTAACAATTTAAACATTACTTATCATATAAATCTGTAATGATGGAGTTAATGGAATTAATTTGATTGGTTAAAGGGTTGAACACATTTAAGGACCTATGCATTTAGGTAAAAAGAAAACAGTGTCAATGTTATGATGTGCTTCTTGCAGTGGGCCACTGTCATCCCAGCATCACTCAGGCTGCGGCAGCTCAAATGGAGCTTCTTAATACAAACACCAGGTTTCTACATGATTATATAGTGCAGTATGCTGAGCGCCTTGCAGCCACTCTACCCAAGAAGCTCTGTGTCTTCTACTTTGTCAACTCGGGGTAAGAGCTTTGTTCAATTATTGTAGTTTTACTGTAGTAAACACGTCACTATACAGCATATGGAGAACCACAACACGGTAACAGATTTAAATATTTCTGTTTCTGTAGTTCAGAAGCGAATGATCTCGCCTTGCGGCTGGCCCGTCAGTACACCCAGCATGAGGATGTTATAGTTCTAGACCAGTAAGAACTTTAAATATTATAAGGCCAAATTGGTTAAAGACAAGGGATCACCTTGATTTTCATGAGATTGAGTCTATGTTGCCATTTTCTTCCTCTGAAGTGCATATCATGGCCACCTTACTAGTCTTATTGACATCAGTCCTTACAAGTTCCGGAAGCTAGCAACCCAAAAAGAGTGGGTTCATGTGGTGAGTAAGAAACATTAACACCACAGAATTTTCTACATTGTTCTTAGCAACAGTTTAAACTGGTTTGATTCATGCAGGCACCAATCCCTGATACCTACAGAGGTCTTTACCGTGCAGATCATCCCAACCCAGCGGAAGCCTATGCAGATACTGTGAAGAGTCTGATTGATGAAGTACATAAGAAAGGACGCAAGGTATTCTGTGTTGTGTTTAAAGATTTCTGAGAAAATCATAAATTTGTCTGGCGTATGTATTCTTATTTGCTTATCTTTTTTAAAATATATTATAGATTTCGGCTTTCTTTGTAGAGTCCTTACCCAGTGTTGCTGGACAGATCATCTTGCCACCTGGATACTTTGAAAAAGTTGCACAGTAGGTATTCTCATTTTGTTGGGTAAACTCACAATGCATTATTTCACATGTCCATACAGTACACATGTGACATATGATATATCGGGATATTTAACGCTTATTTTTGTCACTGGGACACTTCAAAATATTCTATTTCCGAAGTGTAGTCGACACTGCTACTGTAGTCTCACTCAGTATAAAGTAAATCATACTACTTTGGGCGTACTGATTGAAGTAACTGGGCAAATAAATGCATTTTTTACAGATATATCCGGGCTGCAGGAGGTGTTTTTGTAGCTGATGAAATTCAGACTGGCTTTGGCCGTGTGGGAAGCCACTTCTGGGCTTTTCAGCTCCAAGGCAAAGACTTCTGCCCTGACATTGTGACTTTGGGCAAACCAATGGGCAATGGGCATCCTTTGGCATGTGTGGTTACCACAGAGGAGATAGCTGGTGCCTTTACGTCCAATGGAGTGGAATATTTCAACACTGTGAGAGGCTCTTATATTGTTCCATATTTATTTCATTTTATTTGCATTGTTTCTTCTTGTATTGCTCTGAAAATTGAGCAGGAGTTTCACCAAGCAAGTTTCCAGAGCCATACTTTGTCTTATATATACAGTGGTGCTTGAAAGTTTGTGAACCCTTTAGAATTTTCTACATTTCTGCATAAATTGACCTGAAACATCAGATTTTCACACAAGTCCTCAAAGTAGATAAAGAGAACCCAGTTAAACAAACGAGACAAAAATATTATACTTGGTCATTTAGTTATTGAGGATAGTGAGCCAATATTACATATCTGTGAGTGGCAAAAGTATGTGAACCTTTGCTTTCAGTATCTGGTGTGACCCCCTTGTGCAGCAATAACTGCAACTAAACATGTCCGGTAACTGTTGATCAGTCCTGCACACCGGCTTGGAGGAATTTTAGCCCATTCCTCTGTACAGAACAGCTTCAACTCTGGGATGTTGATGAGTTTCCTCACATGAACTGCTCGCTTCAGGTCCTTTCACAACATTTCGATTGGATTAAGGTCAGGACTTTGACTTGGCCATTCCAAAGCATTCACTTTATTCTTCTTTAACCATTCTTTGGTAGAACGACTTGTGTGCTTAGGGTCATTGTCTTGCTGCATGATCCACCTTCTCTTGAGATTCAGTTCATGGACAGATGTCCTGACATTTTCCTTTAGAATTCGCTGGTATAATTCAGAATTCATTGTTCCATCAATGATGGCAAGCCGTCCTGGCCCAGATGCAGCAAAACAGGACAAACTGTGACACTACCACCACCATGTTTCACAGATGGGATAAGGTTCTTATGCTGGAGTGCAGTGTTTTCCTTTCTTCAAACATAACGCTTCTCATTTAAACCAAAAAGTTCTATTTTGGTCTCCTCCGTCCACAAAACCTTTTTCCAATAACCTTCTGGCTTGTCCACATGATCTTTAGCAAACTGCAGATGAGCAGCAGTGTTCTTTTTGGAGAGCAGTGGCTTTCTCCTTGCAACCCTGCCATACACACCATTGTTGTTCAGTGTTCTCCTGATGGTGGACTCATGAACATTAACATTAGCCAATGTGAGTGAGGCCTTCAGTTGCTTAGAAGTTACCCTGGGGTCCATTGTGACCTCGCCGACTATTACACGCCTTGCTCTTGGAGTGATCTTTGTTGGTCGACCACTCCTGGGGAGGGTAACAATGGTCTTGAATTTCCTCCATTTGTACACAATCTGTCTGACTGTGGATTGGTGGAGTCCAAACTCTTTAGAGATGGTTTTGTAACCTTTTCCAGCCTGATGAGCATCAACAACGCTTTTTCTGAGGTCCTCAGAAATCTCCTTTGTTTGTGCCATGATACACTTCCACAAACGTGTTGTGAAGATCAGACTTTGATAGATCCCTGTTCTTTACATAAAACAGGGTGCCCACTCACACCTGATTGCCATCCCATTGACTGACTCGAATTTCACCTTCAAATTAACTGCTAATCCTAGAGGTTCACATACTTTTGCCACTCACAGATATGTAATATTGGATCATTTTCCTCAATAAATAAATAAATGACCAAGTATAATATTTTCATCTCCTTTGTTTAACTGGGTTCTCTTTATCTACTTTTCAGACTTGTGTGAAAATCTGATGTTGTTTTAGGTCATATTTATGCAGAAATATAAAAAATTCTAAAGGGTTCACAAACTTTCAAGCACCACTGTAGGTACAGATACAGTCAGAAGTTTACATGTACATAAATAACTTGTGCACCATTTTTTTTTCTGTTAAAGACGTATGTTGTGCAATCATCCTGCCACCGAATACATACTGTTCAAAGAATTAATTGAAAGCCCAGTAGGGCCATGACATTCATGTCCATGATGATATTCATGTCCATGTATGTAAACTTATTTTCAATGCAGTTTGGTGGAAACCCAGTGTCTTGTGCAATTGGCCTCGCAGTACTCGATGTGATTGAGAAAGAGGGCCTAAGAAGTAATGCAGTCCGTGTTGGAAATCATTTGATGAAGCTTCTTCGAGAGCTCCAAGCTACACACCCAATTATTGGAGATGTCCGGTTTGTACATATAACCAATAATACCATCACTGAGATGCTTTTACTGTAGTTACATTACCACTGTGCATCATTGATTACAAGACATATGCAACACCTTACATTAGTCTTAAAGTGCTGATGACACGAACATGACTCTATGCAATTTCTTAAATAAACTATACAACATGGCAAACATGTTAGATTTCTGTTATAATTACGTGAAAAGAAGCTGTTGTTACGCGAATATCCAACTTTCAATTGCACAGCGCAAGAAAACTGGGTCCATGGCTCGCGGCCATGCTGTGACGTCAGCGGAAGAACACGCTGCGGTTCACTGGCTGTTCTACTCAATGGAAATGGCGCATGAAAACGCCGGTGAACTTTCTAGTGTTAGCTCTTCAACAACCAAATACTGGTACTTTAAGCAGTGATCATGATGGCATGATTTTATCTGATTTTAAATAAATGAGATTGATAATAATGTGAATGTTCACAACTAGTACATACAAACTCTGCAGCTTCTGATTCAGCAGCTGCGTCATACTCCGCAAAAACATCAGCAAGAACCTACAATATAAATGGAAATGCAATACACTAAGCTCAAATGACTTTTGGAAAGTATAATTTCTAAATTTTTTCTACATATTCTTGAAGTCGGTCATCGGGGTACTTGCTACCGTTCCCTAACAACGCATGGCAAAGGGTAAAGTGTAGTGTTGCTACGAGTACTTGCTAAAGCCTCCGGTGGAAGATCCTCGATGTGCTGATAAGACATACAGTTCTATAGAACACACAAGTGTCACGATAATCACAAAACAGATGCAAATTGTTAAAATACCTAATTTTTAAGCAATCATGTATTGATCTCTTCCGAATAGAATCTATGATAGCCTACCCTCTTTACCCTTTGCCTCTCGTTGCTAGGCGGCAGTTACATGAAAGCCGCAAGCTTTCACAAGCAAATACATGACTGATATCACGACGACTTTATGATTACATTTATGATTATCATGAATGTGTACTCTATGATGTGTACTCTATGAGCGCTCTGGAGCGAGTCACTTCCAAGATGGCCGCGCAGACCGCAGTGTTACAGTACTATTTTTAGCATCATGTCGGAGCACTCTATAGCTCTACGAACCTTTATCTTATGTCGTTTCTCAACACGTTCTGACAGGAGGACTGTCTTTGGAGGAGTCGCCTTGTCCCAGGCGACTGCTGGATCCGGCATAGCTACTAGTAGACCCCCTCCGGAATACTGTAGGCACTGCTGATGGCAGCAACACACGTTTGTGCTGAACTGAACACCCGAGAGATTCCTTTAAGCTGGGAAGGGTGTCAAAACAATCCAAATCGAAGTGTTCAGAGCACACGGATGTTGGTGAGGGCTCCCACTTGTCACGAGTGTGCCTGACTTGCCTCACCCACTTCGCATGCAGCTCGGGATCTCTGGGAAACTTGAATAAACTTACCCCATCCTTGTGGGTTTTGGAGCAAAAGCCAGCAACACAACGCGAAGGCATAATAACTATATATATATATAAAAAATGTATAATAATGTCTAATAAAAATACTAATAATGATAAACTGAACACCTGTCGCATCAACAACAAACTGGTAAGTTAGGAGGAAGGTTCTTTCGCTGACGTCATATAGCTCCTCCTCCTCTTTCGTCTCCTGGGTGCTGCAGCCCTGTCAAATTTGCCCAAATAGCCGCGTTTTTTATCATAACTTGTAAAATAGGCGCCTTCGTGAATTAATATATGGATCATCGGGAATTACTTTTTATGTTATAAAACATCGCCAAAGATGTCAAAAACGTGTCATCAGCACTTTAAGTGTCTTGCACATTTGAACAGGTTTTCTTCTAGGATTGCCTTGTATGTGGTTGCATCCATCTTTCCCTTAACCATGACTAGTTTTCCAGTCCCTGCTGAGCCCCACACCATGATGTTCCCACCATCACTGTAGCAATGGTGTTCTCAGGGTTATGAGCACTAAAGTTTTTGTGCCAAGGCCAAAAAGCTCCATTTTGGTTTTAACACACCAGAGAACACATTTTCCTCATGTTTGGTGAGCCTCCAACATGTCTTTTGGCCATCTCCAAGCACCTAATCATTTTCTCTTCATCACTCTTCCATAAAGTCCAGTTTTGTGGAGCTTCCAGACTATGGTTGTCTTGTGGCCTGCTTCTCCAGTCTGGCCTGTGGATCTCTCCAGCTTTTTCAGAGCTACCCCTGGCCTCTTGATTGCTTTTGTAACTAATGTCCTCCTTATGTCCTCCTCTAAAAAAGCTTTTATTTATTTAATGGTACTCCATGGATTGAGATTTTTTTTCCTATACAAACTCCCAGAATTTTGCCCTTTACTTATTTACAGTACTGTTCGTTTGTCTTCATAATGCTGTTTGTTCACGTATGTTCTTTAAGAAACAGAGACCTTTCAGGAATAGGTGTATTTAGTATAAATACAGAGGTGATTATAGGAAATGGTGCACGCTGATTGGTCGAGAGATTCAGACAATTTCTCGATAATCACCTTGAGCAACTTGGCAAAATGGTAGCCAAATGGTCACCGTAATTGAGGAAGAATTACAAATTATGAAAAAATGCTGTTCCAAAAAGCACTAAAGATGCTACAAAGTTTGGTCTAAAACTATTCAAAGGTAAGGTGGAATTGTAATTTATTTTATCTATTTTAAAACAAAGTATTTTATGCAAGTTGGCATAGATAAGTGACACAACCCTGCATGCATTACATTTGCGTGCCAGTTTTGAAAATTAAAACAAGATCAACTGTGAGCTACTGCTCACTTGCGTATTCCCCTGCTCTTGCTTATATCAGAATGCAAGCAATCAAAGGAATAGGACACTTATTATGAATGCTGACTTCAACAAATAATTAACCCTGAAACAAGTAAAGAGCAGTGTCCTCCCCAAGGATTTCAAATAGCATCCTGGTCAAATGTCATTTTGAAATAGCATTTTGCTTCTTGAAAAATAGCGTCAAACTACACACTAGATGTTTTGTAAATACATTCAGTCAGTAAACAGGAAGTTGATGTGCGGCAGACCTGAAAACGGTATACACGGTGTAGAACCCCAAGGTAAAGCTTGGTACCAAATATCAAGCAGTTGTGATTTGTAGTTGCAGAGAAAAGTGTTATGAAAATTTTGTAAATCCACGCTATACATGTTTTGTAAATACATTGTCAGTAAACAGGAAGTTGATGTGCGACAGACTTGAAAACGGTATACATGGTATAGAACCCCAAGCTGAAGCTCAGTACCAAGTGGCTATGATTTGTGGTTGCTGAGAAAAAGGGTGTTACTGATGGACGGACAGAGGTAAACCAGTATCCCCCCCACCCCCCGGAGCGGGGGTATAATAATTAATAATATTTTTAATACTTTTTTTTTTAAATAATCGCCTGTGCATTTATACTAAAACAATTATCCGCCTCAGACTCAGTGAACATTGGTGAATAATAACCTCGACTTCATTTCAGTTATTATTCATTGATATTCACCTCGCCTTTGGCAATTAATTGTTAGCTATATACACACACATCACCAGCTTTATTATCATGGGTTGTTTTGTTTAGACCCAATCCCAATGAAGTCCTTTTCAGTTTGTTATAACACTGAAATATGAAAAAGTTCAACAGAGTGAATATTTATGCAAGGCACTGTCCAAGAGCATGCACAGTAAAGCTGAAATCTCATTTTAAAATTTAGTGCAAAATTTGAGCTCAGCTAATGCTTATAAATGAATAAATAAATATATAATCCTAATATCCTCTGCAGCGGTGTAGGTCTCTTTGTGGGCTTTGAACTGGTTAAAGACAGGGTGCTTTTAACACCAGCAACAGAAGAAGCAGCACTGCTTATTAGGAGGTGAGAAATACCAAGACATGAGACAAAGCTGTTATCGTTATTAATGTTCACTCAACACTGATCTTGATCTGAAAGCCTTTGCTGTCACTTTATTTCCTCAGGCTGAAAGAAAAACATATATGCTTGAGCACAGATGGACCAGGAGAGAACGTCATCAAGTTTAAACCCCCCATGTGTTTCAGCATGCAGGATGCTGAAAGGGTCACTGAACAAATCGATCGCATTCTCACAGGTGAGAAACTCAGGACTGATCTGGCATATCAATCCAGTTTTATATTTAATATAATACATAAATATGATCTATTGCAATATAATATTGTTTTTTTTAACATTGTACAAAATATGACTCAAACTAAATACAACCCCGATTCCAAAAAAGTTGGGACAAAGTACAAATTGTAAATAAAAACAGAATGCAATAATTTACAAATCTCAAAAACTGATATTGTATTCACAATAGAACTTATGGCCCTTTTCCACTACCCTTTTTCAGCTCGCTTCAGCCCGACACGGCTCGCGTTTCGACTACCAAAAACCAGCACGACTCAGCTCGTTTCAGCCCTGCTTAGCCCCTAAAACTCGCACCGTTTTGGAGTGGGGCTGAAGTGAGCCAAACCGTGCCGACTGAGGTTGGGGGCGTGAGCAGACACTCCCCTGTGCACTGATTGGTGAGGAGGAGTGTCCTCACATGCCCACACACGCCCCGCGAGCGCGCTGGGATCTGTAAACACCGTAAACCCGGAAGAAGAAGAATTACGAGAATTTCTGAAGCCTTATGCGCCTCGCCTCATCTATACGCTCTTGCCAGTATTTGTTGGCGTTGTCGGTGACAACAAGCCACAGCACCAAGACCAGCAACACTAACGACTCCATGTCCTCCATGTTTATTGTTTACTATTCGGGTCGTGAGACTACCGCTTAAAAGATCACTGAATCAGTGACATACAGAGCATCGTGGACGAGTTCGCGGAGCGCAAGGCTCGTCGTATGCCCTTCAAATAATGCGCGCAGTAGGCTATTGATGTTTTATTATGAGCCATGTACAGTATGTCGCCTAATGTTTTTTTGTTTCTGAGTTACATGTTCGTTTGAAGGACTTAATGTACAAAATAACATAGTTGCACCCCGTAGTGTTGAAATTGGTAAACACAGTGCATTCAGTGAGGTTTGCACCGCCCTCCTTTTATTTTTGACTCTTCCTGTCACCACTCTGAGCGCTCATTCGTATGCCCTTCAAATAATGTGCGCAGTATAGGCTATTGATGTTTTATTATGAGCCATGTACAGTATCCTAATGTTTTTTGTTTCTGAGTTACATGTTCGTTTGAAGGACTAGATGTACTAAATAACATAGTTGCACCCGGTAGTGTTGAAATTGGTAAACACCGCAGTTGCGGACATTTTGTAGCCTAAAATGATGTTATGATAAGCTTTAATAAAGGGCCCGGTCATTTGCCCCGCCCCCGGCCCGGCTCTGACTTGTTCCGCCACTGTCACTGATGTCACTGTTTGCGCTGCTTAACGACATCACGTGACGTCCACCCACTTTCACTAACTCCACCCAATGTGTCCACCCACTTCCAGCCAGCACGGTTCAGCGCGGTTGTAGTCGAAATGCAACTCCAACAGCCCCGCTCAGCTCGACTCGGCACGGCACGGCTCAGCCGCGTTTGTAGTGGAAAAGCGGCAATAGACAACATATCAAATGTCGAAAGTGAGACATTTTGAAATTTTATGCCAAATATTTGCTCATTTGAAATTTCATGGACAGCAACACATCTCAAAAAAGTTGGGACAGGGGCAATAAGAGGCTGGAAAAGTTAAAGGTACAAAAAAGGAACAGCTGGAGGACCAAATTGCAACTCATTAGGTCAATTGGCAATAGGTCATTAACATGACTGGGTATTAAAAGAGCATCTTGGAGTGGCAGCGGCTCTCAGAAGTAAAGATGGGAAGAGGATCACCAATCCCCCTAATTCTGCGCCGACAAATAGTGGAGCAATATCAGAAAGGAGTTCGACAGTGTAAAACTGCAAAGAGTTTGAACATATCATCATCTACAGTGCATAATATCATCAAAAGATTCAGAGACTCTGGAAGAATCTCTGTGCGTAAGGGTCAAGGCTGGAAAGCCATACTGGGTGCCTGTGATCTTCGGGCCCTTAGACGGCACTGCATCACATACAGGCATGCTTCTGTATTGGAAATCACAAAATGGGCTCAGGAATATTTCCAGAGAACATTATCTGTGAACACAATTCACCGTGCCATCCGCCATTGCCAGCTAAAAGTCTATAGTTCAAAGAAGAAGCCGTATCTAAACGTGATCCAGAAGCGCAGACGTCTTCTCTGGGCCAAGGCTCATTTAAAATGGACTGTGGCAAAGTGGAAAACTGTTCTGTGGTCAGACGAATCAAAATTTGAAGTTCTTTATGGAAATCAGGGACGCCGTGTCATTCGGACTAAAGAGGAGAAGGACGACCCAAGTTGTTATCAGCGCTCAGTTCAGAAGCCTGCATCTCTGATGGTATGGGGTTACATTAGTGCATGTGGCATGGGCAGCTTACACATCTGGAAAGACACCATCAATGCTGAAAGGTATATCCAGGTTCTAGAGCAACATATGCTCCCATCCAGACGACGTCTCTTTCAGGGAAGACCTTGCATTTTCTAACATGACAATGCCAAACCACATACTGCATCAATTACAGCATCATGGCTGCGTAGAAGAAGGGTCCGGGTACTGAACTGGCCAGCCTGCAGTCCAGATCTTTCACCCATAGAAAACATTTGGCGCATCATAAAACGGAAGATACGACAAAAAAGACCCAAGACAGTTGAGCAACTAGAATCCTACATTAGACAAGAATGGGTTAACATTCCTATCCCTAAACTTGAGCAACTTGTCTCCTCAGTCCCCAGATGTTTACAGACTGTTGTAAAGAGAAAAGGGGATGTCTCACAGTAGTAAACATGGCCTTGTCCCAACTTTTTTGAGATGTGTTGTTGTCATGAAATTTAAAATCACCTAATTTTTCTCTTTAAATGATGCATTTTCTCAGTTTAAACATTTGATATGTCATCTATGTTCTATTCTGAATAAAATATGGAATTTGGAAACTTCCACATCATTGCATTCCGTTTTTATTTACAATTTGTACTTTGTCCCAACTTTTTTGGAATCGGGGTTGTATTACATTTTGTTAATTTGTTATTCAAATTAACAAAATGCCATTTACAGAAATTGAAGGTGGCCTTTAAGACCTGGACACCAGAAACAATCATGGTTAGTAGAAAAATGAAAGAAAGCAATTAAGTGTATGTTTACATTGCATTTGTATGTTTAGATTGCCTGAAACCTTATTGAAAATGTCCAACCTTTAAAAAAAAATCATTTTCTCCCACAGAACAATGAACAAACAGAGGAGTCAGAAGAAGAAACAAGGAAGAACACTAATCATATGAAAATTGAAATATTTTAAGAGGAAACACTTGTTTACTATATACATATGTAAATCTAAACATGTGTATCGTTTATAATATACATAGACTTATGAAACATGATCTGTAGAAATAAGAGGAAAACTTTGAATTAAGAGTGATTTGAGTAATTTGCTTTAACCAAACACACACACACACACACACACACACACACACACACACACACACACACACACACACACACACACAGACAGTGTGTGTCTGTCAGTGTTCTAAACACCACAGAAATGGACTCGTGGTCATCAGGGAATTTTATACCGTATGTTAACAATACTAAAGTGCATATTCTAAAGCTTTTTACAAAGTGAAAATCAAGCATAGCTATTCAAGTGTTACATTGTAATGTGTGTATCAGTGAACTTCTTAATCACACATAAATGACTAATGTATGTTATCAATTCATTCATAATAAATATTTTTATTTGATGCATTAAGGCAGCTTTTCTATTTTCCAATACACAGCATCAGCTTTGTGGTTTCAACAGGATGCAGTTTGCTTGGTGTGTTTTTAGAGATGAACCATCCAGTGATTTATTGGGGTCAGTTCACAACCCTTTATACAAAATTGTCTTGTATTGAATCTGAAACCTGCAAGAAAAGCATTGTATATATAAACCAATGATGGTGATTAAGAAGCTGCTGTGTTCATCTATTGCTACCATTAATTGTGGTGTCTGAAAAGTCAGGAACCAAATGTGAAAGTAAAACTACATATACGTAAGTTTACATGTTTTTGCAGATTTTGATCAACATGTTCCCATTGGTTCCGGACTTCTCAAACATCTATCCTTTAATCAAGCATTAGTGGATAACATCTATTTTTACTGTTGTAACAGTAATACCCAATTCTATCTCCGTATGAGTGCGCTTAGAATGTTAAAATCGGGATGATGAATATTTTTCAGTTAAATGAAAACAAATCAGATCTCATTCTCTTTGGCTCATTCAAACTTACTAATAATTTATTAAATCACTTCAAGAAGTTGATTCTTGAGTTGAACTGATGAAAGAAAGAAAGCACAACTTTATTCATCACACATTTGTGAAATTCCTCTCTGCATTTAACCCATCTGAAGCAGTGAACATGCACACACGCACGTGAGTAATGAGTACACACACATACCCAGAGCAGTGGGCAGCCATGCTAACAGCGCCCGGGGAGCAGTTGGGAGTTAGGTGCCTCGCTCGAGGGCACCTCAGCCAAAGGCCATCCCATATTAACCTTTGGACTGTGGGGGAAACCGGAGGAAACCCACGCAGACACGGGGAGAACATGCAAACTCCACACAGAAAGGCCCCCGCCGGCCGCTAGGCTCAAACCCAGAACCTTCTTGCTTTGAGGCGACCGTGCTAACCACTACACCACCAACCCATAGGTGAAGAATCTTGGGGCCAGATTTACTAAGCCAGTTCTGCAGGTAATCTTCAAACAGTGCACAAATTAATGAACACACATGCAGTCAGCTCATTTTAATAATGACTATTAGTATGAATACACAGGTGATTATAGAAAATCGTACATGCTGATTGGTTGGAGAATTCGGACAATTTCTCGATAATCACCTCAAAAGTGACTCGGCAAAACGGCGGCCAATCGTTTGGTCACCGTAAGTGAGGAAGAATTACAAATTATGAAAGAAAATGCTGTTCCTAAAAGCACTAAAAAGATGCTTAACTACTTAAATCTATTCAAAAGGTAAGCTGGAATTGTGATTTATTTGATCTATTTCAAAGCCAAGTATTTTATGCGACTCGGCATAGATAAGTGACAAGTCTGTGCCGCGCCTTTATTACATTTGCATGCCGCTTTTGAAGTTTGAAAAAAATTTTCAATACGATTTTTTAAAATAAAATCACTTGTGTGTTTATACTAAAGCAATTATCCGCCTCAGGCTCAATGAATATCAATGAATAATAACCTTGACTTCGTCTCCATTATTATTCACCGATATTCACTTCACCTTTGGCAAATAATTGTTAAATGCAGTCTACCAAGAGCAGTGCAAATTTGTGTAGGCTCGCAAACAGGTGCAGAACAATGTGCCTTGGCAATCAAGATGTTCTAATAACGTCTTCCTCTGGCTTTCCAAATAAATGAACACAAGTGAAGCAAATTCTGTTCCTTCTAGCACGTTCTTTTTTGCGCCTCATTCCTGAGTGTGCAGCGGGACTTTTGCAAGCATGTAAATTATATTTTGAAGAGAAAATATTAATCTGAGCAAACAAAAATCTATTCTATGAGTGCTCAACTCACTCAGTCTATGCACTGGCAGATACCTGTGCATTCATTCAGAGTGTCTCTCTTGCTCTCTCAACATCTCTGCAAAATTAAGATGTGCTTTTTTTTGGTGTTAAATAATATTGCAATTAGTAGCAGTGATTTGACTACTGAAAACCTTAGTAAATCGCATTGTATGATTAATTAAAATATTCTCCTCTGCCAAATTCTGTTGTCTGAAAGGGAAACTCATACAAATACATATGCAATGAGGCCAGACGCAAAAGTAACTTTGTCCACACCTTTCCATCGCTAAATTTTTACTGTGCATCTTTAGTAAATCCTGACAGCAGTTTTTTAATGCCAAAAGAGGGTTTGCACTGGTGCAAATTGTCAGTAAATCTGGCCAATCAACCAATCAACTGGATTAATCATTTATTTTATTGTAATTCATTGTATTTTGGCATCAGTCAATTACTTGTGAGATTATTCAACACCACCATAAAAACAGACTACATCACCCTGGGTTTATAGTCCTTGCACTGACCATTACAGGGTCCAGTTTCAGGTTTTACTACATGTTTAAGTGCTCTAGCTCCCCCTACATTCCTGAGGTACTGTGCCATTACTCATACATATTGGAAGTCTTCTTATGGAAAATGGTTTAATTTCATGCCTTGACTAATATGTTAATCATGTATCTATTAGTTATTTATCATCAGTTAATCTTTCATTATATTCCGTCATTACGGATTTATGTTGGTAAGCAGAAGCCGAGTGCATCTGCTCCTTGCTCCTTGTCTAGGCTTGTGTGTAAGAAAGCTGCATGAAGTCCTTGTAGACCTGATTTAAGGCATAGTGGGAGGCCTACTCCACCAAGATTGATTTAAGACACCTATGAAATACGAGGTTGCGGTCATGTATGACGAACAGAATCAGCTTGTGAGTGGAAGTTGAAATGAAGTAATTCTCACAGTCCTAATGTGAACAGACCTAGATTTTTTTCATATACAGTGGATATAAAAAGTCTACACACACCGTTAAAATGATAGGTTTGATGTAAAAAAAAATATATAGATACCACGATAAATAATTTCAAAACTTTTCCCAGCTTTAATGTGACCTATAACCTGTACAATTCAATTGAAAAACAAACAAATCTGTTAGGGGGGAAAACATAAAAAAAAGTATAATAAGCTGGTTGCATAAGTGTGCACACCTTTAAACTAATACTTTGTTGAAGGGTAATTCTGCCCCAAATCACCAGATTTAGAAAAATGTTCGCCACTGACCATCTCAGATTTGCTTCATACTTTCTGGAAATGTTGTCAGTGTGCCCAATAAATAGTGTACAAAATTTTAGGCTTGTACCTTCATTAGTTTCTGAGATATAGGGGCTTAAAAAAGGGGGCGTGGCCCCAATTTCACTGTTGAAACACGTGCTACAGAAAACGAACCTAACTTCCATAAGTCATTACTTTTAAATTATTCATGCAAGATACATGAAATTTTCAAGGATTGTTCTTCAATGCCAGACGCCTTTAAATACTAAAATAGAAAGTTCACAGTTCAATATTTGCCAAGTTATGGCTTGCTGAAAATCATAAAAAATGTCTTCTATCGTGCTTTGGAGCAACTTTGACGCCCCATATCTCCACATTAAAGTAAACCAGATCTTTCAAATTTTCTTATTTATTACTCATGTTATAGTACTCTTTAGGCAACTAGGTATGTGTTCAAAAGAATTCAAACTTTCTGATTTATTAGGCTTAAAAAAAAAAACATTTTGCACCTATAATTCAAATGCATATTACAAACGTATGACAAGGTCTACCATAAAAACAATTATACCACTGGAAAGAGCTTGTTTTGATTAGCAAATGCACAAAATATAAAGTTGGTATCCTAAACCAAAATATAAATATTAAGGTATCAAGTACGGCATGTTTTACGATAGACGGAAATGCTGTTTTAAGGCATATAATCTACTTGGATGCATCAAAACTGAAAAACCACAAAATTCATGAGGATTTTTATCACTATCCCTTAGAAATACATATTTGAGCTTCCATTTGCCAGCCAGATACATCCCCAGCTGAAAAAGGTCATTTACTTCAGTGACGAATCAGCAGCCCAATACAAAAACTATAAAAATTTCACAAATCTAATAAAGCATGCAGGCAATTTTGGACTTTTGGCAAAATGGCATTTCTTTGCCACTTCTCATGGTAAATCACCCTGTGATGGTATTGGAGGCACTGTAAAGCGGTCAGCAGCTCGAGCTAGCTTACAGGCAGTCATGAGTGGTCACATACTAACCCCATCTGATCTGTTTTTGTGGGCAGAAAAACATATCAAGAACATCCATTTCATCTGGGTTGGTACAGGGGAAGTTATGGAGAGTGGTAAAGCCTTGGAGACAAGATTTTCAAGGTCAGCTACTATTCCTGGAACAAGAGACAACCACTCATTCGTTCCAATCATGTCCAACCAGCTGCAGGTCAGCAGGGTGTCAGGTGGTCCTAGCTTCATTGTGGATATGAGTGGGAATCGGCCACAAGTAATGCATAAAACCCCTGTTAAATCAGCAGTCTCTCTGGCAGATACAATTCCTGGTAAATATGTTGTATATGTTTGTATGACAGACAGTGGTGGATAGACAACATTCATGCATTATCAGAGGAGGAACAAGATGTACAAGTAACATTTATGTATCCTCATGGTCCCTTCTCAGACTTGCAGCTAGCCCAGGAGAGAGGATAACTGTTGGGTCCCTCTGGTGCATGCCATGAAATTCATTGATGCCCCACTTACATCAACTGGCAGGAAGTATAAACTTCCATCTGATGTGGAAAAGCAAATCTGTTTAAGATCTTCAAATAAAGTATTTTTAAAGGTTGTTATTTTTCCTACACTGTAGGTTTGTAACTGTATTGTAATATGCCTTAAAACAGCATTTCCGTCTATAGTAAAACATGCCATACTTGATACCTTAATATTTATATTTTGGTTTAGGGTACCAACTTCATATTTTGTGCATTTGCTAATCAAAACAAGCTCTTTCCAGTGGTATAATTGTTTTTATGGTAGACCTTGTCATACATTTGGAATATGCATTTGAATTTTAGGTGCAACATTTTTTAAGCCTAGTAAATCAGAAAGTTTGAATTCTTTTGAACACATACCTAGTTGCCTAAAGAGTACTATGACATAAGTAATAAATAAGAAATTTTGAAAGATCTGGTGTGCTTTAATGTGGAGATATGGGGGGGGGGGTGTCAAAGTTGCTCCAAAGCACGACAGAAGACTTTTTTTATGATTTTTAGCAAGCCATAACTTGGCAAATATTGAACTGTGAACTTTCTATTTTAGTATTTAAAGGCGTCTGGCATTGAAGAACATCTCATTCTCATCTCATTATCTCTAGCTGCTTTATCCTGTTCTACAGGGTCGCAGGCAAGCTGGAGCCTATCCCAGCTGACTATGGGCGAAAGGCGGGGTACACCCTGGACAAGTCGCCAGGTCATCACAGGGCTGACACATAGAGACAAACAACCATTCACACTCACATTCACACCTACGGTCAATTTAGAGTCACCAGTTAACCTAACCTGCATGTCTTTGGACTGTGGGGGAAACCGGAGCACCTGGAGGAAACCCACGCGGACACGGGGAGAACATGCAAACTCCGCACAGAAAGGCCCTCGCTGGCCACAGGGCTCGAACCCGGACCTTCTTGCTGTGAGGTGACAGCGCTAACCACTACACCACCATGCCGCCCCGTATTGAAGAATAATCCTTGAAAAATTCATGTATCTTGCATGAATACTTTAAAAGTAATGACTTATGGAAGTTAGGTCTGTTTTCTGTAGCACACGTTTTAACAGTGAAATTGGGGCCACGCCCCTTTTTTAAAGCCCCTATATCTCAGAAACTAATGAAGGTACAAGCCTAAAATTTTGTACACTATTTATTGGGCACACTGACAATATTTCCAGAAAAGTATGAAGCAAATCTGAGATGGTCAGTGGCAAAGCCTCTGGTGATTTCACATGGATTGACCCTGAAGCACCTTTTGATTTAATTATAGGATTCAGTCTTTTTGGGTCGGAGTCTATCAGCCTGCCACATCTAGACTTGGGAATATTTGCCCACTCTTCCTTGCAAAAGTGCTCGAAATCTGTCAGATTGCGAGGGCATCTCTTGTGCACAGCCCTCTTCAGGTCACTCCACAGACTTTCAATTGGATTTAGGTCTGGACTCTGGCTGGGCCATTCCAAAACTTTAATTTTTTTTCTGGTGAAGCCATTCTTTTGTTGATTTCAGTGAATGCTTGGGGTCACTGTTGTGCTGAAAGATGAAATTCCTCTTCATCTTCATCTTTCTAGCAGACACCTGAAGGTTTTGGGCCAATATTGACTGGAATTTAGAACTGTTCATAATTCCCTCCAGTTTGACTAAAGCCGCTGTTCCAGCTGAAGAAAAACAACCCCAAAACATGATGCTGCCACCACCATGCTTCACTGTGGGTATGGTGTTCTTTTGGTGATGCACAGTGCACAAAACATACCTTTTGGTATTGTGGCCAAAAAGTTCAACCTTGGTTTCATCAGACCATAACACATTTTCCCATATGGTTTTGGGAGAGTTGATGTATTTTATTTATTTATTTATTTTTCAAAATTTAGCCGGACCTGGATGTTTTCCTTTGTAAGAAAAGGCTTCCATCTTGCGACCCTATCCCATAGTCCAGACATATGGAGAATACGGGAGATTGTTGTCACATGTAGCACACAACCAGTACTTGCCAGAAATTCCTGCAGCTCCTTCAGTGTTGCTGTAGGCCTCTCGGCAGCCTCCGTGAGCAGTTTTCATTTTGTCTTTTCATCAATTTTGGAGGGACATCCAGTTCTCGGTAATGTCACTGTTGTCCCATATTTTCTCCACTTCTTGATGACGGTCTTCACTGTGCTCCATGGTATAGCTAATGCCCTGGAAATGTTTTTGTACCCTTCTCCTGACTGATACCTTTCAACAATGAGATCCCTTTGATGCTTTGTAAGCTCTCTGTGAACCCTGGCTTTTGCTGGAGGATGTAACTGAGTAAATGTCTGAACTTTATTTGGGGTTAATCAGAGTCATTTTAATAGATGGCAGGTGTGAACCCAAAAAGACTGAATGCTGTAATTAAATCAAAAGGTGCTTCAACAAAGTATTAGTTTAAGGGTGTGCACACTTATGCAACCAGCTTATTGTACGTTTTTTATTTTTTATGTTTTCTCCCCTAACAGATTTGTTTGTTTTTCAATTGAATTGTACATGTTATAGGTTACATTAAAGGTGGGAAAAGTTTTGAAATTATTTATTGTGGTCTCTTTTTTTTTTTTACATCAGAAAAACCTATAATTGGGGGCGTCGTGGCTCAGGTGGATAAGGCGCCATACCATAAATCCGGGGACCCGGGTTGGATTCCGGCCCAAGGTCATTTCCCGATCCCTCCCCGTCTCTCTCTCCTGCTCATTTCCTGTCTCTACACTGTCCTATCCAATAATAAAGGTGAAAAAAGCCACAAAAAATATCTTTAAAAAAGAAAAACCTACAATTTTAGCAGGGTGTGTATACTTTTTATATCCACTGTATGTATTTCTTTTCCTGTTAATCATGCCATCATTTTTGATAGTTAATGTTAATTTTATCTTTATTTGGCCAATAAGCATGAAGTTCTTTATCTACATGTAACCAATCATGAAACACTAGCCCTGTGCAGTGAACTATTTAATTGCATGTAATAATTTGGTCATTGGAGTTCTTATCCCTGGTCTCAGCCATATTACTTTGGCTTCAAATGTCAACCATTTATACAAAATTGTCGTGTTGAATCTGGAACCTGCAAGAAAAGTATTGCACACACAAACCTATGACAATTAAGAAGGAGTCGTGTTCGTCTATTCATTCTATTCATCTGTTGCTACCAATTATGAGGAAGCCATGACCTGATGGTTAGAGAAGCAGTTTTGGGACCAAAAGGTCTTTGGTTCGATTCCCTTGACCAGCAAGAATGGCTGAAGTGCCCTTGAGCAAGGCACCTGCTCCCCAGGCTGCTCTAGGTATGTTGTACGTCACTTTGGATAAGAACGTCTGCTAAATACCATTAACGTAATGTGTCTGAAAAGTCAGGAACCAATGAAAGTAAAACTACATACCTAGTTTTAATATCAAATCAGCTCTACATCTTCAGCATTTTTCTCAGCCGCTATATCATGTTTTTGCTGATTTTATGCAACATATTCCCATTGGTTCCTGACTTTTTGGACACCCTTTATATTAATTCCTATCCTTTTATCACACATTATTGGAAAACGTAACAATAAAAATAGATATATCAATAAAGCTCAGGGGTGGGGTTCCCAAAAGTCTCTTCACGCTAACAGCATCTTAACTAGGACTAGGAGAGAGAGCATTTATTGTGCTGTTCGTGCTATCATTTAACAATGATCTTTGTGCTGCGATGCTTTTGGGAAACGTTAGGCCAGTTCTATCTCACTACAGCATCTCAATGAGTCCACTAAGAATGTTAAAACTTTGATGCGGAACATTTTTCTTCAATTAAATGAAAACAAATCGGATCTCATTCTCCTTGGCCCATCCAAATCTACTAATATTTTTTAAAATTAACTTCGAGAAGTCTATACTTGAGTCAAAATGTAGAAACCAAACCATGGGTGAAGAATCTTGGTGTTTTATTCAATTACAACCTCAGATATTAATCAGCAAATCAGCTTTCTAAAAATAAGTATTTTCTTTTATTTCATCTCATTTAGTTGTTGTGTTTTGGCATCAGTTAGGCTTCTGTCAGTCAATTGTAAGATTACTCAATGGCACCATAAAAAGAGACTACATCACCCTGGTTTTGCAGTCCTTCCACTTACCATTACAGCATCCAGTTTAAGGTTTTACTATTTTTTTTTCCCCTCAAATGCTCTATCTCCCCCTACAACTCTGAGTTATTGTGCTATTGCTCATACATCTTTGAAGTCTTCTCGCTAGGGGATATGACACGGGTGTGTTTTCTCACCTGTGTGCTGTGCAAGCTCACATCCGGAGTGATGGGTACACCTGTTCTGAAGTTCTCAAACCCATCCTTGTCGATCACAAGCAGCATGAGTGAAGTGCCGCCCTTCTTGATCAGTGCCACCACCTCCTCAAAATGCTCATGCTCAACATTCTGCCCATTCACTTTGATAATCACATCCCCCTTCCGCAGCCCTGCTCTCTCTCCAGCATGCCCAGCTTCCACCTAGCAGAGAAAAACAGGATGTCAATCTGCATCAGCATTTACAGCATTTGATCAGTGATTCTTCGGAGAAATCTAATTTGGTGTGATTGTGATATGACTAAGCTTTTAATGTATGTGAAATGAAACAGTGCATTAACATTATGGATAAAATGTTCCAAAAACAGAGGAGAACCTGGCCAACGTAGACCCTACACTCATTCTGGCTGCTCGCCAGCTTGAAGCCGAATCCTGTGTCCTCTCTGTGAAGGGTACACAGTCGAGGATGCTGCAGGTTGTTGGATGGTAGAGTTTTCGTGGGGAAACGCTCTCTTTGTGGAATGTATTCTTCATAAAACATTAGTGGGGAAAGCCCCAGCTGTAAATGGCATAACCAGGAAATTAATGCCTTTAATCAACAAACATTACAACACAGAGAGAGAAATCATAGCTATTCCACATACTGTACTGTATCTGTTAGATTTCAGCTTCAAGGTAAAGAATTTCCCTGAACAACTTCCATATTAATCTTTATAATAAACACGTGATCTTCACTGGCATTCGATATTTAATCCCATCTCATTATCTGTAGCCGCTTTATCCTGTTCTACAGGGTCGCAGGCAAGCTGGAGCCTATCCCAGCTGCCTACGGGCGAAAGGCAGGGTACACCCTGGACAAGTCGCCAGGTCATCACAGGGCTGACACATAGACACAGACAACCATTCACACTCACATTCACACCTACGGTCAATTTAGAGTCACCAGTTAACCTAACCTGCATGTCTTTGGACTGTGGGGGAACCCGGAGCACCTGGAGGAAACCCACGCGGACACGGGGAGAACATGCAAACTCCGCACAGAAAGGCCCTTGCTGGCCACGGGGCTCGAACCCGGACCTTCTTGCTGTGAGGCGACAGCGCTAACCACTACACCACCGTGCCGCCCCCTATATTTAATCTGTTATGAAATTTTCTATTTGCCTTTTTTTTTTTTAGTTGAGACCTTTTTCATTGTTTGTTGGTCTACTTCCACTGTGGTTAATGGTTTCCTACATTTCCTACAATGCCGTTCAATAATTGTAAAAGTGGGATTTAGCCCTTGCTTCATCTCTACCTAAAGACTGTGATGAAGCAGCGCTTTAATCTGTCCAACTCTCTCACCTCCTCATCTGTGCACTCAGCTAAAATGGATAACTGAAATCCAGCATTTGCAGTCTCCATCACTTCTACAGTGGATTTCTCATTAACGTGATATTAAACAATCACTGGAAAATGGTGAGTGAGAAAACAAGCCTTGGTTTTCACTGTGATGTTAGTGTAACATATAACTGTTTACTTCTCATGGGAAAAAGGAACAACATGCAAAAAAAAAAAAAAATCATACCAGAATTAATAAGCACCTCATACATACACTATATAGCCTGTACATAAGTTTCCAGATTCAGTCTCCCTTTGCTGGTATAATAACCTCCACTCTTCTGGGAAGGCTTTCCACTAGATTTTGAAGCTTGGCTGTGGGGATTTATGGTATGAAGTCAGGCACTAATGTTGGGTGAGGAGGCTGGGGTTCCAGTTCATCCCAAAGGTGTTCAGTGGGGTTGCGGTCAGGGTTCTGTGCAGGACACTCGAGTTCTTCCACAACAACCTTAACAAACCATGTCTTCACAGAGCTTGCTTTGTACACAGGGGCATTCTGAGGCTGGAGCAGGTTTGGCCTCTTAGTTCCAGTGAAGTGAAATTGTAATGCTACAGAATACAAAGACAATTGTGTCTTCAAACCTTGTGGCAGCACCACAACAGTTTAAGGAAAGCCCACATTTGGGCATTGTTGTCGTCAGGTGTCCACATACTTTTGGCCATAGAGTGTGTTTTTTTAATATATATGGTGGCACGGTGGTGTAGTGGTTAGCACTGTCACCTCACAGCAAGAAGGTCCGGGTTCGAGCCCCGTGGCCGGCGAGGGCCTTTCTGTGTGGAGTTTGCATGTTCTCCCCGTGTCCGCGTGGGTTTCCTCCGGGTGCTCCGGTTTTCCCCACAGTCCAAAGACATGCAGGTTAGGTTAACTGGTGACTCTAAATTGACCGTAGGTGTGAATGTGAATGGTTGTCTGTGTCTATGTGTCAGCCCTGTGATGACCTGGCGACTTGTCCAGGGTGTACCCCGCCTTTCGCCCGTAGTCAGCTGGGATAGGCTCCAGCTTGCCTGCGACCCTGTAGATCAGCATAAAGCGGCTAGAGATAATGAGATTTTTATATATGTATATATATATATATATATATATATATAAAAAATGTGTTTCAATTTGGAGTTTTGCTTTAGACACATTTGTAATTATTAGCCCTAGTTTACATATCTCTCCAAGTTTAATTTCCAAAGCAACATAGTCAAAAAGATCAGCAAGATCACAGGAAGAGAGCAGAATATTAATGTCTTACTAGACCACTATTCTTTGTATAGCATTGAATTTAGCCCCAAAACATGCACTACTCCACCCTTGTCTGTGAATGTATTTGCATGTGTGAATGGAAGTGTGCACACACCTTTGTGTGGAAGTCTCTGCCCTGAATAGAGATGGTAGTAAGTGTAACCTGCTGACCGCTTTGCCGTATTCTGCTGACTATGTCCTCATGCTCGGAGTTCTCCACCTGCTCTCCATTGACCGCCAGGAGTAGATCCCCATCCTCCATCCCTGCTGCCTCAGCTGGGCTGCACGGGTCAATCTCTCGCAGCAGGTGAGCTGAAGGAAGCCAAAACACATAACACACACTTCATCACTATGAGAGTTGATTCACAATGAAACATAGTGCATTCCCACCTCACATACAGTGTTCCCAGGACAGGTTCTGAATCTACTGTAACCCTGAGAAGGACAAAGCTATTACTGGAGATGAATAGATGGATTTATTTGTATGAAAGGGTACAACCCGCCTCTCGCCCATAGTCAGCTGGGATAGGCTCCAGCTTGCCTGTGACCCCGTAGAACAGGATAAGCAGCTACAGATAATGGATGGATATATATATGGATGGATGGATGGATGGATGGATGGATGGAAAGGGTACAATGGTGGGCAGCATGGTGGTGCAGTGATTAGCACTGTCACCTCATAGCCAGAAGGTTCTGGGTTTGAACATTACACCTGATGGGGGCCTTTTTTACAGAGTTTGTGTGTTCTCCCCGTGCCTGTGTGGGTTTCCTCTGGGTGTTCTGGTTTCCTCCCACAGTCCAAAGACATGCAGATTAGGTCAACTGGTTACTCTAAATTGCCCATAGATGTGACTGTGAGTGTGAATGATTGCTCATCTCTGTGACAGATTGGCGACCTGCCCAGGGTGTACGCCACCTCTTGCCTGAAGTCAGCTGGGATTGGCTCCAGCTTTCCCAGCAACCTTGAAGGATAAGTGGTGAAATGAAATCCTCATTTCATTTGAATTTGTCTAAATTTGTTCATGGGTTTAGGATCTTTTTCTTTTTTTTTTTTTACAGTAAAGTAAATAATATAAGAAAAGCAAATGAGATTAAAGGGCAGTCTTTAGAGAAAGATTATAGGTTTCTTTGGACAATTAAAAACTGTTGTTAAAACTGTACTAAATTAATTTGCAACTGATTTGGTTTCAGGCAGCACGGTGGTGTAGTGGTTAGCGCTGTCGCCTCACAGCAAGAAGGTCCGGGTTCGAGCCCCATGGCCAGTGAGGGCCTTTCTGTGCGGAGTTTGCATGTTCTCCCCATGTCCACGTGGGTTTCCTCCGGGTGCTCCGGTTTCCCCCACAGTTCAAAGACATGCAGGTTAGGTTAACTGGTGACTCTAAATTGACCGTAGGTGTGAGTGTGAATGGTTGTCTGTGTCTATGTGTCAGCCCTGTGATGACCTGGTGACTTGTCCAGAGTGTACCCCGCCTGTCGCCTGTAGTCAGCTGGGATAGGCTCCAGCTTGCCTGCGACCCTGTAGAACAGGATAAAGCGGCTGGAGATAATGAGATGAGATGATTTGGTTTCTAGGTGGGAAAAAGAAAAATATTTGAATTGTAATCTTTGAGAAATTAGATACTTGGGACCTTTAAAATCAAAAGCTACAGAGTAAACCAGAACGTCAAGGATGTAGTAACTCATCTGGCCTGCCATCAAAACAACCATGACTACCAAAACATCAAACAGAACTGAAATGTGACAGTGTGAGAGAGGACCAATCTCCATGACTAATTGTTTACAATAGGAAAATCAACAAAGGACTACATTTTATTCGCCAAAGGAAGAGCTACCCAAAAAAATCAATCAGAAATGAATTCACATGATAAATGAGAGAAGAGAGACAATTCTAGTCAGAAGAACAGTGGCACGGTGGTGTAGTGGTTAGCACTGTCAACTAACAGCAAGAAGATTCTGGGTTTGAGCTCAGCGGCTGATGGGGGCCTTTCTGTGTAGAGTTTGCATGTGCTCCCCATGTCTACGTGGGTTTCCTCCAGGTGCTCTGGTTTCCCCCACAATTCAAAGACATGCAGTTACGTTAACATGAGGCAGCTCTGGGCTGAAGTGCCCAAGAGTGGCGGCGCGCATGTACGCTGCGGCTTTGCTCTCCTATGACAAACTAAATTTCGTTGTACATTTGTGCAGTGACAATATTATGTGACAGTGACAGTATTCTATTCTTCTATAAGAAATGCTAAATTGATCTAATTACTAATTTCTTAGCAAAAAAATTACAATCAAATGACCAAGTTTGGCCCCGGTCACACCGCCCGAACTTTGCTGGAGCGTTCCTTGAATGGTAGGGAGGGGGGGCCGAATTTCGACAACGCTCGTCACCGCACACAAAATGGGAAAAAAAATCGAAAACACGGGCGTTGGCTTAGCGGTGCACTGCTGAAGCCGGCGTTGCTTTAGCGTTGGTTTAGCGGTAGCGAGCGGTAGTATAGCGGCGTTCTGCGCATGCGGGCTTTGGCTCGGCGGGGGTATAAAGTTGGTTTAGCACCAATCATAGCAAGTCTCTCAGCATCCATGGTGATACAGTTTTACTGTAACTTTGAGCAAATTCGATATAGATGAGGTCTGAACTCAACGGCAGCTCGATTCCAAATGAGCTCCTGGTCCATTTCTCCCCGTATTTATAGCCAAATTCTGGTCCCGCTCCGACACCTCTATACCAACGCCAAACCAAAGTTCATCGCTGCCATGGATAGCTGCTTCAACGCCCGACACCGTTCCAGCAACCCTGTGTCCGCTCGTAAAACGCTTACAACCGCTCCACCGAAGTTTGTGCAACGTTTAATCGCCGCCCGGGCAACGCTGGCGAAGCAGCGGTGGTCCAGCGTTCAAGATTTCTGCGTTGGCCTAGCGGACCCAAGCGTCCACGAACTTGCATCTAGCGGTGCCAAACTTTGACTGGGCGTTGGTGGAGCGGGGGTGAACTTTGCCGGGGCGGAAAATTGTCCCCTCCTCACCGCTCGCAATATTTTGTGCAGCTCAAAACTTTCGGAGTGGTAGGAGGGCCCCTCAAGAAACATCAGCGGTGGCCGAGCGTATACAGCGTTGCTTTAACGGGGGCCAACTTTTGTTAAACGGTGGTGAACGGTTACAAACGGTGATGAATTTTTTTCACCGCTCCAGGAACGCTCCAGCAAAGTTCGGGCGGTGTGACCGGGGCCTTTTGTGCAGAAGGTCTAGTTCTTTCAAATAAAACAATCAGAACTGAAATCCATTGAGAACTGAGGGAGGAGACATGATTTAACTGAAAATAAACAAATTGTTTACAACAGGAAAATCAACAAACAAACATCCAAGTTTTGTTCCTTGAGGGAAGATCTACCCAAAACATCGATCAGAACTGAAATCTGGTGAGAACTGCGAGAGGAGATACAATTCTAATGAGAAGGCCCAAAATTCGTGAAGTTGACCTAATTAGCAGTTCATTAGCACAAATTTGACAATACAATGACCAAGTGTTGTGCAGAAGGACTAGTTCTTTCAAATGAAACAATCAGAACTGAAATCCATTGAGAACTGAGGGAGGAGATACGATTTTCCTGAAAAACAAAGTTGTAAAAAATTGTTTACAACAAGAAAATCAACAAGCAAACGACCAAGTTTTGTTCCTCAAGGGAAGATCGACCCAAAACATTGATCAGAACTGGAATTGGATGAGAAATGAAAGAAGAGATAAAATTCTAGTGAGAGGCCTGGAAAATTCATTAATTTGGCCTAATTACTAACTTGTTAGCAAAAACAATTGACAAAATAATGACTAAATTCTGTGTGGAGTGATGAGTTCTTTCAAACAAAGCAATCAGAACAGAAATCCATGGAGAATTGATGGAGGAAATACGATTTATTAAATTGTGGACGACGGACACCACACTATGGCAATAGCTCATCGGCCTTATGGCCAGGTGAGCTAAAAAAGTATGGATTCTTCATGTAACAGTAACTGAATAAAACTAAACAGTATTCATTTTCACTTGTACTAAGGTTAACTAACTAACTAACTAACTAACTAACTAACTAACTAACTAACTAACTAACTAACTAACTAACTAACTAACTAACTCATCCTGATCATGGTCACAGTGTATTAGAAGCTGTCCTTCTAATAATCCGTCCTTCTGTCTTTGTATGCTTCTCTGGAACTAAGGGGCCTGGTCCAAACATGTTCCAGCATGACAATGTCCTTGTTCGTTCAAAACTGTATATAAATAAGAATTAAGATTAAATAAAAGCAAAATTAAGTTGTCATTTGTGATACTTGTGTAAGAATGCTTGTGCATACTGCAAGCCTCACCAATTTGTCCTGTAGTCAGCTTCTCTTGTCGTAAAAAGAACCCATAGCCTTGTGGTCCCTGGGTAAGGTGTAGGGTTTTTGGCCTGAAAGGCAGGTTATGCGTACTGGCAAAAGCAGGAAGGATGGACAATCTTCGGCGCGTATAGCTCTTTTCACTTCTGCTGTCTATCACCAAAATGGTCACATATTCGTCACACTTTTTAAACTGACAAGACAGAAAAAAACCCAGCAGAAGTTAGAAAGAACAGCAGCAATAGGTAAAAATCTTGATTAATACCATGCCAACCAACCATTTTCATCAGTGCAGAATGTGTAAGTTTTGAGACCATGACACCATTAATCCAGAGCAGATGATCTCCTGCCTGAACTCCTGCCCTTTCTGCTGGACCCTCACTCACTGGGCTGAGAGAATACTTTCCTCTCTCACCTGCACACACATAAAAGGCATACTTAATCTATACACTCTCAGGCAGATCAGCTCTGTATATGTGGGTTTTAAGACTGATCTCTGTCATTATTCATTCTTTCTACTGCACATGTACAAATAAATGACAATACCCTCAATGGGAATGATGCTGAGTCCCAGGCCAACGCCGGGCTCTCTGTTGATGTGGCACAAACGAGGACGTGCACAACCTTCACCTCGATGAGCTCTGGTCAGAGCCATGAAGTCTATTCCTTCACACGCAGCTGTTTCATACTCCACAGCGCTCAAGACCAACAGACACAGCTGTAGCCCAGATGCTTGCACCTTCAGCACCGCCTTAAAAAGGACACAACCAGAACTGAATTTAGCAAAACAGTACACAAATGAATCCCATTTGAATTATCCTTGCATTGTTCCCGTTTCTGTTATTCCACATGCACACAGAGAAAGCTAAAGTACTAAACTGTCCTTGTCTTTTGTACCTTTAGCATCTTTCATCTGAGAACAATGTATTTATACACAGTGTACCTTTAAAGGACAAAATCCACCCTGAATTATTAACATATATGATCTTCGATGCCACGTAATAGTTAGTCTCATCTCATTATCTCTAGCCGCTTTATCCTTCTACAGGGTCGCAGGCAAGCTGGAGCCTGTCCCAGCTGACTACGGGCGAAAGGCGGGGTACACCCTGGACAAGTCGCCAGGTCATCACAGGGCTGACACATAGACACAGACAACCATTCACACTCACATTCACACCTACGCTCAATTTAGAGTCACCAGTTAACCTAACCTGCATGTCTTTGGACTGTGGGGGAAACCGGAGCACCCCCACGCAGACACGGGGAGAACATGCAAACTCCACACAGAAAGGCCCTCGCCGGCCACGGGGCTCGAACCCGGACCTTCTTGCTGTGAGGCGACAGCGCTAACCACTACACCACCGTGCCGCCCGCAATAGTTAGTTTGTACTGAAATTGTAGCGTTTTTTTAAATTATTTAGTTTAAACTTATTTCATTAAACATGTTGATCTATTTTCACCCTAGTTAGCAGTTACCTATATTACCCACAATGCCATTTGACTACCCGTTCATAATGGTGCTAGTAGGAATGGGTTACTTGCGCTAAGGCCTATGACATATTTTTGTTGTGAAATAGTGTGAATCTCACATCTCTGGTAGCATTGCTTATAACTGGCAGTAGCTACACTGCTGTCTGGAACTCTGACAATTTCTGTGTTCATTACTTCTTTCATAGATTTGTTATTAATATATGTTATTGAACATGCTGAAAAAGTGCGAGTCAGATAAGAAGCCCTTGTTCTTTTGTATTTAGTTTTAACAAGAAAACGTAACTGCTAGCCCTAATGTTTGAGATTGTTGACATTTTTTCCTATGAAATACCACTATAACTGCGCTAGCAGTGTTCTCTTGGGAGTATCAAAAATACACATCAACCAACAAATTAGCATCAGAAACACTAAACACATCACAAACATTTCACTGTAAACATACACCAATCAGCCATAACATTAACACCACCTGCCTAATATTGTGTAGGTCCCCTTGTGCCCCCAAAACAGCTCTGATCCATTAAGGTATGGACCTCACAAGACCTCTGAAGGTGTGCTGTGGTACTGTATCTGGCACCTAGACATTAGCAGCAGATCCTTTCAGTTCTGTGAGTTGCGAAATGGGGCCTGCATGGATTGGACTTGCTTGTCCAGCACATACCACAGATGCTGAATTGGATTGAGATCTGGGAAATTTGGAGGCCAAATCAACACCTTGAACTCTGGGTCATGTTCCACAAACCATTCCTGAACAATTTTTACAGTGTGGCAGGGTACATTACCCTGCTGAAAGAAGCCACTGCCATTAGGGAATCCTGTTGCCATGAAGGCATGTACTTGATCTGCAACAATCTTTAGGTAGGTGGTACATATCAAAATAATATCCACATGAATTCCAGGACACAAGGTTTCCAAGCAAAACATTGTCCAGCGGATGTAGAGTGGACCAATCAGAGCCCTCTTGTCTGCGACGCTGTCTGCAAGGCTTCTGCGGTGGTCAC
Organism: Neoarius graeffei; assembly: GCF_027579695.1. Taxonomy (NCBI): domain Eukaryota; kingdom Metazoa; phylum Chordata; class Actinopteri; order Siluriformes; family Ariidae; genus Neoarius; species Neoarius graeffei. Next base: position 24,560,360 of record NC_083585.1, read on the forward strand.
AATTTTTGGGAGGTGCGCGCAGAATGTCTGCGAAGGTGGGGGGGCTACGCAGACGCTATCTGCGGCGCCGTCTGCGAGGACTGGGTTGTCAGCATAAATTGGCCTTAACTCTTGTTCCCCACACACATCAATGAGCCTTGGGCACCCATGACCTTGTTGTCGATTCACTGGTTGTTCCTCCTACATTTGGTAGGTACTAACCACTGCATACCAGGAACACCCCAAAAGACCTACCATTATGGAGATGCTCAGACCCAGTCATTTTGCCATCACAATTTGGCCCTTGTCAAAGAAGCTCATGTCTTTATGCTTGGCCATTTTTCTTACAAATCAACTTCAGGAACTGACTGCGTGTTTGCTGCCTAATATATCCCACCCTCTGACAGGTGCCACTGTAATGAGAATCAACGTTAATCATTTCAACTTTCAGTGGTTTAGTGTTATGGCTGATCGGTGTATTTAATGTGTTTCAGGGAGAACTTTTCCATTAAATGCACACTATAATCTCATCTCATCTCTAGCCACTTTATCCTGTTCTACAGGGTCGCAGGCAAGCTGGAGCCTATCCCAGCTGACTACGGGCGAAAGGCGGGGTACACCCTGGACAAGTCGCCAGGTCATCACAGGGCTGACACATAGACACAGACAACCATTCACACTCACATTCACACCTACGGTCAATTTAGAGTCACCAGTTAACCTAACCTGCATGTCTTTGGACTGTGGGGGAAACCGGAGCACCCGGAGGAAACCCACGCGGACACGGGGAGAACATGCAAACTCCGCACAGAAAGGCCTTCTTGCTGTGAGGTGACAGCGCTAACCACTACACCACCATGCCGCCCTGTACACTATGATTTTACAGATTAATTATTTTATATAGTTTCAAAGCTATACATTCATACACCTTTTTTCATCAATGGCACATACTAAGAGTGTATGTTGCAAATCATTATTCATTATTTAATTATGATTATTAATTGTATATGAGTGATTCCACGCTTATGGGTACTGAAATGGGAACATGAACTTATTCACCTAAAACCATTTCTTTTTTTACCATCAGGTCACAAAACATGTAATCTTTAATGAATGATATGTTAAAAGATAACTTTAATTTTCTGAGATGTAATCAAAACATATTTATATGCCAAAGTCAAGCCTATGAGTTCCAAAATTATGTCTGTTACATTACTTCTGTTACGATTGTCCATCTCGCGTCTGTTACAAATTAATTACAATCTAGCTATATACCATGTTAATCTTATTGAAAGAATGTGTATGTTTATTCTACTACACATGTTTATTAATTATATTTGCTAAAACATCACCTTCCTATGTTTCAAAAAGTAATTCTACATTGTTAAAATTGAGAATCTATATGTCCACAACACTTCTGTTACGTTCTGACTTTGGCATATAAATATGTTTTTATTACATCTCAGAAAATTAAAGTTATCTTTTAACATATCATTCATTAAAGATTACATGTTTTGTGACCTGATGGTAAAAAAAAAGAAATGGTTTTAGGTGAATTTTTAAAAATAAGTTCATGTCCCCATTTCAGTACCCATAAGCGTGGAATCACTCATATGTTATTAATTTCTCTCCTAGTACAAAAATAATCTCTTTATCTTGGAGAAACTAGGATACAGTGTAGGATGAACTAAAGAGGAAATGTAGGCTAGTTCTCAAGCAACAACCCATCTTTCAGCTCTTTACCTTGGAATATTCTTGGTTGTCCACAAAGTCTTCATTGATCTCTAGAATGTGGTCTCCATCTCTTAGGCCACTGCGCTCTGCTGCACTCCATGGGGCAACTTGCTGCACAACATGGCCCCTGCAGCCACTCTCTTTCCGCAGATGGAAGCCAAAACCTTGGCCTTCCTCTCGCATCAGCAGGCATAACCGAGGACACAAGTCTGGCTCTGAGGACAGATTAATTTATAGCAGATTTGTTTATTCATAGGTACGGTTGTATTATACATTATACATTTTTATTTCAGATCTTGCTGTCATATTGCTTTCTGTGTCCTCTACCTGGGTCGTCTGAGATCATCAATGCTGGATTGTCAATCCCTTCTTTTGGGTTAAAAGTGAACTTCCTTAAAAATTAAAACATGTCATGAATACAAATAAGGTTGATCTATAATCATTACAACAATGAGCAGTCATTAATTCATCATGTATTAGTTATTCTGCACAAGATTTCTTTCCTGATGGTGAAACTTACTGTGGCATGTCTGTTGTATCTCCTGGTTCTATAAAATAAATAAATAAATAAAATGTGAACATCCCTGAAACTCAATCCATGCAAGACTTTGTACTGTCTATCCTTAGTCTAAAATTAGTTTTGCCCACTGAGGTGGCTGTGGTTCAACATTAACTTGAAAGTACCTTCATTATTTTGGTTACTGCAACCTCAAATAAATGTAAAATAATAACTTGAAGAAACATAAAAATGTATAGTACCAGTCAAAAGTTTGGATACACTTTCTAATTCAGTGTTTTTTCTTTATTTTTATGAATTAAAAAAGACACTTCAGGTCTTAAAGTAATGATGGATGTTGTTTCTCTGAGTTGAGCAGCTCTTGACATATAACCCTGATTCCAAAAAAGTTGGGACAAAGAACAAATTGTAAATAAAAACGGAATGCAATAATTTACAAATCTCAAAAACTGATATTGTATTCACAGTAGAACATAGACAACATATCAAATGTCGAAAATGAGACATTTTGAAATTTCATGCCAAATATTGGCTCATTTGAAATTTCATGACAGCAACACATCTCAAAAAAGTTGGGACAGGGGCAATAAGAGGCTGGAAAAGTTAAAGGTACAAAAAAGGAACAGCTGGAGGACCAAATTGCAACTCATTAGGTCAACTGGCAATAGGTCATTAACATGACTGGGTATAAAAAGAGCATCTTGGAGTGGCAGCGGCTCTCAGAAGTAAAGATGGGAAGAGGATCACCAATCCCCCGAATTCTGCGCCGACAAATAGTGGAGCAATATCAGAAAGGAGTTCGACAGTGTAAAATTGCAAAGAGTTTGAACATATCATCTACAGTGCATAATATCATCAAAAGATTCAGAGAATCTGGAAGAATCTCTGTGCGTAAGGCTCAAGGCCGGAAAACCATACTGGGTGCCCGTGATCTTCGGGCCCTTAGATGGCACTGCATCACATACAGGCATGCTTCTGTATTGGAAATCACAAAATGGGCTCAGGAATATTTTCAGAGAACATCATTTGTGAACACAATTCACCGCGCCATCCACCGTTGCCAACAAAAACTCTATAGTTCAAAGAAGAAGCCGTATCTAAACATGATCCAGAAGCGCAGACGTCTTCTCTGGGCCAAGGCTCATTTAAAATGGACTGTGGCAAAGTGGAAAAGTGTTCTGTGGTCAGACGAATCAAAATTTGAAGTTCTTTATGGAAATCAGGGACGCCGTGTCATTCGGACTAAAGAGGAGAAGGACGACCCAAGTTGTTATCAGCGCTCAGTTCAGAAGCCTGCATCTCTGATGATATGGGGTTGCATTAGTGCGTGTGGCATGGGCAGCTTACACATCTGGAAAGACACCATCAATGCTGAAAGGTATATCCAGGTTCTAGAGCAACATATGCTCCCATCCAGATGACGTCTCTTTCAGGGAAGACCTTGCATTTTCCAACATGACAATGCCAAACCACATACTGCATCGATTATAGCATCATGGCTGCATAGAAGAAGGGTCCGGGTACTGAACTGGCCAGCCTGCAGTCCAGATCTTTCACCCATAGAAAACATTTGGTGCATCATAAAATGGAAGATCCAACAAAAAATACCTAAGACAGTTGAGCAACTAGAATCCTACAGTACATTAGACAAGAATGGGTTAACATTCCTATCCCTAAACTTGAGCAACTTGTCTCCTCAGTCCCCAGACGGTTACAGACTGTTGTAAAGAGAAAAGGGGATGTCTCACAGAGGTAAACATGGCCTTGTCCCAACTTTTTTGAGATGTGTTGTTGTCATGAAATTTAAAATCACCTAATTTTTCTCTTTAAATGATACATTTTCTCAGTTTAAACATTTGATATGTCATCTATGTTCTATTCTGAATAAAATATGGAATTTGGAAACTTCCACATCATTGCATTCCGTTTTTATTTACAATTTGTACTTCGTCCCAACTTTTTTGGAATTGGGGTTGTAATATGGATTACTACAGTCGTGGAATATAGGGCTATTTACTGTATTTTTATTATTTACTTTTTATTGTTTGATCTCAAATGCATCAAGAAGGCAAGAAATTACACTAATTAACTTTTGATGAGGCACCTGTTAATTGAAAAGCATTCCAGGTGACTACCTCATGAAGCTGGTTAAGATAATGCCAATAGTGTGCAAAGTGTCAAGGTAAACGCTGAGTACTTTGAAGAATCAAAAATATCAAACATTAACACTTTTTTTTGTTCACCACATTAATTCCATATATGTTCTTTCATAGTTTTGATGTCTTAAGTATTGTTTTACAATGTAGAAACGAGGAGGTGTGTCCAAATGTTTGACTTCTACTGTATAAGCTATTGCTAAATCAATATTTTAATAATGTAGCTGTGGCAGCGGGGGCGTGGTCAAGCATTGGTCTGTGAATGGAGGGTGGAGTCAGGGAACGTAAGTGGCAGAATCACTGCACCTGACGGGAATTAACCTGTGTTTGTGTGTCTTCCCCAGTAACCACGCCCTATAAGAGGAGAGGGAGAGCAGAGGAAGGGAGCTCTCTCGACCAGAACACGTGTGTGTTGTGTGTGAGGTTAAAGCTGAAAAGCTAAAATAAAAGGGTATTAGCAAACTCAGTTCTGGCCTGCCGTGCTTCTGTGCTCCACCCACCTTAACTATTTCTACAGTGGTGCTGAAACCCGGGACGGAGTACAGAAAAGAACAGCCCCATGGGGTTTGGTGGACTCCAGCTGTAATCAGACCTCAATCCATCAAAGCCTGGTGCAAGACGAGGCATTGGGGAGAGCACAATTGGTGAAGTTGTGTGTGCATGGGAATGTTCACAACTACCCTTTAGTGTTGGTCCACATTCTGTTTCGTGGGGAGAAATTTAGAGTACAGGTGGAGGTTAATCCTCGCCCTACCCACTCGATAATTTTGGGGACTGATTGGCTGGGATTTACGGAATTAATGGCACATTTAGTGAAGAGTGGGACCTGCCATAATTCAGCAGGGGGGAGGTCCCAGTGTGGCATTGGTGGGAACAGCTGTCACAGAGCCGTCTATGTCATCTCCGCATCAGAGTGAGGAGCAGCAGGCTCCTCCTCCTTCTCTCGGGGAATCCCTTGAGGATTTCCTGTTAGAGCAGTCGCAAGACGAAACTCTGCGGCATGCGGTTGACCAAGTGAGAGTAATCGATGGTCAAATGCTCCAGCCAAACGCCACCCCGTCCTTCCCCTATTTCTCCATTATTAAGGATAGATTATATCGAGTGACGCAGGACACTCAGACTAAGGAACCGATAACACAGCTTTTGATCCCAAAGAGCCACCGGGAATTTCTCTTCCAGGCGGTTCACTTTAATCCCATGGACGGACACTTGGGGCAGGATAAGACACTAGCCTGAATAATGGCCCAGTTCTATTGGCCAGGGATTCGCGGCGATGTCCGTAGGTGGTGTACGGCGTGCCGTAAATGCCAGTTAGTAAATCTCACGGCCATTCCAAAAGCGCCTTTGTGCCCTCTGCCATTAATAGAGACCCTGTTCGAAAGAATTGGGATGGATCTCGTCGGGCCATTAGATCAGTCAACACGAGGATATCGCTTTATTTTAGTTCTGGTGGACTATGCAACATGATATTCGGAAGCAGTGCCTCTTCGCAATATCTCAGCACGTAGTATTGCAGAAGCACTCTTCCACGTCATCTCCCGAGTCAGAATCCCCAAAGAGATTCTGACTGATCAAGGCACTACGTTTATGTCACTCACACTGCGCGAACTGTATGGGTTACTGGGAATTAAGCCTATCTGCACCAGCGTTTATCACCCACAAATGGATGGCTTAGTCGAATGGTTCAATTGCACCCTCAAGAACATAATTCGAAAATTTGTAAGCGAGGACGCACGCAACTGGGATAAATGGCTTGAGCGAGCCCCTGTTATTCGCAGTGCGAGAGGTCCCACAAGCCTCCACGGGGTTCTCCCCATTCGAATTATTATACGGGTGCAAGCTGCGTGGCATTCTAGATGTGCTGTGTGAAAATTGGGAGGAGGGACCTTCAACAAGCAAAAATGAAATTCAATACGTTATTGACCTATGCGCCAAATTCCACACACTCGTGCACCTAACCCAGGGGAATTTGCAGCAGGCCCAAGAATGTCAAGTCCGTCTGTACGACAGGGGCATGCACCTTAGGGAATTCACACCGGGAGATAAAGTACTAGTGGTGTTGCCCACGTCGAGCTCCAAATTGATTGCCAGGTGGCAAAGACCCTTTGAGGTCACATGGCGAGTCAGGGACGTCGACTATGAAGTGAGGCGAACGGACAGGGGTGGGATGTTACAGATTTACCACCTCAATCTGTTAAAACTTTGGAACGAGGAGGTCCCCGTGGCATTGGTGTCGGGGGTTCCAGAGAAGGCAGAGCTGGGGCCAGAGGTTCAAAAGGGAAAATTGACATCGCCCACCGCTCCGGTTCCCTGTGGAGACCACCTCTCCCCGACCCAACTCACGGAGGTCGCCCAGTTGCAGACAGAATTTTCTGACGTCTTCTCGCCCCTGCCCGGCCGCACCCACCTCATAGAACACCACATTGAGACACCCCCGGGGGTAGTAGTGCGCAGCCATCCTTACAGACTGGCCGAACACAAGAAAAAGGTGGTTCAGGAAGAACTTGAGGCCATGCTCGAAATGGGCATCGTCAAGGAGTCCCACAGTGACTGGAGCAGCCTGGTGGTCTTGGTTCCCAAGGCCGATGGGTCAGTCCAGTTCTGTGTGGACTATAGAAAAAGTCAACGTGGTGTCTAAATTTGATGCGTACCCAATGCCTCATATTGACGAGTTGCTTGATCGACTAGGCACAGCTGGTTTTTATTCGACACTGGATTTGACAAAGGGATATTGGCAGATCCCCTTGACTCTGCTATCCCAAGAGAAAATGGCCTTTTCCACACCGTTTGGCTTACACCAGCTCGTCACACTTCCTTTTGGGCTGTTTGGGGCGCCTGCTACGTTCCAGTGGCTTATGGATAGGGTCCTCTGCCCTCACACCACCTATGCGGCCGCATACCTGGACGACATCATTATTTATAGTAATGACTGGCCGCGGCACCTAGAACACCTAAGGGCCATCCTTAGGTCACTGAGGCAAGCGGGTCTCACAGCCAACCCGAAGAAGTGTGCGATTGGGCGGGTGGAAGTACGGTATCTGGGCTTCCACTTGGGCAATGGGCAGGTGTGTCCCCAAATCAATAAGACAGCAGCGATTGCAGCCTGCCTGAGGCCCAAGACCAAAAAGGGGGTGAGAAAGTTCCTGGGGCTGGCTGGCTACTATAGTAGGTTTATACCTAGTTATTCGGACGTCACCAGCCCGCTGACTGATCTCACTAAAACAGGGGCACCAGATCCAGTCTAGTGGACGGAGCAATGCCAGTGGGCTTTCTCTAAGGTAAAGGCTGCACTGTGTGGGGGGCCACTGTTACACTCCCCTGACTTTTTTCTCCCCTTTGTTTTGCAGACGGATGTGTCAGACAGAGGGCTGGGGGCTGTTCTGTCCCATGAGGTGGAGGGGGAGGACCGTCCAGTGCTGTATATCAGCTGGAAGCTGTTGGTGCGCGAGGGCAGGTACAGCACCATAGAAAAGGAATGCCTTGCCATCAAGTTGGCGGTACTCACCCTCCGCTACTACCTGCTGGGGTGCCCTTTCACCCTCTGGTCGGACCACGCACCCCTGCAGTGGCTCCACTGCATGAAGGATGCCAACACGCGGATCACCCGTTGGTATCTGGCATTCCAGCCGTTTAAGTTCGAGGTGGTCCACAGGCCGGGGGTGCAGATGGTCGTGGCGGGGGTCAGCTGCAGGCCGGACGGCTCCCCGGCCTGAGTCAGGCGGTGGGGGTATGTGGCAGCGGGGGCGTGGTCAAGCATTGGTCTGTGAATGGAGGGCGGAGTCAGGGAAGGTAAGTGGCATAATCACTGCACCTGACGGGAATTAATCTGTTTGTATGTCTTCCCCAGTGGCACGCCCTATAAGAGGAGAGGGAGAGCAGAGGAAGGGAGCTCTCTCGACCAGAACACATGTGTGTTGTGTGTTACTGTGTGAGGTTAAAGCTGAAAAGCTAAAATAAAAGGGGATTGGCAAACTCAGGTCTAGCCTGCCGTGCTTCTGTGCTCCACCCACCTTAACTATTTCTACAGTAGCATTACTGAAAACAAGGATGAAAATACATATTCAGTATTTATTAAATACATAGACTGTGCAAACATTATTTAGGCACATTTCTTCTCTCCTTCTGTTATGTTTTATCATGTTGTAACCTCTGAGGAGGAGGTGTAATGTCAGGATTTCTTTGCCAAGGAACTCAGGATCTAAGTTCAGATCTTTCATACAGTATACGCTGACAGCTCAGGCTGTCCATTGAGGAACCTGTGATTACTCTTCTCCATGTTTGATCATATCAATCTTAGCTTAGTTGTTCACCAAAAATTGAACCAAATCCCCATGTTAATACATTATTTGTTTAAGTAAATAAAAACAACAACAAATCTATAGGTAGATATGACAATTTTGGTCACATCAGTCCTTTATCTTGGACATCTGTGTTTAAAACATATCTCCTCATAAACATCCATCCATCCATTATCTGTAGCCGCTTATCCTGTTCTACAGGGTTTCAGGCAAGCTGGAGCCTATCCCAGCTGACTATGGGCGAGAGGCGGGGTACACCCTGGACAAGTCGCCAGATCATCACAGGGCTGATACAGAGACAAACAACCATTCACACTCACATTCACACCTACGGTCAATTTAGAGCCACCAATTACCCTAACCTGCATGTCTTTGGACTGTGGGGGAAACCGGAGCACCTGGAGGAAACCCACACAGACACGGGGAGAACATGCAAACTCCACACAAAGGCCCTCACCGGCCACTGGGCTTGAACCCAGAACCTTCTTGCTGTGAGGCGACAGTGCTAAACACTACACCACCTCATAAACTTATTTTTCTTAAAAAATAAATAAAAATTATTTTTTACTCAGAACCAAATATCTCAGTTATGATGAGATATACAGAATGTACTCTGTATTTAGAAGCTTAACAGAGAAAAGTTTCTAAAAATGTTGAGAATCATTGCCTGTAATTGCATAGATTTTAAACAGCACAAAAACATGAAAATAATTTTTATAATAGCATATGGTAATTTCTTGATTAAATTATAAAGTATACCTTAATAATTTATACTCTAAAGGTCTATCAGAAAACTGTGTTCACAATGAAACACTAACATCATTCAAAGATTAGATTTGGTTTTATAAAGTGTATATATATTTAATTAGATGAACTCTCATTTTACATAAATATTGGTGTCTATCAATATACATTTTTTGTCAGAAGTATTACGTGTATCGTGAATCACTCACAAAATCATTGTCGAGTGTGTAGGATTTTAAAAGAACTTCTTTTCTCTTCAACAATAAAATGATCAAATCAAATTGGAATGGAAGAGAATAAACTTATTCTGGTTACAGTTACCTGTGGTGTATCTCATTGTGTTGCTCGCTTGTGTCCTGGCTGGACTGCAGGCAGTGAAAAGGTTCAAGGTGCACACCTGAAGCATGAAGGCTGTTCAGTCGACTGAACTCCTCCTTTCTTCTCCACAATAACTCACTCGAGTTTAATATTTAAGCTGAGGTTTATGAGACAATATTAAAGCCAGAGTCAGTCATCAATCGACCCCAGTGTTTTTATGAGATAAATATTGTCGAGAATCACATCTAATTAAATCAAAGTAGAATATTTGAATTATTTTAATGAACAGGATCAATAAAGAATAAATAAAATAGACACCTATGACTGCATTATTTAAAAAAAGAATCAGATTGAGGAGTATTTCTTAGACATTTTGCTTATTTATTTTTGTTGTTTGAAGGGATTAGCATTTACACTAAATACCAAAATACATCAATTTCTTTTTGAAATGTAGTTAAAGGCACATGATTGGGTCTAGCATTTTCCAAACCCATATAATGGTACCTGCTAGGTTAGTATTCAAATGGCTGGAAATGAAATTTTAAGGCACAATAAATAAATAAATTTACACCTCTAACACTAAATTTCATTTCATAAAAAATGCTTTTTTTTTTTTAGTGTAGGACTCTGATGTACAGTGCCTTGAAAAAGTATTCATACCCCTTGAACTTTTTCACATTTTTCCACCTTACAACCACGAACTTGACAGTTTTTTTATTGAGATTTTATGTGATAGACCAACACAGAGTAGCACATAATTGTGAAGTGAAACAAAAATGATAAATGGTCTTCAAAATTTTAAACAAATAAAAATCTGAAAAATGTGGTGTGCATTAGTATTCAGCCCCCTGTACTCTGATACCTCTAAATACAATCCAGTGCAATCAATTGCCTTCAGAAGTCATCTAATTAGTTAATAGAGTCCTACTGTGTATAATTTACTCTCAGCATAAATACACTTGTTCTGTGAAGGCCTCAGTGGTTTGTTAGAGAACACTGAAGAACAAACAGCATCATGAAGACCAAAGAACTCACCAGACAGGTCAGGGATAAAGTTCTGGAGAAGTTTAAAGCAGGGTTAGGTTATACAAAAAATATCCCAAGCTCTGAACATCTCAAGAAGCACTGTTCAATCCATCATTCAAAAATGGAAAAAGTATGGCACAACTGCAAACCTACCAAGACATGGCCGTCCACCTAAACTGACAGAGCGAGCAAGGAGAGCACTGGTCAGAGAAGCAGCCAAGAGGCCCATGATCACTCTGGAGGAGCTGCAGAAATCCACAGCTCAGGTGGGAGAATCTGTGCACAGGACAATTATAAGTCGTACACTCCACAAATCTGGCCTTTTTGGAAGAGTGGCAAGAAGAAAGCCATTGTTGAAAGACAGGCATAAGAAGCCATGTAGGGGACACAGCAAACATGTGGAAGAAGGTGCTTTGGTCAGATGAGACCAAAGTTGAACTTTTTAGCCTAAATGCAAAGCGCTATGTGTGGTGGAAAACTAACACTGCTCATCACCCTGCACACACCATCCTCACTGTGAAACATGGTGGTGGCAGCATCATGCTATGGGGATGCTTTTCTTCAGCAGGGACAGGGAAGCTGGTCAGAGTTGATGGGAAGATGGATGGAGCTAAATACAGGGCAATCCTGGAAGAAAACCTGTTGGAGGCTGCAAAAGACTTGAGACTGGGAAGGAGAGTCACCTTCCAGCAAGACAATGGCCCTAAAAATACAGACAGAGCTATAATGGAATGGGTTAGATCAAAGAATATTCATGTGTTAGAATGGCCCAGTCAAAGTCCAGACCTAAATCCCATTGAGCATCTGTGGCAAGACTTGAAAATTGCTGTTCATAGGCGCTCTCCATCCAATCTGGCTGAGCTTGAGCTATTTTGCAAAGAAGAATGGGCAAAAATTTCAGTGTCTAGATGTGCAAAGCTGGTAGAGACATACCACAAAAGACTTGCAGCTGTAATTGCAGCAAAAGGTGGCTCTACAAAGTATTGACGCAGGGGGGCTGAATACTAATGCACACCACATTTTTCAGATTTTTATTTGTTTAAAATTTTGAAGACCATTTATCATTTTCGTTTCACTTCACAATTATGTGCTACTCTGTGTTGGTCTATCACATAAAATCTCAATAAAAAAAACTGTCAAGTTCGTGGTTGTAAGGTGGAAAAATGTGAAAAAGTTCAAGGGGTATGAATACTTTTTCAAGGCACTGTATAAGGAAGCACTGCTTGGTACATAATTTGTTTCATTCTAACACTTTTTACAATAAAATTGTCAATTTGATCATGAATTGACCTCATATACCTCATAAGTATTTCAGAAAAAACTACAGCATCAATACAAATAAATGTAACAGTTTTCTCAACACATATTACACATAAACAGGTAATGGCAATTTTAACACATTTTATGGTTAAACATATATGTGGACAAGTAACCATCACAGCCATATGTTGGCCTTCCTCAAACTGTTGCCACAAAGCACATGATTGTATAGGATGTCTGTATAACCCTGTTTCCAAAAAAGTTGGGACGCAGTTTAAACTGTAAATAAAAACAATATGTGAATTGTAAATCATTAAAACCCTGTATTTCATTGAAAATAGCACAAAGACAAAATATCAAATGTTTTAACTGAGAAATTTTATTGTTTTCTAAAAAAATATTTGTTCATTTTGAATTTAGTGCCAGCAACATGTTTCAAAAAAGTCGGGACAGGGGCAACTAAAGACTGAAAAAGTTGTGTAATGCTTAATACAAACAAACAAACAAACCAACCTCATTTGGTTAATTGGCAACAGGTCAGTAACATGATTTGGTATAAAAAGAGCATCCCAGAGAAGCAGAGTCTCGTAAAGATGGGGAGGGTTCACCGCTCTGTGAAAGACTGCGTGGGCAAACAGTGCAACAATTTAAGAATAACGTTCCTCAATGTAAAACTGCAAAGAATTTGGGGATCACATCATTTATGGTACATAAGATCATTAAAAGATTCAGAGAATCCGGGGAAATCTATGTATGCAAGGGACAAGGCTGAAAAACAACACTGGCTGCCCTGTAATATTCGGGCCCTCGGGTGTCACTGCATTAAAAACAGACATGACTCTGTAGTGGAAATCACTGTATGGGCTTAGGAACACTTCAGAAAACCATCGTCTGTGAAAACAGTTCATGACTGCATCCACAAATGCAAGATAAGCCATATAGAAACGATATCCAGAAACACCACCACCTTCTCTGGGCCCGAGCTCATTTACGAAGTACTGAGGCAAAGTGGAAAATTGTCCTGAGGTCTCATGAATTGAAATTCTTTTTGGAAAGCATGGACTCACATCTTCCAGGCTAAAGAAGAGAGGGACCATCCAACTTGTTATCAGTGCACAGTTCAAAAGCCAGCAACTGTGATGGGGTGAATTAGTGCAGATGGCACGGGTAGTTTGCATATCTAGGAAGGCACCATTAATGCTGAATGGTATAGGCCTATACAGGTTTTTGAGCAACATGCTGCCATCCAGATGATGTCTTTCTCAGGGAAGGCCTTGGTTATTTCAGCAAGACAATGCCAAACCACTTTCTGCATATAACTGCATGACTCCATAGTAAGAGTGCAGGTGCTAAACTGGCTTGCTTGCAGTCCAGACCTGTCTCCCTCGAAAACACTTGGTGTATTATGAAGCACAGAATATGAGAAAGGAGACCCAAACTGTTGAGCATCTGACATCGTACATCAGGTAAGAATGGGACAACATTTCACTTTCAAAACTACAGCCTCAAGTCTCCTCAGTTCCTAAACATTTACAGTGTGTTGTTAAAAGTAGGGGTGATGCAACACAGTGGTAAACATGCCCCGTCCCAACTTTTTTGAAACATGCTGCTGGCATCAAATTCAAAATGAGCATATATTTTTTTTATAAAACAATAACATTTTTCAGTTTCAACATTTGATACATTTTCTTTGTACTATTTTCAATTAAATATAGGGTTCCATGATTTGCAAAACATTGTTTTATTTACATTTTACACAACATCCTAACTTTTTTAGAATTGGGGTTGTATGTTGTAGCATTACAGATTTCCTTTACTGGATTAAATGGCCCAAACATGTTCCAGTCTAACAATACCCTTGTGCACAAAGCGAGGTTCATGAAGACATAGTTTGCCAAGGTCAATGTGGAAAATTTTGAATGGCCTGAACCTCAACCCCACTGAACATTATTCTGATGAACTGGCTTGAATTCATATGAATGGACACAAATTCCCACTGCCACATTCCAAAAACTAGTGGAAAGCCTTTCTAGAAGAGTGGAGGATATTATAACAACAAATGTTGGAATAAATCTGGACTGGGTTAAAGGTTATTATTATACATTACAGGACACTTTTTCGATGGAATAAAACCATGTATTCTATTCCCTTCTAGCAGGTTTCATTCATTTGGTTTGATAGCATGCAATATTATTAGCATATCACTTATCCTACGTGTATTACGCTACTCTACCCAATGGAGAATGAGCATTTAATATGCTTTATGATATTGCATGGTTGTCAAGACAACATGACTTCACATGTTGGAGCTGATGTGAATATTCAATGAAGGTTTTCTGCTGCACATGTGCAGAAGCATTTCTTTATTTGCTGGGAAAGAAAAAGGTGCGTGGAACACCTGAAAGGCTACCAAAACTTAGGCCCAATCCCAATTCTAATTTCTACCCCTCCCCCTCCCCCTTGGCCCTTCCCCTTGAAACTGAGCTACAAGGGATAGGGCTTGAAATTCAACCCTTACGTATTGGGATAGCCCTTCAACGATCGCATACGTCATCGCGTACCTCCGTCAGCGTTTATGTTAGCAAAACGCGACCAAATGCGTCATTGGCTGCGACCAGCCGCTACAGTCAGAACCAGAGGCAGAAATCTCTGCTGGCAGGGTGTGATTTGTTAACTAACACCACTGAATGGGATATCTTTGGCGCTTCGTGCACCACATCCGACAGAATGAGGTGTCAGAACACTCATGTAAACAATAAAAGCGAGAATAACAGAACAAAACGTATGCAGTCAAGCAACCGAAAACAATACTCACTCCCAAAGCTTTTTAGCAGCAGCTTGGATTTCAGAAATCGCTGCTCATTCACAGCTCGAAAGCGAATCAAGTGGCGTGTTTCCTCTGGATAACAACTTAAAACACGTAAATAATGGAGAAAATACATTTATGACAATCTTTCGCCGCGGGAACCGCCATCTTTCTGAAATCCGCATGGCACTGTGGGAAATCACTCAAACCCCTTCGTTCGGAGTCAGCTCCAGGAAAATCTCCGTTTGGAGGGGTACAGAAGCCCTACCCCTTCCCCTACCCCTCCGCGTTAACTGGGATTGGGATACCCCTACCCCTTCACGTGAACGCGCAAAATGGAGGGGAAGGGCCAA
This sequence comes from Neoarius graeffei, assembly GCF_027579695.1. Classification (NCBI taxonomy): domain Eukaryota; kingdom Metazoa; phylum Chordata; class Actinopteri; order Siluriformes; family Ariidae; genus Neoarius; species Neoarius graeffei. Next base: position 24,575,551 of record NC_083585.1, read on the forward strand.
GGGGTTGGTCCAAAGGGGTGAAATGGGATTCGGCCTTAAGTAGATATTCTTCACACATATTTACAAGCAGTGGCGACCCATTACTATTAAAAGTGGAACTTCAGCTCAGCCAAACCTTAGCCACACACCCAAACAGTAACAGGGTAAAGGATTTTGCAAGGGATTAGTGGCAGGCTGCCAGGTAGCTCCGTTGTGTGTAGTTGTCAATGTTGATTTTAAAAGTAATTAAGTAAATTACATATGGAAATGAATACTTAAGTATGAGTGAAAAATACTGTAGCAAGTGTGCATGGAAGAAGAGTCTGGAGACAGAAATCTTAGTTTCTTGGCCGTTAGCCTGTGCTACTCAGCTTGACCACTTTATTAGCATTCGCTAACACTACTGATGAATACTACACCCACTGAAAGGTTACTTCACTGTTGCGCTGACAGCGTCGACTCGTGGTTAAGCTCGAGTTGGCCTTCAAGAAGGCCTAGGGTGATATATTTTTGGTCCTTCCCACTTTAAATCAAAATCTCATCTCATCTCATTATCTCTAGCTGCTTTATCCTGTTCTACAGGGTCGCAGGCAAGCTGGAGCCTATCCCAGCTGACTACGGGCGAAAGGCGGGGTACACCCTGGACAAGTCGCCAGGTCATCACAGGGCTGACACATAGACACAGACAACCATTCACACTCACATTCACACCTACGGTCAATTTAGAGTCACCAGTTAACCTAACCTGCATGTCTTTGGACTGTGGGGGAAACCGGAGCACCCGGAGGAAACCCACACGGACACGGGGAGAACATGCAAACTCCACACAGAAAGGCCCTCGCCGGCCACGGGGCTCGAACCCGGACCTTCTTGCTGTGAGGCGACAGCGCTAACCACTACACCACCGTGCCGCCCTAAATCAAAATCTGATTGGTTAATTCATCTGTCACTTTCTACATAAACATACACTGCCATGGCCTTCTGTCCCGGCAATGAAGTCCTAATCAATGAGTAAGCCAGCTCTAAACTCTTCTCCGCGTTGAAATAACAAACAAAAAAATCTCATTGGATAATTTGATTTTAATGTTTTTAGGACAGTAACACTTTCATTTCTGAAGCAAATTTGATAGAAAATGAGGCCGAATTAGAAAAGAATAATTACAATGAAATTATGAAAGAATAAATTAAATTAAATATAATATTTGAAATGCTAATATGTTTGGGCCTTCGAGGATGCTGTCGTTTCCCCTCTGTTTACAAGAGAAAAACATACCAAAGGACATTGAAAAACTGGAAAAGAGAGTGTGTATGTATAATAATGGCTGGCTTTTTTCATGGTATATCAGATATATTCCATTCAACTAGCATGATATTGAACTTGTCTTTAACTTGTTCAATATCATGCTAGCTGAATGGAATATATCTGAAATACCATGAAAAAAGCCAGCCAAATGTTATTTAAATGTTCAACAAGCACATATGGGTGTGATTGGCCAGGTGTCCACATACTTTTGGCCATATTCACATGCATGATCTGAATGTTCAAGTATCTCATGAGAGAAATTTTACATAACTATTAAAATGTAAAGAAGGAAGACCAGATTTGCAGTTAATATTTGTACATAAAATTAACAAGTCACATTTGTATCTAGTATGTTAAACTTTCCCAGAAGAGTACCAGAGCTTTGCGTAATGAAGTGGTTCCGTCATTTAGCACTGCTTCCTTTTTCTAGCATGTGCAGAGTCTGCCTCACCACACGCTCCACTCTGTGGAAGTGCAACTTCTTCCAGAAGCTTGAATGCTGTTTACGGCCCCACTCCAGATCTTTCAGAAAGACCAGAAGCTGTTCACGTACACGTTCCCTTTCCCAGGATAAGGAGTTCTTCCTTATGATGTTCAGAATGGGATGCCAGTCTTCTGAGATGTCTGAGCCCTCGGTCACCGAAGCAAGCACCTTCACTCGTCTTCCACCTTTTTCCTGAGGAACGCCATGGACATACAGTGACTGCTTCCCCACATCAGTTAACTGGTTCAAGTACAGGCTGGGAAGATGCCAAGAGGAAAATATCGTGCTTAGACTTGATTGTTGCACTCCAACAGTAATTAAAGAAATGTGTAATTGTCTACACACCCCTGTTAAAGGAACAGTCCACCGTACTTCCATAATGAAATATGCTCTTATCTGAATTGAGACGAGCTGCTCCGTACCTCTCCGAGCTTTGCGCGACCTCCCAGTCAGTCAGACGCAGTCAGACGCGCTGTCACTCCTGTGAGCAATGTAGCTAGGCTCAGTATGGCCAATGGTATTTTTTGGGGCTGTAGTTAGATGCAACCAAACTCTTCCGCGTTTTTCCTGTTTACATAGGTTTATATGACCAGTGATATGAAACAAGTTCAGTTAAAAAAATTGAAACGTAGCGATTTTCTATGCTATGGAAAGTCTGCACTATAATGACAGGCGTACTAACACCTTCTGCGCGCTTCGGCAGCGCATTGATATGGAGCTCAGATATCAATGCGCTGCCGAAGCGCGCAGAAGGTGTTAGTACGTCTGTCATTATAGTGCGGACTTTCCATAGCATAGAAAATCGCTACGTTTCAATTTGTGTAACTGAACTTGTTTCATATCACTGGTCATATAAACCTATGTAAACAGGAAAAACGCGGAAGAGTTTGGTCGCATCTAACTACAGCCCCAAAAAATACCATTGGCCATACTGAGCCTAGCTACATTGCTAACAGGAGTGACAGCGCGTCTGACTGCGTCTGACTGACTGGGAGGTCGCACAAAGCTCGGAGAGGTATGGAGCAGCTCGTCTCAATTCAGATAAGAGCATATTTCATTATGGAAGTACGGTGGACTGTTCCTTTAAAATGGGAGGATTTTGTGATGTAAAGAAAATGAAACCATGATAAATACTGTAAGTCTGCATGCCTGATTATAATTGGAGATATGGCTGTGTTCAGAATCAACCAATCACATTCAAACACATATTAAGTAGCAATAAGTATATACCTGCCATTAATTAAAGTGACTCTAATTAACCTCAACTCAAGTAAAAAAATCTTACAGGTTTCACCCTACTGCAAAAGCCATGGTCCACAAAGAGCTTACCAAGTGTGAATGGAATCTCACTGTTGAAAGGTATTGATCTGGACAGGAGTACAAAATAATTTCCAAGGCATTACATGACCATCATCAACAACTGGAGAAAACATGGCACAATGTTGACATTACCAAGAACAGGATGTCCCGCCAAAATTTATGAAAAGACAAGGAGAAAACTGCACAGAGACTCTGCTAACAGGCCTACATCAACATTACAGGAGCTTTAGGAACTCTGCTCCCTACATGTCACAACAATCTCCTGTATTCTTCACATGTCTGGGCTATGGGGTAGGGTGGCTAGATGGAAGCCAAAACAAACATACAATAACCCAAACCGTGTGTCAAAATGTGTTATGGTCTGATGAGACCAAGTTTGGGTATTGTGACCATAATTCCATACCCATGGTGAAGCATGGTGATGGTAGCATCATGCTTTGGGGCTGCTATTCTTCAGCCAGAACTGTGGCTTTATCCAAAGTGGAGGGAATCATAAATAGCTCCAGATAGCAGTTGAGTTTGTCCCAAGATGCTAAGGCAACTGCTAGAATGATAATGATGAAGAGGAATTTCATTTTTCAGCACAACAATGACTGAAAGCATACATCCAAATCAACAAAGGAATTGCTTCACCAAAAAATGTCAACATTTGGGTATGGTTTAGCCAAAGCCCAGACCTGAATCCAAATGAAAATCTGTGGGATGACCTGAAGAGGTCTGTGCATAGGACAGGCCCTCACAATTTAATGTTTTTTACATGGAAGAGTGGGAAAATATTGCCAAGTCAAGATGTGCCAAGCTGACAGACCCAAAAGGAGTGACTCCCCACCCCCTAAAATTATACTCGATACGCTGCAAGTTCACATTAAAAGGTGGAAAAAGTTCTGACCTGATTTATTCTGGTTTAACTGTTTATATTACAAAAACCCTGCCATTTTAACATAGGTGTGTAGATGTGTTATAGCCACTGTATGTTGTAACAGCCAAAGGGTAAAATCCTACTAGTCATACTCACTGTAATGTGTGAATAGTAGGGTGCTCTCTGCAGGCGTCAACCAGTTTAAGTGCTGCACCATCTCCAATGTTGTTGTAGGCCACATTCAGCTCATGTAACCCACCATGCAAGGCCAGCCTTGCAGCTAACTCAGAAGCAGCACTATCTCCAAGACCAGTATGCATCAGAGACAGCCTCTGTAAAGACTGGTTACCAGACAGACCATCCAGAAGGTGGCTAGTTCCTCTGTCCAACAAAGAGTTATCACACAACCTGTAGCCAGAGATTTATTAGATTAAACTTTACATTCAACAAACAATCTAGTTTATTGTACTAAACTGTGAACTGACATTTTTAAAACTGCAAACTGCAGTTTTATTGTTCATGTACTTTGTACTGTCTGGCACCATTCAAGCAATCATTCTCTCTTCAATACAAGCAGTTTTGAGGCTAGTCACCTACTGCTTGATCCAATAGTGCAAAACAAAGTGCAATGAAATCTCTCTTACTGTAAAGACTTAATTTTACAGTTGGGTTCAAGTAGCAGATCTCGCAGCAGCATGCAGGATTCAGGATCCAGATTGTTAAACTGCAGACTGAAGACAATATAAAAAGACACACAGCTATAAAAAAAAGAAACAACCCACACTCATTCCATTAGTTTGTCTACTTTGTGAAAGAGAAAATCAAAAACCAATGTGGTCAGTATGCTAATGCATTGTTATTCTGTATGCAAAAGGGTTCTCTCAGTAAAAAATGTAAAAAAAAAAAAAAAAATTAATATGTAGAAGGTCATTCATTACCAGTCATTGAATTATATTTTTAATGATCTAAACTGATCTTTAGTGTTTCTCTCAAGCTATACTCTAATAAGATTCTCATAACACTAGCAGTGGTTTTCTAGTTATTTACAGCAGGGGTTCTCAAGCTTTTTATATCCAGGGACCCCTTTAACTATAAAATACATTCCACACAGCTTTATTTCATGAACTACAGAATTTTGTAAAATAAAGAAAAAAAATTATACAACCCCAATTCCAAAAAAGTTGGGACGCTGCGTAAACTGTAAATAAAAACAGAATGCAATAATTTGCAAATCAGGGAAACCCTATATGGTCATTGAAAATAGTACAGAGACAACATATCAAATGTTGAAACTGAGAAATTATATTATTTTTTGAAAAATAAGTGTTCATTTTGAATTTGATGTCAGCAGCATGTTTCAAAAAAGTTGGGACAGAGGCATGTTTACCGCTGTGTTGCATCACCTCTACTTTTAACAATACTCTGTAAACATTTGGGAACTGAGGAGACCAATTGCTATAGGTTTGAAAGAGAAATGTTGTCCCATTCTTGCCTGGTATACAATTTCAGTTGCTCAACAGTTTGGGGTCTTCTTTGTTGTATTTTGTGCTTCATAATGCGCCAAATGTTTTAAATGGGAGACAGGTCTGGACTGCAGGCAGGCCAGTTTAGCAACTGGACTCTTTTACTACAGAGCCATGCAGTTTTAATATGTGCAGAAAGCGGTTTGGCATTGTCTTGCTGAAAGAAGGAAGGCCTTCTTTTTCAAAAAAGATTTTGTCTGGATGGCAGCATATTGCTCTGAACCATGTAGATATCATTCAGCATTAATGATGCTTTCCCAGATGTGCAAGCTACCCATGTCATGTGCACTACTGCACCCTCATACCATCACAGATGCTGGCTTTTGAACTGTGCACTGATAACAAGCCAGATGGTTCCTTTACTCTTTAGCCTGGAGGAGGTAGTGTCCATGATTTCTAAAAAATAAAATTTCTACTTTTGATTCGTCAGATCTCAAGACAATTTTCCACTTTGCCTCAGTCCATTGTAAAAGAGCTCGGGCCCAGAGAAGGTTGTGGTGTTTCTAGATATTATTTATATCTGGTTTTAACTTGCATTTGTGGATGCAGTAATGAACTGTTTTCACAGACGATGGTTTTCTGAAGTGTTCCTGAGCCCATACAGTGATTTCCATGACAGACATGTGTCTGCTTTTAATGCAGTGTCTCCTGAGGTCCTGAAGATCACAGGCATCCAATGTCAGTTTTCAGCCTTGTTTCTTGCATGCAGAGATTTCTCCAGATTCTCTGAATCTTTTAATGATATTATGTACCATAGATGATGTGATCCCCAAGTTCTTTGCAATTTTACATTGAGGAACATTATTCTTAAATTGTTGCCCATGCAGTCTTTCACAGAGTGGTGAACCCCTCCACATCTTTACTTCTGAGAGACTCCACCTCTCTGGGATGCTCTTTTTATACCCAATCATGTTACCGACCTGTTGCCAATTAACCTAATTAGTTTTTTTTTTTTAGCATTACACAACTTTTTCAGTCTTTTGTTGCTCCTGTCCCAACTTTTTTTAAATGTGTTGCTGACATCAAATTCAAAATGAGCATATATTTTTCAAAAAACAATAAAAGTTCTCAGTTTCAACATCTGATGTGTTGTCTTTGTATTATTTTCAGTGAAATACAGGGTTTCCATGACTTGCAAATCTTCACATTCTGTTTTTATTTACAGTTTACACAGCGTCCCAACTTTTTTGAAATTGGGGCTATATTTGAGACATCCAGCTTCCATGAACATTTCACTATCATAATACATTAGGTACATTATTTATAGAACTACATGTTTGTTTTTGGAGATTTTTTTTAAATTGGGGTTTCGATCAGATTGGAACCCACTGGGCAAGTCAAATAGGTTGCGATTTCCTTCCCTGTAATTTAAAAAAACAACAAAACAAAAACCTTGGGGGTGTCCACAAACACCCTGGTTATGCTTCATGGACCCTGGACTTTACTTTGAGAACCATTAATTTATATTTTTTGTGCAAGCACAGCAATTATAAAGGCAAATCAACACCACACTCAAGGCAATTGCAAAGGTGGTATTAACAAACATTTGTTCTATTCATAAAATTAAACGTCTCATATATTGCAGAAAATTACATAAGATTTCATATTTCTCATTGAAGCAAGTCAAAAACTCCATCATTAACACTGTATTTATGAATAACTCAAATGAACAACCCCACACTTAACACAAATAGTTTGCTCTATTTATGAAACAGAAAATCTCTCACTTGAGGCTTCTGGTGTTGTTAAAGGCAGGATATAGGATGTGCAACAACTCTGGAGTAACATGGCAGGAGGATAAGTTGAGCTCATTCAGCAGAAAGCCAGGAGGTAAGCAGTTCAGCACTGAGCTCAGCACAAAGCACTTCAGTGGAGTCATGCGCACACTGGACAGGTTGATGATCTTGACGGATTGTAACACTTCAGCCGTGAGCCGAGGGTTCTGGAGCTCATAAAGCAAAACCAGCAAATCCATCAACTCCTCAGGTGGCTGCTGTTTACGGCTCTCCTTGATCAGCTGCTTCTTCAATGTTCGCGTGATCTGGACTACTGTGGTGCTCTTAATGTCACAGCCAAGTTGATTCAACAGTCTTCTGTTCCCATAATGAAGGAGTCCACCCATAAAGATCGGGTACAACTCAAAGGACCTTGTGTCATCTTTTTCCTGTGGCTGTGGGCCTTGAACTCCCAGCAAGCTTTGCTCCACCTGATCGAGAACATCTTCATTGTAACTGTCTTCTGAGCGAAACATTTCTGCAGCCATGGTGTTAGCGATGCGCCCCCTACTAAGGCTATTTACCCGATCAAAAAATTTGGGAAACAGTTTCAGTAAGTTGAACAAGGCAAAAATCCTGATAGGTATAAACTTGGAGAAAATGGTCATTAAGGTAGTGATGTCCTCGCCAGCAGGTCCAAGGATAGATGATACTTGCTTAGTCACCTTCTCCAAGGCAGTTTTGTTCTCACCAAGAACAACATAAAGAGCAGCCAGATACTCCTGCATTGCTGGAATAGCAAAAATATAGTGTTTCTTGTCTGACTCAGTAAGCTTTCGACCATGTTCCACACAAGGCACGAGGAAGAAATCTAGCACATCTGTATGAAACACTGCCAATTGCTGAAGCTCTTCATCAGTTTTGGTCTTTCCACCAACCCACTGTTCAAAGTCAATCTCTGAAAAGGAAGTACGTTTGCTGCTGACTCCATCAAACGCCATTTTCCCTACAGTGCGGACCACGTAAAGCATTAATGAATTCTGGTGCTCTTGTGAAGATAGGGCTCCTCCTACTGTCAGCACCTCTCCCCCAAAGTTAAGCCTCAGGAAACTTGTGTAGATACCAGTAAGGGTGCGAATGGGTGCTTTGACATCAGTAAAGTGCAGGAAGTGAAGAGTAGCACACATGAGCCAGCAGTAGGAAGGTAAAAGGCAGGCTGCTGCTAACTGGCTGTCCCGCTGTAGGTTGAGGTAGAACATCTCAATCAGAGATTCTGCCTCTTTGCTTGGCTTTTTTCCACTTTGCTGTGACAGTCTGCTTGTGAAGTAGGTTCTCTGGCGACCAGGATCATTGAAACCATAGATTTGAGCATAGCGGTTCACATATTTCTTTGGAATACGATCTACAGCAGACAGCCTAGTTGTGACCAAAATACTGGCCTGAAAAATATTCAAGAAAGTAAAGGTATAGTGAGTGATTTTGGTTAAAATTAGCTGAAGCATAGACTCTCTTCAGTGGTTTCAACAAAACACAAATGGATTGTCTGTCTGGCAACGAAAACAGGATATATGTATACTGCATATATATACACATAGCTATTTTTATACTGTGCATTGCCAAGAATTTGTCTTTTGTTTGTTTTTTTTGCTGTTCCGAACAACTATTTAGTTATGAAGTACCAAATAATTCATTAATGCAATATGATTTGGCTTTGAGAGTGGAGGATGGGGTGAGGTGGGGATTCAGTTGTTCGAAAGATAAGGTGCTGGTAGTCATGATTAATCTATGACAAGGAAAATCAGGGATAAAATCATGTGTAGAAAATAATTTAATATTACCCATAAGGTCTATTTTCTCTCAAAAACACAGCAAATTTTTTTTTGGCACCCATAAAGAATATTTAAGCTAAATCTCAAACAGTTTCCAGCCTTCTGAAACATAATTAAGGGAATGAGACTAGAAGTTTAGACACACCTCAGGTAGAAGGTATTTCCTCAGCAAGTTTACCACAACTCCTCCCGATGGAAGAGCCTCATTAGGATCACTGCATAATTCAGTCATGTCAATTCGAAAGTCTAATTTCATCTTCTCCATTCCATTGAAGATGAAGAGGACCTCACTGGCCTGGTTATTATCTCCACTGAGAAATGGCGTCTTACGAAGGTGCACATACTTTCTACCCACAAGGTCTCCTAGCGAGGTAGATTTAGACAATTGAGAAAGATCTTCACAAGAGAACGGCACCATCAGCTTGAACTGAGTCAGAGCTGAACCAGCACACCAATCCAAAACCAGCTTGCGGACAACTGTACTCTTCCCAGTGCCAACAGCTCCATAGAGCAATATGTTGAGTCCTTGTCCATCCTTGATATTGTATCTTGGGTCAAACAGCTGTTCAGCTGTGACAGATTTTCTCATAGATTCATTTCCTTTGAAAGGATTAAGCGAAAGGCATGTTCCCTCTTCTGGGGGTTTCTCAAGAATAAGTGGCTCTACATGCATGGATTCAGAAGAAAAACTACCCCCAAACTGTTTCTCCTCCTGAGGCAAGTGACTGAACCACATCATTAACTTTTGTTTGTGGATCTCTATGGGATCTGTAGAACAATTTCAACACAGAACTGAGAGAATAATGTTGCTAAAAACAAATATGAAGTTTTTACTTAATTTGCAACCTGGACCCAATAATCAAAAGCTATTGTGTGGAGCTACAATTAATTTCAGGGAATGTCAAAGGTTTAAGCTCACCTGTGTTTGGTGGGCCAGAAAAGTACAACCTCAAACTGTCAGACAATGATGAACTTATTAATTTTACCCGTTCATTCCACGCCATTCCACAAGGACTCATCCACCTGTTAAGAACACTGATGAAACAAGACTAAAAATAGGATTTACATTTCCTTTTTATTCTATCCACATTCACTGGATATAAGCAATTGCATGCTCTGACTGGGCACTCTACTACTCGGCTAATCAGCTCATATACTGTGAGTAGAGAAAAACAGAATGGCGGAGCATGTTGCTGAACCAACCGAGGATGAAATGAACTCTACTTGAAAACAAAACCCTAACAAATACAAGAAAAGCAAGAAAATATGGAATAAAAGTATCTGATGGTAAGAACATTTTTTTTATTTTTCAAGAATTACTACTATTATAGCATTTTTCACAGATTGCTACTGTCATTTCGCCAGTTTGTTTACATTCTAAGCGGAAATGATTTTGTCGGACATTTTGTATAAAGTTTTTTATTTATTAAATTTGCAAAAAATAAAAACAAAAGTGCTCTGTTTCTCAAAATCCAGTGAATGTGGATAGAATAAAACAGTTATTCCACTCACTCAATCTCATCATACATGGCTTATAGCCAACTCAGCGCTATCAGCTCATGTACGACTCGATTTCGTGGAATAACTGTGAAATAGTCTTACATGCTATAACATGAAACTGCTTTAAATCATGGTAGATTACCTGGGATGTAACAAGGGTCCTGCTTTTCTGACACAACGGAACTTACGAGATGGAACAGTGAATTCTGCTTCTGATAAAAGAGATAATGATAGGAATACAGATCAGCAAAATACAGTACCTATAAACAGATAAGTAGATAAAACAGAGGAATTTGCTTAAAAGCCTACTCCTCTCTGGAACTGTTGATTCGTGTTTGGAAGGCAAATCTTTTAGTGTCCTGTAGGATTTTCTGCTTATAGCTCCTGTCCCTGTTGTCCTTCCAAATCGCCACATTCTGGTATCCTTTAGGACCCCTCCTAAAATAGCAACAGTTCTAATGTAATATGATTATGTTTATTTATATGCATTGCCTAGCATAAACGTTATTAACCTTCTGCCAAGCAAATTTTTTGATCAACTTGCATTGTTTGGAGAATAAGTGTACATGAAAAAATGACGAAATGCATTCCAATACATTCCAAATACTTTTCTAAGTAAAATGTATTCAATTTACCTTTTGGGATTAATAAAGTAATCTACACAGCCCTCCAAAATTATTGGCACCCCTTGTAAAATTAAAAAAAAAAAAAGGTTAGAAAAAAACCCACTTTTTGGTGAAATAGCTTCATCTCACACTGAAAAAATGAAAAAGAAAATCCATTTATTCAGAGGAAAACATCTCTCATCAAGAAATAATTATTTTCAACAAAAAACACATGTGCCACTATTATTGGCACCCCTGCATTTAATACTTTGTACAGCCTCCCTTTGCCAGTAAAACAACCCCGAGTCTTCTCCAATGACATTTTATAAGATTGGAGATACAGAGCAGGGCATCTGAGACCATTCTTCTTTACACAAGCTCTCCAGATCATCCAGGGTCCTCAGCCCTCTCCTCTTCCACAGGTTTTTCAGTGGGGTTCAGGTCAGGGGACTGAGATGGCCATGACAGAAGCTTGATTCTGTGCTCAGTGAACCATTTTTGATTTGGACATACGCTTCAGATCATTGTTCTGCTGGAAGATCCAGTGACAACCCAGTTTTAGTTTCCTGGCAGAGGAGCCAGATTTTGATTTAAAATGTCCTGGTATTTCATGGAGTCCATGATGCCATGTACCCTAACAAGATTTCCAGGGCTTTTGGAGGAAAAACAGCCCCAAAACATCACAGAACTTCCACCGTATTTTACAGTTGGGATCATGTTCTTTTCATTCTTCTTTTTACACCAAACGCACCTTGAGTGTTTATCGCCAAAAAGCTCCATTTTTGTTATATCAGACCAAAGAACACGGTTCCAGTCAAAGCTGTAGTAGCATTTCACAAACTTCAGGTGCTTACATTTGTGATTAACTGACAGAAAAGGCTTTTTTCCTGGCAAACCTTCCAAATAATCTGTTGGCATGGAGGTGGTGTCTGATGGTCATTTTGGAGACTTGGAAACCCCCAAATTTGACTTTTTCTTGTAATTCACCAACAGTGATCTGTGAGGATTTTTTTGCTGTCTATTACCCTCCTCCTCATTGTACATGGGGGCAGATTAAACTTGGGTCCTCTTCCCAATTTTGTAACAGTTCCAGTTGATGTCCACTTTTATTATTGCCCTCACAGTAGGAATGCGCATTTTCAGGCGAGTAGCTAATCAGGAAATCATGGATTACAGCTTGAAAGTTCCTACACACTCCAATCAACTCAAAAATGTACAATTTAAATGGAGAACATGATTCAGTTACATTGTGTTCAAAATCATTTCCAGGGGTGCCAATAAGAGTGGCACATGTATTTTTATTGAAAATAATTATTTCTTGATGAGGGAATTTTTTTTCCACTAATCTTTACAAGGGGTGCCAGTAATTGTGGACGGCACCCTATCTATGGTTATAAATATTTAAATAATATTGGCTGGCATTGAGTGGTATATCAGATATACTCCATTCTGCTAGCATGATACTGAACAAGTCGAAGACAAGTTCAAGATCATGCTAGATGAATGGAATATATCTGATATACCATGAAAAAAGCCATTATTATTATTATTATACATACACAGCAGAAGACTCATTGAATATTCGCATCAGCTCTGATGTGTGACGTGATGTTGTCTTGACAATCATGCAATATCATAAACCATATTCAACATTCATTCACCATTGGCTAGAGTGATGTAATACACACAGGATAAGCAATATGCTAATAATATTGCATGCTATCGAACCAAATGAATGAAACCTGCTAGAAGGGAATAGAACACATGTTTTTATTCCATAAAAAAAGTGTCCTGTGTGTATAACAATCATTAATATTGAAAGACCCAGATATAAAGGTAAACATGACCTGTGGTTGAGACATGAGCCTATTTTTGGGTATTTAAAACAAGCCAGCATGTTGGGTTCTACACATAACCCAATAGTATCTTCTTCTTCTTCTGGCTGCTCCCAGTTAGGGGTCGCCACAGCGGATCTTTCGTCTCCATTGCTCCCTGTCTTCCGCATCCTTCTCTACCACACCTGCCACTTTCATGTCCTCTCTCATCATATCCATGTATCGCCTCTTTGGCCTTCCTTGTTTTCGTGTGCCTGGCAGCTCCATCCTCAACATTTTTCTTCCAACATGCTCTGCATCTCTTCTCAGGATGTGCCCATACCATCTCAGTCTCATCTCTCAGCTTAATTCCCAAGCTCTCCACATGTGCTGTCCCTCTGATGTGCTCGTTCCTTATCCTGTCCAACCTTGTCACTCCCATCGCAAACCTTAACATCCTCAACTCCGCCACCTCCAACTTTGCCTCCTGTCTCTTCGTTAAGGGTACGGTCTCCAATCCATACATCACAGCTGGTCTCACTACTGTCTTATCACGCTCTCTCCTAACACGCTCTCTTTCTCCTTCTCCGTTTTGATGCAACAGTAGCATACTTTCCACCAGCACCCTGTTGACCAACAGTACTGGATGCGGTCGTTGTTAACCTGGGCCCCGACCGATCCGGTATGGTATTTCTCTTTTCAATCCGCATGTTCGATTTGGCATCGTTTCATGCCGGATGCCCTTCCTGACACAACCCTCTCCAATTTATCCGGGCTTGGGACAGGCACCAAGAGTACACTTATGCACCCCCAGTGGCTGGATTACATAGAAGAAGAAACCTTTATTTGTCACATGCACACTTCAAGCACAGTGAAATTCATCCTCTGCATTTAACCCATCTGAAGCAGTGAACACATGCACATACACACTCAGAGCAGTGGGCAGCCACAACAGAGCACCCTGGTAGCAGTCAGGGGTCAGGTATCTTGCTCAATGGCACCTCAGCCCAAGGCCGCCCCACATCAACCTAACTGCATATCTTTGGATTATGGGGGAAATCGGAGCACCCGGAGGAAACCCATGCAGACATGGGGAGAACATGCAAACTCCAAACAGAAAGGCCTTCGTCGGCCGCTGGGTTCGAACCCGGAACCTTCTTGCTGTGAGGCGACCGTGCTAACCACTACACCACCGTGCCGCCCAATAGTATGTGGTTAAATTAAGCCAGTATCTCAGTGGGCTGCGACAGCCTGCGACTAGTTGGAGACACAACAATTGCGATAAAATATGCAAATTAGCAACAATTTTCACTTGGAATCACACTGAATTGATATTCGCATATTTTACCCCAATTGTTGTGTCTCCAACTAGTCGCAGGCTGTTGCAGCCCGGCTTTCCCTCGGCAGGCAGGGAAGTAGAGGAAGCCCCACGCAAACTGACTTGAGAAGGGTTCGTGACGGTTTTGCGACACCAGCGACGCATTTGCAGCTATTTTGAGAGAAATTTTGCCGCACAAATTTTTTGAACATGTTCAAAATTTCAGCGACGAAGGAGTGACACTTTGCGACTCGTGAGGAAATTGAGAAGCCCCGCGAATGTTTCAAGACACTTTTGAAACTCCTCGCGAATGACGTTCGCAATTTGTCGCAAGCTGTCGCAGCCCAGTGAGATACTACCCTTAAAGTGCATATTCTGGACCAATTTCATTTCTTTTTTATATGAAAGCATGTCCCTTTACACACTCATCCAGAAGGGTAATTTTGCACAAGGCCATCTGTCTACAGCAGAAAAAAAAAATGCGTCTGGAAAAATCCCAAGGGAGTCTGGAGACATATTCGTGACGTCACCTGCGGAAGCGCCAGCAGGCTGCAAGAACTTTGCACGGTTTCAGTGCGCAGCCTGTGAAGACCAAGCGCTCCCATTGTCCGGTCTTTTGGGAAACGATGAGTACTAATCCCATCATGATTGGTGTTGCTACACCCTCCTATGATACATCTGTTAACCATTTTAATAATTACGTGATAACGTTGAAGAAATTTGCAGAAAACCACCAGGTCGTTTTCTCATAAACAAACTAGCGCTGACGTAGGATTCAGAGGGAGGCGTTAGGGTTGGGCGGTATCCAAATTTTGACACCTTTAAACTGTCTCTGTGTTTTCCCGGGGTATACGGTATTACCGAGAAAAAAATATTTTGTTTCGGCCTACTGTGTAACGTGCGCCTATACCGGCGGACCTTGTCCAGACCTGCGCCTATGCCTCAAATGTACTATTTAAAAGCAGCATAGCGAATTATGTGCATTGTGGTATGGATTAAGCAGCAAAGCGAATTTTGTGCATTGATGAATGGATTAAGAGATATTTCAAAGCATCACGCAACTCTTCCTTCATCTTGAAAATAGCATTCAACTGTCGTTTACACGTCTGCGTTGAAACGCCATTTGCAGCACTATTTCACCTACTCCATCAAAAAAAGTACACGATGAGCAGGATCATACCCTTTCAAGCATGGGAAATAAAAAAAGAAAAGAAAAAGAATCAACCAACACCCAAGTCCGTTTAGACTGCGCGATAAACCATATTCTTCAGCGCAAATGAGGCGAACCTAATTCAAATGCGTGATAGCTGCACAAGGCAAAATCATATGGGCCCACGTCATGCCATGGCGGGGAAATTAATAATCAAATGGCCTTACCTTGCTTAAAACGTTGTCTTGATCACATAACTCCTTACAATTATTCCACTTAAATCCATACGGTTTAACACACCCAACAAAGATAGCAAGCGCATTGCTAATTCCCACCAGAAACCTAACAGTTTACGCTACGATGTTTTCTTCTGTTTCTTCAGTAGATGACATTTCAAACGTTTATTACCCACATCCCAAATGTCATACGTTATATTATTTTACCTTGTTGTTACTCATGTAACCTACTCAAAACACAACTCATTGGAGAGATCTCGTGGAAGTGGAGTACCCCAGGCTATGGTGTGCCTTAGGGGACATATTCGATTTTTTTCGATTTTGCGCGGTCATTTACATTATTGCTGGCTCTTCCTTTTCCTTTTGTTTGAAACCAAAATACTGCCACACTGCCGATGTTGTATTATTTTTTTTTTTGCCACTAACTCGTTATCTTGACTTGCCATCTTTCAACCGCGGTCTCAGTCTCTTGCGAAGCTTTCTGTCAGACTCCAAATGTCACGCAGGGTTGCCATGGTAACGACATAAACAACCTGCACGCGATGAGAACTTCTTTAGGAAATTGATAGAATTAGTGAAAATACGATCACACAGTTATTCGGGATGATCTTCAATTTATTATTTTATATTATGACCTGCGGCACGGTGGTGTAGTGGTTAGCGCTGTCGCCTCACAGCAAGAAGGTCCTGGGTTCGAGCCCCAGGGCTGGCGAGGGCCTTTCTGTGTGGAGTTTGCATGTTCTCCCCGTGTCCGCGTGGGTTTCCTCCGGGTGCTCCGGTTTCCCCCACAGTCCAAAGACATGCAGGTTAGGTTAACTGGTGACTCTAAATTGACCGTAGGTGTGAATGTGAGTGTGAATGGTTGTCTGTGTCTATGTGTCAGCCCTGTGATGACCTGGCGACTTGTCCAGGGTGTACCCCGCCTTTCGCCCGTAGGCAGCTGGGATAGGCTCCAGCTTGCCTGCGACCCTGTAAAAGTATAAAGCGGCTAGAGATAATGAGATGAGATGAGATATTATGACCTCATGTACTCCATATTTATTTAGATATTATAAATTTTTTTAAAATGACGGTAATGAGACCGATACCGTTGGTACTTTTGGATACCTTGGGATACCTTCTTACCGTAATACCGCCCAACCCTAGGAGGCGTCCCACACATGACGTCACGAAAATCAATGTTTGCTGGGAAATCCAAATGCCAAGTTTTTTCAGAGGTGGACCAATTCAACTCAAATGGCTTGATTTCAACTGAATTTTTCTGGTATTGCGCAAGGTAAAAAAATTGCACAAAATGGAAAATGTGACAGATCTCATCTCATTATCTGTAGCCGCTTTATCCTGTTCTACAGGGTCGCAGGCAAGCTGGAGCCTATCCCAGCTGACTACGGGTGAAAGGCGGGGTACACCCTGGACAAGTCGCCAGGTCATCACAGGGTTGACACATAGACACAGACAACCATTCACACTCACATTCACACCTACGCTCAATTTAGAGTCACCAGTTAACCTAACCTGCATGTCTTTGGACTGTGGGGGAAACCAGAGCACCCGGAGGAAACCCACGTGGACACGGGGAGAACATGCAAACTCCGCACAGAAAGGCCCTCGCCGGCCACGGGGCTCGAACCCGGACCTTCTTGCTGTGAGGCGACAGCGCTAACCACTACACCACCGTGCCGCCAATGTGACAGATATTTGACCAAAGTTTAATATAAAATAGGAGAATTCCATTGATCTTGCTCCTGAATTTACCCGTGATATGCACTTCAATCAAAGATGTCTGTTACTGATCTAGCTCTGATTACTGTGGAGCCCCTAAAGTCCCAAAAGGTGATTTGTTTTAAAACGCACAAATTATTTTTGCTGTAACAAGTAACATCACCTTTAATTTACATTTAACTCAACAAGTTTTTTTTTTTTTTAATCTATCTATCTTATCGGAACCTGAGTAAGGTATAATTCACAGGCATAGTCTAATTCTTCTTACAAGCCGAATATACTACAATAACAAAACCACACCTCATATGGCGGCTATTAGTTATTTAGTAATAAGTCAAGATCACTGGAGTGAATATAGACACTATAATAAACACACCACCTCACTCAATATACACTCCTGAATCAGGAACTGGTGAACCAGTTTGCTTTCAGCAGTGAAATCGCTTCGGCCCAATTAAGTCCTGGAACAAACGGCAATGTTTTCTTTGACAGGGATGAGATTAAACCGTTCCCTACAGTACACTAGACTCATGTTCATGCAGATATGACGGTGACTTCTGACAAGGAGACTCAGTTTCCGCTGTTAAAGAACAACCAGAGCTAAAAGGCATTACAAAGGAAGGATTATTTCATCTTACCGACTGCTTTAACATTGTTGCACTGCAGCATCATGTTCAGATTATACATAAAATGTATCTTTATTCCTACTCGATCGCCATAAAAGCCAAAAATTGACTTCCGCGCGACAGCACCACTTCCGGGTTACACAGCGAGCCTGCCTGCTTGCTTTCCCCCTTCTCTCTCTCTCGGTTTGTACTGAATCTGACTGAAATCTCTTTGTCCACGTCGAAATCATGTACATTGTTATTATAATTTCCTACATGGCCAGGCTAAACCTCATATCATTCCCACAGAGAGGAGCATGTTAGATGGAAGTGATTGTAGTCTGAACAGCATGTACATACAATAATTGTAGGCATGTGACAATAAAAATCCAAGTTATTAGATTAAGACTATTTCTATTACACTAGAAAAGACCTTTAAAATGATGCATGAACCAACTATCTATGACAAATATGAAGAAAGTTATGAATTTTTTAATTTCGAAAAATCGAGGGGATTTTCAGCCCTTAATTACACACTAAAACAATAGAAGAACTGTGACCGATATCAACAACTTCTACCTGTAAATGACCATAACTTGCTTAATTTTTGTCCGTCCACAGGCAGCACTTGGACACATAGTTTTCTAACGTTAGCAAAACCAATGTGCTCAGAGCATTTTTAAAGGATTTTCCACTAGGAGACCAACTGGTCTGGGCAATACAATAACAGGCCCCAGAGTCCATGCGGCTGCACCGCTGCGGCATATTCTGTGATGCAAATTGCCGCATTACGACTCCTCGTTTCAGCCAGCATAATATCAACATAGTTAATGCAGTGCCAAGTTTTCCTAGTTAAATGTATACTTACATGGTACTTGGTTAATTAATTGCAACTGATTAAACCAAATGATAAGACATAACTTGGTTTAAAATTTGGTCTCCCAGTGAAGCTGGTTTAGCATTGACTAGGAGACCAAATCTGGCCACTAATGGTCTCCCAGTAACTATGTTAAAAAAATGCTCTGAATGTGCTAGTCTTTTGATTACGATGAAACTTGGCAGTAATCAAGAAAAATACTTAAGCTATCACTTCTATATGTTTAGAAAATACAACCTACTTGCCATTGATGGTAGCAGAAGTCGGAAGATGAGGGTCTACTTCATAAACAATTTTTTTCCACTTCCCGTTGTCACATCGTGAAAATTCGAGAACCACTAGGTTACTGAGAATACTGACTACGTCATCAGTATTTGTGTACTGGGGAAATCTGCACAGGAATCAATAACGTAGAAAGCAAAGACCAAAACGCAACGCATGAGTAGCCACTGCAGGCCGCTAGCAGTAGGCAGAAACAATACAAGCGCTATGCAGGTCATTGTAGCGTAACTATACAATATCAGTCAAAAGTTTGGACACAGCGGCACGGTGGTTAGCGCTGTTACCTCACAGCAAGAAGGTCCAGGTTCGAGCCCCGTGGCCAGCGAGGGCCTTTCTGTGCGGAGTTTGCATGTTCTCCCTGTGTCCGCGTGGGTTTCCTCCGGGTGCTCTGGTTTCCCCCACAGTCCAAAGACATGCAGGTTAGGTTAACTGGTGACTCTAAATTGACCGTAGGTGTGAATGTGAGTGTGAATGGTTGTCTGTGTCTATGTGTCAACCCTGTGATGACCTGGCAACTTGTCCAGGGTGTACCCCGCCTTTCGCCCGTAGTCAGCTGGGATAGGCTCCAGCTTGCCTGTGACCCTATAGAACAGGATAAAGCAGCTAGAGATAATGAGATGAGATGAAGTTTGGACACACCTTCTAATTCAATGGTTTTTCTTCACTTTTATTAATTAAAAGCAGGGGTATTTCTAGCTACTGAAAAGACCAAGGGCTAAGTCAAGTTTTCCAGGGGCTTGTATTGTTAAGGGAGATTGGCATAGATGGGTTATATTTAACTTTACAATAAATATTATCACCCACACACCTTCAAAGTTTATGTTATCTTTATTACTGATTTCTGCACTGCGCTTTTTAAATGTATGCCCTTCATTTCAGTTTCTGTCTCCTTATTTTTAAGTTATCATCACCACCTATAAGGACACTGACGCATGTGTCAACTGACTATTAAATATCACTAGTACATTTTATCATCAGTTTAATAAAAAAAATCATTTCTTACGCTCTCCTTTAAGACCACAAAGACAAATTCTAAGCTACATTATTATATTACAACATTCAAAATCCCAGATATTATTCTATCTCACAAGATCAGGTCTTCAAAGTCTCTCTCTCTCTCTCTCTCTCTCTCTCTCTCTCTATATATATATATATATATATATATATATATATATATATATATATATATATATAATATAAAACACACACACACACAAAAAAAAAAAAAAACAACCAAAAAACATTTTCTCCAATGCATCCAGGCTCAGTTGACTGCAGCAGCTCATTTGTAGTATCTGGACAACAGAAATTTATGTTGTTATTAATATTGCATTGCAAAACAAACAAACGAAAAACTATTTTATCCCTATATGTGACTAATATGCCAAATGCTGGCTATGGTATGGGAGGCTGACTGGTTCTGCATAGGCTACATGTAGCATTAAAACATATGATTAGATTATTTCAGGGCAACTATTGGTGTTGACATGAACACAAATTGTTGTTGACCTGTTAAATAAACTTAGTCGGGGCAAATAAGCCACCACTGTAGACATTCATTAAACCACTCAAATGTTTGAGCTCACCTGGTACACTAATCATACAGACCCTACGCTGAAAATTCAACATAACCAGGCTACACGGAGCAGCTTTTGTGCATCAACATAATTTGATAGGTGACATTGTTGATGCGTTCTATATAATGTGGTGGAATAAAGAATTAATACACTGAATCCCGAAGCCACAGAAGAAATAGGTTTTATTCAATCTTGCAAGATAGGGCTCTCTCTTTCAGTGAAGAGCACATCTCATCTCTTTTGTGCTCCCTTTATAGCCTAAATATATGAAAACCTTGAAGCTGGGTGCAAGTATTAATTGAAGAGATACCAAATGAATGCAAACAGTCACATACACATACACTCAAGAACAAAAATTCTTCTGCTTAGATGATTGAAATTAAACATTTAAACTTAGATATATAAAGTCTTCTTAAACACTTAAAATTTTCCATTACACTTCCCCATTTTATCGATTCTTCAATAACATATTTGATTCTGCATACCAAGCTAACCATGTCAACTACCAAGCTAACTACAGCACTTCTCCTAACCACATCTATCTCTACCTTTCCCTTTAGGCTTTAGGTAGACATTTCATTTATAAGAGAATGAAAACTAAGTATATTTTAGTTTTAGTGAGACAGAGACATTTCTAGAACATGGCATTCTTTAGATAGGAAAAGCAATGCATGGTGCTGCTAAACTTAAATATTGTCCTACAATATCTCCTTTAGGTCCTCATCATCCTCATCCTTGAATCATAGTCCCCCCATGAGGTGACGAAGGCCAGTCTGGAAGCTCATCTGGGTCTATTTTAACCAGTTGGTAACCATGTAGATATGCTGACATTACTCTATTTATCATAGCAGTGAGACATTGCATCAAAGATGGTGCACAGAAACAAATCAACAATTATATCAGAACAACAGGAATAAGCATAGAAACATATGCTGGCCATTTCCCGAAAACTCCATACAACCACCCCAGTTATAGTCTCCATGCTTGTCCAAGCGCAACTGGTGTGCTTATATCTCTTATTCGGCTGATGACTTGAGCCATGCTCTACGTCGTTGGCCAGAATGTATGTGCAGCAATCATCTTCTATCATTGCACATACACCTCCCTCTTTGGCTAGGAGACTGTCCAGGACCAGTCTGTTATAGACTAGTGGGTTCTTCATACTGTGGCCGTCGGGGAGAGGTTTGGATTGGGTGACCCTTCGTCCTTCTTGACACTTGCTGGTGCTCCGAGTGCAGGCACGCCCTTTCATACTCTTACTACCTCACCAAGACTCAGGGACACCATGTTCTGTCACCAACTCCTTCCTTCATTCACTGTTTTCCTTGTCCTCTTGCACTGGCTGGCGTGTATCCATATGGCTCTGTTGCTGATCTTAACAGCCGTCTGTGTCATCAGGAGGATCTGGTATGGACCAAACCACATACGGTGTCTCCATCTTTTACGTCAGAAGTCCTTCACAACTATCCAGTCGCCGGGCTGCAGATCATGAAGTGCATTGCAGGCTGCAGAAGTGTGTCTTTCACCTGCTTGTGGGTGGCACACAAAACAGAAGATAGTTCTATACAATAACACAACATTTCTTCTTCACACAAATTTGCTTTTAGGCGTGACATTGGCTTTGGCCCTATTCCTGTGTTTGCTGGTCTGCCAAACAATACTTCAAATGGGCTACTGTAAGTTTGTTTTTTGTTCTTATCTGCATGTGCATATGGAAAAGAACAATAGGGAGGGCTTTTACCCAATTGAGTCCTGTTTCCGCATAGCATTTAGCCAATTTGTTTTTTAGAGTGCTATTCTCTCTTTCTACTGTGCCCCTGTTTGCGGGATGGTATGCACAGCGCTGTCTTAAGTCTATGCCCAGCATCTCTCCTACCTGTTTGAGAGCTTGGTTGACAAATGGGGTCCCATTGTCGCTACTTATTTTCTGTGGAATACCCCACCTGAGAATTATTTCAGACAACAGGGCCTTTGCTACTACTCCCGCATCTTGTTTGGATGAAGGAAAAGCTTCTACCCACTTAGAAAACATGTCTACTATTACAAGACAATATTTCTTCCCTTCAGTGGGTGTCATTTCAATGAAGTCCACCTGTAAATGGTCAAATGGGAGGTTTGGGACTGGGTGTGCAGCCTGAGGGGCTGCCTGCCCACAGCCTATGTTGTGTGTGGCACAGATAGAACATTTTTGGCAAAGTTTTTGGGAAAATTCTGCACAGCCTTTCGTGAACCAGTGCTTAGCCATTGTACTCATCATTCCCCCTTTCTTTTGATGCATGGTCTTGCCTATATATCAACTTAGCAAAATGTTAGAATGTCTCCCTGTGGGAGACTGTCATGCTCCTGGGCTCACCTAACACTCTGGACTCCACTTCCCACAATCCCACTCACACACCTGACACTACCACATGCACTCCATCAGCCAACCCAGAGCCACTTCCTAGGAGTGGCTCCCCTGAGTTCTAATTGCCATCACCTGTACCTTTGTTTATGTCTGTATTTGTACCCCTCTGTTTGTTTTTTTCATTGCTTCCACATTTCCCTGAGCGTTTATATTTCTGATTGCGGTTCTGTGTATGACCCTTTTTGCCTTCCGGTTTCTTCCCGTTTTGCCTAGCCCTTGTGTTTATCTGCTCGTTTCTCTCGCTTCCCAGTTTCTCGATCTTTGCTTGTTTCTCGACTCTGATTTGCCTAGCCCTTGTGTTTATCTTGCCTGTGTTTTCCTGATTTCCGGTTCTTGGACTATTGCCCATTTCATGACCTCGATTTGTCTAGCCCTCACTACTTTGTTGGATTTCCCAGTATTGACCTGGCCTGATTATTGTACATTGTCTTCTCTCACTGTGTCTATTAAAAACTTGAGTTTATTCTTAATCTGCGAGCATCTGGTTTGTCATAGTCATGTTACAGAGACATGGCTTACTGGAGTCTGGACCATATCAAATGCCATCACAGCCCGCTTTCTTCCACTGCCCAATCTCCTGTGGTGTAGCTCGTTTTTGCAGGTCCTGCAAATCAAGTGTAGGTGTTAGTGCTGTGGAAGAAACAGAGATTAGCGCATGTGCGTGAGGGGAACCCTTGGATGCTGCAGCCTAAGATTTTCATCTATACAGTGATCAATTCCATAAAAAGGTTTTATTCCCATCCCTGATGAAGGCTCCTGAAGGAGTTGAAAGCTTGGATATGTCCAAAAATTTTGTGTAGTAAAAAGTTTTAAAACCTTTTTATGAAATTGCTACTTGTTTAAGAAGCAAGACAGCATCAAGAAGCTGTTGAATAAGCATGTGATGTGTAATAGGCTTCCCTGTGGAGGTAAGAAAGGTTCTATGCTTCTACAGGGTGCCAAAGTCATGGACAACACCAAAAGCATACCTATTGTCTGTGTAGATAGTTGCTGACTTACCTTCAGCTAATCTGCATGCTTCTGTGAGAGCCACAAGCTCCACTGCCTGTGCAGAATAAAGCTTAGGGAATGACCTTGCGGCAAGAACAGAATGTTCTGAAACAACTGCAAAACTGACCTGACTTGTGTCTGACTCAGGGTCATGCAAGGTGAACCCACCCACAAAAAGGATCAGGTCCAGATTATATAGTGGGACCTCAGAGAGGTCTGGATGTGGACTGCAGACCTGAGAAACTGTTGTGACACAGCAATGGGGCTGTCCATCCTCATCTGTTGGAAGGAGAGTCACAGGATTCAGGACTGTGCAAGAGAACTGTGTTGTACCTGAGCCAGTACACTGCTGACAAATGTGAACTCTTTTGTTCAAGTAAGAGCACTGAAACCGCATGCAGGACTAAAAGTGTTAGGTCTGCGTACCCCACAATACCCCTGGATGTGACCACTGCCTTTTCAGCTGCAGCAATTGTCCTAAGGCAGAGTGGAAGCCCCGCAGCCACAGGATCCAGCTTGGCTGAATAATAAGCAATCAGTCATAACTTACCTCCATGCTCTTGCAGGAGCACTGAGGTCATACACCCATTTCTCTCATCTACTGTCTGAGTAAAAAGATGTGTTAGATCTGGAATACCCAGTGTGGGTGTACTTTGAAGGGCTGTTTTTAGTTGAATGAATGCTTCCTCTGCCTCAGGGGTCCAAGTAACAGTGTTGTGTGCCTGGAGTCCCTTTTTGTGGATCAGAGAGCTGAGGGGAGACTCAAGAACAGCATAATTACATATGAAAGAATGACAAAAGGAGCACATCCCTAGGAATGACATCATTAGTTTCTTTGTAATGGGCTTGGGAATGTTTTGGATGGCAACAACTCTGTTCTCACTAAGGCCCTGTCCACACGGCAACGGATTCAGGTGACTCCGATACAATTGCTTATCGTTTAGGCCTGGCGTCCACACGGCACCGGCGTTTTGGGTGCCCAAAACGCAATCTTTTTGAGAACGGGTTCCAGAGTGGAAAGATCTGGCAACGTTGCCGTTGTGAAGTCGTCTGGATGAGTAAAACGGATTTGTTTACGATGACGTCACAACCACATGACTGTGAGTGCTTCAAGCCGGGTAGAAGTGTAACGGATATCACCAGGAAAAAGCCTTACAGAGCACTAGTGAGAGTGAAACACGAGCTTGGATATTATTATTATTATTATTATTATGTTCAGTGTTAGTTCACAGTCGTAATGCAAGAAGCAGAATAGTGACAGTAATAGTGAAGCAAAAACATGCAATTGTACAAACACTGCAGCTCTACAGCAAAATATTCATTTATGAAATGGTCTGATTCTTAACACCAGTAGTGCCAATGATCTTCTCATTGCGATGCGAGTTGTCAACAAATCCTAGAACTTGGTTCATGAAACGCGCTTACAAAATATTTTCACTGTGAATATTTATTGTGTAATGGTGCAAAGTGAGAGAGAGAGAGAGAGAGAGTCAATCCCGCCAGCAAAAATAGGGGAAAAAAGAGCAATCTCACCTCTTCAGATGTGGGTTTAAGTCCTACAATACATTCCTCAAAAAGGGCGTAGAGGAGCAAATTAATCATTATTTAATTAGCATTCAATTTATTCCAGACCATTAAAGACACCGCCTTCCGCGTAGAATCATAGGTCATCCTCGCCGCCATTTTGGAGAGGTCAAAGCGGAGAATAAAGATTAGCTGCGTTTAACTGTACCAACAGGTTTGCCATCCAAACGAGATCACATGGGATTACCTTTCACAGGTGAGACTGGAAAAATACTTTTCATTGTATTTGGTCATTATAATGTAATTTTACAAACAGATTTTCCTGACTTTGTGGCTAATATGCATCCTTACTTCTTCTATTGTTCTGGTGTCTCCGAAGGGACCGTCTTACAGCGCCCCTAGAGGTGTGGCATGTGTATTGCATCGTTTTCAGCAAGCATTGCGTTGCCATATGGACCTGATATTTTACTGATTGTTGCCCATTTGGACGCGATATATTTTTAAATAACATCTTGTTGCCGTTGTCGTGTGGATGTAGCCTAAGTGACCTACCTGAGCTAGAGATGTTATATTCTAAGAACTTAACAAGCATCTGGACAAACTGAAGCTTATGGAGGCTTGCCTTTTGTCCTTCTACAGCAAGATGCTGCAGAAGTTTTTTATGGTGTCTCTTCTACACTGCTCTGCAGAGGGTGAGGCCAGCAGGAGATCATCCACATACTGGAGAAGGGCAGATCCTTCAGTCAGACAGAGAGAACTAAGGCTCTGCCTCAGGGCTTCATTATAAATGGTGGGTGATTCACAATAGCCTTGACACAGGCATGTAAAAGTGTAGGGATGGCTCTCAAACTGAAAAGCAAACCAATACTGGTTGTCTGGGTGCACCGGGATGTTGAATAAAGTGTTGGCCAAGTCCACGACTGAAAAATGAGTGCTATTAGGCAGTATCTGTGAAAGAATAGAATGTGGATTTGGGACATTAGGGGCTCTAACATTGACAACAGCACTGACAACCTGTAAGTCTTGCATGAAATGCCATTCAGTAGGTTGGCCTGGTTCAGTGTGTTTCTTAATGGGGAAGATAGGAGTGTGCACAGCAGAGTTTGGACAATCTACAATGACTCCTGCTGCTTTTATGGAGTTGAACACAGGCCTAATGCCCTCTATGGCCTCAGGTTTTAGTGGATATTAGCTTTGACATAGCCTGAAATCTGATTTTGAGGTGATCATCACTGGTTCTATGCCTTTTATGAGGCCTACATCATATTTACCAGTTGCCCAGAGATGTTTAGGCACTTTTGTGAGACATGGAGAATCAATGGTTAATTTGGGAAACTGCCAATCAACCCATTTGTCCCCCCAATGTCTTTTCCTGCCAAAACAATTTCTCTCACTGCAGGGACAACAACATTTAGGTCCATCTGATAAGCATCTAATGTTTTGTTGTACAATACTGTCAGATCTTTGGTATAACACCAGTCACACTCATCCACACATGCGCACACCCACCAGCCCAAATCTTTCCAGTGCTCCCCCATTTCTTTTGCCAATGAAACATGCAGAACTGTGTGAGAGTCAAACACGAGGCTCTGGCCTGACTCTTTCTGAGGAGGACTAACATACAGCACACATCTGTGCACTCACCAAAACATCTTTCTAAGAATAATCTTCTCATACTTCTTGTCCTTTCTACACCATTTTTGCTCAAACTTAACGTCTGGCATATCACAGCTCACACGGGCTGTTCAATGGAGTTCAGTGGGTAACATATATTCTGTGTTGTAGGGATTAGTATGTGTTTTTATCATTTCAATCAGTTTACGGTTCGTAGATAAGATATCTGAGGGCGCCAGTCTCCATTTATACACATAGAGAGGAGATGTAGGGTCTAACCTTACCATAATTGAACTAAAGTTATCCTCCATTGAGGGCCTTACCACTTTAATCCCCCTGGGGATGCTGATGAGACTTATGTTAAGTTTGTGCATTAGGTCTCTACCTAACAGATTTACTGCATAGCAGTGTGACAGCAAAAATGGGAATTTGAAAGTTTCAGACTCACCTAGGCTGCATGGGAGGGGAACAGTGAATTTCTCCAAAATCTGTTGTCCTGAAGCACCCAGTTTTCTGGAACCATCCACTGATCTTAGGTGGAGTGGAAAAATCTGAAGCCATAATTACAGAGTGCCCTGCTCCCAAGTCTACTAGAAAGCTGAGAGATTTACCAGAGACAGTTAAAGTAAGCATAGGCATTTTTTGACACACCTAATTTGTATAAAGAGTGCATGTTCCTACATAATGGACTCTTTCCCTATCTTCTAAGTGTGTGATAGCAGCATGAAAATGCAAAGCAGTCTTCACTGCATACAGGGTATGCAATGAAGAAATAGTCTTTGTTATTAACAGGATCTGAGGGGAGTTGAGCTAGCTTTCAGTTTACCTCCTCTATGGTTGGCCCTAGACTTGCCTTTTTTCCCCTTTTTAGGGTGTGACCTGGCAACTGATGGCCATGTCATATGGTCTTTCCAAACCAGAATGTGTATCAAGGATAATCGTGAGTATTGCAAGATGGTTTCACCCTCCTCCTGTTTGCAGGTCGTGACCAGTGATGGGAATAACGGCGTTAGAAATAACGGCGTTACTAACGGCGTTACTTTTTTTAGTAACGAGTAATCTAACTAATTACTTTTTACATCGTTATAACGCCATTCCCGTTACTTACAATAAAATACTATGCGTTACTTTATTAAAGCTGTTCTCATCTGGCACGCTGCTCATTCAGCCTTTCTTTACTCTGCTTTCGTGTGGGGCGGGGAGACACAAGACAACGGCACAGTAAGCCAATCAGAGTAGATTTGGACAACAGACATAGGTAGGCCACGCCGACTGCACTACTGCGCGCTCTTTCAATCGGAAGACCCAGCGATGGCGAGCGGTCAGCCCAGCACTGCGCTTTCACATTGGAAATACAGCCATTACTTTTCATTACTTGAAATAAAAGGCAAGAGTGTTTACGTGCAATGCACATTATGTCGAGGAACCCACCTTATCTCACATTGTCCCACAAACATATTAATATAGTGTAGATAACATTACTAATTGGTTCTGTTAAGTGTCCATTTCAGTCATTAAACACATTTAACATTCACTTTTATTATGATTACACTAATTGAATTTGATTTTTTTTGAGGGGGAACAAAATGTAACGGAATAATTACTTTCCCTGGTAATTAGTTACTTTTATGACAAAGTAACTCCGTTACTAACTCAGTTACTTTTTGGGAAAAGTAACTAGTAACTATAACTAATTACTTTTTGAAAGTAACGTGCCCAACACTGGTCGTGACTTGTGTGACATCTATGCGCACTGGGTATTGTTCAATCAGGCAGGTTTGCATGGCTGTAATAAAGTCTTGGTATGCCATGTTAGCACTGTCTTCCCAGTCTGGGTCCCGCACACAAATTTCTGCTTTGGGGAAAACAGTGTGAATCTTACTCTAGTCCTAGTTTCTTTGCAAAGACACGACGCATTTCATGACGAGTGGGGAAATAAGTCTCGCAGAAATGAAGCAGCTCCTCAGCACACTTCGGATGTTACATTTTTACTCTCTGTTCCTGTGATAGCTTAGAATGCTGATCTCACATTGCAGCCTCTGCTTGCCACATTTTAAATGTAGCCCAATCCAACAACTCTGTACTTTTTCTTCTTCTCTTTATTGTCTTCCTTAATTTGCTTAAGTCTTTCTTCTAATGCTGAAATTTGTCTAACACTCAAATTTCCTGCCTCAGGAAAGCCACAATGTTCAACCCAAAACCTGAATTCTTTACACAAGTCCAGACCATAATTTTGTGTCATATATTTAACATTGGGGAGTCTGGAAATGGTATCAAACCCTTTCCTTCTGCAGCTTCAGTGCTTTTCTGACCCATACTAGTTATTCACAAAATATTAATTCTGTGCAATAGAGAATGGTGGTCTGCTCAGTAGCTCCATATCCCAGTGTCCCAGAAACCATGTGGAGCTACACTTATTATTAACAGTAATAAGTCAACAGTCAACAGTAGGTAGGGTTCTCTAACAAGCCAAAAACCTTACTTAAAAAATGCTTGCATACTCTAACCGTTGTTATTGCTGTTGTGATAATAACTCTAAGGCTTCTTTTCTGGCAGACACTACTTCAAAGCACATCAAAATATCAATGATGCATGCAATTCTTTCTCACCATACCTTGTTTGTTGAATATCAGCAGCAGCGGGGGATCCCCATCCTCTAAAGAATCAGTCTGTCTCTAGAGAGCTTGTCAGACTTGCTGGGCAACAATGTCCAACTTGGATTTGGAAAAGCCCCTGCTACTCATGATATGCCATCTTCATCGCCATGGATTGTGGTGGAAAAAAGAATTAACATGCTGAAACCTGAAGCCACAGAAGAAATAGGTTTTATTCAATCTTGCAAGATAGGGCTCTTTTGTTCAGTGAAGAGCATATCTCATCTCTTCCATGTTCCCTTTATAGCCTAAATATGTGAAAACCTTGAAGCTGGGTGCAAGCATGAATCTTACAGATACTGAATGAATGAATGCAAACAGTCACGTACAGTGGTGCCTGAAAGTTTGTGAACCCTTTAGAATTTTCTATATTTCTGCATAAATATGACCTAAAACATCAATAGATTTTCACACAAGTCCTAAAAGTAGATAAAGAGAACCCAGTTAAACAAATGAGACAAAAATATTATACTTGGTCATTTATTTATTGAGGAAAATTATCCAATATTACATATCTGTGAGTGGCAAAAGTATGTGAACCTTTGCTTTCAGTATCTGGTGTGATCCCCTTGTGCAGCAATAACTGCAACTAAATGTTTCTGGTAACTGTTGATCAGTCCTGCACACCAGCTTGGAGGAATTTTAGCCCATTCCTCTGTACAGAACAGCTTCAACTCTGGGATGTTGGTGGGTTTCCTCATATGAACTGCTTGCTTCAGGTCCTTCCACAACATTTCGATTGGATTAAGGTCAGGACTTTGACTTAGCCACTCCAAAACATTAACTTTATTCTTCTTTAACCATTCTTTGGTAGAATGACTTGTGTGCTTAGGGTCGTTGTCTTGCTGCATGACCCACTTTCTCTTGAGATTCAATTCATGGACAGATGTCCTGACATTTTCCTTTAGAATTCACTGGTATAATTCAGAATTCATTGTTCCATCAATGATGGCAAGCCGTCCTGGCCCAGATGCAGCAAAACAGGCCCAAACCATGATACGACCACCACCATGTTTCACAGATGGGATAAGGTTCTTATGCTGGAATGCAGTATTTTCCTTTCTCCAAACATAACACTCCTCATTTAAACCAAAAAGTTCTATTTTGGTCTCATCTGTCCACAAAACATTTTTCCAATAGCCTTCTGGCTTGTCCACATGATCTTTAGCAAACTGCAGATGAGCAGCAATGCTCTTTTTGGAGATCAGTGGCTTTCTCCTTGCAACCCTGCCATGCACACCATTGTTGTTCAGTGTTCTCCTGATGGTGGACTCAGGAACATTAACATTAGCCAATGTGAGAGAGGCCTTCAGTTGCTTAGAAGTTGCCCTGGGGTCCTTTGTGACCTCGCCAACTATTACACGCCTTGCTCTTGGAGTGATCTTTGTTGGTCGACCACTCCTGGGGAGGGTAACAATGGTCTTGAATTTCCTCCATTTGTACACAATCTGTCTGACTGTGGATTGGTGGAGTCCAAACTCTTTAGAGATGGTTTTGTAACCTTTTCCAGCCTGATGAGCATCAGCAAAGCTTTTTCAGAGGTCCTCAGAAATCTCCTTTGTTCGTGCCATGATACACTTCCACAAACATGTGCTGTGAAGATCAGACTTTGATAGATCCCTGTTCTTTAAATAAAACAGGGTGCCCACTCATGCCTGATTGTCATCGCATTGATTGAAAACACCTGACTCGAATTTCACCTTCAAATTAACTGCTAATCCTAGAGGTTCACATACTTTTGCCACTCACAGATATGTAATATTGAATCATTTTCCTCAATAAATAAATGAGCAAGTATAATATTTTTGTCTCATTTGTTTAACTGGGTTCTCTTTATCTACTTTTAGGACTTGTGTGAAAATCTGATGATGTTTTAGGTCATATTAATGCACAAATATAGAAAATTCTAAAGGGTTCACAAACTTTCAAGCACCACTGTATACACACACTCAATGACAAACAATGTTCTGCTTAGATGATTGAAATTAAACATTTAAACTTAGACATTTAAAATCTTCTTAAACACTTAAAATTTTCCATTACAATAAACACCCATGGTCGATGACTTACCATCTGTTTTCATCTTGAAAAATCCACTAATAGTTGGGTTTTTTTTAGTCAACTTCCAATTGGTTCTGAATGTTCTTCTGTTGGCAGTTACTAAAATTTTGTGTATTCACTGTGCAGTGCTCAAATATGTCCCTCCCCATGCCACCCCATCTTCAGATGCTGCAAGTCAAGTTCCAGTCTGCTTCAGTCAGTTGATTTCTAGCAATCTCTTACTTTTTTTGAGGGTGAAAATACTGGAGCTGTAGCTTCAAGTGATAGGGCCTAACGATGCCACTGATTAAAAGACACTTCATGTCTTAAAGTAATGATGGTCTGTCATTTCTTTTTACTTAGTTGAGTGGTTCTTGACATAATATGGATTACTACAGTTGTGGAATAGGGCTATTTACTGTATTTTTATTATTTACAGGGTGGCACAGTGGTGTAGTGGTTAGCACTGTCGCCTCATAGCAAGAAGGTTCTGGGTTCAAGCCCAGTGGCTGATGGGGGCCTTTCTGTGTGAAGATTGCATGTTCTCCCTATTACCCCTTTTCCACCAAATCAGTTCCGTGGCTGGTTC
Source organism: Neoarius graeffei (assembly GCF_027579695.1). Classification (NCBI taxonomy): domain Eukaryota; kingdom Metazoa; phylum Chordata; class Actinopteri; order Siluriformes; family Ariidae; genus Neoarius; species Neoarius graeffei. Next base: position 24,608,064 of record NC_083585.1, read on the forward strand.
ACAACTCATTCAACTTGCGAGCCAGCTGAGAACCAGTTTGCTTTTCCATAGCTCGGGGTGCTAAGGGGAGCCACATCATTACGTCACTGTATACGTCAGTTACGTTGCTGCGTTTGCATAAACCTTGGCGCGAACATTGAAGCAACAACAACACGGAGAAGAAGAAGCAACAATAATAATGGATGACTTCGCATTTGTACAGCTGCTGCTTCTGGATTTATGGTGCTTCATTGGGATCAAAAAATGGCAGATCCAATATGTTTGTGTTGATCGACAGGTTTTGAGTGGATGGCGATTACATTCTAGGAGACAGGTAATAACCTAATAACGTTTTGACTCTTACTTACACTGAATGTGAGATGGTTATGTTAGCCTTTGTTATGAGCTAACGTTAGTCGGTGTTATGTCGGCTTTGGCGGTCTTGCTATTGTTGTTGGTCTTGACAACTCCCCCCCCCCCCCACCCCGCTGACATAAGTGGTTCTTTCCTCTGGCCCAGCAAAGAGCTGGTGCTAGCCTGGAACTGGTTTTTCTGGCCCCAGAGCCAGTTCTTTGTCAGTGGAAACAGAAAACCCGGTTCCAAACTAAGCACTGGCCCCGAACCAGCCCTGGAACTGATTTGGTGGAAAAGGGGCATGTGTCTGTGTGGGTTTCCTCCGGGTGCTCTGGTTTCCCCCACAGTTCAAAGACATGCAGTTAGGTTAAAATGGGGCAGCCTTGGGCTAAAGTGCCCATGAACAAGGCACCTAACCCCCAACTGCTCCCTGGGTCCTGTAGCATGACTGCACACTGCTCTGGGTATGTGTGTATTCTCATTGCTCATATATGTGTGTGGTCATTGCAAAGAGGAATTTCACTGTGAAAGTTTGATCTCAAACACGTTAAGAAGGCAATAAATTGCAGTAATTAACTTTTAATGAGGCACACCTATTAATTGAAAAGTATTCCAGGTGACTACCTCATGAAGCTGGTTACTAATATAATAACAATAGCATGCAAAGCATCATCAAGGTAAGCACTGGCTACTTTGAAGAATCTAAACTATGAAACTTTTTTTAAACAATTTTTTTACCACATAATTCTGTACATGTTCCATATGTAATTTCATAGATTTGATTTCTTCAATATTGTTCTACAATGTAGAAAATGCAACCCCAACTCAGAAAAAGTTGGGACGGTGTGGAAAATGCAAATAAAAAAAGAAATCAGTGCTTTCTCAATTTACTTTGATTTCTATTTCATTGCAGACAGGATGAACCCAAGATATTTCATGTTTTGTCTGGTCAACTTCATTTAATTTTTAATATACATCCATTCCTACATTTCAGGCCTGTGACAGATTCCAAAAACATTGGGACAGGGCAAATTTAGGGCTTGTCTGTCTGTTGCCATCCTCATAGTTGAGGGTCAGTGATCCACGATGCCATCAACTAGCTTCCCTGAATTCTCTTGGGTGATTATCACACACCAGAGGGACCCAAACCCTCATCTGGTGGTGGGTACGCATACATACCTATGGGCAATTAGGCTACGTTTACATTAGACCGTATCTGTCTCGTTTTCTTCGCGGATGCACTGTCCGTTTACATTAAACCACCTGGAAACACCGGGAAACGGGAATCCGCCAGCGTCCACGTATTCAATCCAGATCGTATCTGGTCCGGTGCTGTGTAAACATTGAGATACGCGAATACGCTGTGCTGAGCTCTAGCTGGCGTCATCATTGGACAACGTCACTGTGACATCCACCTTCCTGATTCGCTGGCGTTGGTCATGTGACGCGACTGCTGAAAAACGGCGCGGACTTCCGCCTTGTATCACCTTTCATTAAAGAGTATAAAAGTATGAAAATACTGCAAATACTGATGCAAATACTGCCCATTGTGTAGTTATGATTGTCTTTAGGCTTGCCATCCTTCCACTTGCAAGTGTTAAGTGATATGTGCTGGGATCACACACACAGCGGCTCAGTCCCGAAAACACTGCTAGTGTGCTTCACTCGCGTGCTCTGTGAGCTGCGCAGGGCCGGAGTGCGCACCCTCCAGAGGGCACTCGCTGTTCAGGGCGGAGTGATTTGGAGCACAGGATGCCTGCGGAGCCGAGCGTATCCACATATTGGTATTGTTGTGTGCACGCGAATCGTGTATTGGTGTTGCTGTGTGCACACTAATCGTTTTAAAAATGTTAATCTGATGATCCGCTGATACGGTCTAATGTAAACATGGGCTTAGAGTAGCCAATTGACCTAATCTGCATGTCTTTGGACTGTGGGAGGAAACCAGAGCACCCAGAGGAAACCCACACAGGGAGAACATGCAAACTCCACACAGAAAGTCCCCCATTGGCCACTGGGCTTGAACCCAGAACCTTCTTGTTATGAGGTGACAGTGCTAACCACTACACCACCATGCTGTCCCTAGGGCTAGTAATGGGGAAAAACAAATAAAGATGTAATTTGAAACAGGTCATGTCAACAGGTGACTGCCATCTTGATTTAGTACAAAATCAGTCTCCAGGAAAAGCCTAGTCTTTGAGAAGCAAAGATGAGCCAAGGATCTCCAGGTTGTCAACAAATGCATGGCGAAAATTATTGAAATGTTAGAAAACAATGTTCCTCAAATAAAGAAATGAAAGGATTTGGATATTTTACCCTCTATGGTGCATAATACTCTTAAACGATTCAAGGAATCTGGAGGAATTTTGGTGCATAAAGGGCAAGGGCACAAGCCTAAGTTGAGCACTTGCGATCGCTGATTTCTCAGACAGCACTGCATCAAGAATCTTCATTCATGTTTAGCTGATATAACCACGTGGGCTCAGGACTACTTTGGCAAACCTTTATCAAGCACTACAATATGGAGTTACATCCACAAATACCAGTTAAAATTGTCCTGTCCAAAAAGGAAGCCTTATGTTAACTGTATTCAGAAGCACCATCGACTTCTCTGGGCTCAGAGGCATTTTGGATGGACCATCACACAGTGGAAACGTGTATTGTGGTCAGACGAATCAGTATTCCAGGGCTTTTTTTTTTTGTAAGTAATGGACACCATGTACTCTGGACCAATGAAGAAAAGAACCATCCAGACTGTGACCAGCAACAAGTCCAAAAGCCAGGATCTGTCATGGTATGGGGATGTGTCAGTGCCCTTGGTAAAGGTAACTTACACTTCTGTGATGGAGCATTAATGCAGAAATATACACTGGCATTTTGGAGCAACATATGCTGCCTTCAAGATGACATCTTTTCCAGGGATATTTCAACAAGACAATGCAAAACCACATTCTGCACACATTACAAATACATAGCTGTAGATTAAGAGGGTGCCTGTCCCCCTGTCCCCAATAGAGAATGTGTGGTGAATTTTGAATTGAAAAATATGACAGTGACAAGTTTGTGTTGTTGTACATCTTAAGACCTGTTTGCAGGAAGAATGGGGCAAAACACCTGAAATGGTTCATTAATTGGTGTCTTCAGTCCCCAGACATCTTTAAACTGCTGTGAGAAGGAATAGCAACTTCAAAAAGTAGAAAATGCTTTACGTCCCATTTAAAAAAAAATGTGTTGCAAGAATCAAAATGAAAATGTTTTATTTGGAAAAAAACAACAACAATAAAATTCATGCAGTAAAACATCAAATAATGTGCTGTTGTATTGTTTTGAGTGCAATTCAGGTCAAAGATTATTTTTTTAAAAAATCATTGTTTTCAGTTTTAATTTCAGTTTCAGCATATTGTCCCAACTTTTTCTGATTTGGGGTTGTTGTCAAAACATAGAAAAACCAATGAATGGGTAAGCGTGTCCAAACCTTTGACTGGTATTTAATACAAGACATCCTAGAAGTCTTCAAACATAGGGAAATTAACAGGTTTTTTTTTTAGTAAAATTCAACTTTATTTGCAAAACATCCTCTACATGATTGCCATTTCTTTGTAAAAACACACACAGAGTCATCTTTCCCACTCATGATGAACTCTTGGTAACACATCTGATGTTAAGCATGCCATCGTACTTTGAATGCATTCTTTTAAAATGATTTTTGTGTTGTATCTGTTTCTGGTACACCATGGCCTTTATGTGCCCCCACAGGTAAAAAATTAAGTGGACTGAGATCTGGGGTTCTCAGATGCCACTGTATGTGGCCCTGGTGGAAATTTTTGATCCAAACCATTCCCGATGTATTGAGACAATTGGGACCCTATGTACTTTTCCCAGTTTATTACTTAATGTCATTAACCAGTTGCTTGTAGTCCTTCTGACCTGTTTTCACAGTGCTGTCTTGGGAGATGTGATGTTCTGTGAGTATATGAAGTTGGGCCAGACCTCATTTTATGAGTAATTAATGCAAAAACCCGTAATACCAAAGGGTTAAAAAAAAATTTTCTAACAGCATCAGGGTCTCTGGTTTTGAGCTTGATGTGTTTTTATGCATGTCCTTCTCATGACCACAATAGTTTCTTGATGAGCAGAACAATGTTCTGTGGTTTCCTCCCACCTTCCAAAAATATGACCCTAGGTGTGAATGTGTGTGTATGTGTGTGTGCGCGTGCGTGCATGCATGGTCCCCTGCAATGGACACCCATCACCCAATGTTCCCAGGACTGGCTCTGGATCCACCATGATCCTGACCAGGTTAAGGGGTTACTGAGGATGAATGAATGAATAAAGTTATCTACTCAGTCAATCATGGCAGCAGTGCAATGAAAAAAATGCAGATATCGGTCAAGAACTTCAGTTAATGTTCACATCACACATCAGAATGAAGAAAAAGCAACTGAAGCTCTTGACCTGTATTGGCCTGATTTTTTGCATTGTACTTGTGTCACAGGATTGCATGATTGGCTGATGAGATAAATGCATGAACGTGGAGGTGTATAGGTGTTGACACTGTAGCAACAGTTTCAGGAAGGCACTTGATCCAGTTCCCATTTTTGACCACTAAATGCAATACTAACTCTATGGAACAATGTTCTACAGTTGCTCAACATCTACAGTATAAAAGTGCCCACATAAAAGAACATCTGTCAAATAGCAACATCTTTTAAAAAATGTTGATCACCCAAAATGGGTACTTAAATGTTTCAACTGGATTTAATCTGTGTGAGGACTCTATGAATATTAACATTACCAAATGCTGATATACTGTATATGGTGGCCTACTAGACAAGCCAAACAGCACCCAACCACATATATCCATTTATGTATGGGCTGTGAAGGCAAACAAACCCCAATATTCTCACGTTCCTACATAACGTATCTCATCTGTTACCAACTAGCCTGAACTAATTGTTATGTTTAGACACAGGAGGATAAACCTAAGTAGCAATCAGAGACATGATCTTGCCTTGCCATGACCAGAGAAGTGCAGGTTTCTTGCCCTTTACTTGTGAAAAAAAATCCATTTCAACACACTTTCGGATAATGGTTCAAGTATGATTTAAAAAAAAATCTACCTGCCTCTTTGGTTTTTCTGATGGTGTTGACAAAGGAATTGCAACCTCACATTTGTAACAAAAAAACCCCACAGACAAAACAGACCTTAGCCAACACTAATGATAGTTCCAATAGCAATTTTAATCCAAATTAAATTAAATTGCCTCAAATTAAATATGTGATTGCACTGATATTGCATATTGTTTGGATACCAGTCATTTTGCAAAAATATTAACTATTCTGCTTTGTTGGATGATTCACTTATTCAGTGAAGGCCTTAGCTTTACTGGATCCAGTTTCATAAAATCTAGAGTAGTACTCAGGTCTTCATCCCCAATATACTGAAAAGAATATTCAGATTATACCTGGACTATCAATACTGTGAAGAGCCTCAACCTAATAGTCACATATAAGACATTTGAAGGATTTTTTTTTTTAAATGTCAACAATCACAAAAAAATTGAATCTGAAAATAAAACCATCATACAACAGATAGATAAAGGGTTTTCTGCATCAAATTTGAAATCCTATACAGAGGGGAAGGTGTACTCTGTCTCAGACTGGCCACCTGAATGAAATATGTTCAAAATCAGTAAATGAAAACAGCACAGTTACAATAACTGCTCAAATAATGCAATCCTGGAAAATCTTACTTGTTTGGTAGTAATCATAAACTTTCATCACAGCCGGCTTCAGATTTTTGACAGGAAGCACCTGTTTAATGTGTAGCTCATAGTTGATAGGAATATTCCTTTGGAGGTGTTAGAGATACACCAGACATCATATTGTAACACACTTTGGAAACACACTTTATTTTTTTAAAGAATTGATAGTGGACATGAGAATGACCAAAATGTTTACTACAGATTCAGTGTACAATGTGTGCATAGACACAGTGTTACAGTATGACAATGTATTTTCCTTTATAATTACTTACAGTCCTGAGGTTTGTCAGAAAGAAAGAGGAAGCAGGCCAATAGCCATATCCTTATGTACGTAGACTTTGTTGACCACCATTATGAAGCTCGTTATAAATGCCAGGTTCTGATGTTGAATTACTTTGTGATAAGATAACTGTAAACAATTCTCCAATGAGCCTATCTGCATTTGTACACAAAAGGTCTGTTTTCATGCATTCTTGCACATACAGTACATGTTAGTTTTGGTAAGAACTTTAAAAAAATAAATACAATTTAAAAGAGTTATGCATCCGAGTTGTATTTTTAAGGCTACAACTTCCATTCATCCATCATCTGTAGCCACTTATCCGGTTCTACAGGGTCGCAGGAGCCTATCCCAGCTGGCTATGGGCAAAAGGCAGGGTACACCCTGGACAAGTCACCACAGAGACAAACAACCATTCACACCTATGGTCAATTTAGAGCCAACGATTAACCTAACCACATGTCTTTGGGGGAAACCGGAGCAAACCCATGCAGACACAGGGAGAACATGCAAACTCCACACAGAAAGGCCCTCACTGGCCACGAACCCAGGACCTTCTTATTGTGAGGTGACAGTGCTAACCACTACACCACCATGCTGCTCCTAGGGCCTACAACCTTTTTGTCATGAATTCAACTCGAAAGTTAGAGACCATCACAAACACGCCACTGCTCTGTATTCAGTCAAGTAGCAGCCCATACTGGAGTGTCATTCATGAATGAGTCGAGTCTTTGAACTGGCTCTTTTCGGTGAACATATATGGGACCCACTCGCATACCTGCTTCCCCTATGCTGCTACCTTGTCGTGGTGGGGTTGCTTGCGTGCATCCGTGACTCCGAAGGCTATATCTGTGGGGGCCCATGCTGCCGGTAGGTCCAACCATGCCGGGCAGGTTTCTAGAGTAGAGGCCAGACAAAAAGCAGCAGCTGGCCCTCCAGGTTGGGGGTTGGGCGTTGGGTTAACTACCCAACCCTGTAAAACACACTCCAGTTACGGAAACGCTGACGAAGAAAAACCAAATCACTCACCTGGCCGAAGAGGGTGCCCCAGCAATGGGGACTATGACGCCTACCAGCCAAACCCGCAAGGGAGCTGGTAGGCTGAAACACCTTCTGACGCCAAGGAAAGTCATTACCGTGGGGACATGGAACATCAGAACCATGTACCAGGCTGGCAAGGCCGCTACCATTGGCAAGGAAATGGAGTGCTACAATCTCACAGTCCTGGGCCTGGCAGAAACTCGATGGACACAGTCGGGTGAGGTCAAACTAACCAGTGGCCAGTCCATTATCTACTCTGGACATGAAGAAGAGGCAGCAAGCCATACGGAGGGAGTGGCTATCATGATGACAAAAGAGACCAGGAAGACCCTAACTGCATGGAAACCCATCAGCTCCCGTATTATCTCAACAAACTTCAACACTAGCAATAAGAGAGTGAAAGTCCACATCATCCAGTGCTACGCACCCACCAATGACGCAGATGACGAGGCCAAGGAGAGGTTCTATGACAGCTTAAACCACCTTCTCAATGACATTGGAACTAGGGACCTCATTATTCTAATGGGGGATTTTAATGCAAAGATTGGAGCCCAAAATGAGGGATACGAGTCTGTGATGGGTAAACATGGAGTGGGGACCATGAACGAAAATGGTGAGATGTTTGCTGAAACCTGTGTGAACAATAACCTCATAATAGGGGGGAATGTTTTCCCCCACAAGACAATCCATAAAATAACCTGGGTGTCACCAGATCATGTCACAGAAAACCAAATCGATCACATCTGTATAAATAAAAAGTTTAGAAGAACCATGGAAGATGTTAGGACAAGACAGGGGGCAGATGCAGCCTCAGACCACCATCTCCTGGTGGGGAAATTCAAACTAAGGCTGAAGGGATACCATCATGCAAAGGGCCAGAGGACAAAATACAATACCAGCTACCTCAGCAATGCTCAAATCAAGAAAGAGTTCAGAGATACTCTCTCAAAGAAAAATACAGAGATGCAGCTTGGTCACACAAGAGAATGGACAATAAATAAAGAGTGGGAAAACCTAAAAACTGCTTGGAGCTCAACATGTGAGGAGATCTTGGGGGAGAAGATCACAAAACCACAAAGATTGGATAACACCAGAAACCCTCAACAGAATCCATCAGAGGAGACAGCTGAAGGAAAAAGTAAACATTGCAAAAACAAGATCTGAAAAAGCAGCAGCCGTAAAGGAATACAACCATTGCCACAAAGAAGTACGCAAGAACATCAAGAAGGACAAGAGATCACAGGTGGAGAGATTGGCTAAGGAGGCAGAACTTGCAGCATCCCAAAGAAACATGAAGGAACTGTACAACATCACAAGAAAACTGGCTGGGACACATCAACAAAGTAATAAACCGATCATGGATAAGAATGGCCAACTCCTTTCAACCCCAGAAGACCAGCTCAATAGATGGGTAGAACACTTCAAAGAGGTTCTTAACAGACCACCGCCAGCAGAGAAGCCACACATTCCTATGGCCCAGACACAGCTAAAGATCAAGTGTGACAGACCAACAAAAACTGAAATAAAAGCTGCAATCAAACAACTAAAACCAGGTAAGGCTGCTGGCCCTGATAATATTCCACCTGAAGCCCTCAAAGCTGATGTGAACACATCTACAGACATGCTGTACAGCCTCTTTGGAAGAATTTGGGAGGACGAAAAAACACCCACAGAATGGGCAGAGGGCCACATAGTGAAACTCCCGAAGAAAGGTGACCTAAGAAAGTGCAACAACTACCGAGGGATCACTCTACTCTCAGTGCCCAGTAAGATCTTTAATCAAGTCATCCTGAACTGTCTTCAGGAAGCCATTGACAGGAGGCTGCAGGACCAGCAAGCAGGTTTCAGGAAAGATCGCTCATGCACAGACCACATAGCAACACTTCGCATCATCATTGAACAGTCTATTGAATGGAACACATCCTTGTACATGAATTTCATTGACTTTGAGAAGGCTTTTGACAGCTTGGACCGGACAACACTATGGCAGCTAATGGAACACTATGGAATCCCCACCAAGATCATAAACCTAATCAAGAATTCATATGACGGCACCTCTTGTAGAGTCATGCATGCAGGTCAGCTTTCCCGGACCTTTGAAGTCAAGACAGGAGTCAAGCAAGGATGTCTTCTCTCACCATTCCTCTTCCTCCTTGCCATCGATTGGGTCATGAGAAAAACAACAGAGGGAAAGCGAAATGGAATCCAGTGGACATTGTGGGAGCAACTGGATAATCTGGATTATGCAGACGATATAGTTCTACTCTCACACACATACACGCAAATGCAAGAGAAGACAGACAGACTTGCACAAGCTTCATCAAAACTTGGCCTTACTCCCAATACAACAAAAACACAAGTGATCAAGATCCACTCCAAGACCAACAATCCTGTGACCTTGAACAACGCTGCCCTAGCAGAGGTAGAATCCTTTACCTACCTAGGCAGTGTTGTAGACACCACGGGAGGGATGGATGTGGACACGAGAAGCAGAATTAACAAAGCAAGAGTGGTATTCAATATGCTCAGAAACATCTGGAGCTCAAAGAACATCTCCACAAACACTAAGATACATACGCATCTTCAACTCCAACATGAAACAGGTGATGCTGTATGGGTCTGAAACATGGAGAACAACAAAACACACAACACAGGCTACAAACATTCATCAACTCCTGCCTCAGAAGGATACTAAACATCTGGTGGAAAGACAAAGTAAGCAACGTGGATCTATGGAAAAGAACAAATCAAGACCCCATAGATGTACAAATACAGAGAAGAAAATGGAGTTGGATTGGTCACACCCTCAGAAAACCTGCCACAGACATCACCCGTCAAGCCCTGAAGTGGAACCCCCAAGGGAAAAGGAAACGAGGTCACCCCAGGAACAGCTGGAGAAGAAGCATAGAGGCAGAAATGTCTGAGAGAGGGTTGAACTGGGGAGAGCTTGAACAGAAAGCCACCAACAGAGTGAAATGGAGGTTGTTCGTCAACGGCCTATGCACCCAAGAGGAGCAAAGGGCTTAAGTCAAAGTAAGTCACTCGCATACCTGAAGAGCCACAGTTCATCCTTTCTGCTGAAAACGTGTTCTGTTTTCAGCAGTAAAGCTTTGGCAGTTATTGTTACAGTGCATGTAGCAGGCACAGTAATATAACAGTTCAGGAATTTTTACTGTATGCCAATGTGACATGTAGCATAATGGTTTTATGATTTATTTAAATAGGGTGTACCCTGCCTTTCACCTGTAGTCAGCTCACTGGGATAGGCTCCAGCTTGCCTGCGACCCTGTAGAACAGGATAAAGCGGCTAGAGATAATGAGATGAGATGAGGGTGTACCCTGCCTTTCACCTGTAGTCAGCTCACTGGGATAGGCTCCAGCTTGCCTGCGACCCTGTAGATCAGGATAAAGCGGCTAGAGATAATGAGATGAGATGAGATGAGATGAGACATTTTAGAAGAAAGGCAATGTAAAGTATAAGCTAATGTTATACATACAATCATACAATCATAATGTAGAGTAAAGTACATGAGATAGATAAGATAAAAGATTTTAAACAACTTTGTGGGAAAAAAGCAGTAAGGAGTCAAAAGAGTCCTGATCTGAGCCAACTGATATGCCAATGTGACATGTAGCATAATGGTTTTATGGTTTATTTAAATATATTTTAGAAGAAAGGCAATGTAAAGTATAAGCTAATGTTAATACAGTTAATTAGTTGGATTCTTTTCTTCCTATTACTTACAATGATCTACAAAAGCTTGTAAAAAACATGAAACTGTCTTCTGGTCCAGATGATATACTTCCACCTTCACTTTTCACTAAAGCCTTACCCATTATTGGACCAGTTCTATTGGAAATTATTAATTTGTCTCTTGCCACTGGTTGTGTTCCACATTCTTTTAAACATGCCACCATACAGCCCATTTAAAAAAAGCCTAACCTGGACCTGTCTGAGCATAAGAATTATAGACCAATTTCCAAACTACCATTTTTATCTAAAATCTTGGAAAAGGTGGTAGCTAATCAACTCACTGCCTTTCTAGACAGCCATTGTCTCTATGATAAATTTCAGTCTGGCTTTCGGCTGCTCCATTCTACCGAAACTGCCCTTTTGAGAATCACAAATGACATTCAGATGGCCGTGGACAATGGTGAATGCGCTGTACTTGTCCTTCTTGACCTGAGTGTGGCATTTGATACTGTTGACCATCATATCTTGATCAAGAGATTACATGACTGGGTAGGCATCTCAGGGACTGTGTTAAACTGGTTTGCCTCTTATCTAACAGAAAGGACCTTTACTGTCTCAATTGGGGACTACGTCTCCTCTTCCTCCCCCCTTTCTTGCGGTGTCCCGCAGGGGTCAGTGCTGGGCCCACTCCTTTTTATACTTTATATGCTTCCCCTGGGTCAGATTATTCAGAATTTTAGCATCACTTATCACATGTATGCAGATGACTTACAACTGCTTTTTAAATTCAGCCCAAAGGAGGTAGCTAGCCTCTCTAGACTCCTAGAATGCCTGGAAGCCATTAAGGGGTGGATGGCAGAAAACTGGTTACAATTAAATGATAACAAAACAGAAATATTAATCTTTGCCCCAGACTTATTGGCATCAGAGATTAAGCAGAATTTAGGAATTTACTCAGCTTTTGTTCGCCCCAGTCTGAGAAACCTTGGGTTAATCTTTGACAACTTCCTCTCTTTTCAGCCTCATATTAAAAAGTTAACAAAATCTTGCTTTTTTCACTTACGTAACACTAGTAAGCTTAGATCTATGGTGTCCCACGCTGATCTAGAAATGCTCATCCACGCTTTTATTTCTTCCTGCATTGATTACTGCAACTCTCTTTTTCTTGCCCTCAACAAATCTGTCATTTCTCATGTGCAATCTATCTAAACTGCTGCCGCTAGGCTACTCACTAGGTCCAACAGATTTTCTCACATCACCCCTATCCTCCGCTCCCTACATTGGCTCCCAGTCCAGTACCGTTTTCAGTTCAAAATCCTCACCATTATCTAGAGATCATTTCATGGTCAGGCCCCTGCCTATCTTGTTGAGTTATTGCACCCCCTATCCTCTGCTCGCTCTCTTAGGTCCAATAATCAAAACTTACTGTCTGTCCCACGTACCCGCCTTAGGACTTGGGGTGATCGTGCTTTTGTAGTGGTTGGCCCCAGGTTGTGGAATGACTTGCCTGCTGAACTCAGGTTTGCTCCTTCTTTAAATGCTTTTAAGAGCAATTAAAAAACACACTTTTTTAGACAGGCTTTTGGCTAGGTTGTTTTTATCTGTTATTTGCATTTCTTATTGTACAACTGGGCCCACTTTGTTTTTGAATTTGTTTTAATTTATACCCTTTTTTTATTAGGTTTGTTTTGCTTGCTATTGTTTACTGTTTATATTATTTTTATTTTTTCCTTTCTTATTGTTTTTGGCTTTGATACATTGTAAAGCGCTTTGTGACTGTTTGTCTGTGAAAAGCGCCATACAAATAAATTTTTACTTACTTACTAAATTTTACTTAATCAGAATGGCGAGTAAAGTACATGAGACAGCTAAGATAAAAGATTTTGAACAGCTTTGTGGGTAGAAAAGCAGTAAGGAGTCGAAAGAGTCGGTTCTTATAGGTGAGTTGAGCCAACTGATCTGACTCACTGAAAAGAGCCGAAATTCCCATCAGACCAAGAGATTCGACGTAGTGCGCATGCGTACTTTCCAGCGTGCTGCCGGTAATGAGATGACTGTCGGATCTTCAGTGGTAAAGTTTGTACCACTGACTAGCAAGATTTAGAAGGTGAATTATGAATTTTGACAACAACATGGAAAACGATGCCCTTTTTATCTTTTTCGGGCGGAAACCCGTTTCAGTTGCGATAGAACAGCGCCACAGAGCATCAGTGGCCAAAAGTATATTACATCCATCGTGGTTTCAGGCGAACAGAGAGAATGAACGAGAAACGGATCAGGGAGTTATCTCAGGATCAGTGGTGCATATTCATGGCCATAATATATGGTCATAAATATACTGATCGCACAGGTCAAACAAGCTAACTGACATTACAAAAAGAGGAAAATAATCGTGTTGCATTGGCCGGGAATCGAACCCGGGCCTCCCGCGTGGCAGGCGAGAATTCTACCACTGAACCACCAATGCTCCGTGTCTTTGAATCACCGTCACTCCCTATTCAGTCTTCATAGTAGTCCAAACGCACGAAACCTAAGATATTTCTGACTACTAACAGTCTATGGCGCTGTTTTGAGTCCACCTCCCCAGACACGCTGACTCTGAAAACTTTTATTCTTGGCCAGCGTTTCTCAATGTGGTCTGCGAGCGACCCCTAGTGTCCAACTGAGTAGATGTGGTAAAGTAGCACAGTTTACAATTTAACTAACATCAAAAACGAACAGCCTGACCTTTGAAAGAAAATGTGGAGTTAAGCATACGGTTAGCTATGGAAGCCCATTTCCGCTAGTAAAAAAAAAAAAGGTGGTCAGAAAAAGTCGAAATTATGAGATAAAAAGTCGAAATTATGAGATACAAAGAACGCATACTCTAACTGCTGCCATGGCAACGAATGGCCACTGGAAAGGGAAGTCGTGGAAAGTGGCTGCCAACCGGCCTGGCCCTGAATATGTGAACTTAGCAACGTTGACTCTGAATGCAAGACACAAGGGATGCAGTTGAAAGGTAAGATTATCATTCTGTTCTGTTTGATGTTACATTGCATTGCGGATATGGTTAAGGGTACGTAATATCAATTAGGATCAGAAGTGACACTTACTACCATGCAGGCTGCATGCTACAACCACAAGGCGTACTATCTCGAAACGCTGCACTCACAGTGATCTTACAACTACCTAAAATTTAGTTACATTATACAGATTTAGCAAAAGCGTTTGACCATTGAGTAATGCAGAGAACGTTGTTGAAACGTGTACCTCAAGCCGCTTTCAGACAGAAATTGAATCTCTGATATCTCTTGACAATCAAATGGTAGGCTGAAAGGATGGAAAACATTTCTTACCTGGACATGACACTACCCTTAGTAGCCTATCATGTCCGAGTGCTAAACGTTTGTGCGTAGAGTGAAACGACACAATTGGTGTCCGTATAATGACTGCAGAAACCCATTTCATCTAGCTAGTATTGCTAATATTATGCTAACGCCACTACAGTAGGCCTAAGCCTCGTCTGTAGAGCAGAAGGGTTTCCAAGTCACCTCTAATATTTCAATCTAGAGACATCAAACATATAATTTGCCTCGGCAGGCTAGATGAATAATTCCACTTGTACCTACCTGAAGTGTCATGAGTCCAGGAGTTAAATTCCTATTAAACGTTTTCTGGTGAGATTAGCCCACTGAATTGTTTTCGTTTTGGATTAATTGGCTATGAAAGTTACGGAAGCGTATTAGGGCCACTTGGAGAAAATATTTTTTTCAAAATTCCGAGATTAAAAGTCAGAAATTTCAAGAAAAAACTCGAAATTCCGAGATTAAAAGTTTGAATTTTCAAGAAAAAAAGTCGAAATTTTTGAGAAAAAAAGTCGAAATTTTCGAGAAAAAAAGTCGAAATTTTCGAGATTAAAAGTCAAAATTTTCGAGAAAAAAAGTCGAAATTATGACATGCGTTCTTTGTATATCATAATTTCGACTTTTTTTCTCGAAAATTTCGACTTTTACTACCACCTTTTACTACTGTAATGCCACCTTAAAATCTTTACAGAAGGAAGCCTTCAGTAAAGATTTTAAGGTGGCATTACAGTTCCAATGAAATTATATAGTTTTGCATTCTTTGTATTGTGATCTTTTAAATATCTGAATAAATAATTCAGTTAAAACTTGTTAGGATTTTGCATTTTTACTCATATTTGCAAATGTTGAATGGTAGTAGAACAAAACTTGACTGCTAATACATTTGATGTGAAAATAAGAAGCTACATCTTTTAAAGCAGGTATTACAAGTAAAAAAAACATATTTTAATTGGCAATCAGTTAAACTGCAATATTTCAAATTGTGAATAAAATGGGCAAAGGAAAAAACAAAAAGACATCTCTGAAATGGCCTGTGCCTGTTGAGGTGTCCACGACCATGGCAACCTTGACATCATGTGTATATGTATCTTGTTGTGGATGTTACGGGATGCTTGAATACAGTACTATCTTATCTTACAACAGGTGACACAAGACCGGGTCCAATAAAATTAATGATTTACACCAAGATCATTGTTTATCAGCTGTCTGAGTGTGAGATACAGGTTGACTGTTTCAAACACATCATTTGTTAATGACAGATTATGCTCTGACATTAGGTCCACACAAATGTGAAACACATCCTCATCACATAGAAAGTCTTTGAACATACACTCTTCAAGGCAGACTTCAACTTTCTCCAGGTCCACATTCTGCAAATACTCTCTGCCTCCGTACAGCTGAGGGACTGCATGTAATATGGAGGGACGTTCATGAGGTGAACGAGAGTTGTGGACTTGACGGACTCTGTGGTCATTCCAAGTCGATACAACCCCATCAACTTCTTCCTAGAGATCAGACATAATATTCAGTATATAAATTCTGTATTACAGTTTCAGTAACAGTATCCTGATTATTTAAGATGGAGTGGTTGAAATGGTTTCATTTGGGTGGGAGAGGGGGTGGGCACAATACAAACAAACCAGGAGCAGGGGTGTTGAAGTGGGAGGCAAAGTGGGATTCATTATCCAGGACCCAGTAGTAGGGGCCTTGGGCTAGGGATGGGACGGTTTTTTAGGCCTAGGCACTATTGTGTAATGCCATGTGTAACAAAGCGCTTATTCGATAAAGGACAAGGCCTCTATAAGGGTAGTGTGTATAGACTTAGGTGGGGTTTACATTAAACTGTATCAGCGGATCATCAGATTAACGTTTTTAAAACGATTAACATGCACACAGCAACACCAATACACGATTCGCCTGCACACAGCAACGCCAATACACGGATATGCCCAGCTCCGCAGGCATCCTGCGCTCCAAATCACTCCGCCCTGAACAGCGAGTGCCCTCTGGAGGGTGCGCACTCCGGCCCTGTGCAGCTCACAGAGCGCGCGAGTGAAGTGCACGAGCAGTAATTCGGGACTGAGCCGCTGTGTGTGTGCTCTCAGTGCATATCGGGTATGCGCGTCACTTACCACTTGCAAGTGGAAGGATGGCAAGCCTAAAGACAATCATAACTACACAATGGGCAGTATTTGCATCAGTATTTGCAGTATTTTCATACTTTTATACTCTGTAATGAAAGGTGATACAAGGCGGAAGTCCACGCTGTTTTTCAGCAGTCGCGTCACATGACCAACGCCAGCGAATCAGGAAGGTGGATGTCACAGTGACGTTGTCCAATGACGACGCCAGCTAGAGCTCAGCACAGTGTGTCCGTGTATTGTCAATGTTTACACAGCACCGGACCACACACGATCTAGATTGAATACGTGGACGCTGGCGGATTCCCGTTTCCCGGCGTTTCCAGGCGTTTTAATGTAAACGGACAGTGCATCCGCGAAGAAAACGAGACAGATACGGTCTAATGTAAACTTGGCCTTAGGCTACTCTCTGGATTCTCCGTGATAAGAAGCTATATGGCAGCACCCAAAATTTATTGTGAATTTGATGACTTCAAGATTGCACATGCCTAGTGAATTTGGCTTAATATTTATGGGAAAAGCTGTGACAGTCAATGCTGTGTCAAAATGGTAATTTAGGTGAATTATGTTCTCCTGTCTTTGTCAAGTAAGTGGGATAAAGCAAACCGAAACATCAGGTTTGATAGGAGGAGGGGTGCTGTATCTACACTTCAGAAATTGCCTTCCATCTATTTTAGTAGTCAGTCCCACTTTTTATCCAGCTGATAAACGTAGTTACCTTGATCCATATTCTGTGACACCTGTTGCGCTGGCTTCCTCAAGAGGGTGATTAGATATACCATGCAGATAATGATGCACAGTAGCCTACAAAGCCCGTCTTGCATAGGCTATAGGCCTAAGTTACGAAATGATAACCAAAGGTAAAACAACATCAACAATTACATCTGCATAAAAACGCTAGGCTTTAAGTGCGTAAACGCTGCTTAGAGGTGGGTAAACTATATTTTCAGGTGGGTAAACGTGATTTCCGAAATCTAGGAGATGCGTAAATGGCATTTACATACATTTATGCACCACTACATTCCTCCTATACTTGAATATTAAATTACATTATTATAGAAGATGCGATAAATTGTGAATGCCTTCCTGGATTATTTGAAGAAAACAAAACTGAATCAAAGATTTGTCCAAGAAGTTGTCTGAAAAGAAGCCACCTTCCCGCAGTTTGTCAAATAGGTCTATCCAGAATTGGGCACACTGACTTCGCAAGATCAGCCACCAACGTTCAATTCGCTGGTTTGCAGTGCTAGGACCCAAGGTTACACTGTGTGTATTCTCTGAGAGGAAGTGCTGCATATCAGCTACATGGCCATTTTCTGTCCCCATGATAGGCTACTAAGGGTAGTGTCATGTCCAGGTAAGAAATGTTTTCCGTCCTTTCAGCCTACCGTTTGATTGTCGAGAGATATCAGAGATTCAGTTTCTGTCTGAAAGCGGCTTGAGGTACACGTTTCAACAACGTTCTCCGCATTACTCAATGGTCAAACACTTTTGCTAAATCTCTATAATGTAACTAAATTTTAGGTAGTTGTAAGATCACTGTGAGTGCAGCGTTTCTAAACTAGCAGAGATAGTATGCCTTGTGGTTGTAGCATGCAGCCTGCATGGTAGTAAGTGTCACTTCTGATCCTAATTGATATTACGTACCCTTAACCATATCCACAATGCAATGTAACATCAAACAGAACAGAATGATAATCTTACCTTTCAACTGCATCCCTTGTGTCTTGCATTCAGAGTCAACGTCGCTAAGTTCACATGTTCAGGGCCAGGCCGGTTGGCAGCCACTTTCCACGACTTCCCTTTCCAGTGGCCATTCGTTGCCATGGCAGCAGTTAGAGCATGCGTTCTTTGTATCTCATAATTTCGACTTTTTATCTCATAATTTCGACTTTCTTATCTCATAATTTCGACTTTTTATCTCATAATTTCGACTTTCTTATCTCATAATTTCGACTTTTTATCTCATAATTTCGACTTTTTCTGACCACCTTTTTTTTTTTTTTACTGGCGGAAATGGGCTTCCATAGTTAGCTTACCTTCGTGCTAAATAAAGTTATCAGTAACAGATTATTGATCGAATTGTTAAGATCAGGGATCGGTGGATTAAGACAGCATTAATTAAAAAGATAAAATGAAATCTAACACAGCAGGCAAGGTGCGACGATTTGCTGCAAGTGGTTCAGTGGGCATTGCCACTGAGTCCCTGCCCCTGCATGAGAACACTCAAAGTTGTAAAACTCAACATTTGCGTGGAAAATCCAGTGCTAAAGTGAAACTAAAATGCCACAGCAAGCACATAAAATTTAGATTTTTTGCACTGGGTTATAGGTTTTGGTTCATCAATGCTGAAGAAAGTTGAATCGACAAAATATGAGTGATCTAGAAATATAATTACCTGCCACCCAGGAGATTCTGCCTAAGATCTGGGAGTGACACTCACTGACTCAGACATGGCTGTTCAGAGAGGTTTCTCAAGTTATTGAGAGACAAACATGAGTATATAGCCACATTTATGAGTGTTGTGTAATGATATGAATGAATGGACCCTTTATTATCACTGTTTTACCAGTGAAATTGACCATCAACCTGTCCTTACAGTACAGGAAGACAGGGAATATGATTGGAAGATGTAATTTCAGGAAGCAAAGTGGGCTACATGTGGTAGGGTAGCTTCAACAAGTGATGGAAATTACATTACTGATCAGGATAGCCTTATGAATATCAGAGCGCAGATGTGTGAGCAAAGATAAGTTTCAAGGATTTAAGTGAAACTAGCCAAAACAAGTTGCAAGCATGCCAAACAAATACCTTGATCACTGGGGATGAGGAGGATCCCAAACCACATGGTGTTAAGTACTATGAACTGTTGACTAACAAGGCCATGTAACATGTAACCTGCAAAGTTCAAGCGACATTTGGAAACTAAACACAAGGAGTACACGGGGAAACCTACTGGAAACGTGATGAACTGAAGTACATGATGGAGGGGACCTTTTTTTTTGCACCTGGGGAAAAATGTGAAGGATACAGAGGTGTGGCCCCGCCGTCCAGCAACTAACACATGGGCCGTACTTAAGATTAAAATTATCAAAATTTAGACATGTAAAAACCATCAACGCCCCTAGGACTCTGGAAAAGCTTACAGGTTCTTATAACAGTCAGGGGAGCAGAGTTAAAAACCTTTCTCTCTCTCTCTCTCTCTCTCTCTCTCTCTGGCATCCTTCTGTCTCAGAAGACAATGGAAAAGCACCCGGTCAGTCTTTTGTTGAGTTGCGGTGTCTACTGTGATTGTACAGTCCAATCCTGGAGCGGCAGACTCTGTTGCAGTTGCTGCAGGTGTAGTCATCATTGTTTGTCTCTGTGGGTGCCGAGTCGGCCTTGAGTCATCTGCGCTGTCTTCTCTCCTCCCACTGCTCGACTCTCCTCTTCTCTGCTGTCTGGACTCCAGTCTTGATGGCAAGACGCCAGCTGTCACGGTTGGCTGTCACAGTCTCCAGGTTCGCTGGGTTGATGTTGCCTGCTCCGAGGTGGCATTTGCAAATGTCTTTGAATCGAAGGATGGGCCTTCCTGCAGGTCTGGAGCCAGTGGTCAGCTCGCTGTACAGCATGTCTTTTGGAATATGGCTGTTGTTCATGCGGCTTACGTGCCTGAGCCAGCGCAGTTGTCATTGGGTGAAGAAGGCAAACAAGCTCTGTGTTTTGGCTTGGGCTAGAACTTCAGAGTTTGGAACATGGTCCTGCCATGTGATGCCCAGTAATCGTCTGAGGTGGAAGGCATTCAGTCTGTGTTCCTGGCAAGAGTATAGGGTCCAAGTTTCAGAATCAGAAACACTTTTACTGCCAGGTGTGTGAACACACACAAGGAATTTGACTCTGGTACCACTTAGCTTTCATAGTACGACACAGATAAAAGCGTACACACAAAACGAACAAACAAACAAACAAAACACAGGAATGGTGCAATAGTAGGGAATAATAGGAAATGATAGGAAACACAGAGAGAGAGAGTCTAACTGCAGTGATCTTCAGGGGAAGATTGTTGCTCCAGCAATGACCTTGAGGCAGTGCTGGCTGGGAGAGCCGAAGATAAGATTGGAATTTGTTTAGGCTTGAAACGGGTAGACGTGGCAGACTACCCTGCTCGTCCACTCTGGTCACTAAAATGATCCATATCTCTCTGCAAAGCCATCAACTTCTCCAATATGGAATCCACCGAGTGGCTCAAGTTTTTAAATAGCCACAATCTGAGTGCCGACAGCTCTGCCCACCGCTTCAATCATGTTGGGCAGCTTTATGGGGCTTTGAACAGCTGTCACCATTTTCTGATTTCCTCGATACGTCAGGGCAATGCCTAGTCCAATCAGCAAAAGTCCTGTGATCATGGTTCCGAATAGGTAAATATCCTCAATGTCCTCCACAGAAAGAACCACCAGGCACACGACACGACACTTCTCCCAAGCGTCCATCGTATATCCAGCTGCAAACGTTCCAGCAGGGCAGGCTGGTTCTCCCGAACCCAGGCTTCTTGTCAAGAAGATTGTGTCAATTGCGTGAAGAGACCAGTTTATCAAATCCATGAATTTTGATTTGAAGAACAATGCAGAAAGGGTCTCTCAGACAAGACGAGTCAGCAGAGCAGAAGCAGGAAAGCTCAGGGGAGGAGAGGCAGAGCAATGCGAGATGAGAGGAAAAAAACACCTCCGCATTATGCTCCTATCAGGAGCACTATATGGAAACATTTAAAAAACCTCAGCGCAGCAGCTTTCCATGAAAGCACGAAGAAGAATTAACACTATTACACAAAACATAGTAAGTACGAGAGAGTGAAGTCCCGAGGCAGCCGTCCGCTGAGAAGAGTGCTCAGTACACAGGCCTGATAAACTTTCATCTTGGTGTTGGTGGTCAACATGGAGTTGTCCCACACTCTCTTCGACAGGTGAGCCATTACTGAGGATGCCTTGCTGATCCTAGTGTTCAGCTCAACATCCAGGGAGAGGTTGCTGGAAATGGTAGAGCCAAGGTAAGTGAAATTCTCCACCACTTGGAGGGTATGGTCACCGATGGAGATACAGGAAGTGCTGGTGACGTCTTGGCCCAAGGTGTTGGTCTTCTTTAGGCTGATGGTCAGACCAAACTCTGTGCCTTGCTGACAATGCTGAGGAGGGAGATTCCACGATAGTTGCTGCAATCGCTGCGATCACCTTTGTTTTTATACAATGTGATGATTTTTGCATCTCGCATGTCTTGAGGCATTGTTCCTTCTTCCCAGCACTGTAGCAGGAGTTCGTGGACATGGTTGAGGAGAGATGTCTCATTGCCAGCCTTGATGACCTCTGGAGGAATGTCATAATTTCCTGGAGCTTTGCCACAGGCAAGGAGGTTGATGGCCTTGCGGAGTTCCTCGACAGAGGGCGGGGCGTCGAGCTCCTCCATGACCGGTGGGGGGGGGTGTTCTCTACTGCTGTATCGGTGACAGAGGTCTCTCTAGCATACAGGTCCTGGTAGTGCTTGGCCCATCTCTACATCTGCTTGCTGCGGTCGGTAATAACATCGCCTGAGGCAGACTTAAGGGGAGCGGTCTTAGTGGCGCTGATGCTGAACACTTCCTTCATGCCTTCATACATAGAGCGAATGTTGCTGCAGTCAGCAGAGAGCTGGATGCCTCAACAGATTTCCAGCCAGTGGTCGTTGGCACATTTCCAGGCAATCTGCTGAGCGTTGCTTCTAGCCTTCCTGTAAGCAGTGAGGGTCTTCTTCGAGGGACTGTTCTTATAGTTGAGCAGTGCAGCTCGCTTGAATGAGATGGCTGGTTCCATTTTGATGATTCCTGCTTCAAACCAGTCCGGGTTCTGCCTCCCTTTCCTGCTGAAGGATTCCATGGCAGCTTGGTAGGTGGCTTCACGGATATAGTTCCACCTCACTTCAACAGTGGTTGTTGGGCAGTTCTTCAGGGCTTCATTAATGGTGTTGGCGAAGTGTTCACATAAGTCAGGGACTGAGGTCATGGCTGTATTGATGGGAGGGCGTCCTTTCTGCTTCGAGCGGTGGATTCGTTTGGGTTGAAGGCGCATCTTGCTGCCAACCAGCGAGTGGTCGGTGTCGCAGTCAGCACTATGGTAGCTGCAAGTGACAAGCACGTGGTTCAGCGAGGCTCTTCGAGTGATTACAAGATCCAGCTGGTGCCAGTGGTGTGATTTGGGTTTCGCCAGGATACTTGACAGTGGGGTTTTATGGGAGAGAACGAGTTTGTGATGCAGAGGTCGTGGTAGGAGCAGAGCTCTAGCAGCCGCTGCCTGTTCTCGTTCAATCTGCCGACACCAAAGTGACCAATGCAGCGAGGCCAGGAGTTGTGGTCAGCCCCAATGCGAGCATTGAAGTCCCCGAGGAGGAACAGTTGTTCCGTTGTTCATCATACTCATCCTTTACTTCAGTGGAAGAGCAGAGTGTTGGAGTGTAAGTGCGCAGGATGTTTACTGTGCCTGAAGATGTTGAGAGGCGACGGGAGAGAATACGGGACATACCATTTGCTGGTGGTTGTATTGAGGACAGGAGAGAGTTTCTCACTGCGAATCCAGCGGTGTGCAGTTGGGGCTCCTCTGGTTCCTTCCCCTGCAAGAAGAAAGTGTAGTCCCATTCCCTAAGGCTGCCGTTCAAGGCGAGTCTGGTCTCTTGTAGGGCGGCTATATCGACATTGAGTCTCGATAGCTCCCGGTTGATGATGGCTGTTTTCCAACTGTCATCTACTTGCTGCAAGTCGTCAGAGAGGCCAGGGCACATAGTCCTGACATTACAGCTTGCCAGCTGCAGGGCTGGTCTTTTGAGTTTCTTCTTACTGTCTTTGCCTGGTGCAGGGTTTGCAGTCTGCTCATTGGTGTAGTTCCTAAGCTCCAAGCACCCATTGAAGCAGGCAGACTGTGGAGGGTCAGCACCTAACTGGCTGGGGGCTGCCCAGCTTGAGGCAGGCAATAGCTGACCAGTGGGACCGAAGATCCCTCCCACCATCAGAGACAACCCGTAGCATCCGAGCTTATGCCAATTCACTCTGGACTTACAAATCGTAACTGCTGCCTCTCATGTTGTTTCTGCTACTGGGGCAGCGGCACTGGAGTGACCTCTCCAGGGCGCAAGCCTGGGTAAGATATATGGAGATCCTGGGATGCCCAGTCATCAGAACCCCCCTCTCGGCCTCACTGATGTGGTCCAAAGGAATGCAGAGCAGTACGTTTGGCACCAGCTCGGCTGCAGGAGCTGCCGGAAGGTGTGTGGAGTTCGCAGTACCAGCTGCCTTAGGGGCTCCACTCCTGATTTTCTGTTGGGGTTTACTCCCCTAGCCTTTGCTTCTCCCAAAGCTCGCACAAGGCAGTGTGACTATTTAACCCCGAGCTGGGATCCTCTGCGTATCAATCCTCTGCATAGCCACATCATTCACTGTGCCATCCCCATCAAACACCGATGATCGCCACAGGAACAACTGCTAACCAGGGAGCATTAGCAGGATTTCCTGTCAGGGTTTACTCCCTTAGCTCCGTTGTGTTTAGCTACAGGTCCAACCTAGGTTACCAGTGTCACCACAAGGAGGATGTGACTCTTCACCACGCACAATGGGCATTGACTATGGAGAGGCTAAGTGGCTAGCTCTTTAATGGCCATGTATTACGCATCACATAGCCCTGGGGTGTATGAGGACCAGTCTGAGAAAACTCAGGAAAGGTACTACTGCTATACACCACCTTTGACACCAGTTAAAAACCAACAAGAGAATAAAACCCAATACAAGTTTATTATTACAAAAAACATAACACGAGGTGGGGTGGCATGGTGGTGTAGTGGTTAGTGCTGTCACTTCACAGCAAGAAGGTCCGGGTTTGAGCCCCATGGCTGGCAAGGGCCTTTCTGTGTGGAGTTTGCATGTTCTCCCTGTGTCCGCGTGGGTTTCCTCCGGGTGCTCTGGTTTCCCCCACAGTCCAAAGACATGCAGGTTAGGTTAACTGGTGACTCTAAATTGACCGTAGATGTGAATGGTTGTCTATGTGTCAGCCCTGTGATGACCTGGCGACTTGTCCAGGGTGTACCCTGCCTTTTGCCCGTAGTCAGCTGGGATAGGCTCCAGCTTGCCTGCGACCCTGTAGAACAGGATAAAGCGGCTAGAGATAATGAGATGAGATAACACAAGATTGAATCTTTAAATTAATGCCACTAATAGTAAGTTAATGCTACCAATAGGCTGCTAAAAATAAATAAAATGCTAAGCAGACCTACTTACAAACACTTAAAAAAAAGACTGGTTCACAGGAGAGTTAAAACCCCATTTAAAGTTGAAGTCCATATCAACAGCTCCTCCTGTGTCCACGCTTCTTCTCTCGGTCACTCAGTGACCTCCTTACATGCCTCTCATGCTGATCTGAAGCCATCAGATCTGTGGAGGAATAGAGAGACAAGGTGAGTAGTGTGTTCTCCACTGCCACTCTGCACTGACTCCAGCAACGTCTCTCACTAACCTGCCTCGCTGTGCCCGCCTTCCCAATATGACAAAGTATATTCATGGTTTTCCTGGACGGCAGATATCTCTCTGTCAACCCATCCAGGTCTGAGTGAAACAGCATTGGTGGACACTGGCTGCTGCCAGACCCGTTGCAACAAGGTAGGCAGACTTGGCAATTGCCTAGGGCCCCAGCCCTCGAAGGGCCCCCGCTGCCGAACGACTGGTTATGTATTCAATAGCAATGACAACTTTTTGAGCGCGGTAGCGCAGCGCCTAATGACACTTGTTGAAATACCCTAGTTCCAAGGGGGGCCCCCTAATGCACAACAGCGCCTCCCTACATGCTTTGGCCGAAAAGTGCAATGACAGTCTGTTGTCAACCCCTCAATGCCCATCTCCGTCCAGTCAAGTGGTTGCAGAGCTCCGCGGCAAAAAAACCCAAAATCAAATATGAAGCGAAATTACCCCTCAGGGAGCCAGAAGAGAAAGAAGAAAAGGGAAGAGGAAGACAGAAAAAAACAAGACACTGGTAAGTGAGAATGTACACACTCATTAATACCAAGCGGGTCGACAAGCAAATTTGGTAGCTAGCTTACGTTAATGGTAGTTATCTTGTAGACAGTGTTTATAACAGTGATGTAAATGTTGTCATGCACAACAGGCTTACAAACTTGCAAGGACTGGCTAAAAATTCTAATATGTGCCACACAAATAGGTGAAAGACTGTCAACATCTCCCAGATTAACTTAGTGTTTATCAAAATGTCATAGTCAGAGTTAGTTTCAGCAAGCTGCATGGCTTTCATCAGAAGTAGCTAGTGTGTCATGAGCATGAATGGAGTAGGACAGGGGATGGCTCACAAGAAAGCTCTTTTTTACATAAATAGGCTACATTTGTGACCTTGGTCGGATATTAATGCAGTAATTCAGCTAAGAAACCCGAACTTTCTGCAAGGAAGCCCTGCTGCGATCAGCACAGCTAATGGCTACGACATATTTAGTATTGTGTTATTTACACATTTTATATTACTTTGTCTTATTTCCATATTTGATTTATATATATATATATATATATATATATATATATATATATATATATATATATATATATATATATGTGTGTGTGTGTGTGTGTATTTTGTCTATTCTTGTGTTTAATTGGGTTTGATAATTCATTCATTCATTCATTATCTCTAGCCGCTTTATCCTTCTACAGGGTCGCAGGCAAGCTGGAGCCTATCCCAGCTGACTACGGGCGAAAGGCGGGGTACACCCTGGACAAGTCGCCAGGTCATCACAGGGCTGACACATAGACACAGACAACCATTCACACTCACATTCACACCTACGGTCAATTTAGAGTCACCAGTTAACCTAACCTGCATGTCTTTGGACTGTGGGGGAAACTGGAGCACCCGGAGGAAACCCACGCGGACACGGGGAGAACATGCAAACTCCACACAGAAAGGCCCTCGCCGGCCCCGGGGCTCGAACCCAGGACCTTCTTGCTGTGAGGCGACAGTGCTAACCACTACACGGTTTGATAATTATTTATAATAATGTAAAGAGTTCATTTATTAAGTAAAAATCGTAAGAATGATTACAATATGCGTGATGTTTATTTATTAAGTCTTCAGTGGGTAGGCGGCCATAAGGCCTTTCGTCGAGGGGGGATAATTATGGGCCCCAGATCCCCCTTTGCCTAGGGCCCCCAAATAGCTTGAAACGGGCCTGGCTGCTGGACATCTCCTCACTGCAACTTCTCAAAGCTTGGCGCTGGCTACTAACTTCTAGGAGGACCACTTCTCCAATGACTCTTCTCTCCAGCATCTGCTGCAACCCTCATGCACCTCTGCTCTCCTTTTCTGTCCCAATAAAAACCCATCAAGATTGTGTGGCGTATCCCTGGACCTGTCGCTCACCAGGTAATTAAATCGATGCACAGTGTGGGTGTGGGGCTCTCAGAGTCATCACAATTCATTTCAACTATTTAAAAATGCACTCCACAACAAACTAAAAGCATCAAGCAATTAAAATAAAAAGAGATGACTAAAACCACAGCAAACCAGGTAAATTATAAAAAAGCATGCAAGTCAAACAAAAACACAACACTCAAATTAAAAAAATGCAATAAATATACAGGGTTAGTCAAAATTATGTTAACACTAATGGATTATTTTTCTCCTGCAGATAGACATACACCCTGGGTGACAGATTAAATGGTACTGTTGCTTGCTGGTTTTTGTGTGTTGAACACGATGGTGAACAGGTGGAGACCGTCCTGTAAATCATCTTGCACATATGATGTATGTTCTGTGAATAAATGTTTTCGACCATTTAAGTGTTAACATAATTTTGACTAACCCTGTATACAGTGGTGCTTGAAAGTTTGTGAACCCTTTCGAATTTTCTATATTTCTGCATAAATATGACCTAAAACATCATCAGATTTTCACACAAGTCCTAAAAGTAGATAAAGATAATCCAGTTAAACAAATGAGACAAAAATATTATACTTGGTCATTTATTTATTGAGGAAAATGATCCAATATTACATATCTGTGAGTGGCAAAAGTATGTGAAGCTCTAGGATTAGCAGTTAATTTGAAGGTGAAATTAGAGTCAGGTGTTTTCAATCAATGGGAGGACAATCAGGTGTGAGTGGGGACCCTGTTTTATTTAAAGAACAGGGATCTATCAAAGTCTGATCTTCACAACACATGTTTGTGGAAGTGTATCATTCCATGAGCAAAGGATATTTCTGAGGACCTCAGAAAAAGCGTTGCTGATGCTCATCAGGTTGGAAAAGGTTATAAAACCATCTCTAAAGAGTTTGGATTCCACCAATCCACAGTCAGACAGATTGCGTACAAATGGAGGAAATTCAAGACCATTGTTACCCTCCCCAGGAGTGGTCAACCAACAAAGATCACTCCAAGAGCAAGGTGTGTAATAGTCGGCGAGGTCACAAAGGACCCCAGGGTAACTTCTAAGCAACTGAAGGCCTCTCTTACATTGGCTAATTTTAATGTTCCTGAGTCCACCATCAGGAGAACACTGAACAACAATGGTGTGCATGGCAGGATTGCAAGGAGAAAGCCAAGCCACTGCTCTCCAAAAAGAACATTGCTGCTTGTTTGCAGTTTGCTAAAGATCACGTGGACAAGCCAGAAGGCTATTAGAAAAATGTTTTTTGGACAGATGAGACCAAAATATAACTTTTTGGTTTAAATGAGAAGCGTTATGTTTGGAGAAAGGAAAACACTGCATTCCAGCATAAGAACCTTATCCCATCTGTGAAACATGGTGGTGGTAGTATCATGGTTTGGGCCTGTTTTGCTGCATCTGGGCCAGGATGGCTTGCCATCATTAATGGAACAAAGAATTCTGAAGTATACCAGTGAATTCTCAAGGAAATTGTCAGGACATCTGTCCATGAACTGAATCTCAAGAGAAGGTGGGTCATGCAGCAAGACAACGACCCTAAGCACACAAGTCGTTCTACCAAAGAATGGTTAAAGAAGAGTAAAGTTAATGTTTTAGAATGGCCAAGTCAAAGTCCTGACCTTAATCCAATCGAAATGTTGTAGAAGGACCTGAAGCGAGCAGTTCATGTGAGGACACCCACCAACATCCCAGAGTTGAAGCTGTTCTGTACAGCGTAATGGGCTAAAATTCCTCCAAGCCGGTGTGCAGGACTGATCAACAGTTACTGGAAACATTTAGTTGCAGTTATTGCTGCACAAGGGGGTCCCACCAGATACTGAAAGCAAAGGTTCATATACTTTTGCCACTCACAGATATGTAATATTGGATAATTTTCCTCAATAAATAAATGACCAAGTATAATATTTTTGTCTCATTTGTTTAACTGGCTTCTCTTTACCTACTTTGAGGACTTGTGTGAAAATCTGATGATGTTTTAGGTCATATTTATGCAGAAATATAGAAAATTCGAAAGGGTTCACAAACTTTCAAGCACCACTCTAAGTCTATCCGCACCAATGTCTATCACCCACAAACAGATGGCTTAGTGGAATGGTTTAATCAGACACTCAAAAACTTAATTTGGACATTTGTAAGTGAGGATGCACGTAATTGGGATAGATGGCTCGAGCCCCTGTTATTTGCAGTACAAGAGGTCCTGCAAGCCTCCACAGGTTTTCCACTATTTGAATTATTATACTGTATGGGCATAAGCCACGTGGCATTTTGGATGTGCTACGAGAAAATTGAGAGGAAGGACCTTCACCTAGCAAGAATGAAATTCAGTATGTTCTTGACCTGCATGCAAAACTCCACACCCTCATGCACTTAACCCAGGAGAATTTATGGCAGGCACAAGAATGTCAAGTCTGGCTATACGACAAGGGTACATGCCTTAGAGGGTTCACACCGGGAGACAAGGTACTCATATTATTGCCCACGTCGAGCTCCATATTAATCATCAAGTGGCAAGGGCCCTTCGAGGTCACATGGCGAGTTGGGGACTTCGAATATGAGGTGAGGGAAACGGATAGGGGCAGGGCACTGCAAATCTACCACCTCAACCTGTTAAAATGTTGGAACAAGGGGGTCCCCATGGTATTGGCATCGGTAGTTCCAGAGAAGGCAGAGATGGGGCCAGAGGTAAAAAAAAAAAAAGTAACACCTCAAACTACTCCAGTCCTTTGTGAAGACCACTTCTCACCGGCCTAACTCACAGAGGTGGCCAAGTTGCAGAAGGAATTTTCTGATGTGTTCTTGCCCCTTCCTGGCCACACCCACCTCATAGAGCACCACATTGAGACACCCCCAGGGGTGGTGATGCGTAGCCGCCCTTACCGATTGCCTGAACACAAAAAAAGGTGGCTTAGGATGAACTCAAGGCCATGCTCGAAATTAGCATAATCAAGGAGTCCCACAGTGACTGGAGCAGCCTGGTGGTCCTGGTTCCCAAGACCGACGGGTCGGTCCAGTTCTGTGTGGACTATAGAAAATTCAACGTGGTGTCTAAATTTGATGCATACCCAATGCCTCGCATTGATGAGTTGCTCGATCGGTTAGGCACTGCTTGCTTTTATTAGACACTGGATCTAACGAAGGGACATTGGCAGATTCACTTGACTCCTCTATCCTGAGAGAAAACAGCCTTTTACACACCGTTTGGGTTACACCAATTTGTCACGCTTCCTTTTGGGTTATTTGGGGCTCCCGCTATGTTCCAGTAGCTCATGGACAAGATCTTCTGCCCTTACGCCGCTTATGCGGCAGTGTACCTTGATGACATCATTATTTATAATAATGATTGGCTGCAGCACCTAGAACACTTTAGGGCCATCCTAGAGTCATTGAGGCATGCAGGTCTCACAGCTAACCCAAAAAAGTGTACAATTGGGTTTGTGGAAGTACAGTATCTGAGTTTCCACTTGGGTCAAGGGCAGGTGCATCCCCAAATTAACAAGACTGCAGCAATTGCGGCCTGCCCGAGGCCCAAGACCCAAGACCAAAGGGGGGGTGAGACAGTTCCTGGGGCTGGCTGGCTACTATCATAGGTTCATACCTAATTATTCGGACATCACCAGCCCGCTAAATGATCTCACTAAAAAGGGAGCACCAGATCCGGTCCTGTGGACGGAGCAGTGCCAACAGGCTTTCGCTAAAGTAAAAGCTGCACTGTGTGGGGGGCCACTTTTACACTCCCCTGACTTCTCTCTCCCCTTTATTTTACAGGTGAACACATTGGACAGAGGGCTGGGGGCCGTTTTATCCCAAAAGGTGGAGGGTGAGGAGCATCCGTGCTGTACATCAGCCACAAGCTCTCAATGTGTGAAAGCAAGTACAGCACCATTGAAAAGGAATGTCTGGCCATCAAGTGGGTGGTCCTCACCCTCTGGTACTACCTGCTGGGGCATCCTTTCACACTCTGTTCAGACCACGTGCCCCTCCAGTGGCTCCCCCACATGAAGGATGCCAATACGTGGATCACCCATTGGTATCTCACCCTTCAGCCATTTAAGTTTGAGGTGGTCCACAAACCGGGGGTGCAGATGGTGGTGGCGGACTTCCTGTCCACTGCCTTGAGTCAGGCAGTGGGGGTATGTGGCAGCAGGGGCATGGCCAAGCGTCAGTTTGTGAATGGAGGGTGGGGTCAGGGAAGGTGAGTGGCCAACTCATTACACCTGTTGTCAATTAATGTGTATGTGTGTGTTTGTTGCAGTGATGGTGGAGCATAAAAGGAGGGGGAGAGCAGAGAAGAGGTCTCTCCCGACCAGAACACGTGTGTGTGCATGTGTGACTGTGTGTGAGCAGCGATTGAGTGAAGCTGAAAAGCAGCAAAGTAAAAGAAAATTGTTAGGGTTTTGCTGGGATTCGAACCTGGTTCGTTGGTGTGATAATCCAGCAAACCCCCACTAGGCCACCAGGGGGATGACTCAAATGCAGAGGCGTGAGGCGGAAGTAGAAAAAGAATCAAAAGGTTTATTTAAACTATATACACTATATACAGGGCAAAACAAAAGACAAAAAAAAAACAAAGAGTAAAATCCAAAAGAAAAGCAAAGTGCAAAAATACAAAAGCTAAGAAGATCAAAAAACACAGTACAAAGGAAACTGGAGATAAACATAACAGCACAAAGACTCCGTGACAAGAGGACTGAACTCAGGGGTATAAATACACAAACTAATTAAGGACACAGGTGAAGATAATTAGGCAATTAACACAAACACAAAACACAGGAACAGTGGCGGCCTCTAGAGGCCAAAATAAACACGACATGAAAAGGAAATAACAGCGGCCTCTAGAGGCCAAAACAGTCCTAGTCCTAACAGGACCCCCCCCTCTAGGAGCGTCTCCTGACGTTCCCAGGGCGATCCGGATGGGCCGAATGGAAGTCCCGACATAGTTCTTTATCAAGGACATCCCGAGCAGGAACCCAGCAGCGCTCCTCAGGACCATAGCCCTCCCAGTCCACCAGATATTGCAACCCGCCGCGGACCCGGCGGGAGTCAAGCAGGCGATTCACAGTGAACACAGTCTGCCCCTGGAAGATGCGGGGGGGTGGGGGGTTCCTAGGGGCAGGGGCATACGTAGACGTCAGTACGGGCCGTAACAGGGAAACATGGAAAGTGGGGTTGATCCTCAGAGTCCGGGGCAACTGGAGCCGGTAGGAGACAGGGTTCACCCTGCGCACCACCTTGAAGGGGCCAATGTAGCGAGGAGCAAGCTTGCGGTTCTCCACCCGCAGTGGAAGGTCCTTAGTGGACAGCCAAACACGCTGCCCAGGGCGGAAAGTGTGTGCAGGTCTTCTATGGCGGTTGGCCTGAGTCTGGTTGGTTCTGGAGGTCTGTATGAGGGTCTTCCTGACCTTGCTCCAGGTCTTGCGACACCGTCTCACATATTGGTTGACCGAGGGCACCCCCGCGTCCTCCTCCTGGTCCGGGAACAGAGGTGGCTGGAACCCGAATTGGCACTGGAATGGCGACAGCTTGGTGGCCGATGACTGCAGGGTGTTGTGGGTGTACTCCGCCCATGGCAGCCAGGTGCTCCACGATGTCGGGTTATCCATAGCCAGGCCTCGCAGGGTGGTTTCCAGGTCCTGGTTGAGCCTCTCCGTCTGACCATTGGACTGTGGGTGAAACCCAGAGGAGAGGCTGGCAGTGGCTCCGATGACCTTGCAGAACCCGTGCCACACTCGGGAGGAGAACTGGGGCCCTCGGTCTGAGACGATGTCCTGTGGAAGACCAAAGACTCGGAAGACATGATTAAACAAAAGTTTCGCAGTTTCAAGAGCAGAGGGGAGTTTGCACAGTGGTATGAAGCGGCAGGCCTTGGAGAATCTGTCAACTAAGACCAAAATGACCGTGTTACCTTGTGACTCAGGGAGACCCGTGATAAAGTCGACTGCCACGTGGGACCAGGGACGCCGGGGAATGGTCAGAGGATGCAGGAGACCCTGGGGACGCTGTCGTGGGTTCTTGGTTCTGGTGCAAACCTCACAGGACAGGACAAATGACCTTACTTCCTTCTCCATGTTAGGCCACCAGAAGCGTCTTTTCAGGAAGTCCAGGGTCCTCCGAGCTCCCGGGTGGGCGGTGAGAGGGGAAGAGTGACCCCACTGGAGAACCTTGGCCCGGGCTTGATGTGGGACGTACAAGAGGCCTGGTGGCCCCGTCCCAGGACCGGGGTCCTGGCGTTGGGCTCGTCGGACAGCCTCCTCAATACCCCAGCGGACAGGGGCCACAATCCGGGACACAGGGATAATAGGCCCGACTTCATTCTCCCTGTTAGTGGCAGAGAACAGTCTGGACAGTGCGTCAGGTTTGGTGTTCTTGGAGCCGGGGCGGTATGAGAGGGTGAAGTCAAACCGACTGAAAAACAGGGCCCACCTAGCCTGTCGAGGGTTCAGTCTCTTGGCTTGCTGGAGGTACTCCAGGTTCTTGTGGTCAGTCCAAACCAGGAATGGATGTTGTGCTCCCTCCAGCCAGTGCCTCCACTCCTCAAGGGCCAGTTTGACCGCTAGCAGTTCTCGATCCCCCACATCGTACCGGGACTCAGCAGGACTCAGGCGGTGGGAGAAGTAAGCGCAGGGGTGCAGCTTTCCTTCCGAACGTTGAGAGAGCACCGCGCCGACACCACTGTCCGAGGCGTCCACCTCCACGATGAATGGTTGGGAGGTGTCCGGGAGAACCAGAATGGGTGCCGTGCAGAAGCGGTCCTTGAGGTCTTTGAACGCCTTTTCTGCCTGAGGAGACCAGCCATAAGATCCACCTGTCCCTTTGGTGAGGTCTGACATGGGTGCTGCCACAGAACTGAAGTTCCTGATGAACTTGCGGTAGAAGTTAGCGAATCCTAAGAACCGCTGAACCTCCTTAACGGACTTGGGAGTAGGCCAATCCCAGACGGCCAGGGTCTTGGCAGGGTCCATTTGGAGTTGGCCTGTCCGTACAATAAATCCCAGAAAGGAGACCTCGGGAACATGAAATTCGCATTTCTGGGCCTTGGCGAACAGATTGTTCTGTAGCAGCCTCTGGAGAACCTGGCGGACATGGTGGCGGTGCTCCTGCACGGTCTTGGAAAAGATAAGGATGTCGTCGAGGTAGACAAAAACGTATAGGTTAATCATGTCCCTTAAGACGTCGTTGATTAGGGCCTGAAAAACAGCTGGTGCGTTGGTGAGTCCGAAGGGCATCACCTGGTATTCGTAGTGCCCAGACGGGGTGTTAAAGGCAGTCTTCCACTCGTCTCCCTGTCGGATACGGATGAGGTGGTATGCGTTCCGTAGGTCCAACTTGGTGAAGACGGTGGCGCCTTGGAGCAGGTCGAAAGCTGTGGACATCAGCGGAAGGGGATATCGGTTGCGCACAGTGATCTTATTCAGGCCCCTGTAATCAATACATGGTCGGAGCCCCCCATCCTTCTTGCCGACAAAGAAGAAGCCGGCTCCAGCAGGTGAAGTGGAGGGTCGAATAAACCCAGAGACCAGGGCATCTTTGAGGTATTCCTCCATGGCCTTGCGTTCTGGCTGAGAGAGTGAAAACAGTCTGCCACGAGGAGGGGTAGTCCCAGGGAGCAAGTCGATGGCACAGTCGTAGGCCCGGTGCGGAGGAAGAACGGCGGCCCTGCTCTTGCTGAATACCTCCTTGAGATCCCAGTACTCTGTGGGAACTTGAGATAACTCGGTGAGATCAGGGGGCTCGGCAGGAGACACAGGAGAGCTAGAGAGCAGACAAGAGGCATGGCATGCAGGGCCCCATTCCACAACCTGGCTTGTTACCCAGTCTATGCGAGGGTTGTGGCGAGTAAGCCAAGGAAGGCCTAGAATAACTGGGAACTCAGGTGAAGGAATCAGGTGCAGGGATATTTCTTCCTTGTGACCTTGAGACTGGAGGAAAACTGGAGAAGTAACTTGGGTGACTCTTCCATCACCTAACGCTTGGCCATCGAGGGCAGACACAGACAGTGGGACTTCAAGAGGTGCAGTCGGAATATTGATGCTTTGGGCGAAGTGAATATCCATAAAGTTCCCAGCCGCCCCTGAGTCTATCAAAGCTTGACAAGAGTGGACAGACTCACCCCAGGAGATGGAGACCGGGATGTAGATTCCTTGGCCAGGGAGTCCGGGAGAGAGGGTAGGCCCCGTCACAACCCTCCCTCGGCTGGACGGGGCGGTCCTTTTCCCAAGAGTTCGGGACATGATGCTCGGAAGTGACCAGGCTTGCCACAGTAGATGCAGCACTTGTCCCTCCTTCTGCGCTCCCTCTCAGATGCGGAGAGGCGAGTACGACCCACTTGCATGGGTTCTGGACAGTCACTGAAGGAGGTAGACGGTCTCCAGGTAGAGGTAGGGAGGCTGGGGGGGCTCAAGGCTTGGTGGCGTTCTCTCATCCTGTTGTCCAGACGAATAGCATGTGAGATGAGGGTTTCGAGGTCACTTGGGCATCCAATAGAGGCCAGACCGTCCTTGATGGGGTCAGACAGACCATGGTGGAAGGCTGACACCAGGGCAGTCTCGTTCCATCCACTTACTGCTGCGAGTGTTCGGAACGAGATGGCATAATCTGCGACGCTTCCTCCTTGCCGGATGGACATGAGCTTTCGGGCTGCGTCGGTACTGATGTCTGCCTGATCGAAGACCCGAAGCATCTCTTCAGAAAACAGCTGGAAATCAAAGCACTCAGGTCCCTGTCTTTGCCAGATAGCAGTAGCCCAGGCTCGCGCCTTACCAGCTAATAAGGTGGTCACAAAGGCAATCTTGCGGCGATCCGTAGTGTAGGTGGTAGGCTGAAGCTCAAAGGTGAGTTGACACTGAGTAAGGAACTCTCGGCACTCACTGTGCTTGCCGTCATACCTCTGTGGTGCAGGAAGGCTGGGTTCGCGAGGTGAAGAAGGCAGCATTGCAGGAGGCACTGGAGCAGGAGTGGGAGCTGGATCAGGAGCAGGAACTGGATCAGGAGCAGGAGATGCAGGCAGAGATGTCAGCTGTGCCAGGGTTTTCCCAATTTGCTGAAGCAGTTCCTCGTGGCGAGCGAGGGCCTCACGTTGGCTGGTGAGCGTACGTCCATGAGCGTCCATGGTCGCTCCGAAGCGTGTCAAAGCTGCCATAATTCCCTGAAGGTTGGCCGGGTAGACAGTTGAAGCAGCCTCTGCTGAGTTGGTCAGGACGGAGTCTTTCTGTTAGGGTTTTGCTGGGATTTGAACCTGGTTCGTTGGTGTGATAATCCAGCAAACCCCCACTAGGCCACCAGGGGGATGACTCAAATGCAGAGGCGTGAGGCGGAAGTAGAAAAAGAATCAAAAGGTTTATTTAAACTATATACACTATATACAGGGCAAAACAAAAGACAAAAAAAAAACAAAGAGTAAAATCCAAAAGAAAAGCAAAGTGCAAAAATACAAAAGCTAAGAAGATCAAAAAACACAGTACAAAGGAAACTGGAGATAAACATAACAGCACAAAGACTCCGTGACAAGAGGACTGAACTCAGGGGTATAAATACACAAACTAATTAAGGACACAGGTGAAGATAATTAGGCAATTAACACAAACACAAAACACAGGAACAGTGGCGGCCTCTAGAGGCCAAAATAAACACGACATGAAAAGGAAATAACAGCGGCCTCTAGAGGCCAAAACAGTCCTAGTCCTAACAAAAATAAAGTGTGTGAGAACTTCAGCTCCTGCCTGCCGTGCTTCTGGACTCCACCCACATCAGGGACTTAGTATTCTATTCCCATCTAGTGGGTTTCATTCATTTGGTTTGACAGCATGCAATATTATTAGCATATGGCTTATCCTACATGTATTACACCACTCTACGCAATGGAGAATGAGTGTTTAATATTGTAAAGATATTGCACATTGTCAAGACAATACGATGTCACAAGTTGGAGCATAAATAGCCAATGAGAAATTTTTCTGCTGCGCATGCAGACAATCATTTCTGTGTTCCCCAGGAAAGAGAAAGACACATTGAATACCCGAAAGGCTAACCAAAACTTCATTATTCTTCATTCATATTTACAAAAGAAAAACATACCAACTGTCACAATCCAGCCTGGAACTTCCAGATCCTGATCTGTGCCTTGCATTCCACTTCGCATTTTTCCCTGTTCTCCCCATGCTGTGTTAGCACTCCTGCTATACGCTTGTTATAAGCCACTCTATATAAACACACTGAGGAGATTCACTCAGTGTGGATAAATACTCGCCTTAAGTTTTGTCTAGTTTACGTTCATGCTCATGCTCTGTTCCTCAACTTTGTTTACATTTCGACTTTGGATCACGATTTTGCTTGCCGTTTTTTTTTGGACCTGTCGCTGTGACTTTGGCTCGGGATTTTGTTTACATTTTGGATTTTGTCTGCCATTTTTTGGGACTAGTTACTGTGACTCTGGCTCGGGACTTTGTTTACGTTTTGGATTATGATTTTGTCTGCCTTTTTTTGGGACTTGTTGCCGTCACTCTGATTGGAGACTTTGTTATTTTTTTTTGGCTCCGTTCTTGTCCCTGGGATTATCACCATCAGTCACTCTGCCCTCGCGCCGTCTTCCTGGATTTCACCGAGTGGGTTTTGGACTGTGCTGCTGCGCCTGTCACCTGCCTGTCCTCCTCACAAGCCAACTCCTCAGGTATGCTTCTGCTCATTTCCTGTAGTTGCACATTGGTTCCTATCTGTTTCCATGACCTCTGGGTTGTGACAGAATTTATCTGCCACACCATGGACTCAGCGGACTATGATGCACTCAAATCAGCGTTGGCTAAGCAGGCCTCTATTCTGGGATCTCATCAACAAGAGATCATAGCTGTTCGCCAGAGCATGTCCTCCATCACTGATATTCTACAAAGACTCCTCACAGATGGAGATCCTTCAGGCTTCGATTGCAGGCCGACCAGCATCAGCTCAAACTAGTCAACCAGCCGCTCTGGCCTTACCGCCCTCCCCCCCTAGCCTCGACTACCCGCTCCACGGCTGTTTGATGGTGCCCCTGGAATGTGCCATTCATTCTTCTCACAGTGCTTCTTAGCCATGGCACTTCAGGCATCTGCTTTCCCATCTGAGAGCTCCCAAGTAGCTTATGTCATAATACCAGGTCTTTCAATTACATAATTTGGGCTACACCCTGTATTTCTGAATTTGGGCTTTTTCTGTCGTGGTACAGGGTAATTTGGGCTTTTCTGCACACGCAAAGTGCTGTTTTCCCAGTGCTCTGTGTTTAAACCTACTGCTGCTTTTTTAGCTACAAAGTTATGAATAAATAAAGAAATCTATGAATTATTTTTACCTTTATTGCAAAATGTCTACAGCATTAATCCCTCTTGATGTACATGTACATGACAAAAATAATTAGAATACAGTTAGTTAGTATTTAAAAGATGTGTTGGGGCCTGAGGAGAGCCTGGAGGAAAAGAGCCTGTGAATCAAAAAGCAAGTTCTGCACTGTTGCCATCAAAGAGACAAACCTGTAGCAGACCTGTGACACAAAAGGTTTTTCAGTCACATCACAAGAATTGGCAGTGCAATTCACAGTATGTAATCAAGGCAAGGCAAGTTTATTTATATAGCACATTTCATACACAGTGGCAGTTCAATGTGCTTTACAGAAGTAAAAGCAAAACAGTAAGCAATAGAAAATAAAATTACATAAAATAAATGGGGAAGAAAAATAATAAGAATTAAACAATAGTAGAAATAAAATAATAAAATGAAGTAAAAGTTCAATTAAAAAAAACAGCAGAATAAAATAGAATAAAAGTTAAGTAAAATTTAAAACATGCAGAGACTGTAAAAGTAAAGAGTTTAACACATGTAGAGATGACAATATTAATAATTTAGCAGAAAGCATCTGAAAACAGCTTGGTCTTTAACCTAGATTTGAAGCTACCAACAGCAGGAGCATTTTTGATGTCCTCTGGCAGTTGGTTCCATAGCTGTACTGCATAGTAGCTAAAAGCTGCTTCACCACACTTTGTTTTAACAACAGGTTTTACCAGTAAATTTTTCTGCTGCGATCTGGTAGATCTGATTGAGTTAGGCCGCTGCAACATATCAGAGAGGTAATTGGGCCCTGTACCATTTAGAGATTTGTACACCAGCAGCAATGCTTTAAAGTCAATTCTGTAGCTTACTGGAAGCCAGTGAAGGGACCTTAGAATTGGAGTAATGTGCTCTGTTCTTTTTGTTCGTGTGAGAACCCTAGCTGCTGCATTTTGAACCAGCTGAAGTCGTTTGATGGTCTTTTTTGGCAGGCCTGTGAAAAGGCCATTGCAGTAATCAACCCTACTAGAGATGAAGGCATGTATAAGTTTTACCAGATCATTTTTTGACATAAGTCCTCTTAGTTTGGAAATGTTTTTTTAGGTGATAAAATGCTGTTTTAGTGGTTGCTTTCATGTGACTGTCAAAGTTTAGCTCGCTATCAATGAAAACACCAAGATTTTTAACCATTTCTTTTGTTTTAATCCACTTTGTGTCAAGAATAGTGGTAATTCTGAGTCTTTCATCTTTTTTTCCAAATAGAATTACTTCTGTTTTATCTGTGTTCAGCTGAAGAAAATTTTGTGACATCCAGTTGTTGATTTGATCGATACACTGGTAGAGACATTCAAGGGGGGCATAATCATTAGGTGATAGAGCAAAATAAATGTGGGTGTCATCTGCATAGCAGTGATACAAAATTGAATTGTTCTTGATAATTTGCCCAAGTGGGAGCATATAAAGGTTGAATAGTAATGGTCCAAGAATCGACCCCTGGGGGACACCACAGGTCAAGGACATTGATGTTGAGGAACAATTTCCCATGGTAACAAAGAAGCTTCTATCTTTTAAGTATGATTTTAACCAATTGATAACTTTACCAGTCAACCCAACCCAGTGTTCAAGTCGATATAGCAGTATGTTGTGATCAACAGTATCAAAAGCTGCACTGAGGTCCAGTAATACCAGGACCGATGTTTTGCCTGCATCAGTATTAAGACGTATGTCATTTATAACTTTAATCAACGCTGTTTCAGTGCTATGATTGGCACGAAATCCTGACTGAAAGTTATCAAAACAGCTGTTTGATATCAAGAAGGCAGTTAATTGATTGAAGACAATTTTTTCAAGGATTTTCCCGATGAATGGTAGATTTGATATTGGCCTGTAGTTATTTAATACTGAAGCATCCAGATTATTCTTTTTAAGTAGGGGCTTTACAACGGCTTTTTTCAGGGACACAGGAACCATGCCAGTCTCTAGGGATGTATTTATGATTTGAAGCACATCTGTAATTATAAGATGAAGAACAGACTTAAAAAAGTTGGTGGGCAGAATGTCCAATTCAGATGTTGAGGAACTGAGATTTTGTACAGTTTTTTCAAGAATCTCATAATCAATTAAACAAAATTCTGACATTGTGTTGAAGTTATCTGTCTGTGTCACTGGTGATTGCAGTTTTTCAATTATTTGCAACTGAGATATATTATGAGCAATATTCTGCCGTATTTTATCAATTTTACCTTTGAAGAAGGATGCAAACTCATTGCATTTATTAACTGAGAGAAGTTCAGGTGCTAATTGTGGTGGGGGATTAGTTAGCTTCTCTACTGTTGAAAATAGCACACGGGCATTGTTCATATTCCTGTTGATGATGTTGGAGAAGAAAGACTGTCTTGCTTTACGAATTTCATAATTATATTTACAAAGCATCTCTTTATGGATTTGATAATGGATGTGAAGTTCAGATTTGCGCCATTTTCTTTCAGTCTTTCTATATTCTCTCTTTAGCAGTTTAACAGCTGGGTATTGCTTCCATGGTGCTTTCTGCTTATTATTGACTCTTTTAATTTTGAATGGAGCAATATCATCCATAATTTGGGTCATATTTAAATTAAAAATTTCCAGTAAATCATCTACAGAGTCTGACATTTTGGTTGAGATCCGAGAGAGAGCTTGCTCAAAGAGAACACGTGTTGTCGTTTATGACTCTCCTACCCATAGTCGTTGAGCTGTTCTGAATGTGAGGAGACATAGAAACATCAGAGAAAACACAAAAATGATCAGATAAGGTCAGGTCAACAACAGTAGTAGAAAAAGTAAGACCCTTTGTGATGACGAGGCCAAGGGTATGACCACGAGAGTGGGTCGGCCCCTGTACATGTTGTACTAGGTTGAAGTTGTCAATAAGTGCAAGTAGTTCTTTGGCATAAGTGTTTTCAGGATTATCTACATGCAAGTTAAAATCCCCAGATATAATAAGACAGTCAAACTCTAAGCAAATGACTGACAACAGTTCACCAAACTCTTCCAGAAAAACTTTGGCTGAATGTCTCGGAGGCCTGTAAATAGTTAAAGGTCCCATGGCATGAAATTTTCAATTTCTGAGGTTTTTTAACGTTAAAATGAGTTCCTCTGACCTTCTTAAGTCACCCCAGTGGCTAGAAATTTCATAATGTGTAAACCAAACTATGCCCAACATTTGAGAATGGCGTGCCAAAACGGCGCGTTGATAAGCTCTTCCCTTTACTATGTCAGCAAGGGAGATGATCCCCACGCCCCCCCCCCCCCCCCTGGATTCCCACCCACTGTATGGATTGCCATGCCCAGTTGTAGTGAGGAGACCATAGAGGACACAACAACATAGCATCACCTAAGCGAGCGAAACATGGAAATTGCGCTGTACATGGATGTGACAACACAGAAAAGAGTCTGTTTTTACTGCCGACGGGAGAGCCCCTGAAGACGCAGTGGCTTAATTTTATTTACTTCAATAATACGCCGTCGAGTCTACCTAAGATGGTGTATGTTTGTCGGAAGCATTTTCCTGAGGAATGTTTCCACAACTTGGGACAGTACAGGGCAGGTTTTGCACATCAACTGTCACTGAAGCCTGGGTCCGTACCAAGCATCCCTGTCGCATCAGCAACAAACACCGAACAAGTAAGTGTATAACTGGTCGTTTTGCCATGTTTTAAAATCGGTGCATTAGCCTAGCAATGGCTACATTAGCTGTGCAGCTAACCGCTTCCTGCAGTTAGCCAGGTAATCTGCGCTACAAAACTAAAGAGCATGCAGCATGCTCTGTTAAACTGAGTTTAGTCTGGAAATTGACTGTAACTTATGAGCTTATGTTTGACTATTGCTCCGCAACGCATGTCTTCTGTTGGATAAGCGATATGTTGCTGTAGTTGCTGCTTCTATCCTCTTTGGTTATGGAGTGCGTGTTCAAGCCTAGGGTATTATACATTCGTAAACTACCACTCCGAACACTCTCACTCTCTGTTCTCTGTGTCACGTTGAGTTTACGAAAGGAGTCCGAGGGAGAATGGGGTTTTGTCTTAGCAGCGTGGCTACAGGTGCTGATAGCAGCGAGTATGTGTGTGCGCAGCTTGGTCAAGCCCCTCCCCCTCCCCCATGGCCCGCCCCCACCCTCTACCCTTCCCCGCCTCCTGCTTCTCATTTAGCAAAATGACGCACTGGGAAAAGCGCTGAAATGGGGCTTTCTCCCAGGAGGCTATATTTACGTGCCGAAGGTTCATTTCGAGAAAGCCTGCGGATATAACATCCGGAAGCCTCCACGAGCCCATTTAAAGCATCAACAAACCACCATGCCATGGGACCTTTAATAATAATATGTTAGGAGAGCATGTAACAAGTGCACATAAGTGTTCAAAGGATGTAAAATCACCAAGTGAGGATTGTTTACATTGAAAAGAGACTTTGAATATATTTGCGATCCCTCCACCTTTCCCCTGTTGGGTAACATTCATAAAATTAAAATTTGGGGGAGTTGCTTCAATAAGGGTGGTAGCACTATTTGCTTGATCCAGCCAAGTTTCAGTTAGAAGCAAAAAATTAAGATTGTGTTTGCAGATAAGATCATTAATTAAAAATGACTTGTTTGAAAGTGATCTAACGTTCAGAAGAGCTAGCTTTACAGAAAGTCTAGAAGTAATATCCGCTTGGGCATTCTGATATTGTTTTGAAACAGGAAGGAGACTAGACTGGTTTACCCCCTGGGTTAAATATGCTCTATGTTTTCTATTTCTGATCAACACAGGAATAGAGAATGGCATAGGCATACTGGGTCCCAGCTTATTTTCAAAACTACACCCAATGCAGGGACCCACAGCACATCATACAAGACTTTCTGTATGTTCCATTTGGTTTGACGGTGAAAGAATTGGAGATGTCATGTATCTTTTAGATAGTGAAAAAGATTGGTAGCCAGCTGAAAGTCCTGGGCGAACACAGTTCAGTCTGTTGGTTAATTTTTGATGAACTGGGTACACTGCTTGTCGCGACAGATTTGGGCTGGAAAAAGAGAGTGTAGCCATTGGCAGCAGTCTCTGCATACTATTAGGGAAATCCATGCAGGGGGGAGACGGAGATGGTACAGTAAAATCAGAAGAGCGAGACTTTGGTGAGGTCTTTGTAAGTGTCTCCATGACTGTCTCTGTGGTGACTGTCTCCCTGATAGTCTCTGTGATACTTGCATGGGGTCGAGATGTGGATGATGCAGCCTTGACATGATTATCTTTAGTCAGGTCCTTAATCTGGATGGAATCGCATGATAAAATCGCATGCTCACATTCTCCGTGTGATTGTTGATGTCCTTGGCAGTCTGCCCCAGATGGTTCTTGGCAGTCTGCCCCAGATGGCTGTGTGTCCTTGGTGAAGACTTGCATAGATGATTGTTTTGGCTTTGCAGAGGTATTGTTGATATTAACTAGGTCAGTCTGCGACATCTTATCAACTGTTTTCCTCAATGTTGGCTGAGAG
Organism: Neoarius graeffei; assembly: GCF_027579695.1. Taxonomy (NCBI): domain Eukaryota; kingdom Metazoa; phylum Chordata; class Actinopteri; order Siluriformes; family Ariidae; genus Neoarius; species Neoarius graeffei. The sequence continues at coordinate 24,651,890 of NC_083585.1, forward strand.
AAAATTGCAAGTCTATAATGATCTGCTAAGACTTTGGTCCCAATCCAGCTGAGTTCAGTGCTATTTGGCTTGAAGAATTCTCTGTGATTCCAGAAAAGGTTAAAATTGTCTATGAAGTTCATACCAGATGAAAAACAAGTTTTTCCAAGCCAGGTGTTAAGACTGAAGAGTCGAGTAAATGCAAAGCTTCCCCTTGCAGGGAGTGGGCCACTGATAAAACATTGTATTCCAGTCTTATAGAGATCAGAAAAAAGTTTTCTGAAATCATCTTGGACAAACAGCTGTTCTCTGAAAACATCATTTGCTCCCATATGCACAACAATACGTTTGATAGTTTCATGCTCGGACATGAGCTTCAAAATGCTGTCTTTGGTGTCAGAGATGGATGCATTTGGAAGGCAGCAAATAATCATCCCATGTCCTTTCAAATGTCTTACAGTGGAATCACCAAGAACAAGGGTTGTGGGATCAGGTGGTGTTACGAGCTGCTTTTTGCCTCTTCCCACAGCTCTTTGGTTGTGGTGCGATCTCTTTTTATGATGTGACGTCCGCCTGCCTGAAAATTCCGCTTCCACATCCCTGAGGCATTCAAATTTGTTCTGAAGCCTTATGGGCTGTGGATTTTCCATAGGATTGTAAATCCTATTGTAATTTGTAGACCTAGCTCTATTTCTAATAGCATGGCTGTGGAGCATGGGTTGCATAGTATCAGAACGAGCTGGTGTTGAGGTAATTACCCTTCTGTTTTTATTTTTGGGCCTGCCACCCATCATGTGCCAGTTTTCTGTACTCACATTTTGCCCTGTTAGATCGATGAATTTATCCACTCGATCTGCAATGCCATCGGCCTGTCGGGGTGCATTCTCTGCATTCTCAGCCACTGTTTCTGTACTCCTTTCCTGAGATATCGCTCTTAATTCGTCCGTCTTTGGCAGAGCATCAATCTTTGATTCCAGGATAGAAATCCTCTGTTCTAGTTCTGTGCATTTTCTGCAGGATCTCCTGGATTTTTTGCCCCCTGGCATTTTGTTTTAAAAGCTAACTTATCTTATAAAGATGAAAAATAAAATGAAAAAAAATAGTGGAAATTAAATTAAAATTAAATTAAAAGCTTATAAAGATGAAAAATAAAATGAAAAAAAAAATAGTGGAAATTAAATGAGAAAGTAAAGTAAAATAAAGATCAAGCAGGAGCAAAGCAGGAGCAAAGCAAAGAAGCATCCTACTCGCTTGAGTAGGAGGAGTCAAGCCTCAGGTAATCAGGTAAAATATCTTAGTTTAAATGAAAGGCCAGTGTCTAAGACTATCATCAACAAGAGGACCAAGCTCCAAGTCACTGATTCCACCCACACTTACATAACTGTGTGTATTTAAAGGTCCCCTTGCATCGCTTTTTCATCAATTTTGTGGCAGTCTCTAGTATGAATGAATGCCCTGTGAGCCGGTTTTGGTGAAAAAAATGCTGTGGTTCTCCTGTTTCAGGCTGTTCTAGTTTGGTGGAGGAGTGGGTGGCGGGAGAACGACAGGATTTCAGCTCTTACTCATTAATATTCATGACATGTAAACGTATTACCTCTGATTGGTTAACAGCAATCAGTAAACGTGTTACCTCTGATTGGCTAACAGCACTGTGACGCTACCTCCAGTGGGTCAGAACAAGCGGATGTGGGTGTCTTTGTAAAAACTGTTTCAATTGGCTATTATGGTCTCGGCATCGATGTTTTGACCAATAACAATGTAGATGTGGCAGCGGGGGCATGGCCGAGCGTCGGTCTGTGAATGGAGGGCGGAGTCAGGGAAGGTAAGTGGCAGAATCAATGCACCCTGACGGGAATTAACGTGTGTTTGTGTGTCTTCCCCAGTGACCATGCCCTATAAGAGGAGAGGGAGAGCAGAGGAAGGGAGCTCTCCCCAACCAGAATGCTTGTGTGTGTGTGTGCACACGTATGCGCATGACTGGGAGGGATTAATTAATTAATTAATTAATTAATTAATTAATTAATTAATTAAACTGAATACTCCCTGCGGTAGCGGCTCTCATCAAGGCACGAGGCACGGAGCGGAGCTCGCCTCGGGGGTGGGGGGAATAACGTCCCCTGGCTGGGAGCTGATGGGCCCTGGCAGCACTGGTTTGTTCGGGAGAGGGCAGGGGTCGCTGTCTGCCAAGTCTGGGGAGGCTGGGACCTAGGGTTAGGGTTAGGTGAATTACGTCCCGAGGCACAGAGCTAGCCCACCCAGGGAACACTCTTTCGTTCGGGAGAGGGCAGAGGGCGCTGGCTGCCAAGTCTGGGGAGACTGGGACCTCCCCTGCCCGAGTTACGAGCGTGTAAATTCGGGCTGGAGCCGCCGTTGAAACGAAACTGATGCGGAGCACTGCGCCATGCCTCGTCGCGAATTACGTCCCGTGGCGTGGAGCTAACCCGCCCTGGGAGCACTGTTTCATTCGGGAGAGGGCAGAGGCCGCTGGCTGCCAAGTCTGGGGAGGCTGGGACCTCCCCTGCCCGAGTTACGAGCATGCAAAGTCGGGCTGGAGCCGCCGTTAGAAACGAAACTGATGCGGAGCACCGCGCAGCCCCTTGGGGCGAATTACGTCTCTCTCCTCGTGCTTTCTTCCCACGGCCAGTCGCAAGCCAAGGTGGGCGAGGCCATGAATACTAATTTTCGAAGTGACGTAACTTCGTATGGCTTTTTCTGATCCGCTCATTTTTCCGACTATTTTCTTTCATAAGCTAATACAGGGAATGGGAGTAGAATTACATTTTCACATGCAGCATGCATATGCAACTCGGAGTGAACTATGGTATTTCAAAAAGAGCCAGTATTAAACGTTTTTGGTTGAAGGGCACCTTTAAGATGCAAGCTGTATCTTAAATACACACAGTTGTGCCCTGAATAGCTCTCTTTTATTCAGTCTTTCACCTGATTTAAATCATATGACACTAGGTATCAGAGAGATATTGCAGTTGAGGCCAGATAATGTGGGATATAGGGCTATTTTTAGGTTTTTAAATGATACAGGAATTATTAGGAGAATTTAGCACAATAGGGTGTGAAACATTCTGGTTCACACTCCAGTCCAGAAGGTGGTGGTAATGCAGCGAAGAGATGTTTGCCAACCGCCATAAAATAATATAAAAGAAGAAGAAAGAAGCTTTACCTAATGTGGAAATCCCGCTCTGGTCATTGGTATGCGAGTCTCGCTCCTCCACAAAATCATGGCGTGCCGATCGCCGTTGATGGAGAATTCATGCTCTGCGTGAGGCTTACGGCTAGTTCGACGAAACAGGAACAACATGGGAATAGTGCAGATTTCGTGTCAATTACGAGAAATACATGCTACTTCTCGCTAATTTCGGTGTTTTTAAAGAAGAAGGTCAAGACATTGGGTTTTATGCAGCCAAGTTTATTTAATCAACATTTGGTTTTATTTATTTTATTATTTTTACTTTTGGTAGCCTATTTTGGGCGCTTGACCTTAATTTGGGCACCTATGACGTTATCCATCGCAGGTTTCATGCAATTGAAAGGCCTGAATACTTTTAACAGGAAAGATACAGGAGTGGGGAACAGCTGTTTGGGATGTCTTTCAAAAGGTGTGAAAGAAATCCCCCAGAATTCTACAAAGAAGGAATTCTCCAATGGAAACACCACTTGCAGAAGTGTTGAGACTTAAATGGAGGATATGTAGAGAAATAGCTTTGTTATTTTCATAAATAAAGATTTTTTTTCAATTTGTCTTAGAACTTTTTGACTTACCCTTGTATATATACATACTCGTGTGTGTGTGTGTGTTCATTTCGTTTGAAATGCATATAGCACTGTTGCTAATGATCTGGACCAAACGAGAAACAGGGTTAAAGAACCAGGATTATGTATTTTCCCCTTTGCTGGTTGAAAGCCATTCAACCCATGCTGCATGTCACAGCAGACATCAAAATTCATAAGGCAGCATTTTACCAGTCTTCAACTGTCCAGTTTTGTTTAGCCTCTGCTCAATGTAACCTCAGATTCCTGTTCACGCCCAACAGGAGTGGAACGCAGTGTCATCTTTTGCTGTTCTCTGACATGTGCTTTTCGAGATGCATGTCTGTCCACCACAGTTATAAAGAGTGGTTCTTTGAGTTACCATTTTCTTCTTGTCATCTTGAACCAGTCTGGCCATTCCCTATCTGACCCGGCCTCTTGTGAACGTTTCTCAACGACCATTTCCTATCTGACCTCCTCAAAGGTGTTTCCACCTGCAGAACTATTGTGTGTGAAAATCCCAGGAGTTCATCAGTTTCCAAAATGCTTTACCCAACCCATCTTCCATCCCACATCAATGCCACTATTAAAGACTGAGATCACATTTTCCCCATTCTGATGTCTGATGTGAACATGAACTGAAACCACTGATCTGCATCTGCATGATTTTATTCATTGCACTGCTTCCACATGATTAGCTGATTGGATAATTGCATGAGCAGGTGTTTCGCTTAATAAAGTTGCCAGTGTGTGAATTACAGTTTGGTACTTTTTTCTTGGTCTACTCCTACTCCTCATCCTTTGAATGTATTTAACTGTTTTTTTTGATTACTGTATTTTATTTTTTGTTTTGTACATCTTTGATATACATACATCATATTAAGTGTGGGTATATTTAACAGTTACTGCATGAAATTGAGTCGGATATGCGCTGATAGCCAATGAGTCGCAGAGCGCCGAGTGGGGTATAAGCCATATATGATAAAATTGAGTGTAATAACTGCTTTATTCTGTCCACATTCACTGGATTTTGAGAAATGGAGCATTTTTATTTTTTGCAAATTCGATAAATAAAAACTTTATACAAAACATTGGACAAAATTTCTGCTTAGACTGTAAACAAACCGGTGAAATGACAGTAGCAATTTGTGAAAAATACTATAATAATAATTCTTGAAAAAATAAAAAGGATATGTTCTTGCCATCAAATACTTTTATTCCATATTTTGTTGCTTTTTGCATTTTTGGGGGGTTTGTTTTTGAACAGAGTTTTTATTTCATCCTTGGTTGGTTCAGTAACACGGTCTGCCATTTTCTTCTTCTTCTTCTTGAGGGTTTTTGGTGGTTTGACACCACCAACTGGGCTGGAGTGTGGAACAGGAGATGGGGGGGGGGGGGACTATATTCTTTTAGCTATTTCTATTTCTTTTAAATACTTGATAACTAAGTGATATCTGACTTGATGCACTCCGTCATTTTGGTTTTCTCTCCTCCCGGTATGTGAGCTGATATCCTAGTAGTAGAGTAGCCAATTACAGTGTGCGACTGTTCATATCCAGTGAATGTGGATAGAATAATAATCAATATATTAAATAATAGATTGCTAAAAAATTACTGGATAATTTACATTAACTGATCAACTGCCAGTTGTTTTGTCTTCTGTGTGCAAGGAGAAATGTTCTGTGTTCCAATGTTATAGAGCAAAACAAAAGAAAATCCGCTTTCCTGGTCTATGCTAGTTTTAGTTTTAAGATTAAAAATTAACGAGTCAAGCTTAATGGTTTTCCTTCACAACCCACAATCTGTTTTACTACCTACAGTATATCTGCTGATGGTGCCAATAGGACTTAGTCCATTTTTCCTTCATCTCTACCTAAAGAGATGATTTCAAAGCTTCAATTTTCATGCTAATATTGCCATCAACCCCACCATATTTGTCATCTTACAGCCTGCAAACCAGCTGAGCTGAATCTCTTCATATTATAGCTGTACTATTACACTGTGAACATCTTCAACACAACAGTAACATAAAAGGAATATTTTGTTTGAAGAGTATTTTTATTTCAGCAAAAACAAAAAGAAAATCTTTGTCATTAACTAAAACCATCATACTGCAGATATACAAAGGATATTCTGCCTCTTTGATCCACATTTCTACACACACGGGGAGGTGTACTCCACCTCTGAATGGTCACCTGTATAAAAAAAAATGCTCAAAATCAGTAAATGAAAGAAATACGGTTACAGTAACGGCTTAAATAATGCAACCTAGGGCAATCTTACTTGTTTGGTAGTAATCATAAACTTTGATCACCGCTGGCTTGAGATTCTTGACAGGAAGCACCTGTTTAATGTGTAGCTCATAGTTGATAGGAATATTCTTTGGGAGCTGTTAGAGATACAGTACACCAATCATATTGTAAAAACACAACATCATATCTGTTTTATGTGCAATAAATAAAGCATACATGTTTCTTGAAGTGGATATACAGCACAGTTGTGTAATATACAGTAAACAATGATACAATATTCTTAAACCATGTTATTCTCTTACCTCATTAATGTATGTGATAATATGGTCATCTTTAGAATCAACCCGTTCCACAAAAATGCTATTTTTCAGCTAAGAAAACAATGGAATAATTATTCTCCCGCTATCATATCAGTAACAAGGCATTTGCATATCTGTTTATTGAGGCATGTATATTACAGAAATTTTATAAACACTACTACTGCTTACTTCACCAGGATCTGCTGTGAACCCTGATAAGAGTTTTATGTCCACTATGATCATGTTAGTGCTGTTAAATGACCCAGTATATCTGAAAAAAAAAAAAAAGTTTTTCAATAACTTCAGGAGTATCAAGAGCAATAAGGATAGTCAATAAAGTAATAATTATTGTCAGTGCAGGGTAAAGTGTCATAAGATGATGTGCAGTCATTAATCATTATATTTAATGGTTTTACATATAAAGCAGGCTTTTAATATATATGTAAAATATTTACAGCAACTTACTGTAAACGTTTAAAATAATGACTAAATTATGGTATTTCATTATACTCTGAAGACATTGTTTACCAGTTTTCTGATTTTAGGACAGTGATTTATCACACATTCATTCTTACCCAACAGTGAACTTGATGGACAAAGTTTGTCCAAATGATTTTGTGCAGTTTCCTTCAGTCTTCGCTGTGATGCTCAGTGTACTGGGTTCATTAGGTACGGGGACGTTGTAGAAAAGTGCTATCTGCAAGCAGGGGTTTAAAAAACAAATGAAACCATGAAGTGATCAATAAACAGATAAACAAAAATCAAGCAATAAAAAAAAATAGTAATTTGTTTAGACTTGCATGGAAAGTAATTGTTGGGGAAACTGGGTAGTCAGTACTTATACAATCCCTTGCAGATTCACAGGACTGCATTTTACTTTGTTAGATAGGAACAGTTAGATGCACTGACCTGTACTGACACACAGGTTGAGCCCTTCACATCAATGCTGTATTTTCCAGGAACATTCTGCAATGATCTTTCTTGGTACAGTAACTTGTTGTTCTGGTTCACATCAAAGTTGTAACTGTGTCCATCTGCTGACTTTACAGTTACTGTACTAGAGCCATCTGAGCTGAACACTTTAGAGGAGTACAGCGCCAGAGCTTGGAGGGCCACAACTGTGTCCTGTTTGAAAAAAGATAAAGCCCTTTAAATAATGCTGCAAAAGTTAAACATTGATTTATCATTATCCTGACTAAATGCAGAACAAGCTAAAGGGAACAATGCAATTTAATTGAGTACCTGGGTGGAGGAAAAGCCTCCATAAGGATTTTGCTGTTTCACCAGCCAGCTGACTATCCTATTAGCATAACCCAAATCAGCAGCAGTGAGCTGACCTTCAGTGAGAACAGCTAGAAGAACGTAGGAGCTGATTTCCACTGACAATGCGCCGGAGTCATCTGATGCTGACTGAGACCAATGAAGACGACCATCTTAAATAAGGGAGACAAGATATTGTAAGCATAACCTCAGATATCAGCCATCATTGCCTTGTCCCAGTGCTAGCTAGCAAAAATTAGCCACCTATAAAGCATTTACCTATTTACCTCACAGACACACAGAGACCTGCAGAGAGCACAGAGATCACAAGAGAAAGAAAGCTTTTCCTTTTAACGTAAATTTGTTTCGACTGCCTTGTTAGCCTGATGTTAGCTAGCTTATTCTCTCATATTGGCTCTGTACTGTCTTCTGATTATGGGCATTTAAAAGTAACACTATAATCCGATGGTGGTTTACCTAGCATAAAGTAATTTTGAATGAATTGCCCTGTGTATTTGGTTAGCTTAAATATAGAGTTAAATTTGAGTTTGCAGTCACTTCATTAACTTGTTATAAACAAAATGATACAGGAAAATGCTTTCATGACTTAAATCTCATGATTGATATTATAGAATTTGTTTGCTAGAATTATGCTCAAGTAGAGTTGAGTGCTACAAAGTATTGTTTGGGTTTATGTCTAGGGATATAGCTTAGGATACTGCCTCAAGGAAGTCTTTAATCATTTACTTAACATTTATATTAATATTTTCATTTATGACCATTCACTGTCAGAAACAGGGGTACAGTCAGAGTCCATTTCTGTCCCTCAAGGCACAATCTACACCAATATACCCCCTGGGGCTGATTATTGGACTTCAGGATAACTATACGTACCTTTATAGTGTCAAAAAAGTACATACGGTACCTGTTCACAATCAGGATATAAATGGTACAAATAAGTACCTTAAAGGGTACTACCTTAGTGACAAGCTGTTGTACCCCTAAAGGTACAATGATGGACTTTGTTTTCTGAGAGTGTTTTGGAGATCGAGGATGCTAAATCTGTGGCTGCATCCAGAAGGCCCCTTTTGTCCAATGAGGAATTGCCAGCCAAGCCAGAGTCACCATGAAGCACATCTGATTTAGCCTTTATCTAACAGGCAATGGGAAAAGGCTCTAAACAGACCATAGCTCACCTCAAAATGGTGACAGCCTATGTTGGTTTGGATACAGAGGTGCAGCTCATAGAGCTAAATGAACTGTTTCATGCAAAGGTTTTTGCAACATTGCAGTGTAAGGACCCCATTAAGAGTGTGAAAGCAGGTGTTAATTTGACAGCAGCATCACACTCACATGTAATGTAGGGTGTTTTAAGTAACATGACTGGTGATGAACAAGTTAACCTCGGCCCCATACTGGTTGTTGGTACTTGCATTGCCTTTTTGGTCCACAAAGATACATGCTGGCCCAGCACTGAGTGCAGGTCCTCAGATGATATTTTGCTAAAGGCTTTTAAGATTGCTATGTGTATTGCACACACAGGCTACATGCTGGCATTTCTGTTGCTAGTATTAGATAGATTGTTCCAATCTTCAGCATTTGACTTCTCTGGAATAAATCTAATTATTTAAAAAATTATGTGGATCCAGCAGATCCCAGTTACTTCAATTATATTTAGGCATCCTGTTTAGTGTCCAGAATGTGGTACAGTAATGCCTACATTACAAAATGTTCCTCCATGAGTAGCTGCAATAGCATGTTTTTCCCCATTTCCAATTATCACATTCAGCAGTCGAAGAAGAAGAAGCCTTTATTTGTCACATGCACACTCAAGCACAGTGAATATAGAAATGTAGTTTGTTGCACTTGTTACAAATATAAACGTGACAATTTTTTCTAATAATTCAGTACCTCCTGAAATGGCAACACTATCCAACTGTTTTAGTAGCTGCTCCCGAGTTTTATTCTCTCCAGCCAGACTGAAAGTGTAGGCCAACAGTGCAGTAGTGTAGGTGTTTGTCAGGTTACCAATAGAAGACTTGAGGCACAACAGTCCATTAGTTACAACAGGATCCTGCAATCCAAATGTACATTATCATATAGAAGAAAAACAATTTCAAAGGTTTACTTAAATGTATTCATAAAAAGACTGGTATATATATTTAATTTAACCACAATTTAAGACAACTTTTAAAAATCAGTATGCTCCTGGTTGAATTAACCAATGTGATTGTGATTTAGATTAGATGCATTTTACCAAGCTTATATGGATTTTGAATGCAGTGAAAAGAATATTTAACGATATCATCCTCTTACCTGGACAGTAGTACCCAATTCAAGCAATGATGCAATGATGTAGGCAGTAATAGTCACATCATCATTTACGCCACCCTATAATACATTAGAATAATATGCATGAAATGTAAAAAGAAATTCAACAAATTAAATGAGAAATGAGTTTTATAGTATGGACTGCCCTAGTAGCATACATACCTTCATTCTGTTATTGAAGAGACGCCCTTGTCGTATAAAACAGCCATCTGGTCTCTGCTTACTTATAAGCCATTGCTTTGCACTATTAATGCTTTCTGGATCAATAAAGATGTAACGTTGTGCTTTGCCAAATGTCCTCAAAACAAAAGCAGTTAACCTGGTGATGGAGATTTTTTGTAATTGTGTTTGCATTCCAGAATTATATAAAAATTCACAATCACTAGCACATAATTATTAAAACACTTTTCAGTTTATCACCAGGTAAGTGGTGGTTTGTTTGAAGAAATTCTTACCATGTGTTCCCCTCTCCCCTGCCAAATGTACTGTATGCACCATTCAAATGTTTATAGTTAAGTTGCCTCTGGTATCCTGTGTAAAGTCAAATGATCTTATTCTTCTTAGTTCAGTAAAAGCATGATCTGATTGATAATAAAGACTGTAAAGATTTAAAAGTAAAAAATAACCTCACGAACCACTCTTAAGGAAGCCAGTAGCCCTCTCACGGATAGCTGTGGTGAGCTGCTCAGTGTTCTCTAGATACTGAAGAATGTAGATATTGGGAGCAAGGAGAGCAATGTTTTGTTCTCCACAGCCATATGGCATCCGAAGCAACCCATCCAGATTTTTTAATGCACGCCCAAGTATGTCTCCTACAAAAGAACACAATAATATTCTTTACATGCTCAGGTAAAAATGTTGGAACTGACAAAAACACAGTGGTTTTGATTGGCTAACATCTAACTCTGTCATCCAAACCCACACATTTCTTTAGCTAATCAGAGCAAAGTTATTTTAAAATTTAAGAAAAAAGTAATTTAAAGGCACAGCTGCAAAATCAGCCTGTCTTCAACAGAGTTTCCATACGATGATAAAACAACATGAGAAAAAACAACCAAGGCATATTTTCAACTAAAAAAAAAACAACAAAAAAAAACCTCACAAACATTTTCAAAAGCATCTCAGGAAATACTATAAAATAATTGAAAAGGGGTATAAATAAGTCTCCTTTAAGAATCAGGCCATACCAAAGGCCTTACAAGAGGCCATACAACACAGGTAAGGAAAGTGATTTAATCTTGGAATGCCATTTGGAGTAAAGGAAGAAACTGCATATGTTGATATCTGGAAAGCCCACAAATAAATGTGCTGGTCAGGTGTCCACAAACATTTGGCCATACAGCTGTAATTTGGCTGTACTGTGGAAATAAAGAAACCTCAGTTTCAGTCTCAGCTCCTCCACATCTGAACTGGACATTTTACCTACAGTCTTTTTCAAATCTGTTCTTCACCTAATATCAGACGAGGTACTTCAGATTATCAACACCTCCTTACGAACTGGCATGTTTCCTTCATCTCTGAAAAAGCGGTTGTAAAACCCCTACTGAAAAAGAATAACCTGGATGTCTCAGTACTCAACAACTACAGGCCCATATCCAATTTGCCATTTGTTGGTAAAATAATTGAAAAAATTGTTTTTAATCAATTAACTGCCTTCCTGACATTAAACGGATGTTTTGATAAGTTTCAGTCAGGTTTTTGTGCCAATCATAGCACTGAAACAGCTCTTACTAAAGTCATAAATGACCTACGTCTTAATTCTGATGCTGGTAAAACATCAGTCTTGGTGCTTTTAGACTTAAGTGCTGCATTTGACACGGTAGATCATTCCATACTGTTACATCGACTGGAGCATTGGGTTGGATTTACTGGTATAGTAATCAACTGGTTAAAATCTTACCTACAACAAAGATTTTTTTATGTGGCCATTGGAGGCCACAGTTCATCACCCGTGTCCTTGAACTGTGGGGTTCCCCAGGGCTCAATCCTGGGACCATTACTATTCAACCTTTATATGCTCCCACTTGGACAAATTATTAAGAATAACTCAGTAAACTTCCATAGCTATGCAGATGACACTCAGCTTTACTTAGCTATGTCACCTAATGACTATGCCCCTCTTGAGTCTCTTCATAGATCAGGGGTGTCAAACCTGATCCATAAAGGGCCGTGTTGCTGCAGGTTTTAATTCCAGCCATGCAGCAGCACCCTGATTTGGCTTATTCAATCAACTGACACACCCACCCTTTAATCAAGGGTGGGTGTGGCTGCAAGTATTTGACTGTGTGAAGACAGTTCAGTTGATTGAATGAGCCAAGTCAGGTGTGCTGCTGCATGGCTGGAATGAAAACCTGCAGCCACAAGGCCCTTTATGGATCAGGTTTGACACCCCTGTCATAGATGCATTGACCAAATTAACAAATGGATGTCTCACAATTTTCTTCAGCTGAATGCAGATAAAACTGAAGCAATTATATTTGGCAAAAAGGAGGAAAGGCTTAGGATTGCCACTGTTCTTGAAACTAAGGGGCTTAAAGCAAAGGATACTGTCAAAAACCTTGGTGTCCTTATTGACAGCGAACTTAACTTCAACAGTCATATGAAAGTGGTAAAAAAGTCTGCATTCTATCACCTAAAAAACATTTCTAAACTCAGGGGTCTCATGTTAAAGCATGATCTAGAAAAACTTATTCATGCTTTCATCTCCAGTAGGGTTGATTACTGCAATAGCCTTTTCACAGGTCTTCCAAAAAAGACCATTAAAAAGAGCTTCAACTAATCCAAAATGCAGCAGCAAGGGTTCTTACAAGAACCAAAAGGGTAGTCCATATCACTCCAATCTTAAGGTCTCTGCACTGGCTCTCAGTGAGCTATAGAATTGACTTTAAAGCATTACTTCTTCTATTTAAAACATTAAATGGGATGGGACCCAGCTACCTACTAGATATGCTTCAATTATATGCACCAACTAGGTCTCTAAGATCACAAGAGAAAAACTTGCTAGTAATACCAGCTGTCAAAACGAAGTGTGGTGAAGCAGCCTTTAGTTGCTATGCTGCTAAGCTTTGGAACCAACTTCCAGATGATATTAAAAATGCTCCTGCTGTTGTTAGTTTTAAATCCAGGCTCAAAACAAAGCTGTTTTCAGATGCTTTCACTTGATTAATTTTTACCTAAAGTGTAATTAATTTCCTTTAACATAATTTCTTTTAATTTTGATTTTAATGATTTTACTTTCTCATCTCATCTCATTATCTCTAGCCGCTTTATCCTGTTCTACAGGGTCGCAGGCAAGCTGGAGCCTATCTCAGCTGACTATGGGGGAAAGGCGGGGTACACCCTGGACAAGTTGCCAGGTCATCACAGGGTTGACACATAGACACAGACAACCATTCACACTCACATTCACACCTACGGTCAATTTAGAGTCACCAGTTAACCTAACCTGCATGTCTTTGGACTGTGGGGGAAACCGGAGCACCCGGAGGAAACCCATGCGGACACGGGGAGAACATGCAAACTCCACACAGAAAGGCCCTCGCCGGCCACGGGGCTCGAACCCGGACCTTCTTGCTGTGCGGCGACAGCGCTAACCACTACACCACTGTGCCGCCCCGATTTTACTTTCTTTAATTTCTTTTTAATCTTGGATTTTAATGATTTTACTTTTACTTTAATTCTTTGTTACTGTTCTTATGCTTTTATTTTTTGTGAAGCACATTGAATTGCCTGTGTGTATGAAATGCGCTATACAAATAAACTTGCCTTGCCTTGCCTTCAGTTGATGGCATTGCAACCTGGTTCCAAATCAGATGGACTGAAGAGTCCAAGAAAACCTTCAGCATTTGCAGACAGATGCAACTGATATAAGCATTAGCTGTCCTATCCTTACTACTCAAAAAAGATTGAACTTGGCACCCTGTGATGGAAATCTGCAATAAGTTGCTTTCCAATGGAAATAATTATGCAACTATTGAGAAAACTGTTTTGCTATTCAATAGGCAATAGAGAAACTCAATATATCTATATTATACACTGTATATTACCTGTTAGGAATGGAATTCACCAATGGCACCTACACTCACCGGCCACTTTATTAGATACACCCATACACCTGCTGTTTTATGCAGTTATCTCATCAGCCAATCCCTTGACAGCAGCACAATGATTCAAATCATGTAGATACAAATCAAGAGCTTCATTTAATGTTCACTTCAAACTTCAGAATGGGAAAAATCGTGATCGCTATGACTTTCACTGTGGCATGGGTGTTTGTGCCAGACGGGCTCGTTTGAGTATTTCAGAAACCTCTGATCTCCTGGGGTTTTCACACACAACAGTCTCTAGAGTTTACACAGAATGGTGTGGGGAGAAAAAAAAACATTGACTGAGTGACAGTTCTGTGGGTGGAAACGCTTTGCTGATAGGAATTTTTTAGAGGAAAATGGCCAGATTGGTTTGAGCTGGCAGGAAGGATATCACAACTCATCGCAAGTCTTTACAACCATGGTGAGCAGAAAAGCATCTCAGCATACAACAGCAGAAGACCACATTGGGTTCCACTCTTGCCAGCCAAGATGAGATATCTTAGAATCAAGAACTAGTTCCTATTAAAGTGGCTGGTGAGTGTTTCATGCCCCTTTAAAATCATTGGTTCAGAATAAGTACAAAAATTGTTAGGGTAAATTGCTAGTTTCATTAGTTGGAGGACTTTTGGTTTACAGAGGAACATGAAGCCTCCAGCACCATGCCAACCACTCTACAGCAGGTGCAGGTTTTTGAATACCATGCTGTGAAAAAGGTATTACCTTAATTACAGCGCATGAATAGCTTAGTGTACAGAGGTGAATCACATTGCACTAAAAGGCATAAACCACTGGTGCACACTATTGGCTCTTCTTATCATAAAGTGTTGTGTTTTATTTGTATTCATTCGCATAAGACATGTAGGATGTTATAAGACAAACATTAGTTTTGTTTTCTGTCTATTTTATTCAGGTGAAAATATTATTTCTATTTCCATCATATACACATCATAAAAATGTACTTTATCGTTAAAATGTTCTTCTCTCAAGCCCTTACCAATTACTGAAACAGAAGCTCGCGCTGATCCCTCTATTACATCATCAGGAAGAATCAGCTCCGGCTCCTCTGAAACACTGTTGCCTGTGAATAAGATGAAAGGCAGCTCCATTATTATTGAGCAGTAAAATATTGTGTGCATCAATTTTAAATCAACCAGACTGGATAAGAAGATAAAAATATTTGCAAGCCTGACCCTGTGGACATAATAACCAGCTCTGGCTCTTTGTCTTCTCAGTTCCTTCAGCCTAAAGGTGATATAGTATTGTTAGATCATAGCTTAATAAAGAACAGGTTTGCAGATTTAAGGTTATGCTTATTTTTAAGACACTGACCTGTACAATCAGACTCCGCGTAACTGTATCAATACGGCCTCTCTCTGGGACACTCACAATTTCATTGTCACACACAGTCTGGGATTGTTCTGCCTCTGCACTCACTGTCACATTCAAGACTCCTGTGATGTAAGAACAGGTGTCAAAAGAAGGTAATTATAATTAAGAAAAATTACCATTACAGCATACAGGTGATCACAGGCCCTGTTTCCACGTGGTGTGGAAAAAAATAAGATTGTCACTGTGTATTAGAAAATAAGTTTTGGTAAGCCAATGAATGTTTTTCTCCCCCTCTTAGAAATTATTAGAACTTTCATGATGTTTGCATTTTAACCCATATAAGTTTTGTGCACTGTTACAGTATGGCTACAGGCTGAAATATTGCTTGTGTGCTGTTTAAATTATGGGCATACGCTGCACAGTACACGGGGTGTCTGAAAAGTCAGGAACCAACTAGAGTAAAGCTACACATACGTGTACATGATTTTGTAGTTATTTACATTATATGCTCTACATGCTCATCCTTATGCTCTACATGTTTCCTAAAGTGCTCTATCATGTTTTTGTGAATTATGCTCAACATATTCAGATCAACATATTTGCTCAGCATTCCCATTGGTTCCTGGCTTTTTGGACACCCTGGAGAATGAATATTTGGTAGAACTTTAATAAAAAATTTAGACTTTGCTTTGTCATACCAGCAAACGTGCAGCTATATACACCAGGAACGTACAGTATAACAGGCAAGAATTCTTCAGAATTCCATTAACATCTGCTCAACCCCTTCGGACATAATGTGTACAATTGTATGCATGAAGTTCCATAGCATTTTTCCTTGCGTCCAAAGGGGATAAGTATGCTCATTTGTGAATATCAGAGTATAAAATAGTGTATATTGGAAAATATTCGTTTTCACCCAACAAAAAATATTAATATGTCTGCATGTACAATCGATTTAGGCTTGCACTGGCAAAAACTATAGAGTCCCTTGAAAGATTGTGAAAGAATTGTAGGACTAACCAAGCACAGTGGGAATCAGAGTCCATTTGAAGGTCTTTCTGCCGTTTGCACACAGACAGGATGTATACTCGCCATCAGAAGAGGGCTTCAGAGTGTAGTCTGAGGAGGGGGCTGGAGTCACTTTAACCTGTTAATGAGGCACGGGTGATTAATTTACTATGCATTATAAGTGGCACAATACTTGTGAAGAGAAAATCTTGGCCTTACAGTACCATAATGCATTTGGAAAGATAATTGAAGACAGTGGCCTTCAGCTCAAAAACCTCTCCCCGAATAATGGAGTAGGGCAATGAGAGCTCCAGGAAGAAGGGCTGAAATACTGTGAGCTGAACAGGAGGAGCCAGTCCCAGACCCACAGAGGAAACACAGAAAGCCTCTGTCTCCCAAGTAGTGATGGTGTCAGGAACAGTGACAGGAAGATGTGCTGATCCAGAGTTCCTGTGAAAAATCATTATACTCTATTTCTGTTACTTATCAAAAAGACAGCATGGATTATTCAGTATATTCTAGTTAAGTTAATACATGCTAATAAAACTGCTAAAAGATTGGGGTCCATAACAAAATTAAAGAGTCAGTGTCATCACGTATGCTCAGAAGCACTACTAATGCTTCAAGCAATCGGTACATTTATTTTAATGATGTACTCGATCTGTAGTTGATTAAAATGCACAAAGAAAATCAACAAAATTAATGACTATGCCGATTCACTAACCCAACTTCAGATAGTTGCCATATCCAAGTCTCCGGGAAGAATTTACGAACTGTCTCAATGGGTTCATCATCTAGATAATTTCCACGAACGTCTGAGAATACCATTCTCTGTGGTGAATCTGAAAATGAGCAAAAATTTTGTTATTAGTGTGCTTCTTTTAACGTAGTAACATCTTGATTTGTTCGAATAATTAGTACAAATAACAACAAGAGCTATGTACCTCACAAATGTATATTGATATCAGCTTTAGTCATCATTTATTGTACAATGCATTTTAATGCAATATACATCACATGATCTCAGTATGATTGAGAAACTGCACTATTTATTGAACAATAATTTATATAGACAAAGTTGAAAAAGGGCCTGGATGTACCATAATATAGATATGATCGACGATATTCCACGCCTTTATATATCAGACACCAAGGTTCTCTCACAGCCAGATTTGTTGCCATCTTGAGCCCCACTCTCTGTCAAGTGATAATAAGTCATAATCAGTGTAGTAAGAATTATTATTATTATTATTGTAGATTACTTAGTCAACCAAATAGTTTCAAATGAAATAAAATTCATTAATATGTACTGAAAGGGAGCATTCATTTTTTCCACATTTAACCTTTCCTAAGCACTTGTAGAGTTATTTCTAAACACCTTAGGTAGTTTTATATCAATTCATATAAATTTTTATATCAACAACTTAAGCAATTTGTTAAAACTAATTCAAATAATGGAGGGGGATGCTGGCAGAGAGAAAGGGAGTGACTTTTGCGCTAACCAGTTCACAGTTTACAGAGACTGCTGACATTTGGGAAAGACTGGTTGGGGTATGGAGACTTGGCAAGCCAAAGCACATCCTACGTAAGGAGGAACCCACTTTCAGTCACTTTGGAATTATATACTATGACACACTTGAGGTTGGGAGAGAGTAACCTACTGTGGATTAGGTCAACCGGCTACTCTAAATTGGCCATAGGTGTGAATGGCTGTCTGTGATAGACTGGTGACCTGTCCAGGGTATACTCTGCCTCTTGCCCAATGCTAGCTGGGATTGACTCCAGCCCACCTGAGACCCACAATGGATAAGCGGCATGGGAAGTGAATGGATGAATAGTAAAGCAGTTCATTGGCCAGTATAGGATTCAATAATCACAGTGAGACAGTTAGACAACAATAGAAACAGAAGCATGTTAATACTATTAATACAACATGTACAGTGCCACAGTGTTAATATTTTGACTCATTTAGTCAGTATGATGGTTGTGCCCGAACTTTCTTAATCCTTGTAATCTTGGCAAAGCCTTGTAATTTGGAGCATCGGTTGAGACTGCCAACTTACAGTAATGTTCAGGTGTCTATCAAGTAGACGTGTGCAGTGCTTGGACTTGAATTTTTCCATTTGTGTGAAAGCATTTGTAAATCCTTGATAATCTGATCATAAATATCCTTGGATACCAACTCCACTTTTCTCACTACCATTGCTGGACCAGTAGGTACACTGTTAATTGCCATTTTTGTCTTCTTTGTTTTTACAGACTGTGAATAATGTGTCAGTGGTGACAGTCATCATTTCTTTTAAAAACTCACCCTCAGTGGGTCTTCTTGTACTTGGCTAGGAGATGGTTTACACTGAATGAAGCCTTGGTATCAGCTTTAGCTCTCTTAGTGCGTATTGTGAAAAGTGATTGCTTGGCTTTAAAACACAATTTTAACTTTTAAATTCTTTTCTCTCGCAGTTTGCTCTTGGGGCTGAATGAGCTCCTGGCTTTCAGATGTCAAGTGGCATGATGGCACTCCAAATTACTTTTGGACATTGCTAAAACCTGATGGCATATCAATCAGGCAATCTTTTTTTTTTTTAACCGCTGTTAAAGCAAATTCCTTTTTTCCTTTTAGGCATGGAAATGATATATTTTCATCTTCTTTCATTGTTTCACTATGGTTTCTTGAACAGAGTTCACTCATTGATGAACATGGACAGAGCTAATGTTAGCTAGCTATGAGCTGAAACAGCAGGTTGACACAGCCAAAACAGTTATCTGCAAAGGTAACCTAATTTCATAACCGTAATGGGCCAGAATTAATGCTTTTTCTTGAGCTACTTCCTGCCAATAGAGATGCATACCGTCAGTAAAATATGTAGCACAATTAAAAACTTGCCAACCAGTGTATATTTTATCATCACATGTTTTTTTTCTTTTTAATGTGTTGCGATCATTGACAGTACGTAGATGGTTGTGTTCTACTAAAAATGCCTCAACGATCGACCGGTAGATCACAATTGACAGGTTGATTTTGACAGCAGTGGCAAATATTTGGACAAAATTATTGTTATTTTAGTGGTCAACTACAGTACACTGAAGTTGAAATTAAATAATAACTGAGTTCAAAGTGTTCATTTTAATAAAAATCAAATATGTTCAACTCAACTTTGAGGGAATTCATATCCAAATTTGGTGAATGGAGCAGGAATTGCGACACTTTGTATATGTTGTCCACCAATATAGATAAGATAACCTTATATACTTCAGAATTCATCCTGAAGCATTTTGTTATATTATCAATAAATACAAGAGAACCAGCTGAATTGGCAGCCATATACAACCCCGATTCCAAAAAAGTTGGGACAAAGTACAAATTGTAAATAAAAACGGAATGCAATGATGTGGAAGTTTCAAAATTCCATATTTTATTCAGAATAGAACATAGATGGCAGGTCAGATGTTTAAACTGAGAAATTGTATCATTTAAAGAGAAAAATTAGGTGATTTTAAATTTCATGGCAACAACACATCTCAAAAAAGTTGGGACAAGGCCATGTTTACCACTGTGAGACATCCCCTTTTCTCTTTACAACAGTCTGTAAACGTCTGGGGACTGAGGAGACAAGTTGCTCAAGTTTAGGGATAGGAATGTTAACCCATTCTTGTCTAATGTAGGATTCTAGTTGCTCAACTGTCTTAGGTCTTTTTTGTCGTATCTTCCGTTTTATGATGCGCCAAATGTTTTCTATGGGTGAAAGATCTGGACTGCAGGCTGGCCAGTTCAGTACCCGGACCCTTCTTCTACGCAGCCATGATGCTGTAATTGATGCAGTATGTGGTTTGGCATTGTCATGTTGGAAAATGCAAGGTCTTCCCTGAAAGAGACGTCGTCTGGATGGGAGCATATGTTGCTCTAGAACCTGGATATACCTTTCAGCATTGATGGTGTCTTTCCAGATGTGTAAGCTGCCCATGCCACACGCACTAATGCAACCCCATACCATCAGAGATGCAGGCTTCTGAACTGAGCGCTGATAACAACTTGGGTCGTCCTTCTCCTCTTTAGTCCGAATGACACGGCGTCCCTGATTTCCATAAAGAACTTCAAATTTTGATTCGTCTGACCACAGAACAGTTTTCCACTTTGCCACGGTCCATTTTAAATGAGCCTTGGCCCAGAGAAGACGTCTGCGCTTCTGGATCATGTTTAGATACGGCTTCTTCTTCGAACTATAGAGTTTTAGCTGGCAACGGCGGATGGCACGGTGAATTGTGTTCACAGATAATGTTCTCTGGAAATATTCCTGAGCCCATTTTGTGATTTCCAATACAGAAGCATGCCTGTATGTGATGCAGTGCCGTCTAAGGGCCCGAAGATCACGGGCACCCAGTATGGTTTTCCGGCCTTGACCCTTACGCACAGAGATTCTTCCAGATTCTCTGAATCTTTTGATGATATTATGCACTGTAGATGATGATATGTTCAAACTCTTTGCAATTTTACACTGTCAAACTCCTTTCTGATATTGCTCCACTATTTGTCGGCGCAGAATTAGGGGGATTGGTGATCCTCTTCCCATCTTTACTTCTGAGAGCTGCTGCCACTCCAAGATGCTCTTTTTATACCCAGTCATGTTAATGACCTATTGCCAATTGACCTAATGAGTTGCAATTTGGTCCTCCAGCTATTCCTTTTTTGTACCTTTAACTTTTCCAGCCTCTTATTGCCCCTGTCCCAACTTTTTTGAGATGTGTTGCTGTGATGAAATTTCAAATGAGCCAATATTTGGCATGAAATTTCAAAATGTCTCACTTTCGACATTTGATATGTTGTCTATGTTCTATTGTGAATACAATATCAGTTTTTGAGATTTGTAAATTATTGCATTCCGTTTTTATTTACAATTTGTACTTTGTCCCAACTTTTTTGGAATCGGGGATGTAGAAAAATGATTGAAACATTTTAATTTATGTGTAATTAGTAAAATATTTTCATTTTCATGTTCTTAAATAACTGATGGAAAATATTTGTCCCAACTTTTTTGGAATCGGGGTTGTATACCCACACCATAAAATGAGGCGGTATGCTTCAGATCATTTGCAGTTCCTTCCTTTTCTTCATATTCTTCTCTGACCAGTTTGTTCTTTTGTAAAATAATGTATTAAATTGTTGATTTGGCCACATGCTATTTCTTTGATGAGTTTATTTTGGTTTTTCAACCTCAAAATGGCTTGCTTCACCGGCAGTGACAGACTATATTGAGAGTTAACAGAACCTCAAGGGACTCCAAATACAAACACCAAACTTGAAATTGACCACAGACTGTTTATCTGCTTACCTTGTGCCTCGTGTTACCAAGCCTTTGTTCTGTCTTTAGCTACTCTGGTTCTTGACTCTGTTTTGTATTTTGCCCTTTGTCTCAGCCTTTGATATCCTCTCTGTGCCTCAATTAACCACTGCCTGTTTCTTTACTCTGATTTTTGATTACTGATTTGGATCTGTTTGCCAGCATGTTTTTAAATAAAACTCTTCCAGTAATTACATTGTCTATCATCTCCAATGACATGACACGATCATCCATCCACCCAAAAAGCATGAGTGGGTCACACATCTTGCACTTTTAATTGCAAAAAGTGCAGAAATTAATCCATCCAAAATTAATTTTTGCACACATCAACATTAGTCAGAATTAGATTGGACCATAAAATGATCAGCCGGTACCCCATATCACCTAGCTATATCATGTCAGGGGTAGATTAGGCTCCATCCATCCATCCATCCATCCATCCATCCAATCATCATCTGTAGCCGCTTATCCTGTTTTACAGGGTCGCAGGCAAGCTGGAGCCTATTCCAGCTGACTCTGGGCAAGAGGCGGAGTACACCCTGGACAAGTTGCCAGGTCATCGCAGGGCTGACACATAGAGACAAACAACCATTCACACTCACATTCACACCTACGTATAGTCCATTTAGAGCCACCAATTAGCCTAACCTGCATGTCTTTGGACTGTGGGGGAAACCGGAGTACCCGGAGGAAACCCACGCAGAGAACATGCAAACTCCACACAGAAAGGCCCTCATCGGCCACTGGGCTCGAACCCAGGACCTTCTTGCTGTGAGGCAACAGTGCTAACCGCTACACTACCATGCCGCCCCTAGATTAGGCTCCATGGAAACAAAATCTAAAGGCATATTTTGTAAATACTATTTTCTGTTATGATTGATTTTATATTGCAGGTATGTTGTGTAAACATTCATACACATACATTTCAGTCATCAGTTATACAACATTTTACAACCAATCAATCATTTACCTTTAATGTATCGTAAGCATGGTCAAACGGTACAGCCCGTCGAGGTCTAACATACAAGCACTCCAGATTATCTTCGACGCTATAGGGGTAATCCGATACCGTTGTCACTGGCAACAAATTAAATATCTATGGGAGACATAGTTTGTCATTATTATAAGGCAATATACAGTATGTCTCAAAACACAAAAATGACTTTGTGACTGTTACATTTATTAATACATTAAAATAAGATGTTTTATTCAATAAATGCCAATAAAACACATTAGTATAGTTGCTATGAGTACAATACATAAGTTCTATAATATAATGATCCTGACAGTAGCTTTCAAGTTTTCTCTCAAGTCTCTGAAGACCACTATGCTTCACATTGAGCTATATCAAACCACCCCGGCATGGATTATTTTGCTAGCAATACCTCCTGTCATGTTTTATTCCTTCCATATCATTCAAAGCTGGATATGACAGCAGAAAGAACTGCACCCTTTCAAACACACCTCCTGACTTTTTCAAAAGCTGTGTCAAAAGCAATGCATCATGAGAGCAGCTGAAAGGATCATTGGTGTCTCTCTCCCTTCTCTAATGGATATCTATAACTCCCGCCTCACCCGCAAAGCCATCATGATTGCAGGTGACCCCACCCACCCATCTCACAGCCTCTTCAGTCTGCTGCCATCGGGGAGGAGACTGCGGAATCTCCGGGCCAAAACCAGCAGGCTCAAGGACAGTTTCTTTTACCAGGTGGTCAGGAGGCTCAACTCCCTCCCTGTTCTGCCCCTCCTCCCCCCTCTGCCCCCTGCCACAGATTCTGCTCGCACACACACCCCTGTCCCCCCTTCAGCATCTGACATGTCACCCTCACACCCCCCCCCCCCCACACACACACACACATACATACATACATACATACATACTCTCAACGTTCATTAACACACTGAACTCAGGGACTGCACATTTCACTTTACCTCACTCATTTGCACTATTCCGCACTACCTCACCTTAACAGCCATTAGTTTATTGTTTATACTGCTTATTTCATGTTTACCTGCTATACCTCAAGTGCCCTTGACTGTTTATTTGCACCAATTTGTGTGTGTGTGTGTGTGTGTGTGTGTGTTTAGTCTATGTCTAGTTCTTACAGTATCTAGAGTGTTTATACTGTTTATATCATTTGTTTATGAGTGTTTAGTCTATGTCTAGTTCTTATCTAGAGTGTTTATACTGTTTATATCATTTGTTTATGAGTGTTTAGTCTATGTCTAGTTCTTATCTAGAGTGTTTATACTGTTTATACTGTTTGTTTTTTCAATTATTCTGTTTTTATTTATTGCATTGCCTGTTTGCACCGTGGGTCAGAGAGGACTGAAATTTCATCTGTGCTGTATGTCGAGCATGTATAGCATATTTGATAATAAAGTTGACTTGACTTGGCTTGAAATGTAAGATCACCTTTCCCACTCGACTGCTTAGCCAGGACAAGAAATATTTCTTTAGTTTTTAGTCACTTATGTTCAGAGGTGGGAAGTAACAAAGTACAAATACTTTGTTACTGTATTTAAGTTTTCAGGTATCTGTACTTCAATTTATTTTTCTGATCACATTTTACTTTTACACTCTGCATTGTAAAACAAATTCCTGTACTTTCTACTCCTTATATTTTCAAACCAGGCTCGTGACTTTAGTTTTAATGCATTTGAGGGGAATTATCAATTATTATTATTTTTTATTTTGCATCATTGTGCACCTTCAAAAAATCAAGACTTCAACCTAAATAGATGGGACAGTAACATAAAGACAACAGTGATTAATCCAGCCCAATCTGGCAACCATGACTATGAATCAAAACATGAGCTGTGTTCCCTATTCATCAAACTGAAGTGAATGGGTTTTCTTTGAAATTTTAATTGTTTTTATGTAAACATACCAAATTGTTTGATCTAAATACCTAACACTTTAACTGTATGTGATGTATGCTCTTCAAACTCTTCAAATAAGTTATGAGCAAGTATGTAGCCTAGTAAGGTAAGGATAGTTATAAGTTACTGTTACATATAGCTGGGTTGTTGGTTAGCACACTGTACATAACTAATCAATATCAACGGCACGTGCAAGTGGATTATTTATTTGTCAGAAAGTACTTGGCAATAAAAATATTTGCAGTGGAGCACCTTATATATGTTATTATTTAATAATTAATATAAGAAAGCATAGATTTGCCTCCTTCTGCCCACACACCGACCCCTCAAATATATTTAAATAATATTGGCTGGCTTTTTTCGTGGTATATCAGGTATATTCCATTCAGTTAGCATGATACCGAACGAGTTGAAGACAAGTTCAATATCATGCCAGCTGAATGGAATGTATCTGATATACCACGAAAAAAGCTAGCCAATATTATTATTATTATTATTATTATTATTATTAGTATTATTATTATATATTTGATGGAACAATTATAGATTTTACCAAAAGTTAAGGGGGGAAAGAGAGAGAGAGAGAGAGAGAGAGAGAGAGAGAGACTTACCGATATTGAATGCTGATTCTGATCAAATTTCATTCAATGTTTTGTCAATCCACTGTATATGTACAAAGTCAAAGTTCCAACAATAAAAACTGTACAATTACAAAAAGCCTGAACAATAACCCAACTGATATACAAGCTATATACAGGTTGACAGTGCAAGTTCAAAGTTATTTTTGGTAGTAGTTAATTGTTACAACGTTATTCAAAACGAAAGGGCTTTGCTGAGTGAAGTCCATGAGTGAAGTCCTCTTGTAAACATCTCTGTCACATTTCCTCGCCTCCGAGTAGAACTTTGACAAAATTTCTGCTATTGCTCCCTTTTCCAGTTTTTCGATGTCATCCAGTTTTTCCATTGTCATTCAAAATTAAAATTCTTTTGATTAACTTGCATATTTTTTGTGGATGTGTCCATATAATATAAAGAACCTTATACGGTGTCATGAAGATATGAAGTTTAGCTGAAACTAAGGACCTTATGAAGTTTAAGAGGCTTAGTTTCAGCAACAGTATGTTTTGCTTTTGTAAATATGTATGAAGAATATCCAGTGGAGTTTTGGTATCCTTTTGGGTGTTCAGCACATCTTTCTCTTTAAATCTTCCTCTTTTAATGAAACAAACCTTACGGCCAAACAGTCCGAGTCACTCACTAGCATGGAAGTTTTATGTCTCCGACGTGCGTCTTTTCCAGTTTTTCAATGACCGTTGGTCTGTTTTTCTCTTGTAAATATGCATGAAGAATATATAATGAAGTTTTGGTAGACTTTCGGGTGTTCAGCGCGTCTTTACTTCCAGTTTTCAGTTTATTTATTTAGTGCTTAAACCGAATACTGAATTAGCCCTATCTTCTTTCTCTCCCGCCCGACAAAGACATGATTGTGAGCATACGCAGCAGAAAAGTTGTCATTGGATCTTCACATGAGCTGTGCGATGTGTGATGTCGTGTTGTCTTGACAATGTGCAATATTATAACAATATTGCATGCTCATTCTCCATTGGGGAGAGTGCTGTAATACACGGAGGATATAACAATATTGCATGCCATCAATAAACCTGCTAGAAGGGAATAGAATACATGCTTTTATTCCATGGAAAAAGTGGCCCATATCTATAATAATTCCTGATATTTCACTCCAATGAGGTCACTTCCAGTGTTTTCCCGCTTACTAGATGTACATTGTCAAAATGGCAAACTGGTTCAAAATTAAAATTCTTTTGATTAACTTGCATATTTTTTGTGGATGTGTCCATATAATATAAAGAACCTTATACGGTGGCATGAAGATATGAAGTTTAGCTGAAACTAAGGACCTTATGAAGTTTAAGGGGCTTAGTTTCAGCAACAGTTACTCCAAAGAATCAGTTAAAAAGAAAGAAAGAGAGAGAGAGAGAGAGAGAGAGAGAGAGAGAGAGAGAGAGAGAAATGCCGTGTACCAAGATGGTACCAAATGTACCAAAATGGTACCAGATTTATCAAAATTTTATTTTATTTTACTATTTATTCTTTTATCTTCAGTAACTGCTTTATCTTGGTCAGAGTTTATTAGAACATTTAGAGCATTCCTGACAACTTCACAATTTGAAATGCAAATGTGATTTGAAAATTCTGAAAACTACATTTTTGTTATGAGCAAATTTAAGGATTAAACAGGAATAAAAAAAAATACAGTTAATTTAGTTTATTTATTACTTAGTTTCAGCACTCTTAGAGGGCACTAGATTTTAAAACAGGCTCAAAATCCAAGCGTGTGTATGTGCAAAAGATTCCGTAAATCTTAACTTCACCTTGTCAGTGTTTAGGCGTTCTCCAGACTCCAAGATGAACACACTCTGATCCACAATACTGAGGCCACACAGTGAACCAGGATGAGCCGTGAGCTCAACAGTGTTCTTCTCACCAGGAACTGCTTTAGAGGGAGAGAACTGTAGCGAAACCTGGAGTCCGTGATGAAAACAAGTTTAGGCAGGTTTAGCAATTTCATGGCTGACTGCAAACTAATTGATTACATATAAAAAGATGATAATGAATGTGTTAGCATTACCTTATTTCTGAAACATTTTTCCACATCAAAATTCTTGCTAGCAGCAATAATGTTCTCACTGGGCAGGACAGAGTATGCCAGAACCTGCAGTACAGGAGCCAGCTCAGCAAAAACAGACAGTTTGAATGAGATTTTGCCTTTTCTGACATCTGGAGAGTCTTCCACTTCAACTTTTTCATGCCCATGATGGACTATGGCTCCTTTAGATAAGACCTGAATTGGAGAAGCCAAATATATGATGATCACTGTCAGGTGCGTTTCAATTACGCTGCTGGAATCTAGGTCATGCAGGTTTTACTGTATCTACAATTATACAGTATGTACTTACCGTGTATATAATGTCAATGCTGTATTTTTCAGTAGTTTCCCCGACAATATAATAATTAACAGTTATGGGAATTTCAGTACCACACTTAAACAGTTCCTCTGAGCTCTCAATTGACAGTTCACTGAATACTGGATTGTAAGGTGTGGCAGGTTGGAGCAGCTGTATACGTGCATCAGCATTTGCAAAGAATGGTGTTTTGTATTTTTGGTCATTTCCGTCTGGATAGACACTTGCCTAGATAACAATGAAACAGGAACATTTGTTTTTGAGATCTACTGAAATGACTTTACAAATTTTGTGAGTGCTTAGGTCATCATACCCTACCATCAATGTTATCTCTGGAGTAGGAGGTTCAGGTGAAGCAACTGAGAAGTTTGCCAATCCATTACTATCTGTAGTGAGATTGAGTAGTATCTTCTCAGACCAGTAACCTTCCAAAAGATAAACCTTCTTGTTTGGAACTGGTGTTCCACTGAAGGTTGTAACTTTAATCTGTTAATCAGGGAAAGCAAAAAAAAAAAAAATGCTGTTAGTTTGCTGAAAACTGTCAAAAACATCACAAATATAAAACAATGTCAATGGTTCAGTGTAAATTTAAAAGCATGAAACTCTTACTTTTCCTTCTATAACTCTTTCCTGTTCAAAATGTTTTGGTAAATCCAAAAGTTCCACTTGACCAATTTGGTAAGTGAGCTCTATGATTACAGATTTTACAATGGACAATTCTAAACAAAAGAAACAAAATGCAACATGGAAGTTGTTATTCATGAATCAGTGTTATAAAAGTATTTTATATTTTAATTATTTTAATCTTTAAGTTTAAAAAACATTTTAGAGTTGACTTTGTTGGCTCTGTTACTGACTCACCTGTTCCTTCCTCTGTTAGTGTAACAGTAGCATTAAGCTTGTCCTCAAAATTACCTTCAAATTCAGAATTGATGAAAGCTGATACATTCAGTTTAAGGAGGGCACAACCAGTCTGATTCATCTGTGGGGAAAACCAAATAACAAATACACGGTGAGATCTATTTCAGACAAAAAAACAAACCAAACAAACAAAAAAATTCACCTTCACTGTTTCAGCCAGGCATGGTGAAATCAAAGGGGCACCAACATTACGAACATAAGGTTGTACCGGTATAAATTTACGACACACTTGCACCAGTGCTGCACCAGGTACTGGTTGTCCATAAGTGTATCTAAAACATGCACAAGCAATGAATGTTGATTTGAACTTTTTTTTAAATAGGCTACAGTGGTGCTTGAAAGTTTGTGAACCCTTTAGAATTTCTATATTTCTGCATAAATATGACCTAGAACATCATCAGATTTTCACACAAGTCCTAAAAGTAGATAAAGAGAACCCAGTTAAACAAATGAGACAAAAATATTATACTTGATCATTTATTTATTGAAGAAAATGATCCAACATTACATATCTGTGAGTGGCAAAAGTATGTGAAGCTCGAGGATTAGCAGTTAATTTGAAGGTGAAATGAGAGTCAGGTGTTTTCAATCAATGGGATGACAATCAGGTGTGAGTGGGCACCCTGTTTTATTTAAAGAACAGGGATCTATCAAAGTCTGATCTTCACAACACGTTTGTGGAAGTGTATCATGGCACGAACAAAGGATATTTCTGAGGACCTCAGAATAAGTGTTGTTGATGCTCATCAGGCTGGAAAAGGTTACAAAACCATCTCGAAAGAGTTTGGATTCCACCAATCCACAGTCAGACAGATTGTGTACAAAATGGAGGAAATTCAAGACCATTGTTACCCTCCCCAGGAGTGGTCGATCAACAAAGATCACTCCAAGAGCAAGGCATGTAATATTCCGCGAGGTCACAAAGGACCCCAGGGTAACTTCTAAGCAATTGAAGGCCTCTCTCACATTGGCTAATGTTAATGTTCATGAGTCCACCATCAGGAGAACACTGAACAACAATGGTGTGCATGGCAGGGTTGCAAGGAGAAAGCCAGTGCTCTCCAAAAAGAACATTGCTGCTCATTTTTAGTTTGCTAAAGATCACGTGGACAAGCCAGAAGGCTATTGGAAAAATGTTTTGTGGACGGATAAGACCAAAATAGAACTTTTTGGTTTAAATGAGAAGCGTTATGTTTGGAGAAAGGAAAACACTGCATTCCAGCATAAGAACCTTATCCCATCTGTGAAACATGGTGGTGGTAGTATCATGGCTTGGGCCTGTTTTGCTGCATCTGGGCCAGGACGGCTTGCCATCATTGATGGAGTAATGAATTCTGAATTTTATCTGTGAATACTAAAGGAAAATATCAGGACATCTGTCCATGAACTGAATCCCAAGAGAAGGTGGGTCATGCAGCAAGACAATGACCCTAAGCACACAAGTCGTTCTACCAGTGAATGGTTAAAGAAGAATAAAGTTTAAGGGCGCTTTCACACCACTAGTTTGATTATTTGGTCCGCACCAGGCAGTAAAATTGTTACATTGTATCATACAGACTGCGTGTGGTCTGCGTTCACACATGCAAACGAACCAAATTGGTCTGAATGACGTTTCGTTATCTTCCGGTGGAAATAAGCGCCAATTTGGACTTTCACAATGGAGTGACACGTTCGCACACTGTTTCTTGCACTGGTCCTTGCTTTTTATATCGTCGACATTACCCGTTTCTGGCAAAATATCCAGTTCCTGAATGAGTCGCGGCTGCAGCTGGAGAACAATCTTCGGATATAGTGGATTCGCCGAAGGCGTATAGCGCGTCATTTCAGGCAGAGGAGACGCACTATTTTCACCAATGCTGTCCTGCTGATGATGAGACAAGCACCTTTCCAAAGACCCACAAGGTAGGCTATAGTCTGTTAGCCTGACAAGCCAGACGGCTTTTACTGTAGAATCTGTTATGCTGTAGGTTAATCCAGGGCAATCTGAATTTCCCACTGACAGAATGTTGACAGAGCTGGAGCACACGCGTGTACCTGATGCTGCTGTTTACAGGACGTTATAATGATCACATTGTGTAGATGCTCACATCATTATCTGGCTCCCAGTGAGCTACAGAATTGACTTTAAGGCATTACTTCTTCTATTTAAAACATTAAATGGGATGGGACCCAGCTACCTACTAGATATGTTTCAATTATATGCACCAACTAGGTCTCTAAGATCACAGGAGAAAAACTTGCTAGTAATACCAGCTGTCAAAACGAAGTGTGGTGAAGCAGCCTTTAGTTGCTGCTGCTAAGCTTTGGAACCAACTTCCAGATGATATCAAAAATGCTCCTACTGTTGTTAGTTTTAAATCCAGGCTCAAGACAAAGCTGTTTTCAGATGCTTTCACTTGATTAATTTTTACCTAAAGTGTAATTAATTTCCTTTAACATAATTTCTTTTAATTTTGATTTTAATGATTTTACTTTAATTCTTTATTTTAATTTCTTTTTAATTTTGGATTTTAATGATTTCACTTTTACTTTAATTATTTGTTACTGTTCTTATGCTTTTATTTTTTGTTAAGCACATTGAATTGCCTGTGTGTATGAAATGCGCTATACAAATAAACTTGCCTTGCCTTGCCTATAGTTATAGTTATTAAAATAGTTACTATTCTTAATGTGGGCAGCCTTTTACATTATATCCAGTGTAGACACACCCCACTTTTCAATGAAAAAATGTGCGTATTATGCGTATTTAGACCTGCGATGGTCCAGGTTCGCATTCTCACCAGAGGGACCGCACCAGAGGTTGACATTTGGTGCGGAATCAAGCGGACCGAGACCACCCCTTTTCGGAGGTCTCGGTCTGCTTGATTTAGTGCGCACCCGAGTGCGATTGATGCTTTCAGACAGACGAAAACGAACCGAACTAAGAGCTTTTGGTTCGGGTGGACTGTTTAGTGTGCACCAGCTGCTGTTGGTGTGAAAGCACCCTAAAAAATCTGATGATGTTTTAGGTCATATTTATGCAGAAATAGAGAAAATTCTAAAGGGTTCACAAACTTTCAAGCACCACTGTATATTTGTGCATCCTGGATATTTATATTGACTATCCGTACAATGTTGTTCTTAAATGTGTTTCAAAAAGATAAATGTTTAAATTAAAGTAAGTAAAGGAACAAAACAAATTTAAAAGTTTAAAACTTCATTTTAGTGGTTTTTCCATTAAATTGTCACTCACTTTCCGCAAACCTCCAGATTCAGTTCCTCCTCACCAATGCTGTGTTTTTCTTGTGCTTTTATTGTAATCTCAAACTTTGGTAAAACTAAAAGCCAAATGTATTTTTTATTACAGTAAATTGTTAGTTACTTCTGTATCAACAAAAAAGGTACTCTACTAAAAGTGTAACTTACCATACTTTTCCACCTTAAATTGGTGTGTGATCAACCTGTTTTCAATTTTAGCAGTCAATGAATAATAGCCTTGTGGAGCTTCAGCATTTAGCTCATGAGAAAGCTGCAGTATCAGGCCTGTTGAGGACACGTTCGTCCACTGACCAATCCTGTTACCATGATTATCCTGATTGGTTCATGAAAATATTAAAGAGTAAGCTACCAAAGTGTACAAATATTAAAAGTGAACAACTGTGTCACAAAATTAAAAATATGGATAGTTTCATTTACTTACCTCAAGAATTACTGAGCTGTACTGTAAATACAATGTAGAGAATACAATAGTGCATAACTCTGATTAATAAACTATCAAATTCTAAAGGCCCAGTCACACAGCCAAAACTTACGATTTACGCATGAATTGCGCATAAATTTCGAGTCGTGCGCGATTCATCAGTGCTGTGCGTAATTCATAAGTTTTTTTGACGTGGAGCATCAGTAGTTGTCAGTGGATGTTCGACGAATCGGGTTTGTGCGCGATTCCAGGTTTTGAGCTGCTCAAAAATATTGATCACGCACAAGTATGCGCGATTGTGCGCCATTTAACGTAATTCGTGCGTCCTTTGCCGTAGTTCTGACGGGGACAATGCGCAACATATGCGTGGACCGTTAGTGGTTGATCGCAAGAAATTTACCGCTACCGCGCACGTCGATGACTTTTCACTGACGAATAACGCACATATCACGCATGTCTCGCTGTAGTAACACGTACATTTCACTGATATCCACTGACATGCGCGCTCTATGCGTCGTTCATCAGTGCTAGTGTGCGGTTCATGCGTGCTTATACGTGGTTCATACGCAGTTTATGCGTGGAGTGTTCGTCAATAAAAAACCAGAAATTGTCCCTCTTTTGACCCTATGCGCTGATGTGCGTGATTTGTAAGTGATTTGTACGTAGTTCATGCGCAATTAATCGGTGATTTTCGACCACGCACACCCCCAAAAAATGGTCAATTTCTCCACTGACAATCACGCACAAGCCAACTTTATACGTGATTTATACGTGATTTATGCGTGATCGGCTGTGTGACTGGGCCTTTACATCATCCTGTACATTAATGCTCTACATTAATTTATTAGAATATCAATACAATACAAATATATTACACAAAATAAGTGTTATATTAATCTTTGCAAAGAAAAATTAAACAAATTTAAACAGTGGATATCCTTCTTGTATAGTTAAATGTAAACACATACTGTAGGACAGGATGAATGATAAAACTTACTGTTCTGCACAAAAGTTACACACTTAGAGGCGTAGAGACTTTGACTCCTACCTTTTGTTTAATTGGAATAAAATTAGAATCCACAGAGACAATTCTGAAATTCACTGTTGAAAAACAATGGTAGAGAAATGTGGCATTTTGAGCTGCACCATCAGTAAAAAAATAAACCTTTATCAGTTCAGCTGGATATTAAGTTTTGCAGGAATCAATCACCTGTTTGGCCTGGACTGTAGATTGGTTTATCAGTCTGAATAAATACCAATGTGTTGTAGGATTTAAACATCACTTTCCTTTTCTCTGTAATCTTAAAGCTTTCACCTTTGACTTCTACTTTGATCTCCTGCACTGATTCACCTTCAACCTGTGGAGCCTGTGAAAATGTCAACCATGTTAAACCACATCAATCACTAACAATACTTAAAAAAAGAAAAAAAAGAAAGAAAGAATCAAATAACAACTATTCTTGCTGTTGTTGTTATTATAGTCTGTGGGATTTCTGACCTCAAAATGAGAGCAGTGGTGAATCTCCTTTTCCACTGTCTCTTGCAAAAGAGTTCTGTTCTGGTTGTTGTGAACCAGATCAATGTTCAGTTGCAGAGTTTCATTTGGCTTCAAAAGACTTAGACAGAACTTAGCATCAGAGCCAGACTCGATTACTGCAGGAAATGTCACAATGAAATATCTAAAGACAAAAATGTAATATTTTAACAAAATAATTTGCGCGAGTGATTAATAAGAGTTGAAAAAGTAATGAAAGTTGTGTAAGATAAACTATTGTAGCTAGATCACTAGTAATCCCTTTATCTCATCAATCAATACTATTGCAAAAGTTTATATACCGTAGAGTGCCTTAAGTTAATCATAATAAAATAAAATAATGTTGAAGAGACAAATTGGTGTCACACAGCATGCCAATATAGCAGGATGGAAACCACACTTATTTATTTATTTATAATGAACCTCCTGTCAGCCCTGTGATGACCTGGCGACTTGTCCAGGGTGTACCCCGCCTTTCGCCCGTAGTCAGCTGCGATAGGCTCCAGCTTGCCTGCGACCCTGTAGAACAGGATAAAGCGGCTAGAGATAATGAGATGAGATGAGATAATGAACCTTCCTCAGAATCTCCCCCGGTGTTCTGAGATTCACATATTAAAGTTCACATTTTAAAAAAAAAGAAAAAAAAAGATATCTATATTCAGTTATTTTTCAGTGTTCACAAATTCAGATTCAATGATTCATCCATCCATCAGTCCATTATCTGTAGCCTCTTATCCTGTTCTACAGGGTCGCAGGCAAGCTGGACCCTATCCCAGCTGACTATGGGTGAGAGGCAGGTACACCCTGGACAATTCACCAGGTCATCACAGGGCTGACACAGAGACAAACAGCCATTCACACCTACGGTCAATTTAGAGCCACCAATTAACCTAACCTGCATGTCTTTGGACTGGGGGGAAACTGGAGCACCCGGAGGAAACCCACGCAGACACAGGGAGAACATGCAAACTCCACATCGAAAGGCCCTCGCCGGCCACTGGGCTCAAACCCAGGACCTTCTTGCTGTGAGGCGACAGTGCTAACCACGACACCACCATGCCGCCCTTAAGTTAATCATAATAAAGTAAAATAAAGAGACAAATTGGTGTCACACAACATGCCAGTAAAGTCGAAGGTAAAGATATTGTAGCTGCCTTTTTATGTTTAGAAATAAGTTAGTATGAAAGACTGCACAATCATAGTCTGATTGCATTCTGGCATATTTGCGGTCTTTTTTCTTTCTTTTTTTAAATACTAGTGCATCTCAAATAATTAGATTATCGTGAAAAAGTACATTTTTTCATCATCCATCCATCCAACATCTGTAGCCGATTATCCTGTACAGGGTAGCAGGCAACCTGGAGCCTGTCCCAGCTGACTATGGGCAAGAGGCAGGGTACACCCTAGACAAGTCACCAGGTCATCGCAGGGCTAACACCTCGAAACAAGCAACCATTCACACTCAGTCAATTCAGAGCCACCAATTAGCCTAACTTGCATGTCTTTGGACTGTGGGGGAAACTGGCGCACCCGGAGGAAACCCACGCAGACACAGGGAGAACATGCAAACTCCACACAGAAAGGCCCTTGTCAGCTGCTGGGCTCAAACCCAGAACCTTCTTTCTGTGAGGTGACAGTGTTAACCACTACACCACTTTGCGGCCCCATTTCTTCAACATTTAATTAGAAAAGGTAAACTTTCATATATTCTACATTCATTACACATAAAGTGAAATATTTCAAGCCTTTTTTGGTATTAATTTTGATGATCATGGCTTATAGCTTACAAAAGTCAGAAATCCAGGATCTCAAATTAGTAGAATTTTCCTGAAATCAATCAAAAAAGGATTTACAATACACACATGTCCAACAACTGAAAAGTATGTTCATTTATACATTCAATACTTGGTTGGGGATCTTTTACCATGAATTACTGCATTAACGTGGTGTGGTATGGAGATTATCAGCCTGTGGCACTGCTGAGGTGTTACTGAAGCCCAGGTTGCTTTGATAGCGGCTTTCAGCTTGTCTGTGTTTTTGGATCGGGTGTTTCTCATCTTCCTCTTGACAATAGCCCATAAATTCTTGATGGGGTTCAGGTCAGGTGAGTTGGCTGGCCAATCAAGCACAGTAATATCATGGTCCGCAAACCATTTGGTCGTAGTTTTGACACTGTAGGCAGGTGCTGGAAAAGGAAATCAGCATCTCCATAAAGTTTGTCAATAGATGGAAGCATGAAGTGTTCTAAAATCTCCTGGTAGATGGCTGCATTGACTTTGGACTTGATAAAACATAGTGGACCAACACTTGCAGATGACATGGCACCCCAAATCATCACAGACTCTGGAACCTTCACACTGGATTTCAAACACCTTAGATTCTGTGCCTCTACATTCTTCCTCCAGACTCTAGGACCTTGATTTCCAAATGAAATGCAAAATATACTTTGATCTGAAAAGAGGAATTTGGATCATTGAGCAACAGTCCAGTTTTTTCTCTCCTTAGCCCAGGTAGGATATTTGTGACATTGTCTCTGGTTCAGGAGTGGCTTGATATTAGGAATGCAACAGTTGTAGCCCCTTTCCTGAAGCTGTCTGTGTGTGGTGGCTCTTGATGCACTGACACCAGCCTCAGTCCATTCCTTGTGAAGCTCTCTCAAGTTCCTGAATTGACTTTTCTTGACAATCCTCTCAAGGTTGCCATCATCCCTGTTGCTTGTGCACCTTTTCCAGCCAGCCTTTTCAGCAATGACCTTCTGTAGCTCACCCTCCTTGTGGAGGGTGTCGATGATTGTCTTCTGGACAACTGTCAAGTCAGCAGTCTTCCCCATGATTGTGGTTGTGCATACTGAAGTAGATCAAGAGATACACGGTATTTATAGTGCTTTACTCAAACAAAATGAAATATTCTCATAATTTGAAATATTTTTATAATTTTTGTGCTGTAGGCCATAATTATCAAAATTGAAGTACAACCCCGATTCCAAAAAAGTTGGGACAAAGTACAAATTGTAAATAAAAACGGAATGCAATGATGTGGATGTTTCAAAATTCCATATTTTATTCAGAATAGAACATAGATGATATATCAAATGTTCAAACTGAGAAAATGTATCATTTAAAGAGAAAAATTAGGTGATTTTAAATTTCATGACAACAACACATCTCAAAAAAGTTGGGACAAGGCCATGTTTACCACTGTGAGACATCCCCTTTTCTCTTTACAACAGTCTGTAAACGTCTGGGGACTGAGGAGACAAGTTGTTCAAGTTTAGGAATAGGAACGTTAACCCATTCTTGTCTAATGTAGGATTCTAGTTGCTCAACTGTCTTAGGTCTTTTTTGTCGTATCTTCCGTTTTATGATGCGCCAAATGTTTTCTATGGGTGAAAGATCTGGACTGCAGGCTGGCCAGTTCAGTACCCAGACCCTTCTTCTATGCAGCCATGATGCTGTAATTGATGCAGTATGTGGTTTGGCATTGTCATGTTGGAAAATGCAAGGTCTTCCCTGAAAGAGACGTTGTCTGGATGGGCGCATATGTTTCTCTAGAACCTGGATATACCTTTCAGCATTGATGGTGTCTTTCCAGATGTGTAAGCTGCCCATGCCACACGCACTAATGCAACCCCATACCATCAGAGATGCAGGCTTCTGAACTGAGTGCTGACAACAACTTGGGTCGTCCTTCTCCTCTTTAGTCCGAATGACACGGCGTCCCTGATTTCCATAAAGAACTTCAAATTTTGATTCGTCTGACCACAGAACAGTTTTCCACTTTGCCACGGTTCATTTTAAATGAGCCTTGGCCCAGAGAAGACGTCTGCGCTTCTGGATCATGTTTAGATACGGCTTCTTCTTTGAACTATAGAGTTTTAGCTGGCAACGGCGGATGGCACGGTGAATTGTGTTCACAGATAATGTTCTCTGGAAATATTCCTGAGCCCATTTTGTGATTTCCAATACAGAAGCATGCCTGTATGTGATGCAGTGCCGTCTAAGGGCCCGAAGATCACGGGCACCCAGTATGGTTTTCCGGCTTTGACCCTTACGCACAGAGATTCTTCCAGATTCTCTGAATCTTTTGATGATATTATGCACTGTAGATGATGATATGTTCAAACTCTTTGCAATTTTACACTGTCAAACTCCTTTCTGATATTGCTCCACTATTTGTCGGCGCAGAATTAGGGGGATTGGTGATCCTCTTCCCATCTTTACTTCTGAGAGCTGCTGCCACTCCAAGATGCTCTTTTTATACCCAGTCATGTTAATGACCTATTGCCAATTGACCTAATGAGTTGCAATTTGGTCCTCCAGCTATTCCTTTTTTGTACCTTTAACTTTTCCAGCCTCTTATTGCCCCTGTCCCAACTTTTTTGAGATGTGTTGCTGTGATGAAATTTCAAATGAGCCAATATTTGGCATGAGATTTCAAAATGTCTCACTTTTGACATTTGATATGTTGTCTATGTTCTATTGTGAATACAATATCAGTTTTTGAGATTTGTAAATTATTGCATTCCATTTTTATTTACAATTTGTACTTTGTCCCAACTTTTTTGGAATCGGGGTTGTAGAAAAATGATTGAAACATTTTAATTTATGTGTAATTAGTAAAATATTTTCATTTTCATGTTCTTAAATAACTGATGGAAAATATTTAACTTTTTCACAATATTCTAATTGTTTGAGATGCACGAGTAGTTTTCATCTTTTCCTTGTTGCACCTTTAATTAGTGTGGCTGTAGGTTATGGCTCTAAGACAATGGCAGATCACATGATGACTGAAAGACAGTAGCCAGGGCTGTTTATTTAATAATTATAATAATTAATTATTATTAATTAAAGCATGTACAACATCTCAGGGCTGTTCTGAGGTCTTTGAGGCATGCTGGGCTCACAGCAACCCGAAGAAGTGTGCAATTGGACGGGTGGAAGTACGGTATCTGGGCTTCCACTTGGGTCATGGGCAGGTGTGTCCCCAAATTGATAAGACTGCAGTGATTGCGGCCTGCCCAAGACCCAAGACCAAAAAGGGGGTGAGGCAGTTCCTTGGGCTGGCGGGCGATTGTAGGCAGTCGGTGCCTAATTTTTCGGACATCACCAGCCCACTGACTGACCTCACTAAAAAGGGAGTGCCCGATCCAGTCCAGAGGATGGAGCAATGGCAACAGGCCTTTAACCAGATAAAAGCTGTTCTGTGTGGTGGGCCACTTTTATAATCCCCTGACTTCTCTCTCCCTTTTGTGTTGCAGACTGACACATCGGACAGAGGGCTGGGGGCTGTGTTGTCCCAAACAGTGGAGGGAAAGGAACGCCCCGTGCTGTGCGTCAGCCGCAAGCTCTCCATGTGGGAGATGAAGTACAGCACCATCAAGAAGGAGTGCTTGCACATCAAGTGGGCAGTCCTCACCCTCTGTTATTACCGTACATGCTGGGACGCCCTTTCACCCTCTGCTCGGATCACGCCCTACTCCAGTGGCACCATTGCATGAAGGATGTTAGTGCCCGGTTCACCCTTTGGTATCTGGCTCTGCAGCTTTTTAAGTTTGAAGTGGTCCACAGGCCGGGGGCACAGATGGTGGTAGTGGGCTACCTCTCCTGGTGGGGGGGAGGGAGTCAGCTGCAGGCCAGATGACTCCCCGGCCTGATTCGGGCAGTGGGGGTATGTGGCAGCGGGGGCATGGTCAAGCGGCAGTTTGTGAATGGAGAGCAAGGCCAAGGAAGGTGAGTGGCAAAGTGCAAGCACCTGTTGTAAATTAAGGTGCTGTCTGTGTGTGCGTTTGTATGCAATAAGAAGGAGCAGATAAAAGGGGAGAGGAGCAGAGAGTGAGGATCTCTTCCCCTGGCTGAAATCATGTCTGTGCAGTGGCACACAGAAGTTTATTTTGAGACTGCTGAAAAGCATTGTGGCAGCGGGGGCATGGCCAAGCAGCAGTCTGTGAATGGAGGGCGGAGTCGGGGAAGGTAAGTGGCTAAGTCATTACACCTGGTGTCAATTAATGTGTGTGTGTGTGTGTGTGTTTGTTTGTTTGTTGCAGGGATAGAGTATAAAGGGAGGGGGAGAGGAGAGAAGAATCTCTCCCCTGACCAGAACACGTGTGTGTTACATGTGTGACTGAGAAAAGCTGAAAAGCTAAGGAAAACAGCAAAATAAAGTCTCTATGTGAACACTTCCTCTTGCCTGCCGTGCTTCTGTGCCCCACCCACATCAGGGATTACTACAGTGGTGCCGAAACCCGGGAAACAGAAGAGAACCACCCCATTGAGTCCTCCCTGTTCGAAAAGCTCATCTTTGCCCTCGCTACTGCCCAGCAGAACCAGCATCAAGCACTGATCACCCTCTGGAAGGAGCAGCAGCAGCGCTTCGAAGCCTTGATGCTGGCCCAGCAGGAAGATCGCCAGGCATTCCAGCAGCTGCTCACGCCAGCCGGGCCGTCGGCCACCGCTGCCACCACCCTCACAAAGATGGGACCACGGGATGATCCGGAAGCGTTCCTCGATCTCTTTGAGCAAGCAGCCGAGGTGTGGGGGTGGCCGCTGGAACAGCGCGCGGCGTGCCTCCTCCCGCTCCTGACTGGTGAGGCGCAGCTCGCAGCGCAGCAGCTCCCTGCTGACAGCCAGCTGGTCTATGCGGGCCTAAAGAAAGCCATCCTGCAGTGGCTCGGCCGCTCCCCGGAGCAACACCGTCAGCGCTTCCGGACGTTGACACTGGAGGAGGTCGGCCGGCCGTTTGCATTCAGCCAGCAACTCCGGGATGCCTGCCGGCGGTGGCTGAGGGCGGAAGACCGCGATGCTGAGGAGATCATCGATCTGGTGGCACTGGGGCAGTTTATCTCTCAACTTCTGGAAGGAACGGCGGAATGGGTCCAGTGTCACCGCCTGGCGTCGCTGGAATGAGCCATTGAGCTGGCAGAGGACCATCTGGAGGTGGCTCTGACGGCAGGCAGACGAGGCGTCTCCCCTGACTTCTCTTCCCTCTCTCTCTCTCCCTCTCTCTCTCCTGTCTCTTGTCCCCCTCTCCACCCTGTTCCTCTGCCACAAAGACGGCGGCTGGCTCCTCCCCAGCCGGCCCATCGCACCCGTGGTGTCCTCCCATCTCCCTCTTCTGTGTCTGTGTTGTCTCCCCCTCAGGTGAGTGACACCCATAATACCAGTGCATAGGGAAAGCCTGGGCCGGTGTGCTGGCGTGGCACGGAATCGGAGCATCTCCAGATTCAGAGCTCCGCAAGGGAGGTGGGTGCTGTCATCTGGCTCCCCAATGCGCCAGAAACCGCCCCCGATCGGGCCGGAATGTATCGCATACCGGTGAGTATTCAAGGGGATACATATCACGCTTTGGTGGATTCCAGTTGTAATCAGACCTCAATTCACCAATGCCTGGTGCAAGGTGAGGCATTGGGGGGAGCACAAGTGGTGAAGGTGTTGTGTGTGCACGGGGATGTTCGCCATTACCTGCTAGTGTCTGTCCATATTCTATTCCGGGGCCAAACGCATAGAATAAAGGCTGCGGTTAGTCCTCGTCTTACCCACTCGTTGATTTTGGGAACTGATTGGCCGGGATTTAAAGAATTAATGGAGTATTTAACACGTAGTGGGTCCTGCCTTAGTAGGTCATGGGAAGATCCCGGTGTGGCATTGGCTGGAGAAGTTGTCTCAGAGCTGTCCACGTTGATACCGTGTCAGAGTGAGAAGCAGCCCGCTCCTCCTCCCTCTCTCGGGGAGTCCCTTGGGGATTTCCCATTAGAGAAGTCGCGGGACAAGACTCTGCGGCATGCGTTTGACCAAGTGAGAGTAATCGATGGTCAAACTCTTCAGCTGAGCATGGCACCGACCTTCCCCTATTTTGCCATTATTAGAGATAGATTGTACCAAGTGACGCAGGACACTCAAATTAAGGAACAAGTAACCCAGTTGTTAATCCCAAAGAGCTGTAGGGAACTCGTATTCCATGCGTCTCACTTTAATCCCATGGCTGGACACTTGGGGCAAGACAAAACACTAGCCCGAATAATGGCCCAGTTCTATTGGCCAGGGATTCGCGGGGATGTCCGTCAGTGGTGTGCGGTGTGCCGTGAATGCCAATTAGTCAATCCTGCGGCCACTCCAAAAGTGCCTTTGCGCCCTCTTCCTCTAATCGAGACCCCGTTTGAGCGAATTGGAATGGATCTCGTCAGGCCATTAGATCGGTCAGCATGGGGATATCGCTTTATTTTAGTTCTAGTGGACTATGCAACGCGATATCCGGAAGCAGTGCCTATCCGCAATATCTCAGCATGCAGCATTGCAGAAGCACTCTTCCACTTTATCTCCTGGGTCGGGATTCCGAAAGAAATCCTGACAGACCAAGGCACCTTGTTTATGTCACGCACATTGCGCAAGCTGTATGGGTTACTGGGGATTAAGTCTATCCGCACCAGTGTCTATCACCCACAAACAGACGGATTAGTAGAGCGATTTAACCAGACACTCAAAAACATAATCTGGAAATTCATAAGGGAAGACACACATAATTGGGATGAGTGGCTCGAGCCCCTGTTATTCGCAGTACGAGAGGTCCCACAAGCCTTCACAGGGTTTTCTCCCTTTGAATTATTATATGGGCGTAATCCGCGTGGCATTCTGGATGTGCTGCGGGAAAATTGGGAGGCGGGACCTTCACCGAGTAAAAATGAAATCCAGTACGTTCTTGACCTGCGCGCAAAATTCCACACCCTCACGCACCTAACCCAGGAGAATTTACGGCAGGCACAAGAACGTCAAAGCCGGCTGTATGACAGGGGTACACGCCTTAGAGAGTTCACGCCGGGAGACAAAGTACTCGTATTATTGCCCATGTCGAGTTCTAAATTAGTCGCCAAGTGGCAAGGGCCCTTCGAGGTCACTCGGCGAGTCGGGGACGTTGACTATGAGGTGAAGCGAATGGATAGGGGTGGGGCACTGCAAGTCTACCACCTCAACCTTTTAAAACGCTGGAATGAGGGGGTCCCTGTGGCGTTGGCGTCAGTAGTCCCAGAGAAGGCGGCGCTGGGGCCGGAGGTAAAAAAGATAACATCTCGAATCACTCCGGTCCCTTGTGGAGACCACCTCTCGCTGACTCAACTCACAGAGGTAGCCAAGTTGCAGAAGGAATTTTCCGACGTGTTCTCGCCCCTTCCGGGTCGTACCCACCTCATAGAACACCACATCGAAATGCCCCCAGGGGTGGTAGTGCGTAGCCGCCCTTACTGCTTGCCCAAACACAAGAAAAAGGTGGTTCGGGATTAACTCAAG
Organism: Neoarius graeffei; assembly: GCF_027579695.1. Classification (NCBI taxonomy): domain Eukaryota; kingdom Metazoa; phylum Chordata; class Actinopteri; order Siluriformes; family Ariidae; genus Neoarius; species Neoarius graeffei. The sequence continues at coordinate 24,694,813 of NC_083585.1, forward strand.
GCCATGCTCGAAATGGGCATAATCGAGGAGTCCCACAGTGACTGGAGCAGCCCAGTGGTCCTGATTCCCAAGACTGATGGGTCGGTCTGGTTCTGTCTGGACTATAGAAAGGTCAACGGGTTGTCTAAGTTTGACGCGTATCCAATGCCTCGCATTGATGAATTGCTTGATCGGTTAGGTGCTGCTCGCTTTTATTCAACACTGGATCTAACCAAGGGATATTGGCAGATCCCCTTGACTCCTCTATCCTGAGAGAAAACGGCCTTTTCCACACCGTTTGGTTTACACCAATTTGTCACGCTCCCTTTTGGGTTGTTTGGGGTGCCCGCTATGTTCCAGCGGCTTATGGAAAGGGTCCTCCGCTGTCATGCTGCCTACGCGGCTGCCTATCTAGATGACAATAATCTACAGTCTTGATTGGCCGCGGCACTTGGAACACCTGAGGGCTGTTCTAAAGTTGCTGAGGCAAGCGGGCCTCACAGCTAACCCGAAAAAGTGTGCGATTGGGCGGGTGGAAGTACGGTATCTGGGGTTCCACTTGGGTCATGGGCAGGTGCGTCCCCAAATTAACAAGACTGCAGCGATTGCAGCCTGCCCGAGGCCCAAGACCAAAAAGGAGGTGAGGCGGTTCTTGGGGCTGGCTGGCTATTATCGTAGGTTTCTACCTAACTATTCGGACGTCACCAGCCCGCTAACCGACCTCACTAAAAAGGGGGCTCTAGATCCGGTCCAGTGGACGGAGCAATGCCAACAGGCCTTCCCTGAGGTAAAAGCTGCACTGTGTGGGGGGCCACTTTTACACTCCCCTGACTTCTCTCTACCCTTTATTTTGCAGACTGATGCATCAGACAGGGGGCTGGGGGCCGTTTTGTCCCAGGAGGTGGAGGGGGAGGAGCGCCCGGTGCTGTACATCAGCCGAAAGCTGTCGATGCGCGAAAGCAAGTACAGCACAACTGAAAAGGAGTGTCTCGCCATCAAGTGGGCAGTCCTTGCCCTCTGATACTACCTGCTGGGGCGCCCTTTCACTCTCTGTTTGGACCACGCGCCCCTCCAGTGGCTCCACCGCATGAAGGATGCCAATGCGCGGATCACCCGTTGGTATCTCCCTCTCTAGCCATTTAAGTTCGAGGTGATCCACAGGCCGGGGGCACAGATGGTGGTGGTGGCAGACTTCCTGTCCCATGGGGGGGGGGGGGGGGGGGGGGACTCAGCTTCAGGCCGGACAGCTCCCCGGCCTGAGTCGGGCGGTGGGGGTATGTGGCAGCGGGGGCGTGGCCAAGCAGCAGTCTGTGAATGGAGGGCGGGGTCGGGGAAGGTAAGTGGCTAAGTCATTACACCTGGTGTCAATTAATGTGTGTGTGTGTGTGTGTGTGTGTTTGTTTGTTGCAGGGATGGAGTCTAAAGGGAGGGGGAGAGGAGAGAAGAATCTCTCCCCTGACCAGAACACGTGTGTGACTGAGAAAAGCTAAGGAAAACAGCAAAATAAAGTGTCTGTGTGAACACTAACTCTCGCCTGTCGTGCTTCTGTGCCCCACCCACATCAGGGATTACTACAAACTTCTCATCTCATTATCTCTAGCCGCTTTATCCTTCTACAGGGTCGCAGGCAAGCTGGAGCCTATCCCAGCTGACTACTACAAACATGTTTTGTGTTAATTAACAGTTAAAAATAAAAACGAACGTGACCTTAATCCCACCTGTCTGTTTCAGTGTCCACTATACTAGGGAAGCTGTTACAGGGTTGTATTACTAATCAGCAATTCATAAATTGCTCATAAAGGGAGGGCACTGTTGAATCAAAGGAGCAAAGAGACAGCTTCTCTATGCAAGGGCAGTCTCTTATCTGCACGTGTGTAGTGAGACAGATGTCTGACGCTTCAGAAACAGTTTTCTTACTGAATAACAAACAAAACTGTGCATTTTATTTTAAAACCACATATCAGAAAAAGTTGGGACAGTATGGAGAATGTAAATAAAAAGAAAGCAGTGCTTTCTAAATTTACTTTGACTTGCATTTCATTGCAGACAAGATGAACTCAAGATATTCCATGTTTTGTCTGGTCAAATTCATTTCATTTGTTAATAGTGGAGCCCCATAGGCATAGTTTTCTTCTTCTGGCTGCTCCTGATTAGGGGTTGCCACAGTGCCCCATAGGCATAGAGTGTGGATACATAATGAAACCCATCGAGTAGTTTTCTGATGGTTTCGGGCCTGTGCATGCCTGCCACCATACCAGTGTTAGTAATTACCAGTCCTAAACACCATCTGGGTGGCACGGTGGTGTAGTGGTTAGCGCTGTCGCCTCACAGCAAGAAGGTCCGGGTTTGAGCCCCGTGGCTGGCAAGGGCCTTTCTGTGCGGAGTTTACATGTTCTCCCCATGTCCGTGTGGGTTTCCTCCGGGTGCTCCGGTTTCCCCCACAGTCCAAAGACATGCAGGTTAGGTTAACTGGTGACTCTAAATTGACCGTAGGTGTGAGTGTGAATGGTTGTCTGTGTCTATGTGTCAGCCTTGTGATGACCTGGCGAATTGTCCAGGATGTACCCTGCCTTTCGCCCGTAGTCAGCTGGGATAGGCTCCAGCTTGCCTGCGACCCTGTAGAACAGGATAAAGAGGCTAGAGATAATGAGATGAGATGAGACACACCGCCTAGTGGCCAGTGTTAGTAATTACCACTCATACACACTGTTGGTCAACAGGGTGCCAGCGGAAAGTGTGCTACTGTTGCACCAAAACGGAGAAAGAGAAAGAGAGGGGGAGGCGTGTTAGGAGAGAGCATGAAAGGTGGAAGGGAAGGAGCTTAGAATTGAGGGTAGGAACACTGAATGTGGGAACACTGACTGGCAGAGCGAGAGAGTTAGCAGGTATGATGGAAAGAAGGAAGTTGGACATTTTGTGTGTGCAGGAGACAAGGTGGAAAGGAAGCAAGGCCAAGAACATTGGAGATGGATGCAAGTTGTTTTATTATGGAGTCAATGGAAAGAGAAATAGTGTTGGTACTGTTTTGAGGGGAGAGTTGGTCAACAGTGTGATTGATGTGAAGAGGGTGTCAGATAGAGTGATAGGCATGAAGTTGGAGATTCAAGGAGTGGTAATCAATGTTGTGTGTGCATATGCCCCACAGGTTGGATGTGAGAATGAAGCGAAAGTGTCTTTCTGGGAAAAGATGGATGAAGTGGTAGAAAGTATACCGAGGGAGGAGCACGTGCTGATAGGAGCAGATTTCAACGGACATGTTGGTGAGGGAAATGGAGGAGATGAGGATGTGATGGGCAGATATGGTGTAAGAGAGAGAAATGTGGAAGGGCAAATGGTGGTTGATTTTTTCAAAGAGGATGAATTTGGCAATCGTCAATACATACTTTGAGAAGAAAGAGTAGCACAGGGTGACATTTAAGAGTGGAGGAAGATCTACACAGGTGGACTACATACTCTGCAGAAAGGGTAACCTGAAGGAGATTGGAGACTGTAAAGTGATGGCAGGGGAGAGTGTAGCTAGACAACATCGAGTGGTCGTGTGCAGAATGAGCTTGAAAGTGAAAAAGAAGAAGCATGAAATAGTGGAGCCAAAGATTAAGTGGTGGAAACTAAAAGAGGTTGAACATCAGAAGGAGTTTAGGGAAGAAATGCGATGAGCATTGAATGGTCATGGAAGTCTGCCAGAAGATTGGAATACTACTGCTGTACTAGTCAGAGAGACAGCAAGGAAGGTGCTAGGGTGGTCATCAGGAAGGAGGAAGGAAGACAAGGAGACATGGTGGTGGAACAAAGAAGTGCAGGAAATTATAAAAGAGAAGAGGCTAGCAAAGAAGAACTGGGATGATCAGAGAGATGAGGAAATCAGGTGGTTATACAGAGAGACAAGACAGAAGGCAAAAAGAGCAGTAGTGAAGGTGAAAGCAGATGCATACCAGGAGCTGTACAAAAGACTGGAGACCAAAGAAGGAAAGAAAGACCTGTACAGACTACCTAGGCAGAGAAACAGGGAAGCGAGGGATGTACAGCAGGTAAGAGTGATGAAAGATGGAAATGGAAATGTGCTGACAAACAAAGAGAGTGTATTAAGAAGGTGGAAAGAGAACTTTGAGGATTTATTAAATGAGGAGAATCCAAGAGAGAAAAGGTCAGATTCATTGGAGACCGCAAATCAGGAAGCAGAGTTGGTTAGTAAGGATGAGGTGAGGGTAGCCATGAAAAGAATGAAGACTGGGAAAGCAGTCGGACCAGATGGTATCCCGATTGAGGCTTGGAGATGTTTGGGTGAGACGGCTGTGGAGTTCCTAACGAGATTGTTTCATAAGATCCTCGAGAATGAGAAAATGCAAAATGAATGGAGAAAGAGTGTGCTAGTCCCAATATACAAGAATAAGGTTGATGTACAGAGCTGCAGTAATTACAGAGGGATAAAATTGATGAGCCACACCATGAAGCTATGGGAAAGGGTATTGAAGGTGAGATTGAGAAGAGAGGTAGCAATCTGTGAACAGCAGTACGGGTTTATGCCAAGGAAGAGCACGTCGGATGCAATTTTTGCTTCAAGAATGTTAATGGAGAAGTACAGGGAAGGCCAGAGAAAGCTACATTGTGTCTTTGTAGACCTGGAGAAGGCATACGATAGAGTGCCGAGAGATGAGTTATGGTATTGTATGAGAAAGAGTGAAGTGAATGAGAAGTATATTAGAATGGTGCAAGACATGTATGAGAACAGTGAAACAGCAGTGAGGTGTGCAGTTGGAACAACTGAATGGTTCAAGGTGAAGGTGGGACTCCATCAAGGATCTGCTTTGAGCCCTTTCTTGTTTGCCATAGTGATGGATAGCTTGACAGACGAAGTGAGGCAAGAGTCACCATGGAACATGATGTTTGCAGACAATATTGTGATATGTGGTGAAAGTAGAAAGGAGGTTGAGTTGGGTTTGGAGAGATGGAGGTATGCATTGGAACGAAGAGGAATGAAGGTGAGCAGTAGCAAAACAGAGTACATGTGCATCAATGAGAATGGGGATGAGAGTGTAGTGAAGATGCAAGGAGTAGATGTAAAGAAAGTTGGTGAATTCAAGTACCTGGGGTCAACTGTGCAGGGAAATGTGGGCTGCGATAGTGAGGTGAGAGAGTGCAGGCAGGGTGGAGCAGTTGGAGAAGGATTTCAGGAGTCATTTGTGATAGGAAAGTCCCAGCAAATGTGAAAGGTAAGATGTATAAGACAGTAGTGTGACCAGCTGTGATGTATGGATTGGAGACAGCACCCTTAACAAAGAGACAGGAGGCAGGGTTGGAGGTGGGGTAGTTGAGGATGTTAAGGTTTGTGATGGGAGTGACGAGGTTGGACAGGATAAGGAATGAGCACATCAGAGGGACAGCACATGTGGAGAGCTTGGGAATTAAGCTAAGAGAGATGAGACTGAGATGGTATGGGCACATCATGAGAAGAGATGCAGAGCATATTGGAAGGAGAATGTTGAGGATGGAGCTGCCAGGCAAATGAAAATGAGGAAGGCCAAAGAGGACACATTCACAACTTTATGAATGAAGCGTAAATTTGGCCTGCGGATTGCTCGCTGTGATTGTTTTGTTTGGGGAGATTCACATCGATTGTGTCGTGTTAAATGTTTGTTTTGGGGTAAAATTGGGAGCAGTGTTGAGCAGAGTTGAACAATTATTCCAATCAGTTGTTTGTATTGTGTTTTGAGCAAAGTGTTTGCGACCACGTCGTGGAGTGACATTTGCGGAGCCTATGCTTATCCCCGTTTTAGAGCAAGCTGGCGCTTGGGTTAGGCTGGAGCGTCACTGGAGCCTGAACCTTGGGCACCACCGTGGATCACCGGCCTGGATCGTATTACGGGGCAGTTTGGCTCCAGCGGTATTGGTGAGTGCTCCTTTTTGGTTCACTGATCCTCGGTTTTTGGGCTCAGTGCGAAGATAGGTCAGTATAGTTGGGGGGGTAAATGTTTAGGGGGAAGCTCCGCTGTTGTCCTGTTGCGTGTATTGCATCCACTTTGTTTTGTGTTGTTTTGTTGAGGGTTGGTAAGTTAATCTGAAGTATGTGTAGTTTGTTTGTTGAATTGATTGGTGCACAGTTTTGATCTTGCTTACTGGTGAGTTTAAGCAATGAGTATACTTGATGCTTTTCTAGCTGCCCCGTCAGAAAGTTTGTTGGTAGCTTTGACGAAAGAGCAGTTGTGGAGTGTAGCTGATCATTATGTGATTGAGTTAACATTACCGAAATCCGCAAAGAAGGACGAACTTGTAGCGGGTATTCGACAGTGTTTAAAAGACAGGCAGATGTTGCCTGGTGGTACTTTGCGGGAGTGCAGTGATCAGGGAACATTATTTTTAGAGGATCCCCTTATTTTAGATATGCAGCCAGTGAAGTCTAATGAATTAACTTTTGAGCAACAAAAATAATTATTGAAGTTACAACACAGGGCTCGAAATTCGCGGTGGTCCAGTCACCTGAGGTGACTTAATTTGTCATTTGGTGGGTAATTCCTGTCACTAGTCAGCCTGGCTGGCTAGTTGAAAATAAAAAATATATATGAAGTGAAAATTCAGACTAGGGCTGTGCGATATATCAAATATACTCGATATATCTCCGAAAATTCTGTGTGAGATACATTAAATTATTATATCGTAACTATCGAGTATTTTATGGTCATCTGCCGACTTGCGTTTGTTTCGTGTTTGTTGTGTTTGTTTAAAACATTTTCCGGTGGTTTTCTCCCTGTCCCTCAGGCAGTAACATGAGAGGCTGCCTAAGGGTAAAAAAAACAATAACATCATGCACTCGCCAACCAATCCCAGGCGACATCTAGTGCTGAAAGGAACTTGCGGGAAGATTTTCTAGTTTCGGTTTACAACGCTGACTCAGTTCGTGCAATCGCTGGTGTTGCATAGGCTACCGTGTAAGCTCTGTCAATTTCAGCAACAAATTAAAAATGGAAGCGGACGAATTGGTTCCTAAAAGAACTAGTAAGGGGTCAGTCATCTGACATTTTTTTGGATATCGTGAGGAGGACGTGGAACAGCAAATGCCAATTTGTAAAGTGTGTAAAAAAAACCTGTCATCACGAATGGCAGCAGCACTACAAATATGTTCCATCACCTGAAATCTCACCCGGTACGGTATGAAGAGTCTCTTAAACTCCGAACTACTTGCCCACGAGCTAAAACCCCCCCACAAGCTAAACAAATGACCATAGTGGCCTCGTTCTCCAAAGCCACCCCATATGTTGCAATTTTCAAGATTGTTTTTTCAGTTTGTGCGACATCTTTGTTGAATAAAAATAGTCTTATTTCAACTCAATTGTGATTAATCACGAACATGAAAATTTAAAATGTGTTGTTGAAAACCACCTGTAAAGTTAACCAAGAATGTTATTTAATCTGCAGGGATTGTAGTGAAAACAGTAAAGAGTAAAAGTTAGATTTCATGGGATCCTTTAGAGGAGATTTCAGTATATCATATATCGTGAAATGGAGAAAATGTATCTGGATATTCATTTTTTCCCATATCGCACAGCCCTAATTCAGACACACCGTCAACTAAAGCCACCACATATTAAGCGTGTGCCGTGTCTGTGTTAATCAATGTGTTTATCGGCAGGATGGAAAATACCGAAGAATTCCGTATCATATCGTGTACAAGTCAGGCTGTCGATTTTTTCACTACTGCGCATGCATATAACGCATCTCGTTGAATATCGCAGTAGTCACATTATCAAATTCAATAGATGTGGCCACATTATCGCCCATTTAAACACGTGTTTTTGTTGTTGTTTACATCTACATCTTCCAAAGCTACGTTGCGATGTGGAATTTTCTGAAAGGTGTACAGAAACCGCTAGAGACGGGGACAAAGCGACCTCAGTCTGAAGAGGAGAAAAAGGCCGCCGATAAAGTGTACGAGAAGGAGAAACGACAAAGGACTTATAAGCAAACGTGGGAGCAGGGTAGGCCTTGGCTGCGATATGATTTTTATGGAATAATTATTTTATTTCAAGTTGATTCCTAGTCAATATGAAGCGCTTAATGCTTTCTCTCTCATAAATGGTTAAATACAGAAAGCATGTTGGACATTCGCGATGTTGCGATTTGCTAGTCTGGCTAACGCGACTTCCAAGCTCTGCGAGCATTTGGTCTGGCAAAGATATTAAGCCCAACCGTTTCCCAAAGTGCGTGGTTGACCCGCCTCCCTGAAATGCCTCAGTTTGCTACTGGTCGAAGCCAGAAAAGGCTGTGACGAAGCTTAAACCAATCACATCACTCTTTCCTCTGACGTATGTGATGCGACGGGACTAACTGGTAGATTAAACTCTTACCGAAGCCGGTCAGGAGCAAGGCGAAAACGTCCTTCCTTTCAATAAATACCTCCAGGGCTGCTCTTTGCTCCGTTTTCAATGAGAACTTGCTCCATGTTCGTAATGTTTCTAGTGAATGAAGCGCTTCCAGCCTAGATTCTGTAAACAATCTATGGCTTCCGGTCACAGTTCTACTACGTCACTGCCTTGAACACGCCTCTACCCAGGGCCGTTGGAGATGCTCAAAGTTGATTGGCTCCCGATTTTTCGGGGGCTTGGAAGAACTGTAGATAGCTTGCCTGGCCAGACTAAGCTCGCAACAGGCCCTCGTGTTGCGTCATGCTTAGGATGGGCGGGCCCAGGCTAGCGATTTGCAACTTCAACGCAAATTCAACCAATCCCCACGAATTCAGGGTGGTGTTGCAATTATATCCAATCACCGCAACTTTCCCGCAAATTTGACCAATCATTGGCGTCGTCTTGAGGTGACGTCGACAAACTACCTTCCGCCTTACTTCCAGTGTTGCCAGATTGGGCAGTTTCAAGTGCATTTTGGCGGGTTTTGAACATATTTTGAGCTGGAAAATGGCAGCAGTATCTGGCAACGCTGCTTACTTCCGTGTATACGTTCAAGAGAAGCAGCATGTGCGAGTCAGTGTTTATATAGGCTTAAATTCTGTTACTGAAAGTGTGTTATGTTGACAGTGAAGGACTGTGTGCACTTTACATTTTTTTTTTTACTTAATGCAAGAAATTAATGGATGCCAACATTTTTGCCAAAATGGTATTTTATTTTCAATTGTTTACCCTGGTAAAAAATAAATGTGCCAAGTGTACTAAAATTTAGCATACTTTTGTGTATTTGAAGCCACGCTAATCATCAATATACTTCAAGTGTGTTTATGATTTTTTAACTTGAGGCATGCTATTTTGGAACAACTAATTTTATACTAAATATATTTTAATCATAATTAAATTGTAGAAGAGTGCAACTTGAAGTGTATTTAGTGTACTTTTATGTGCTAAAGTGGAACAACTTAAAGTATATTTTGTATACTTTAAGTATATGACTTTATATGTACTAATATATGCTTAATTAGTCAAATTAAAGTGTACTCTGTTTGTATTATAGTACACTTTAGAAATTGCCCATAACTTTCACTTAAAGTATATTTTTAGTATAATATATTTCTATAAAGTGTAATATAGTATAATTATTTTAAAGTGTATTAAGTGTTAGCGTGAAAACGTGGTGTTAGTATACTTTTTATATATTTACAAAAAAGTACAATTTGTGTAAGTACATTTTCAATATGAATATACTTTAAATACAATAAAGTACATTTTTTTTTCGCCAGGGTAGGCAGTTTCAGCATCATACTGTGAGGTTCTGTTCAAATTGTTTTTTTTTCTTCTATGAAGCCTGAGCCAATTATTTTATTAGTTTATAATTATTGTTTAATTTAGTCTTCAGGAGAGACTGCCTGCACACAGTACTAGTATTAATAGTTTTCTTTTCTTACATGAAAGCTGAGGCATTTATATTATATTATATTTTAAGGTAACTTCATGTTGTGCTGTGAGGTTCTATACACTTTAACTTTTGAACCAACAGGTGCATTTGGATAAGTAAAGCCTATTTTTCTGCATTTTTGTAGTCCTGGTAATCTTCTATATTGGTAAAGTTGTTTTATAGGACCATTTCTCAGTGTCTTTGTTTTTTTAATCAATAGTTTTTCAGCAATAACTTGAATATTTAACATATCACTCAATTTTAATCACAAAAAGAGAAAATCGCAACAATTTCTCGCAACTTTCACTTCCTCCCGCAATGTAATCACAACAAAAACCTAAAAAACACCGCAACTTTCATCGCAATTTTTTGGAACACCCCCCCCCCCCCCCCCCCCCCCGCAACATCAGACATTTTAGCCCGCAACAATCACAAAAAAGGCCCGCAAAATCCTGGGGGGACTGATATATACAATATAGACTAAAAAAACAGCAGACTATGGTAACAATATGGTTAAATCAATAGCATGACAGCCATGCAAGACATTGTGTCCATGAAACCAGTACAGCATTCAACAAATAGCTTGAAGCGGTCCAATATAAACAACACAAAGTTCAAATCCAATGCCGACATCACTTGCATCTACAGCTAGCTTAAACTGTTTATCAAAATCTGGAGCTAAGAGCACTGGAGAACTCTTAAGTATAGCCTTTAACTTATCAAATGACCCTTGACATTCATCAGACCAAAGAAATGTAACATTTTTTTTAAGCAACTGAGTCAAGGGCTCACTAATGCCGCTTTTCCACGACAAACGCGGCTGACTCGGGCTGAGCCGTGCCGTGCTGAGTTGGGCTGAGTCGAGCTGAGCGGGGCTATTGAAGTTGCATTTCGACTACAACCGCGCTGAACCGTGCTGGCTGGAAGTGGGTGGACACATTGGGTGGAGTTAGCGAAAGTGGGTGGACGTCACGTGATGTCGTTAAGCGGCGCAAACAGTGACATCAGTGATCTTTTAAGCGGTAGTCTCACGACCCGGATAGTAAACAATAAACATGGAGGACATGGAATCGTTAGTGTTGCTGGTCTTGGTGCTGTGGCTTGTTGTCACCGACAACGCCAACAGATACTGGCAAGAGCGTATAGATGAGGCGAGGCGCATAAGGCTTCAGAAATTCTCGTAATTCGTCTTCTTATGGGTTTGCCGTGTTTACAGATCCCAGCGTGCTCGCGGGGCGTGTGTGGGCATGTGAGGACACTCCTCCTCACCAATCAGTGCACAGGGGAGTGTCTGCTCACGCCCCCAGCCTCACTCAGCTCGGTTTGGCTCGCTTCAGCCCTACTCCAAAACTGTGCGAGTTTTGGGTGCTAAGCAGGGCTGAAGCGAGCTGAGTCGTGCTGTTCTAAGGTAGTCGAAACGCGAGCCGTGTCGGGCTGAAGTGAGCTGAAGCGAGCTGAAAAAGGGTAGTGGAAAAGGGCCATAACTGTTGAAAATTTTGAACAAAACTTCCTATAGTAACCAGCCATACCTACAAAGCGCTTCAACTGCCTCTTACAATCTGGTACTGGAAAATTTGTTATAGCACTGACCTTAGAATTGACAGATTTAACCAGTCCCTGACCAAATAAATAAATAAATAAATAAATAAATAAATAAATGTGTGTTGTTTCCAACCTGATATATTTAAATATTATGAATTCAACTGCCTTTAACTTCCATTAATAATAAGTTAATGGAATTCAAATTTCAAATCATTTTTAAAATTAATTCCGTCACTTTCCTGTTTTCTTATACAGTTAAAAAATTAGATTTTATACACACACACGCACACAAACTAAAATGGAATGAGGGCTTCAAAACAAAAATCTTTATACTTACAAAAAGGCATGTCTGCATATGGACAATGTATTACACAAAACAGACCACTCTATTTTCAACAGCAGAAATCCTTATGTTTACTTACGGTCCTGAGGTTTGTCCATAAACAGAAATAAAGAGGAAGTAGGCTAACAGAAGCCTCACATTTCTGTGGGCCTGCCTGACCCCCATCATGAAGTACATTGAAATGAAAGATATGAATGTTTCAGGACCGTTTTAAAGATATGCACTCCAAAAGAGCTCCATCTGCTGTTATCCTGTCACCAATGATTAACCAGTATTCCAGGTACATTGCAAATGCAATGTCAAAGTGCAGTGTAATGTAGTAGCTTTTACTATGTGATACCTATGAAAATAAGTAAAATATCTTTTGTTTAGTGATTCTACTGATAGTCTGTAAGACACAAACAGCAAAGTAGGCAGTGAATCATGACTCAGTAGTAGTATTCTCTGAATGTTCATGATGGGATTAAGACAAAATATCAATGACTGTAGACTTATTTCTGTGGTTGCTGAAATAAATATTCATACCTGTCTATATCTAGGAAATATAATTACATAATTTTATGTGGCAGACATTGGGAAATCAATATTTTCTTAGAAAGAAATGTGACAAAATATATGACACATTTCAGTGGAAACCTTGCATTCATGAAAGAGTGCCTAAATATTTTATAGAAATGTAGAGAACTCACAACTTAGATTTTCTTGGCAGGCAAATCTTCCTACTGAGTGTTTTATATATAGTAGGATTAAATTATAAAACTAAACTAATACAAAACACTGAAAATCTGCATGTATGAAATGGGCTTAAAACAATTTAAAAGACATGGCCTTTTAATGTGCATTCATTAATATAAATCAAATGGAAATGTAACTCAGCATGAGGGATGAGGGAGGTCTGGGAAGGCGTGAAAACCATCACAGGCCACAATACAAAGACCAGAGTCGTTGAGGGGACAGTGGAGAGGGTGAATGAGTTGAATGACTTTTTCAATCGGTTCAACCAGCCCACGTCCCCCCCCACCCTCTCCCTCACTGCAGCCATCTCTCCTTCTTCCCTCAACACACCTCCCCCCAGTCATCACAGCAGCCCCCTCCTCCCCCACCTCAACACAGACTCCTCCATGCATTACTGCAGACCAAGTCAGAGGTCAACTGAGGAAGTGTCACCCCAGGAAAGCAGCAGGCCCGGACAAGGTGTGTCCCTGACAACTGAAGACCTGTGCTGCTGAACTGGGTGAACCACTCCAACGCATCTTCAACCTTAGCCTGCAGCTGGGGAGAGTGCCCACCCTCTGGAAGACATCATGTATCGTTCCAGTTCCCAAAAAGAATCGGCCCAGCAAGGTGAACGACTTCCGACCGGTGGCACTCACTTCACATCTGATGAAGACGTTGGAGCAGCTCTTCCTCAGCCTCCTCAGACCCCAGGTACAACATGCCCAGGACTGTCTGCAGTTTGCGTACTGGGCAGGTGTCGGTGTGGAAGACGCCATCCTCTACCTGCTACACCGAGCCCACTCGCATCTGGATAAGGGAAATAGCACAGTGAGGATCCTCTTCTTGGACTTCTTGAGTGCCTTCAACACCATCCAGCCCCTATTGCTTCAGGACAAACTGAACAGGATGCAAGTGGACCCCTGCCTGGTCACCTGGATCTCCAGCTACCTCACTGACAGGCCGCAGTACGTCAGGCTGAAGGACATCACGTCTGACACTGTGATTAGCAGCACCGGAGCACCCCAGGGCACGGTGCTGGCCCCTCTTCTCTTCACCCTGTACACCGCAGAATTCTGCTACAACTCAGAGCTGTGTCACATCCAGAAGTTTGCCGATGACACAGCCATCGTTGGGTGTATCAGTGATGACAGAGAGGAGGAGTATAGGAGCCTGGTGAGGGACTTTGCTGTGTGGTGCAACAGGAACCATCTGCAGCTCAACACCTCGAAGACCAAGGAGCTGGTCACTGACTTTGGGAGGTCCAGACCAAGGTCATGACCAGTTCTGATTGAGGGAATCGAGGTGGAGGCTGTGGATTCCTACAAGTACCTCAGGCTGTGGCTGGACAGCAAGCTGGACTGGACTTGCAACACCAATCACTTATACAGGAAGGGACAGAGCAGGCTATACTTCCTTAGGAGGCTGCGGTCCTTTAACATCTGCAGGAAACTCCTGTGGATGTTCTATCAGTCTGCGGTCACCAGTGTCCTGTTTTACACCGTGGTGTGCTGGGGGGGCAGCACATCCAAGAAAGACACATCCAGGCTGGACAAACTGATCAGGCGGGCCGGCTCTGTGGTCGGCATGAAGCTGGACTCTCTGGTGACAGTGGCAGAGAAGAGGTCTATGGACAAACTATTGAACGTCATGGACGATGCCAGTCACCCTCTGCACACCGTCATCAGCAACCAGAGGAGCCTGTTCAGTGACAGAATGCTCCTTCCCAAGTGCAGGACGAACAGACTCAAAAACTCCTTTGTCCCTCACGCCATCAGACTGTACAACTCCTTCCTGGGGGGGAGGAGGGGTAACAGGAGGACAGAGGATGGGAAGGAGCAGTAGCCTAGCCTAACAATAAGCAATACCAGACAATCAGTGCGTTTACATGCACATAGAGAGAATCGAATTTCTGCCGTTGCTCGACTGAAATTGAAGTTCAAAATGCCATGTATATACCTTAATTCGGCTGAAATTGAACCGTACTTGATTTCTCGGAATCGAGCTACACGACCTAGATTATGCGATTTCTGCCGAGCTACTTAGTGCATGTATACCCTATTGAGCTACGTATTCGAGCTACTTACTTCAGCACTGTCCCTTCCGGAAGTGATGAGTGACGAGACCACAAGCGGTAAACACAACAGCCTCGGTCGGCATGACAACGGCATGAATCTTTTCTTTTTGTGGCATTGTTTGCACTGTTAAAATTTAGCTCACTTACTGTATCACCAAATACATCTGTACAGCTGTTGCATAGCTGTGAATTGTGTACATAAACAAGTCATTGTACTTGTGTGTGTGTGTATATATATGTCCAACATCTGAAGAATGTCAATAAAAACAAAACAATTGAACTTTTTTGTGTGTTTATTAAGACATAAGTTAAATTGTAAGCAAAAATATATATTTTTTGTAAGCAAAAAATGGACTTTAGAAAAATATACAATTGTACAAAATAAGTTGTCTTAAACAGTGGTCTGCGCAGGACAGTTTGTAGCCATACAGTCTGTTAGAGCAAGCCTAACAGCTTGAGCACGGAACTTGTGAACACGGAACTGCCAGTGTTGCCAGATTGGGCGGTTTTAAGTGCATTTTGGCGGATTTGAACATGTTTTGGGCTGGAAAACGTCAGCAGTATCTGGCAACACTGCAATAACTTTGTTTATACTCTTGAATAGCTCTTCTTCATGACGACAACCGGAAGTGTACCAACATGATGGGGCGTGTAGCGCCACCTGTAGCTCGGGTGCACAATGTACCTCACACAGCTCGATTTCCTTGTGTGCATGTAGGATTGGATTTCTCTGGCACCCCTGCTGGGACCCTTAGCTCGATTACCGACAGTAGCTCGATTTGGATGTGCATGTAAACGTACTGAATGTCCAATATAAAGTGCAATATCTCTCCTACCGTGCACCCCCTTCTCCCTACCTTTTTTCTTCTTCCCCCTCCTTTCCCCCCCTCCCCCTTCCTCTCTTCCCCATATCTTATTCTTTTTATATATTTGTATTTGTAAATACTTAATTTATTTTATCGAGAAGTTTTCTCTATTTCTTTTCTCTGTTTACCTGTAATGATGCTGCTGGAATCTTAATTTCCCTGAGGGAACCCACCCAAAGGGATCAATAAAGTTTTATCTAATCTAATCTAATCTAATCTAATCTAATCTAATCTAATCTAATCTAATCTAATCTAATCTAATCTAACTCTGTGGTGTGAACGATAGCATATCAGCAGTGTTTTGGTTTAAATCTATTTTGGTTTAAAATATGTTCAGACTTTTTTCAGTTAGTCAGTATATTATAGACTGTTTAGTTACAGGAACCGTACAGCCACATTATGTAAACTCTTTCTCGTGTACAAACATCTCACCCACACAGATACGAGCCTTGACCTTTAGATATTTTATTTAAATAAAAACCTGCTGTGTGGTTATTTTTTGAAACACCGTTGAGGTCAAAACATAAAGTATATACTTGCAAATATTAAACTAGGGGCCTATAATTTTAGATATGTGGCAAAAGTAATTCTAACTGCAACCTGTAAATTAGAAAAATGAGTTAAGCACATAAACTAATACTTAAAAAGGTTATTCTCCTGTGGGTTTATTTTTATATGATTTTGTTGTAGCATTTGAACAAACTAAATGTTCTATTTCCAAACTTCCAGATAAACTAACTTTTATAAGGCTTTATCTGCCAACTTATCATCATCCAGAATGAAAATAGGATAAATACATCAGTAGCCTGGAGCAATCAGTATCAATCTTCTTGTATGTCACCCATAGTTGACTGTTTACTGCAGATTTGTTAGATTTCAAAACCTAACATTGTGACTATCATCACATAACTGACATTAGTATGTTACATACTATGTAAACTGAACATTCTGAGTGTAACCAGGTATTGTAAAAAAAAATGTGGCTGTACAGATGCACAGAATTATTTATTATATATTCTAATGTTTTTTGTTTTTAGAAATCAATGAGAACCAAATTTTATTTTTCTTGTATAACTTATTTTTATTTTATTACTTATACAATGTATTATTTGCTGGCAGATGCCAAGGCAAGAATAGACTTGTTGTTTTGGTAAAATATGTTTATATTCAATGCAGTTTTCTCCCCAGGATTAAAATAAAGTCCTAACTGTTGGTTGTCCGTGTGGTCTGCCAAAGGTGCGTGGGGGGAGGATACAAGAGGGGGGGTTCCCCCCTCTCTTTGGGGGGGTCTGGGGGTCCTCCCCTGGAAAATTTATTAAAAAGGCAGCCCATTTGGTGGCATCTGATGACTTTTAGGAGCATTTAATGGTGGTACTGAGACCGTCACTTTTTATTGTTAACATGGTTCAGCGAGTATCAGAGCAAAGAAATAGTGTGTCGGAAAATTTAAAGCGTGTCGGCATGAAATTAAAGCGTGTTGACTCCGACACGCAAAAGTGCTCTGGGGAGAACACTATAATATTTAATTTCACCCATTTTAATATTTAATTTCCTGTCTGTGTGCGCATGTGTGTTAGCATGTTCTCTTCATGCCTGTGTGGGCTTTCTATAGGTGCTCTGGTTTCCTTCTCCAGTCCAAAGACACTTGGATAAGGTCAACTGGCTACTCTATTAATTTATTAATCATTCTAGCTAAACCTGACAGTTTTCCCAGTTTTCACTTAGTACATAGACATGTTGGACTTTTAACTGGATCAATGTGCTGATGATGTAATAAAGATCTCAGCAGTCAGCCAAATATACTCAGACTGATGGACTCTAATTTTGTTTTATTTTAAAGATAAGGAAAATTGCAATCCATCCATTATCTGTAGCTGCTTATCCTGTCTTCCAGGGTCGCAGGCAAGCTGGAGCAAATCAAAGCTTTTAAATGATCATTTCCGTTATTGAGAAAATTATAGGTTCTGTAACACCAATTGTCCATGTGAAAAAGTAATCACCCCCTTAAAATGATTAGCTGATTATGCCATCTTTGCCACAACAACTACAACCAAACCCTTTCAGTAAGTGGTGACCAGTCATTCACATTACTGTGGAGGAATTTTGGCTAAATGTTCTTTGCAGAATTGCTATATTTTAGCCATGTTGGCTTCCAATGTGACTAAATTGGCCCTGGCTCAAGCCAGCATTTAAAAATTCATAAGTCAAGTCAAGTTTATTTGTATAGCTCTTTTAACAATAAACATTGTCGCAAAGCAGCTTTACAGAATTTGAACGACTTAAAACATGAGCTAATTTTATCCCTAATCTATCCCCAATGAGCAAGCCTGTGGCGACGGTGGCAAGGAAAAACTCCCTCAGACGACATGAGGAAAAAACCTCAAGAGGAACCAGACTCAATCCACATTTGGGCAACAACAGACAGCATGACAATAACATTAACAGTTTTAACATGATGGTTTTGTTGATGTTGTAACTCTTCATTGATGGAAACTTGAGTGCAAAACTGTTCATGACAACTGCAGTCCTAAAATTAACAAGTCAACTGTAGTCCTCAGCCATAAAAGCATTACTGTAATACCCTGTCCACACTAGGGATTTTGTACCGATACGATACTACTTTCGTACCCCAACACCTGTCCACACTAGCAACTATACCTGTACTGTAGCGGTATAACTGTAGCGGTACGAAACCCACAAATGTATAGGTTTCGTACCGGTACAGTATCGGTACTGTAGCGCTTCGCTGTAGTGTGGACAGATGAAGCGGTTCTGTATCGATACAAATATAATGCGCATGCGCAAAGTCACACACCTCAATCGATGTCTTCGCTGAATAAAATAGTGAAGAACGGAGATTCGTTTTCTTTGTTTCTTTCTCAACTGCCTCGCGCATTTTATATGATTCGACTGAATAAATGACCACCAGAAATCCAGACTGTACATTGACAACAAAAAGCACACACACGTTGTTTCATCCGCCATATTCTCTGAAGGAAGTTACTCGGTAACCACGGAAACATTTCGCGCATGCGCATTTCAACTACCTTGAAAGAAGACCACAAACATTTCTTGCTAGTGTGGACAGATGCACTAAACTGTACCGGTATACTTTGTATTGATACAGTTATACCACTATCGTACCGGTATATATGTGAACACAGCTTAAGAGTCCAGAGCGTCCTCCAGGTGTAACTTTCAACTGTCCTCATAACTCGGCCACCCAAAGTCATAGCCCTGCCAAACTTTGTAGGCACATTCCTCTCCACAAGCCCTTTCAAACAAGTCCAGGCACAGCTCAATCCAATGTCAGGAGCAAGAATGGCTCACGGAAAACTTTAGCATGATCCTTGCTCCAGCTGCTTTTGTGTGGGGGTTCAAAAATTCATACCGTGGCCACTAAAGGTCTTAGCCCCATCATAATTTACAGGCACCTCCTCTCCCCAAGTAGCACACTAAATAAGACAATAATAATACACTCCATATTGTGTTTATTGCACAATGCATTGGAACTAGTGTTTTAGGGTTGACAGTACCTGATTGATCCAGTTAGTTGATTAAGAGTTCAGTTTACATGAAACTTTGCAGTACAGCATTATGTTAAGTGTCAAACTGCCAATCAATGGTTATGTTGTTATTATTATGTGGATTTTTTTCATTCATAATATGAATGACAATAATAGTCATATGCTTTTTAGGATGTAGATTTATATTTTAATAGAATTTTTATTTTCTTCTATTTTCTAAGTTCTAGTCCAGCAGATTTTAGTCTGAATGCGAAATGATATTACCATGTTGTTAGGTTGCAGGCACTTATGGATGTATGTGCAGGGGAGAGCAGGGAACGCAGACAGGCTAACAAATCCAAAATGCTAGACGAAATTGAAGTTAAGGGACAGACGGGGGTCGATCGATCGGCAGACAGAGTAATAAGGGCTAGACTAAAGAGTAATGAGAAGGAGACAACCACGAGGATCGAGAACACGATAAGGCAGGCAGAATAACAAAGCTTGGTATGACAGGTAAGACACTGAACGATACTTTGCATCAAGCGAGTGTGGGAGAGGTGTTTATATAGTGTGGGCTGATTAACCAGGAAATGAGTGGCAGGTGTAATTACTAGACAGGTGATAGAGGGTGCTGTGGTTCTTGGCTGTTGTAGTTCAGATTGGCCATGTTTGTAGTCCGACTGGAAGTGGCACTCTCTATCGCGTTACTGACAGATCCCCCCCCCCCGGGTGAAATTCTTGAGTAAGGAGAGGGTCTAGGATGTCCTTAGCTCCCACCCAGCTTCGTTCCTCTGGTCCATAGTGTTATGTATGTACCGTGATTATCTATTAGTAATACTTACCTCCAGAGGACAGACTGCCACGAGCGCATAAGGGAATCTTCCTGTGTAACCATAGCGACGTTCAATAATAAAGAAGTAACTGAATCAGCTGTAAGACGTTGTCCTCCGTGCTCTGTGTTTATCAAGTAATAATGATTACTATGAAACCTTAAGGGAGCAACATAACATAAATTGGCGACGAGTCGTGTAGTCCGGAAGACTTTCCATGAACTGTCATTGAATGACAAGTCAGTTTTTGTGAGTTTTGGACTTAAAGAACGCACGCAAAGTGGTTAGCTAATGTGCTAACGGCACCAACTGTCATCCGAGGAGGAACAGTGAGTGATTCAACAAGTGTTTCAACAAGTGTCTCAAGTGTTTCAACTGTGTAAACAATTCCAGAAAGAAGTAAAATGGCTGGAATAATTGGACATATGGACATTTTTGACGAGTCTGGTGAGCAATGGGCAACTTACATTGAACGTTTTGAACACTACGTTTTGGCCAATGACATTACTGTTGCTAAGAAACTGCCAGTGCTGTTTAGCGTAATGGGACCAAAAACGTATGGACTGCTTCGGAGTTTGGTAGCTCCCGTGACACCCGGTGAAAAGTCGTACGAAGATATTGTGACTGTGCTAAAAGACCACTTCACTCCGAAACCGCTTGTTATAGCTGAACGGTTTAGATTTCACAAGCGAAATCAGGGGGAGGGGGAGACAATAGCGCAGTACGTAGCAGTGCTAAAAAGACTGTCAGAACACTGCGAATTCGGGGCTTATTTGGAAGACGCACTAAGGGACAGATTCGTGTGTGGGCTGAAATGCGAAGCTGTACAGAAGCGCCTATTGACAGAGGATAAGCTCACGTTTAAAAGGGCAGTGGAAGTGGCAGTGTCAGCCGAGACAGCAGCACACGACGTACAGCAGTTGAGCAGCTCCCTGAAAGTGAATGCGGTGTTCTCCCAAAGTGAGAAATGTCGCCGCTGTGGGAAAGCAAATCACAATGATGACAACTGCTGGTATAAAGACCGCGAATGTCACCAGTGCGGGAGGAAGGGCCACACGAAATTAATGTGCAGAAGTAGTAAATCAAAAAGTAACAACGAGAGAGAATACAAACAGAAAGGGGGAAAGCATGAACAGAAAAACAGTAACAGACGCAGTGGGAAAGATAAAAAGAAAAGGATACATCACGTCGAGGCGAATGAAAGTGATAGTGAGGGAACAGGATCAGGCAGTGACAGTGACTTGGGACTGTATGCAGTGTCACAGAAGGGCAAATACTCACGCATAACAGTAAAACCAAAAGTCAATGGGAAGAGAATGGAGATGGAGTTGGATACAGGGGCAGCTGTGTCACTCATTCCATACGAACTGTACCAAAGAAAACTGCATAAATTCCCTCTGCAACCCACTGGTATTGTCCTTAGGACATACACAGGAGAGCCATTGGCACCTGAAGGCGTAATTACAGTGCAAGTAGAATTGAATAGGCAACATGCTGACTTGCCACTGTATGTGGTGAAGGTGGATGCACCACCATTGTTTGGCAGGGAGTGGCTGAGAGCCATCAAATTGAACTGGCGAGATTTAAAGACTGTACATGCAATTGAGCACAGAGAGACAGACAGTTTAGAGGCAGTGTTAAAGAGACACTCCGCTGTTTTCTCTGACAAATTAGGCACCATGAGAGGAGTGAAAGCCAGGCTCACTCTCAAACCAGACAGCACACCCAAATTCTGCCCACCACGCAATGTGCCCTATGCTCTCCGACCGCGAGTAGAAGCCGAGCTGAAACGCCTCACTGAGCTAGGCGTCATCTCACCAGTGTCGCACAGTGACTGGGCAACACCAGTGGTGCCCGTAAACAAAAAGGATGGCACCGTGAGACTTTGTCGGGATTTCAAAGTCACCCTTAACTCAGCTCTGTGCGTTGACAAGTACCCAATACCACGCATCGAGGACTTGTTCGCTTCTCTCGCTGGAGGTCAACACTTCAGTAAGCTAGATCTATCTAACGCCTACCTACAGATGGAAGTAGAAGAGAGCTCCAAGAAGCTACTTACCATCTCAACGCAGAAGGGACTCTTCTGCTTCAACCGTCTGCCGTTTGGTGTAGCGTCATCGCCCGCCTTGTTCCAGAAGGCAATGGACCAGGTGCTCCTCGGCCTTCCACACACTCACTGCTACCTGGATGACATCCTTGTCAGTGGTCCTGATAAGCAGACACACCTGAACACCCTGGATGCTGTCCTGCGCAGGCTAGAGGAGTACGGCCTGCACCTGAAGAAGGAGAAATGTCTCTTCTTCCAGGAGTCCGTGGAATACCTGGGCCACATCATCGACGCTGCTGGGCTTCACAAGTCACCGGAGAAGGTACGTGCCATCATAGAAGCACCAGCACCAGCCGACATAAGTCAGCTCAGATCTTTCTTAGGAATGCTGAACTACTATGGACGCTTTATCCCTGACCTGAGCACAGTTTTACAACCGCTGAATGAGCTACTTAACAAAGAGAAAAAGTGGCAGTGGACATCAGCCTGTGCGTCAGCGTTTCAGCAAGCAAAGACACTTTTAACATCGCAAGAGGTGCTCACTCATTACAACCCTGAGCTGCCTCTCCGTCTTGCTTGTGATGCTTCACCCTATGGGGTCGGAGCTGTGCTCTCCCACGTCATGCCGGATGGCAAAGAAAGACCAATTGCTTATGCATCGAGGACCCTGAGTAAAGCTGAGCGTAACTATGCTCAGATTGAAAGGGAAGCTTTAGGCATAGTGTTTGGCATACGGAAATTCCACCAGTACCTGTATGGCAACACATTCACTCTGCTTACTGACCATCGCCCACTAACCACCATCCTCAGTCCAGTGAAAAGTACACCATCAATGGCCGCAGCTCGCATGCAACGTTGGGCCCTCCTGCTTTCTGCTCACAACTACACCATCGAGTACAGGAAAGGTGCCCTACATGCCAACGCTGATGGACTGTCAAGGCTACCACTCCCTCATGCTCACAGTGAGAAGCCAGGAGCAGTAGACGTGTTCTACACATCACAGCTAGAGACATTACCCGTCAGCAGCACTGTGATCAAGCGCCACACCATGTCTGATTCCACCCTGTCTCGTGTCTTGGAAATGGTCACCACTGGACATTTTCCAGCAGCCAAGAACACAGGTGATGAGCTGTCACCCTATCACCACCGACGGCGTGATCTAACTGTGCAGCACAGATGCCTCATGTGGGGTTTGAGAGTGATTGTGCCACCCAAGCTGCGCCCCCGTGTGCTGGAAGAGCTACACGCAGCACACCCAGGTGTAGTAAGGATGAAGAGCTTAGCTCGCAGCTACGTCTGGTGGCCTGGCATTGACTCCGACATCGAGCACAAAGCTAAGTCATGCCACACTTGTCAACGAGTGCAGAAAGACCCTGCTCAAGCACCCTTACACCCGTGGATGTGGCCAACCAGGCCCTGGGAACGCATACATGTGGACTTTGCTGGCCCATTTGAAGGACACATGTACCTTGTCATCGTAGATGCACACTCCAAATGGCCAGAGGTACACATCATGGACAGCACTACATCCTCCAAAACCATCACAGTGCTTAGGGGACTCTTTAGTCGCTATGGCATTCCTCACAACCTTGTCAGCGACAATGGCCCCCAGTTCTGCTCTGAAGATTTCAGCACGTTCCTGAAAGCCAATGGAGTCAAGCACATTCGATCAGCACCGTACCATCCTGCTTCCAATGGCCTGGCAGAGCGCTTCGTGCAAACATTCAAGCACGCCCTGAAATCTTCCAGAGGAACTGCTCCAGTGCAACAGCGTCTTGACACGTTCCTCCTGACCTACCGCAACACGCCGCATGCAACAACAAAGGAATCCCCAGCCATGCTGTTCATCGGACGCAAGCTGCGTTCAAGCTGCGTTCTCGACTGGATTTCCTGAAGCCAAGTGTTGCTGAAGCTGTGCACCAGTCACAAGATGCACAGCTACAGCGACGTCTGCTGCACTCAAAAGAGAGACAGTTTGACGTTGGCGAGCCAGTGCTCGTGCGTGATTATAGGAGGGGGGAGGATAAGTGGACACCAGCTGTCGTGATTCAGAAGACCGGACCAGTCTCCTACAAGGTGAATGTAGGAACACAAGGCGTCTGGAAACGCCATGTTGACCAGATGCTGGCTCGGCCCGAGTCAGACACACAAGGGACTGCAGGAAACCTTCCTGTGAGTCCTCCCTTGTCACTACCTCTGACCACCACTGCAGGTAACACACTTAACACAAGTACACCTCAAGAGATGGAGGATACTGATATCATTCCACCCACACTATTCCAATCACCCACACCACACAGATCACCCAAAACACTCATTGCACCACAGTCCACTGAAACAATGCACACACCTTTTACAGAGACAGAGACTGTGCAACGTTCTCCTACAACACAACCAGAATGTACAGAGACAGAGACTGTTCGACGTTATCCTGTGAGGATCACACGCCCGCCAGCACGTTACGGTGTGCAGTAAAAAAAAAAAAAAGAAAGAAAGAATCCTACAAAAAAAAAAAAAAAAGAATCTTACAAAAAAAAAATGTTGACATTGCTGAATGTTGTAAAAAAAAAAAGAAAATGTTTACATTGTATGTGTATGTAAAAAAAAAAAATGATGAAAGAATGTGACATAGTGATGTTTTAAAACAAACAAACAAAAAAAAAAAGAATGCCTTTGCAGGATGTTGTTCAATGTTGTGGTTATCAGCCGTAATCTAACTAACATGTTTCTAGTCATATGTGTCAGTAGTAATTGAAGATCGAATCTTAAATCTTTGTAATTAAAAGACACATATAATTGTTTATATAATACGATATAATTATCTGGATGTTAGTCTGAAGTAATGTTTTGTTATTGACAACAAATCTTAGTGGGGAGGAGATATGTTATGTATGTACCGTGATTATCTATTAGTAATACTTACCTCCAGAGGACAGACTGCCACGAGCGCATAAGGGAATCTTCCTGTGTAACCATAGCGACGTTCAATAATAAAGAAGTAACTGAATCAGCTGTAAGACGTTGTCCTCCATGCTCTGTGTTTATCAAGTAATAATGATTACTATGAAACCTTAAGGGAGCAACATAACACATAGCCCTCCCAATCTACCAGGTACTCTAGCTGACCTCTTCTATGTCTAGAGTCTAGGATCTGATTTACCTGGTAGATGGGTTCTCCTTCTGGGCCAGGAGATAGGTGGTCATGGGTGGGCATGTTCTCAGACAGGGGACCCTGGATGGAAGGTTTGAAGCAGGAGATGTGGAAGGTGGGTGACAGACGACTGTGAGGTGGGAGCTCAAATCTATAGGAAACCTCATTGATGTGCCAGAGCACCTTGTATGGTCCGATGTAGTGTGTCTGTTTATGGGCAGTGGCTAGACTTTGCTTGGAGCCGGTCTAGAATGGAGAAGTAAGGTGACTCCTTCCCTCCACTAGTCTGGGTGCACACCTTGGGCAAGTGTCAGTACGCCCTAAGCCTTCCTTAACCAGGAATATGGTCACACAAGGGGTAGATGGGGCTCTTAGTCGTAGTGAAGGCAATCCATCTAGGTGAAGAAAACACTGATACAAAACCAATGGGTTGGGGAGGCTCTTAAGGTAACTGATATTACCCGCTCTCTTAGGATGTATCCAGTAGCGTGGAGCATTTGAAACAATCAGCCATCAAAAGGATAACTGTGATGAAGTCTCTTATGAACACCAGGGTTTGAGTCCCTGCTATACCAGTTCCCAATTCAAATCTTGTTTCTCAGGAAACTGATGATCAGGCTACTTTCAACTCTTTGGAGCGAGAACCCTGTGAAGGAAGAGATGAAGGAACACATTCAAAACCTTTTTCCAAGTTCATGAGGTGCAAAAGACTAACTATCTATAGCACTCTGAACACAAGAACACTTTCTAAATTCAGTAGACAACAAGAACTATTATTTTGCTCACAGCAACACAAGATTGATATTCTTAGTATACAAGAGCATCACCTCTTTCATCCAGAATTTGACATAAAATTCACAGAATTGGGAAACTACCAACTAGCCACTACTTCAGTAACTTAAAACATCCAAGGCTCTACAATAGGGGGCATTGGCATTATGTTATCCCCAAGAGCAGCCGACAACCTTTTCACCATTGAAAAAATCTCTGATCGCATACTCATCGCTGAATTCAATAGCAACCCCAAAACCACCTTTGTTGCTTGCTACTCACCAACAAATGTTTGCGACGAAAACCTGGTAGACAATTTTTACCTCAACCTCAAAGGAGTCATTGAGAATGTTTCACCCCACAACTTCTTATTAGTGGCAGGTGATTTAATGGTCAGATTGGTCTCCATGACACTCTCTTTTCTTATCAATGAGAGACAAACAGAAATGGAGAAAAGCTCTTGGACTTGGCTGATGAATTTCAACTCAAACTCACTAACACCAAATTCATGAAAAAATCCTCAAAGTTGAGGACACACCAACATCCTTCAGGGTCCTGAGCCCAAATTGACTACATTCTTACTCGAAAGAAAAGGAGGAATAGTGTTAGAAATGCCCAAGCCTATTTGTCTTTCTCTTCAGTTGGCTCAGACCATTGAATCATTTCCATTCACATCTATCTCAGCCTCAGATCATCTAAAAAGCCTACACCAAACCCAATGAAAAGTATTGATTGGAATCTTTTGTCATCTAGCTCAGATCTTAGGCATTCATTTGCTCTTGAAGTCAAAAAACAATTTGATGCACTGTCAGATCCCTCTGATGATATCAAAACGAAATACAGGTAGTCGTCGACTTACGACTGCGTTTGGTTACGACTGACCGGTCGTAAACCGATCTGGTCGTAAGTCGGCCTATGTTAAATGAATATAAGCATATTGTGATGTGTAATGATATTTTAATCATCTTAAAGTCTTATTTTATCAACATTTTCTTATTTCATTACCTTGGCTCATTATTTGGTTTAAGTCAAACACTGCATACTACACTGCGTACAGTACAATTCATTTAATATGTGCAAAACAAAAAATACGAAATACAGGTGTGAAAAATAGAAAACATTTTAGTTTGAAACATACCAAAATACAAATGTAAAACATAGCAAAACACAAAACTTAGTGACCGCTGGCATCACTGGTGCTTGGCTGTGGGTCGTCTACATCATCATCAGCTGTTGCAGCGCTCGGGTTGGTGGGAGCATTTGCTCATTTCATAAACCAGGAGCTGGGGCGGAAACTGTATGACGGAGTGCGCGAGGGAGCGCGAGAGAGACTGGGCATGTGCCTGGAGCTGGGGCGGAAACTGTATGACAGAGTGCGCGAGGGAGCGCGAGAGAGACTGCACATGTGCCTGGAGCTGGGGCGGAAACTGTTGTACGCGGCGAGAGGCGCTGCCGGGAGCTGGGGCGGAAACTGTCACACGCTCAGCTAGCTCAACTAGGAAATACTTGCCAGTCATAACCAGACGGTCGTAAAGTCAATCAGTCGTAAGTCGCATAGGTCGTAAGTCGACGACTACCTGTACAACAATCTCATCAAATCCAATAAAGAAGTAGCATTGTCTACATTACCTAAAAAGGTTAGAGTAAAGGAAAAGCCTCTTAGTGCTGTGGATCTAGTTCAGAATACCAGGAACGATCTCTTGAAAGTTCAGAAAGTATTTGTGGTAGCGGGGGCGTGGTCAAGCGGCGGTCTGTGACCAGAGGGCGGAGTCAGGGAAGGTAAGTGGCAGAATCACTGCACCTGATGTTGGTTAATCTGTGTTTGTGTATCTTCCCCAGTGACCGCGCCCTATATAAGGAGAGAGAGAGCAGAGGAAGGAGGCTCCCTCCCAACCACAACGCATGTGTGTGTAGAGTGTGTGATGGTGTGAGTGAGTAAAAGCTGAAAAGCTAAAATAAGTGGAATAAAAGTTTCGTTGTGGAACTTAACCCTGGCCTGCCATCTTTCTGTGCTCCACCCATACGAACTGCTACAGTAGTGCCGAAACCCGGGGATTTGAGCACAGGAAGAACAGCCCCATGGAGCCCTCCCCCTTCGCGGACCTGGTCCATGCCCTCCCCACGGCCCAGCAGAGCCAGCACCAGGCGCTAGTCACCCTCTGAAAGGAGCAGGAGCACCGGTTTGAGGCCCTGGTGCAGCAGGAAGACCAACAGGCATTCCGGCACCTCCTCGCGTCGGCAGGGTCCACCACCTCCACCGCCACGGGCCCTTCTCCCCTCACCCTTACTAAGATGGGCCCACATGATGACCCCGAGGCCTTCCTCACGCTCTTTGAGCAAGCAGCAGAGGCCTTGGGCTGGCCGGTGGAACAGCGCGTGGCGTGCCTCCTTCCCCTGCTAACGGGCGAGGCGCAGCTGGCCACGTTACAGCTCCCCGCCAATCGCCGGCTGGTCTACGCGGACCTTTGCCAGGCCGTCCTCCAGCGGGTGGGGCGCACCCCTGAACAACAGCGACAGTGCTTCCGCGCTCTGCATCTGGAGGAAGTCGGCCGGCCGTTCCCGTTTAGCCAGCAGCTCCGGGACGCCTGCTGGCGGTGGTTGAGGGCCGACAACCGCGATGCCGAGGGGCTCATTGATCAGGTGGTACTGGAGCACTTCATCGCCCGCCTACCAGAGGGAACTGCGGAGTGGGTCCAGTGCCACCGCCCGGCGTTGCTGGATCAGGCCATCGAGTTGGCAGAGGACCATTTGGCAGCTGTTCCGATGGCAGGACAGCGGACATCCTCTTCTTCCCTCTTCTCTCTCTCCCCCTCTCTCCTCCTGTGTCTCGTCCTCGCCCTGTTCCCCCACTGCGGAGGTGGGGGCTGGCCCCACCCCAGGCGGCCCGTCGCACCCGAGGTGCCCTCCTGTTTTTCCCTTCTGTGTCTGTCTCCCCCCCCCCCAGTTGAGTGAGCCCCAGAGTGCTGGGGCAGAGAGGAAGCCTGGGCCGGTTTGCTGGCGCTGCGGGAAGCCGGGCCACATCCAACAGCAGTGCTCGGCGATGGAAGTGGGCGTGGTGGTTCGGATCCCCACCGCGCCAGGAGCCCCCCTCGATCGGGCTCGAGTGTATCACATACCGGTGAGTGTCCAAAGGGATACATATCAGGTGTTGGTGGATTCTGGTTGCAATCAGACCTCAATCCACCAAAGCCTGGTGCAAGACGAGGCATTGGGGGGAGCACAATTGGTGAAGGTGTTGTGTGTGCATGGGGATGTTCACAGCTACCCTTTAGTGTCAGTCCACCTTCTTTTCCGAGGGGAAAAATTTAGAGTAAAGGTGGCGGTTAATCCTCACCTCACCCACTCTATAATTTTGGGGACTGATTGGCCGGGATTCGGGGAGTTAATGAGCCATCTAGTGAAGAGTGGGTCCTGCCGTAATTCAGCAGGGGGAGGTCCCGGTGTTGCTTTGGCGGGAGCAGCTGTCACAGAGCCATCTACATCATCTCCGCATCAGAGTGAGGAGCAGCAGGCTCCTCCTCCCTCTCTCGGGGAATCCCTTGGGGATTTCCCGTTACAGCAATCGCGAGACGAGTCTCTGCGGCATGCGTTTGACCAAGTGAGAGTAATCGATGGTCAAACGCCACCCCGTCTTTCCCCTATTTTTCTATTATGAAGGATAGGTTATACCGAGTGACGCAGGACACTCAGACTAAAAAGCAAGTCACGCAGCTTTTGATTCCAAAGAGCCGCCGGGACTTGGTATTCCAGGCGGCTCACTTTAGTCCCATGGCTGGACACTTAGGGCAGGATAAAACACTAGCCCGACTAATAAAGGCCAGGGATTTGCGGCGATGTCCGTAGGTGGTGTATGGCATGCCGCGAATGCCAGTTAGTAAATCCGGTGGCCATTCCAAAAGCGCCTTTGCGCCCTCTCCCATTAATCGAGACCCCGTTCGAAAGAATTGGGATGGATCTCGTCGGGCCATTAGATCAGTCAACACGAGGGTGCCGCTTTATTTTAGTTCTGGTGGACTATGCAACGCGATACCCGGAAGCAGTGCCTCTTCGCAATATCTCAGCACGCAGTACATGGGCATCGCCACCATTGAATGTGAAGGGGACATGTCCCCCTCACATTTCATAATTCTTCATTTGGACCCCCCCACATTTAACATAAAATATTAGTTCACCCAGCGCCATTTCTATTGCTTCGTGAAAGAATCCATTCCACTTGATCGATAAGAGAATACACAGACCACTGAAAATCCACTCCGGGTTTTCCGGGCGTTCCCTACAACAGCTCACCGCGTGCGAGTGAAGTGAATCTCAGCGCGAGCAGAGAAATGTTGGTGCAGCTGCTGGAAAGTGGAGGAGGTGACGTCAGCCCCACTGCAACCTCACAATGTCTAGCTTTTGCTAAAACCTTATTCTTTTGTTATGTGCCCTCAAAATTAACCCAAGGCAACGTTAAATTAATATTCAACTAAACAGTGAAATAAGCTTAGCCTAATGGGGTATTCTTGGTTGATGATGAATTGTTTGCAGTATTTGCTCCTCCCCAGACACAATGGACATAAGGACATTCTTTACAAAGAAGCGGAAAGTCAGTCAAAATTTCCCCACAGGACAGGGTTTTTTTTTTGTCCCAATGGAAATGTTAGTGCAGTTAGCTGGCTAGTCAATGTTAGGAGCTGTATCAGCTAGCTTAACGTTAGCTATCATTTAATTCAAACCCAGTAGGCCTGCCTTACTGTAATGCCAAGAATGAGGTCAAGTCTGCTCTGATGATATTTATTGATTCCTTGTTTTGTCTGGTCTTTGGCAGTTTTCTGGAAAGTAAGATGGGAAATCAGTGTATGGGGAAGGAATAGTAGAAAGGAAAGTAATGGAGAGAGATGGATGTTATTCCAGGTGGATTGTGAAGGAAAGGGGGATAAAAGTTATGAAGTGGTAGAAATTGTGGTGGCACCAATATAAGAAGGAGTTATATCTATAAATCTATTTGTTATACTAATCTGTAAATGCTACTGTAGTACCACCATTGCATGTAGGTTGACAAAACTGCACTTGTTCATTGTGTGAAGTTCTCTTTTATGTGTCATTGCTTGACCCAGTGTAATTTTGTGTTATGAAGACTGCATGATGCCATGCCATTTTTGTTATGAGTATCGCTAAATCGGAAAAAAGTAAAATGCACCCACTAAAGTCACTGTTGGTGGTGAACAAAATTGCACCTGTTCATTGTGTGAAGTTATTTTTTATGTGTCACCGTTGCTTGACACAGTGTGATTTTGTGTTATGAAGTTTGCATGATGCCATGTCATGCCTGTTCATTGTGTGAGATTATGAATATTCTTATTTTTAAACATACAGTTGAGTGTCACTATTGCTTGGCCCAGTGGCATGTTGTGTTACATCTAAAACTAAATAGAAAACACAAAATAAAAAGTAAAATGCACCCATAAAGTCATTGTTGGTGATAAATTGTGTCACATTCATCTCATTATCTTAGGCGTAGTGGTGGGTTTAAAAACAGGCTGATGAATATATGGACTAGTTGAATGAGGACTTATTGTTGAGTCTCTAAAATAGTCATTGAATTAAGTGACTTTTGTAGGTAAAATTAGGTGTTTAACAACCTGTTAAAAATACACCAGAATGCAGGAAATGGCATCTAATTAATTAAAAATTTTCTGGCAGAGGACCCCCCACCGGCGGCACGGTGGTGTAGTGGTTAGCGCTGTCGCCTCACAGCAAGAAGGTCCTGGGTTCGAGCCCCGGGGCCGGCGAGGGCCTTTCTGTGTGGAGTTTGCATGTTCTCCCCGTGTCCGCGTGGGTTTCCTCCGGGTGCTCCGGTTTCCCCCACAGTCCAAAGACATGCAGGTTAGGTTAACTGGTGACTCTAAAAATTGACCGTAGGTGTGAATGTGAGTGTGAATGGTGGTCTGTGTCTATGTGTCAGCCCTGTGATGACCTGGCGACTTGTCCAGGGTGTACCCCGCCTTTCGCCCGTAGTCAGCTGGGATAGGCTCCAGCTTGCCTGCGACCCTGTAGAAGGATAAAGCGGCTAGAGATAATGAGATGAGATGAGATGAGGACCCCCCACCAGTGTGTCCCCCCCACATTAAAAATGCTTCTGACGCCCCGACCCAGTATTGCGGAAGTGCTCTTCCGCGTTATCTCCTGAGTTGGAATCCCGAAAGAGATTCTGACTGATCAAGCCACCTCGTTTATGTCATGTACACTGAACGAACTGTATGGGTTATTAGGTATTAAGCCTATCCACACCAGTGTTTATCGCCCAGTTGCAGACCGAGTTTTTGGACGTGTTCTCGCCCCTGCCCGGCCGCACCGACCTCATAGAGCACCACATTGAGATGCTCCCGGGGGTGGTAGTGGCAGCCACCCTTACAGGCTACCTGAACACAAGAAAAAAGTGGTTCGGGAAGAACTCGAGGCCATGCTCGAAATGGGCATCGTCAAGGAGTCCCACAGTGACTGGACCAGCCCGGTGGTCTTGGTACCCAAGACCGACAGGTCGGTCCAGTTCTGTGTAGACTATAGAAAAGTCAACGTGGTGTCTAAATTCGCCGCATACCCAGTGCCTCGTATTGATGAGTTGCTCGATCGACTAGGCATGGCTCGCTTTTATTCGACACTGGATTTGACAAAGGGTTATTGGCAGATCCCCTTGACTCCATTATCCCAAGAAAAAAATGGCTTTTTCCACACCGTTTGGTTTACACCAGTTTGTCACACTTCCTTTTGGGCTGTTTGGGGCGCCCGCTACGTTCCAGCGACTGATGGATAGGGTCCTCCGCCCCCACGCCACCTATGCGGCTGTGTACCTAGACGATATCATTATTTATAGTAATGACTGGCTGCGGCACCTACAACACCTGAGGGCTGTCCTTAGGTCGCTGAGGTGGGCGGGTCTCACAGCCAACCCAAAGAAGTGTGCGATTGGGCGGGTGGAAGTACGATATCTGGGCTTCCACTTGGGCAACGGGCAGGTGCGTCCCCAAATTAACAAGACAGCAGCAATTGCAGCCTGTCTGAGGCCCAAGACCAAAAAGGGGGTGAGACAGTTCCTGGGGCTGGCTGGCTACTATCGTAGGTTTATACCTAATTATTCAGATGTCACCAGCCTGCTGACTGATCTGACTAAAAAGGGGGCACCAGATCCGGTCCAGTTGACAGAGCAATGCCAGCAGGCTTTCTCTGAGATGAAGGCTGCACTGTACAGGGGGCCACTGTTACACTCCCCTGACTTTTCTCTCCCCTTTACATTGCAGACGGACGCGTCAGACAGAGGGCTGGGGCCCGTTCTGTCCCAGGAGGTCCACAGGCCGGGGGCACAGATGGTCATGGCGGACTTCCTCTCCCGTCGGGGGGGGGGGGGGGGGGAGTAAGCTGTAGGCCGGATGGTTGCCCGGCCTGAGTCGGGTGGTGGGGGTATGTGGCAGCGGGGGCGTGGTCAAGCGTCGGTCTGTGACCGGAGGGTGGAGTCAGGGAACGTAAGTGGCAGAATCACTGCACCTGATGATGTTGGTTAATCTGTGTTTTTTTGTCTTCCCCAGTGACTGCGCCCTATATAAGGAGAGAGAGAGCAGAGGAAGGAGGCTCCCTCCCAACCACAATGCATGTGTGTGTAGAGTGTGTGATAGTGTGAGTGAGTAAAAGCTGAAAAGCTAAAATAAGTGGAATAAAAGAGTTTCATTGTGGAACTTAACCCTGGCCTGCCGTCTTTCTGTGCTCCACCCATACGAACTGTGACAGTATTCTACCATAAACCTGCAAATCTTGCCATGAAAAATACAACCCAAGCTCAGAACAAGCTAGAACAAGCATATGCCACTGCTGAGGCAAAGTACATCCTAGGAAAAATTGACAAAGTAGCTCACCTTCACACTGCCAGACAACACGCAGCATCTTGGAAAGTTACAGTAACAACGAGCTGGCTGGATGCAAGGAAAAATAGTCCATCAGGATTAAAGGTGGATCCCCGAATAAGCATAAAGCAAACTGGCTTTCACACTTTAAATACACTTGGCAATCCACCCAGACTGAATGTCAACCCTCTGCCTAAAATTCAAATTGCAGACAGACAATCTAAACATTCATACTGATCCATTCTCGTTCGACGAAATCACTGCTGTCATAAATTCTTTCTCCAACAATAAATCCCCGGGGCTTGATAATATCCCAACTATTATCTGCAGGGCCGCTGACAGCTTTGGCTGGGCCCGGGACAAAATGCTCTGAATGGGCCCCCCCCCGGGCCAACCCACACACCCACCCACCTCTCTTATCCCAGTCTCTACTCACTCCAACCCTTAAATGACAGGTATTCAAAAAGGTATTCAAAAAGGTATTCCTAAACTCGTGGATAGTCTACTATAATCACGCGATTGGGGTGCTCTTGAAGGAGCAGCGATGGACGGGGGATTTCGGGCAGGGCTGGGGGCGAACATAGTATACTGTGCGTGTGTACTGTCCAGTGTGAAAAGCAGAGAAGAACACACTGCTTGAGAAATGGCGGGATATGATTGCGGGCTAATGTGAATATTCTTAGCTTCAATCAGATATATGAAACACGTTATTAAGCCGTTGTTGTTATGAAATGATTCAATGCCCTGTGCGTTTGATATGGTGTTCAGTGTGACTTGCTCTCCCCTCGTTTGTAACATGAATTGCATGCCGCGCGTGCCTTAGTTGGGGTTACTTTACAGGGCTGGAAAAAGTTGGCTGTGTCTTACCTGGCTCAGCTGCCCCACTGCCTTTGCTAGTACCTGCTGCATCATCCGAATCTTTTTTAAAATATTTATGCAGTGAGCCCCTGAGTCTCTTGGTTTCTTCCTCTCTTTTTCTCTTTTCTTTTCTGTGCTCCTGACTTGTGCATGTTGGCAAATGGCATGCACGCTGATTGTCGAAGCGCTATGATCGAACGATATCTTTTTTTTCCCCTTAATCAAAGAGTCAGACCAAACCATTTTTGCATTAGGGGGTTCTTGACGCCTTTTTCAAAGACAATAAAGGCAAAAGATCTAGAAATCATTTATTGAATGCAAATATAGCACATTTCTCCCCCAAATCAACACATTTTGAAATGAAATGAAATAAAATAATTTAATCGCAACTTCATGAGAGCCCAGTTCTGGGCCCTCCCCATTCCTTGGCCCGGGACAACATACCCGTTTGTCCCCCCCGTCGGCGGGCCTGATTATCTGGAAAGACCCCATTTTTCATAATCTCTTATGAGTTTTGCAACAACACCTTGTTAACCTTCACGTCACCTACATCCTGGCTGAAAGGGGGTATCATACCTGTACCCAAGAAAGGTGATCTAATTTCTGCAGTTCACTATCGTGGCATAACTCTCATCCCAATAGCACCCAAAATTTTCAACAAACTCCTCCTTAATCACATTGTTCCTGCCCTTGATCCATTCCTTCGCATGAATCAAAATGGGTTTAGAAGAGGTAGAACTGCAATCGCTCAGATACTATCAGTTAGGTGCATTCTTGAGGAGATGAAGAGATTGAACAAAGATGTCACTTTGTTGACTTTTGCAAAGCCTTCGACTCCATCAGCAGAGAAGTTATGTTTGAGATTTTGCCTGTATATGGAATTCCGTCACCCATCATTGGTGCAATAAAATCACTGTACACCAACACTTCAGCCGCCGTTATTTCACCGGATGGAGAAACTGAGTCATTTAATATTACAGCAGGTGTCCTTCAAGGCGACACACTTGCCCCATTTCTTTTTATTGTTGTGCCCAATTACGTCCTATGGATTTCACTTGATAAAATGAAAGAAAAAGATCTTACAATCAAGCCACGACAAAGCAGAAGACATCCCGCCGAATATCTTACAGATTTGGACTTTGCTGATGACCTAGCCTTGATCTCAGAATCCGTAAAAGATGCAGAGTTATTACTACAATCGCTAGAATATGCCGCTAGTCAAGTAGGCTTATATTATAATGAGGGAAAGACAAAATTTTTATCTACGTCTTCCTTACCATGCGATCTTAAATCCCTAAATGCCACTAACATCAAAAAAGTAGATGATTTCAAATACCTGGGATCCGATATCACAGACTGTTGGGGTTCAACCCCAGTCAGAGACCCCGATTCCTTCGTGGGCCCCCCTCGGATCCATGGACGAATGAACAGGACGATAGAAATAGACAGGGGAACACCAGAGAGTTCACATGCCAGTTTATTCGCACAGTCACTTCGTCAAAATGGAAACATTCTTGGAAATATCTTATAGTATCTCTGTGTTTATGTTTTGTCTTCATGTGTGTGTGTAATGGGTGTGCGTCTATGTAGAAGTGGGTAATGATCTTGAATCAATTATAATATAAAAACATATTTCTGATGACAGTAAGGTACAGATGGATATCAGAGTCTCGGCTTATGGTCAATATTATGGTTAATATTCATTACATAGAGCATGGAATGTCATAATGTCTAGTCTACGGAGTCTATTCAGAGAAGGTCAAAGACATTAGTTTGCACAGAAAGGATCTTATAATTTAACATAATTTCTTAACACATGAATGTGTGTTAAGTCAGTAAATTACATCTTGATTTCATCAACATAAGCAAAATAACAAATAACAATATGTCTTTAATAATGCTAAAACAAAGAATGTTATAAGAAAAATAAACATAAAAATAAGAACAACTTAAACATAAGAACAATGAGAATATGTCTGAAAGAGAGAGAACAATTAAACAACTAACAGGATTAAACTCATAACTAAATTAGGTTAATGCTTTTAAACTAAAAACCCTTAGAATCATGATGAAACTAATCTAAAACTATAAAACTAACATTAATCACGGAATGCATTCATTAATTACGGGATCCAAATCACTACCATAGTATATTTCAAGCTTTTAAGAAGCTATAAACCTAAGTTTTAACTAAACATGAATTAACATAAACATGAACCTTAATTCTACCATTTCAGAGTGTGTGTGGGTCGATCTGACACCAAAACAGACCTTGGTGAATCTTTCAGACACCTCTCTGAATGAAAATACACATTCATATCAAAAAATAAACAAAATGTTCCCAAACAATGTCCAGCCGAGACAGAAGGTCATTTTTAACTGAACCTTAAGTTAATCCTTAATTTTGTCACCATTTTAATAAATTACTGCCTTCTGGGTCAAGAATAATACTTATATAAACCTAACACAGACTCACAAAAGGAATTCAAGATCAGAAAAGCCCTAGTGTGGGAAGCCTGTAATAAACTAGAAAAAATCTGGCAGTCAAATTTAACTAAGTCTATTAAAGTCCAGACATTTAGAACTTTAGTAGAGCCAGTTCTTCTGTATGGCTCAGAAACCTGGACCCTAACTATCAAGCTTGAGACTCATCTTGACGGATGCTATACAAATCTGTTAAGAAGAGCAGAGAACATCAGCTGGAGGGACCATGCCACTCTTCGCCAAATCTACCCCCAGTATCCCAGAAGCTTAAGCAAAAACATCTACAGTTTGCTGGCCATTGCCATCTTGCCAAGGTGAAGTAATTTTCTCTCTCCTTCTATGGCACCCTTCTGGCAAAGTTGTATCCAGAAAGTTAACATACCCAGACACTATTGCCAGAGACTTGGGCATTGATATTGAAGACCTGGGTTCAGCAATGCAGGACTGCTGTGTCTGGAGAGAGTTTGTCATGGTAATCTCGCCCAACCCCATGGTCGAAGGATGACGATGAGTGTGGCTGTAATTTTCGGCATGTGTTGGGTTCCCTAAGGTCCCTGGTAGACACCCTGGTGGGCACCTATTGTCGGGAGAGTACTCTGGGTTGTTGCTCCGGTGCTTATCGGCATATTCCTTGTACTTGGGATTAACTGATGTGATGTGTTGGTGAACTTCCTCCCAAATTGACTGGCTATGGGTAAACTAGAGGTCTGCGCGGGTCGAATTTTTCAGTCCCGCTCCCGCCCGCACCCGCATTGTGCAGTCCCGCTCCCGCCCGCGCCCGCAAAGAATTATGATTTTCAGTCCCGCTCCCGCCCACGCCCACAAAAAAATTATGATTTTCAGTCCCGCTCCCGCCCACACCTGCCATATTTTGTCCCGCTCCCGCCCGCAAATCCCGCATGATGCAGACGTTCGCATTATTTCTCAAGAAAGTTCTTGTCTTGACACAGTGTGATGGTGCCCCGCCCCCTACTTTGAGTGGATTTGAGCATAAATATCTACAGCTCACGTTCACGTTTGTTATTATTTCTGAATTTCTGAATTCAGCATGTAGTGTCTCTAATAATAATAATAATAATAATTAGTGCTGTCAAGCGACTAAAATATTTAATCGTGAATCGCACATTTTTATCACATGAGAAACCATTGTAATTCTCTGATCAGCATAAAAAAGTGAATGGGCTTGCTTTGTACCAATGGTGTTTTTTTTTTTATTGCAAAGCAGAGCTAGCAAGAGGAGTGAACTTCACTCTTCTTCCACTTCACTCAGTGAAGTGATTTACTGCTTGAGTTAGTCTACAACTTTAATCAGAGAGACAGGTTACACAGTGACGGTAGGCTTGACATGCTTTATTATAATATAAAGTACACTATTATATTAACTTTAAGTTGTTTGTTGATAAATATTGCATTGAATCTGATCTTTACTGTTTCATCTCACTTAACACATTCGTACTTTTACACTTTTTCTGCCTGTTGATGCGTCGCACTGTCCAATCAGAGGCGGCCAAATTTGCATATTACAGGAAGGATTTCTGGGATAGCATTGAGTTTACAGACGCTGTCTTCTTAAAACTGAATAAATATTTAAAAAGAGCCAAATGAGCCAGTCTTTTGAACGGCTCTTTTCAAAGAACGGATCACAAAGATGCAGATCCCATCAAAGAGCCATAAATCCCATCTCTACTAGTTTCAAAAGCTTATGAAAAACCTACATCATGTCACAGAGCATTAATCTCACGATAAAAAAAATTATCGCCGTTAAAATTGAGTCAAGTTAACGCGATAATAACGCGACATTTTTTACAGCACTAATAATAATAATAATAATAATAATAATAAAAGACAGGCGAGCATGTAATTCCAAGTGGAAATTTGGTATATTTATTGTTCAGCCATACAAAACATTAGGCTAACCCAGTTTACATTTGTTAAGCATTTCTAACTAGAATATCCTATAGAATACCCTATAAGCATAGCATATATAAATGTTATAACAAAACACAGTCCTAGCCTACAACAACAAAAAATCGACAGTATAGGCTACTGTAGACATTATAGGGCTATGTTTCTAAAACTATTTGGGCTTGAGCCTCCGTGCAAGTGTTAAACTCAATATAACATAGCTGACCTTGTTTGAATATGAATATGTTAGGACTAGGACTGTTTTGGCCTCTAGAGGCCGCTGTTATTTCCTTTTCATGTCGTGTTTATTTTGGCCTCTAGAGGCCGCCACTGTTCCTGTGTCTTGTGTTTGTGTTAATTGCCTAATTATCTTCACCTGTGTCCTTAATTAGTTTGTCTATTTATACCCCTGAGTTCAGTCCTCTTGTCACGGAGTCTTTGTGCTGTTATGTTTATCTCCAGTTTCCTTTGTACTGTGTTTTTTGATCTTCTTAGCTTTTGAATTTTTGCACTTTGCTTTTCTTTTGGATTATACTCTTTGGTTTTTTTTTGTCTTTTGTTTTGCCCTGTATATAGTGTATATAGTTTAAATAAACCTTTTGATTCTTTTTCTACTTCCGCCTCACGCCTCTGCATTTGAGTCATCCCCCTGGTGACCTAGTGGGGGTTTGCTGGATTATCACACCAACGAACCAGGTTCGAATCCCAGCAAAACCCTAACAGAAAGACTCCGTCATGACCGACTCAGCAGAGGCTGCTTCAACTGTCTACCCGGCCAACCTTCAGGGAATTATGGCAGCTTTGACACGCTTCGGAGCGACCATGGACGCTCATGGACGTACGCTCACCAGCCAACGTGAGGCCCTCGCTCGCCACGAGGAACTGCTTCAGCAAATTGGGAAAACCCTGGCACAGCTGACATCTCTGCCTGCATCTCCTCATCCTGATCCAGCTCCCACTCCTGCTCCAGTGCCTCCTGCAATGCTGCCTTCTTCACCTCGCGAACCCAGCCTTCCTGCACCACAGAGGTATGACGGCAAGCACAGTGAGTGCCGAGAGTTCCTTACCCAGTGTCAACTCACCTTTGAGCTTCAGCCTACCACCTACACTACGGATCGCCGCAAGATTGCCTTTGTGATCACCTTATTAGCTGGTAAGGCGCGAGCCTGGGCTACTGCTATCTGGCAAAGACAGGGACCTGAGTGCTTTGATTTCCAGCTGTTTTCTGAAGAGATGCTTCGGGTCTTCGATCAGGCAGACATCAGTACCGACGCAGCCCGAAAGCTCATGTCCATCCGGCAAGGAGGAAGCGTCGCAGATTACGCCATCTCGTTCCGAACACTCGCAGCAGTAAGTGGATGGAACGAGACTGCCCTGGTGTCAGCCTTCCACCATGGTCTGTCTGACCCCATCAAGGACGGTCTGGCCTCTATTGGATGCCCAAGTGACCTCGAAACCCTCATCTCACATGCTATTCGTCTGGACAACAGGATGAGAGAACGCCACCAAGCCTTGAGCCCCCCCAGCCTCCCTACCTCTACCTGGAGACCGTCTACCTCCTTCAGTGACTGTCCAGAACCCATGCAAGTGGGTCGTACTCGCCTCTCCGCATCTGAGAGGGAGCGCAGAAGGAGGGACAAGTGCTGCATCTACTGTGGCAAGCCTGGTCACTTCCGAGCATCATGTCCCGAACTCTTGGGAAAAGGACCGCCCCGTCCAGCCGAGGGAGGGTTGTGACGGGGCCTACCCTCTCTCCCGGACTCCCTGGCCAAGGAATCTACATCCCGGTCTCCATCTCCTGGGGTGAGTCTGTCCACTCTTGTCAAGCTTTGATAGACTCAGGGGCGGCTGGGAACTTTATGGATATTCACTTCGCCCAAAGCATCAATATTCCGACTGCACCTCTTGAAGTCCCACTGTCTGTGTCTGCCCTCGATGGCCAAGCGTTAGGTGATGGAAGAGTCACCCAAGTTACTTCTCCAGTTTTCCTCCAGTCTCAAGGTCACAAGGAAGAAATATCCCTGCACCTGATTCCTTCACCTGAGTTCCCAGTTATTCTAGGCCTTCCTTGGCTTACTCGCCACAACCCTCGCATAGACTGGGTAACAAGCCAGGTTGTGGAATGGGGCCCTGCATGCCATGCCTCTTGTCTGCTCTCTAGCTCTCCTGTGTCTCCTGCCGAGCCCCCTGATCTCACCGAGTTATCTCAAGTTCCCACAGAGTACTGGGATCTCAAGGAGGTATTCAGCAAGAGCAGGGCCGCCGTTCTTCCTCCGCACCGGGCCTACGACTGTGCCATCGACTTGCTCCCTGGGACTACCCCTCCTCGTGGCAGACTGTTTTCACTCTCTCAGCCAGAACGCAAGGCCATGGAGGAATACCTCAAAGATGCCCTGGTCTCTGGGTTTATTCGACCCTCCACTTCACCTGCTGGAGCCGGCTTCTTCTTTGTCGGCAAGAAGGATGGGGGGCTCCGACCATGTATTGATTACAGGGGCCTGAATAAGATCACTGTGCGCAACCGATATCCCCTTCCGCTGATGTCCACAGCTTTCGACCTGCTCCAAGGCGCCACCGTCTTCACCAAGTTGGACCTACGGAACGCATACCACCTCATCCGTATCCGACAGGGAGACGAGTGGAAGACTGCCTTTAACACCCCGTCTGGGCACTACGAATACCAGGTGATGCCCTTCGGACTCACCAACGCACCAGCTGTTTTTCAGGCCCTAATCAACGACGTCTTAAGGGACATGATTAACCTATACGTTTTTGTCTACCTCGACGACATCCTTATCTTTTCCAAGACCGTGCAGGAGCACCGCCACCATGTCCGCCAGGTTCTCCAGAGGCTGCTACAGAACAATCTGTTCGCCAAGGCCCAGAAATGCGAATTTCATGTTCCCGAGGTCTCCTTTCTGGGATTTATTGTACGGACAGGCCAACTCCAAATGGACCCTGCCAAGACCCTGGCCGTCCGGGATTGGCCTACTCCCAAGTCCGTTAAGGAGGTTCAGCGGTACTTAGGATTCGCTAACTTCTACCGCAAGTTCATCAGGAACTTCAGTTCTGTGGCAGCACCCATGTCAGACCTCACCAAAGGGACAGGTGGATCTTATGGCTGGTCTCCTCAGGCAGAAAAGGCATTCAAAGACCTCAAGGACCGCTTCTGCACGGCACCCATTCTGGTTCTCCCGGACACCTCCCAACCATTCATCGTGGAGGTGGACGCCTCGGACAGTGGTGTCGGCGCGGTGCTCTCTCAACGTTCGGAAGGAAAGCTGCACCCCTGCGCTTACTTCTCCCACCGCCTGAGTCCTGCTGAGTCCCGGTACGATGTGGGGGATCGAGAACTGCTAGCGGTCAAACTGGCCCTTGAGGAGTGGAGGCACTGGCTGGAGGGAGCACAACATCCATTCCTGGTTTGGACTGACCACAAGAACCTGGAGTACCTCCAGCAAGCCAAGAGACTGAACCCTCGACAGGCTAGGTGGGCCCTGTTTTTCAGTCGGTTTGACTTCACCCTCTCATACCGCCCCGGCTCCAAGAACACCAAACCTGACGCACTGTCCAGACTGTTCTCTGCCACTAACAGGGAGAATGAAGTCGGGCCTATTATCCCTGTGTCCCGGATTGTGGCCCCTGTCCGCTGGGGTATTGAGGAGGCTGTCCGACAAGCCCAACGCCAGGACCCCGGTCCTGGGACGGGGCCACCAGGCCTCTTGTACGTCCCACATCAAGCCCGGGCCAAGGTTCTCCAGTGGGGTCACTCTTCCCCTCTCACCGCCCACCCGGGAGC
The DNA here is from genome assembly GCF_027579695.1 of Neoarius graeffei. NCBI lineage: Eukaryota > Metazoa > Chordata > Actinopteri > Siluriformes > Ariidae > Neoarius > Neoarius graeffei. The sequence goes on from NC_083585.1 coordinate 24,737,393, forward strand.
TCGGAGGACCCTGGACTTCCTGAAAAGACACTTCTGGTGGCCTAACATGGAGAAGGAAGTAAGGTCATTTGTCCTGTCCTGTGAGGTTTGCACCAGAACCAAGAACCCACGACAGCGTCCCCAGGGTCTCCTGCATCCTCTGACCATTCCCCGGCGTCCCTGGTCCCACGTGGCAGTCGACTTTATCACGGGTCTCCCTGAGTCACAAGGTAACACGGTCATTTTGGTCTTAGTTGACAGATTCTCCAAGGCCTGCCGCTTCATACCACTGTGCAAACTCCCCTCTGCTCTTGAAACTGCGAAACTTTTGTTTAATCATGTTTTCCGAGTCTTTGGTCTTCCACAGGACATCGTCTCAGACCGAGGGCCCCAGTTCTCCTCCCGAGTGTGGCACGGGTTCTGCAAGGTCATCGGAGCCACTGCCAGCCTCTCCTCTGGGTTTCACCCACAGTCCAATGGTCAGACGGAGAGGCTCAACCAGGACCTGGAAACCACCCTGCGAGGCCTGGCTATGGATAACCCGACATCGTGGAGCACCTGGCTGCCATGGGCGGAGTACGCCCACAACACCCTGCAGTCATCGGCCACCAAGCTGTCGCCATTCCAGTGCCAATTCGGGTTCCAGCCACCTCTGTTCCCGGACCAGGAGGAGGACGCGGGGGTGCCCTCGGTCAACCAATATGTGAGACGGTGTCGCAAGACCTGGAGCAAGGTCAGGAAGACCCTCATACAGACCTCCAGAACCAACCAGACTCAGGCCAACCGCCATAGAAGACCTGCACACGCTTTCCGCCCTGGGCAGCGTGTTTGGCTGTCCACTAAGGACCTTCCACTGCGGGTGGAGAACCGCAAGCTTGCTCCTCGCTACATTGGCCCCTTCAAGGTGGTGCGCAGGGTGAACCCTGTCTCCTACCGGCTCCAGTTGCCCCGGACTCTGAGGATCAACCCCACTTTCCATGTTTCCCTGTTACGGCCCGTACTGACGTCTACGTATGCCCCTGCCCCTAGGAACCCCCCACCCCCCCGCATCTTCCAGGGGCAGACTGTGTTCACTGTGAATCGCCTGCTTGACTCCCGCCGGGTCCGCGGCGGGTTGCAATATCTGGTGGACTGGGAGGGCTATGGTCCTGAGGAGCGCTGCTGGGTTCCTGCTCGGGATGTCCTTGATAAAGAACTATGTCGGGACTTCCATTCGGCCCATCCGGATCGCCCTGGGAACGTCAGGAGACGCTCCTAGAGGGGGGGGTCCTGTTAGGACTAGGACTGTTTTGGCCTCTAGAGGCCGCTGTTATTTCCTTTTCATGTCGTGTTTATTTTGGCCTCTAGAGGCCGCCACTGTTCCTGTGTCTTGTGTTTGTGTTAATTGCCTAATTATCTTCACCTGTGTCCTTAATTAGTTTGTCTATTTATACCCCTGAGTTCAGTCCTCTTGTCACGGAGTCTTTGTGCTGTTATGTTTATCTCCAGTTTCCTTTGTACTGTGTTTTTTGATCTTCTTAGCTTTTGAATTTTTGCACTTTGCTTTTCTTTTGGATTATACTCTTTGGGTTTTTTTTGTCTTTTGTTTTGCCCTGTATATAGTGTATATAGTTTAAATAAACCTTTTGATTCTTTTTCTACTTCCGCCTCACGCCTCTGCATTTGAGTCATCCCCCTGGTGACCTAGTGGGGGTTTGCTGGATTATCACACCAACGAACCAGGTTCGAATCCCAGCAAAACCCTAACAGAATAAGAAAAACGAGAAAATCAAACGCAGGTAAACGAAACAACTAAGCCTATTGCTTAGGATATCGGGTTCTTTGAACAGCTATGGAGAAACAGCAAATTGTTCACTGTTGAGGGCTTCAACATACTGCGCCTTTCCTCCAGTATGCGACCACATACGCTGAACGCGCGCTCGGATGGTGCGCTGGAACCTGGAATGGCCAGTACATGCCGTGCCAGTTTGGCAAGTGTGGGAAAGTCATAGCAGTGATTTTTCCACCACAGCAGGATATCATTAGATTGGTGTGATTCAGATCCAATGAGTTTCACTTTCAGATAATCATCAATCTCGGAGTTTACAGACTTCGATTCAGCACCCGTAGCACCGACATCCTCCCATTCCTTAAACGCACGAAAAGTGACCTTTTTAGGTGGAGGTGGCTCCGCGCTTTCATCAGTTTGGACATCAAACCCCAACTCCTCGGTCATATCTTTCACAGCTTCCGTCACGTATTGTCTTTCATTTGCATTGATCATCCTAAGATGACGCAGCTTTAGAGTAAGGAAAGTTGCTACTTTATACAGCATGTCAATTCCATTTGGGACAAGGTGACTTGGTGACAGCAGTGCGTCTAGGCGTTGCGCACACGCAGATGCGATGACAGGTCTGATGTACCTGATTTATGGCCGTTGTATGTCAGAACCTTTTGGCACTTATCACAGCAAGCAAAGGGCAGCTGATTTCCATCCGCGTCGTACACGAGTGAGAACGACTTCCAAATGTCCGATTTCAGGACTCTTGACTTTGTAACGGTAAATGTACCTCTTTTTAAACCAGCACTTACTTTTGAAGCACTGTGAGATTCAGTAAAGGAGCTCTGCTCTTCTGCCATGATCGGAGATCTCAAACATGGAAGAGGAAAAGAATCGAGAAACGAATGAGAGATATTTATCCTCTCCTGGATCAGAATCAGAATTCTGATGACCAGCTCATCTAAGGTGTCATTGAGGCATCATGTTAGTGTGGGTCACTGGAGGCTGGGTGTGAACGGCGAGTCATTAGAGTGATCAAAGGATTTCCTGTTAGGGTGATCAATGGCAAATTTAAGATGCCATTCCTCACTCAATCTGGCAATGTGACTCTCTCTGCAAATTTAGGCATCTTAAAATGTTTTTATTAATGCCAAATAAAATATCCAGCACAAATTATATATGATAGACATAAATTAATAATTTATAAATTTTATTTCAAACACATTTTTAGTTAGCGGGACTGCAGCTTATCACCACTCCCGCCCACACCGCATATGTGCACTCCCCCTCCCGCCCGCGCACGCATATGTGCACTTCCGGTCCCGCCCGCGCCTGCAATGAGCTTTCAAAATTTGTCCCGCGCCGCAATGCTTTGCGGCGGGTCCCGCAAGTCCCACGGGACTCCCGCGGGAGTGCAGGGCTCTAGGGTAAACCACTCCTCCATGGCCTGTACCCATGCTGGAGAGTCGTCCCAAGGAAACAGGGAAGGTTGGTAGCTGAGCATATGCTGGAAGGGTGTAAGTTGCGTGGCTGAGTGCTTGAGAGAGTTTTGTGCATATTCGGACCATGAGATGAATCGGGCCCAGTCCCCTTGGTTTCGCATGCAGAAGATTCTGAAGAAGCATCCTATTTCTTGGTTGGCTCTCTCTACCTGGCCATTTGATTGGGGATGATATCCCAAAGTGAGACTCAATGAGACCCTTAGCTACTCCATGAAGCTGGCCCACAGATGAGAGATGAATTGAGGGCTATGGTTACAGTATTGGAACATGTGCTGGAACAATAATTTCGTGGTTTGAAATGCTGTGGGTAGGCTTGATCATGTGATGAGTCTCAGCACCTTGGAGAAGCAGTCAGTGATTACCAAAACTGTGGAGTTGCCTTGGGATGGTGGCAGGTCAGTGATGAAGTCGATTGCCAGGTGGGACCATGGTCTCTGAGGCACAGGAAGAGGGCATAGTTTGCCAGCCAGAGAAGTTCAAGGGACCTTGGCTTGAGTGCACTCAGTGCATGAAGAGATGAAATGAATGATCTCAGTCAGTATGTTCTCCCACCAGTACTTGTTTTGCAGCAGTTGGTGGGTGCAATGGCTGCTGGGATGACCAATGGCAGGAGAAGTGTGTGCCCATGTGATGAGTCTGCTCCCAATATCATTAGGGACATACAGGTGGCCCAGTGGGCAGTTGACTGGAGGATTCTGTGGTTGTGAGTCCCTTATCTCCTTGTCGAGGTCCCAGGTGACTCCCTGGACGAAGCATTCAGGTGTGAGGATGGGATGAGGTTCCTGGTCATGAAGAGATGGGTTGAAGATGCATGACAGGGCTTCAGCCTTGGTGTTTTTGGTTCCAGGAAAATAAGTTCTCGTGAAGTTAAAACAGGTGAAGAACAATGCCCATCGGGCTTGGCATGGGTTCAGTCTCTTTGCCTTCTTGAGATACTCGAGGTTTTTATGATCAGTAAAAATGACAAAGGGGTGTGTGGCCCCCTCCAACCAGTGCCTCCATTCCTCTAAGGTGAGCTTGATGGCCAGTAGCTCTTGGTTCCTGACATCATAGTTTCTCTCTGCTGGAGTGAGCTTTTTGGAGAAGAATGCTACGAGGTGGCGCTTGGGCCTTTTGCCGAAGTGCTGGGAGAGAACCCCTCCTACACCAATCTCCGAGGCATTCACTTCGACTGTAAAAGGTTGGGTCAGTCCTGATGCTGAAGGATAGGGGCTGTGGTGAAAGCTGTTTTGAGCCTGTCGAAGGCCTCTTTGGCTGTGGGGTTCCAGTGGAGGTGCTTGGGTCGCTTCTTCAGGAGGGAGGTCGGGGTGCCACAAGGGTGCTGAACCCTCTAATGAAATGACAGTAAAAGTTTGCAAAGCCTAGGAAACGTTGGAGCTCCTTCACCAAGGTGGTTACGGGCCAGGATGTGACTGTAGTTACCTTGGAGGGATCCATGTTGACCCCCTCAGCACTGATGATGTACCCCAGGAAGGAGATCTTACATGTGAAATTCACACTTCTCAGCCTTGACATAGAGATAGTTCTTAGACAGGTGCTTGAGTACTGATCAAATATGGTTAAGATGACTCTCTTCATCAGGGGAGTAGATCAGGATGTCATCGATGTAAGCTATGACATACCTCCCCAACATGTCTTGTAGCACCTCGTTAATGAAGCACTGGAAAATGCTTGGTGCCTAAGAGAGGCCATAAGGCATGACATGGTACTCAAAATGGCCGGCGCTGGTGCTGAAGGCAGTCTTCCACTCGTCGCCCTTGCAGATGCAGACCAGGTTGGAGGCACTACATAGGCCAAGCTTGGAGAAGATCGTGGTGCTGTGGAGCTGTTCCAATGTGGAGGGCACAAGAGGAAGTGGATATGGGTATTTCACTGATATCTGCTTGAGTCCTCGAAAGTCGATACATGGACGAAGACTGCCCCTCTCTTCTCCACGAAAAATAATCCCGTTGATGCTGGTGAAATGGATGGGCATATGTATCCCTGCTTGAGGGCCTCCTGTATGTACTCTTCCAAAGCAGCTTGTTTATTCTGGGACAGAGGGTAAATGTGGCTGTGTGGGGGAGAAGTACCAGGCAGGAGGTTGATGGCACAATCGTATGGACGATGTGGGGGTAGGCCGCATGCTTTGCCCTTGCTGAAGACCTTCCCTAGGTCCAGGTAGCATGCGGGGATCCCTTCCAGGGAGTCAGGGTGAGGACTCTCTACGGAGGTGGGGGAAAGATTTAACTGAGGACGTCAGAGGCAGTTCTGGAAACAAGTCGGGGACCACTGGAGAATCTCCTTGTTCTGCCAGGAGATGAGTGGGTCAAGAAGCTGTAGCCATGGATAGCCCAGGATGATGTCGTGATGCTTGGTAGCTGTGACAAGGAGCGAGATTTGCTCAGAGTGAAGAGCTCCCACCTGAATATGCACGGGAGTGGTCCGGGAGGTGACGAGGCCCTCCCTTATGGGGCCACCATCGATGGACCGGATGCTGAGTAGGCTCTGCAGTGAGTTTGTGGGCAGATTGAACCTCTGGATGACTGAGTTGGCAATGAAATTTCCCTCTGCCCCTGAGTCGATAAACGCAGACAGCACGTGGGTAGAGGAAGACAGTTTCAGTAATACTGGAAGCTTGAAAGATAGAGGTCTTAGTGATCTCATGGGACTCAACGAATCAGCCTTCGTCTCCTTGGAGCTGGTGCATGGCGGGTGGACTGGACACTGGATGATAGGGTGACTGGTGCTCCCACAATAGAAGCACAAGTGCTCCTTCTCTCTCTCCAATCTCGTTAGGAGCATTTCAGGCGAGCACAAGAAACTTCCATGGGAGAAGGAGAATCAGAGGTCATGGCAGGCTTAGCTTCCTCCCGGAGGGATGGGCGGCTGGATAGCAGATGGTCTTGCCGAATGGTGAGATCAATGAGAGCGTCCAGAGTGAAATGTTCATCGTGGCATGCTAGTTCACTCAATACAGAGGGGTGAAGTCCTCGGTGAAACATCGCCTTTAACACTGGCTCATTTCATCTGCTGGCAGCTGCAAGAGTCTGGAAATCTAGGGCAGAATCGGCGACTCTCCTTGAAGCTTGGGTGATGGTGAGTAGGCTCTCACCGACTTCAATTCCCTCTGGTTCATAATCAAACACGTGCTTGAATAATTCCAGAAAGCTGTCGTAGGAGGTGGTGTGTTTGCCTCCGCTCCTCCACACTGTACTGGCCCATTGTAGCTCTTTGCCGATTAAAGGTGAAAGAAATACAGTGATCTTGCGTTCGTTCGAGATATGTGGGAGTGAGGAGAAGTACATGGAGCACTGAAGCAGAAACCCTTTGCAGCTGAGCACATCCCCGGCATACTTCTCGGGGCGTGGAAGTGGGAGCGCGGGACTCAGCAGAGCTTCGGGGCATGTTAGGAAGGCCTGCAGCATCATAGCAGTGAGCTGAGCCATCTTGGTATTGAGATCGGTGAGTATCTGCTGATGTTCTCCGAAGAGGTGCCCTTGAGCGATTAAAGCAGTCTGCCACGCCTCCTCTGCTGCATCTATAGTCAGCGAAGTATCCTGTCAGGTTGCAGACACTTATGGATGTATATGCAGGGGAGAGCGGGGAACGCAGACTGGCTAACAAATCCAAAATGCTAGATGAACTCGAAGTCGAGAGACAGGCAGGGGTCGATCGATTGGTAGACAGAGTAATAAGGGCTAGACTAAAGAGTAATGACAATGAGACAATCACGAGGATCGAGAACATGATAAGGCAGGCAGAATAACAAGGCTTGGTATGACAGGTAAGACACTGAACGATACTTTGTATTGAGTGAGTGTGGGAGAGATGTTTATATACCGTGGCCTCATTAACCAGGAAATGAGTGACAGGTATAATTAATAGACAGGCGATAGAGGGTGCTGTGGTTCTTGGGTGTTGTAGTTCTGATCAGCCATGTTTGTAGTCCGACTGGAAGTGGCACTCTCTATCACATTACTGACACGTCTAGTTTTGAGTCATTTTAAAAGTCATTTTGTTACAAAGTTATTTGGGATCTCGTACTCAGGATTTTAACTCTATTATGTAAAGATAGTTGGATTGTTAATTACTAAATTTCTTTTGATTTGTTATAAAAACACAATATAAAAAATATTAATTGTTGATATAATGTTTCATGAGTGTTATTATAGTATCTATATATGCCTATATATGAGTACCAGTAAGTTGTAAGCAACTGGAACATCCATGCCCCCACACTTGTTTCTAGACATGGAATTGACCTGTGTGTACAACTGTTTTCTTAGGTCTAACTTTAAGCATGTTTTTCTTGAATCTTCTGACATTTTCTTGCAAATTATATTCAATTTGTAGTATAATTTGGCCTTTGAAGATCACAAAAATGTGCCTGGAAGTAGCTGAGAAGCCATCTCCAGGCATCTAAAGCCCTTCAGATTCTGGGGCCCTAAGGCAAGCCCCGGAACCCTTGCCACACTGTTCCAGGCCTTTGGCCCGTCATTCGGACAGGCTGAAATTTGCATGGACAGACAACATTTCAGACTTGTCTGTCCTGTGACAGTCTGCTTAAAATTCCTTATTTCCCACACCATAAACTGATAGGGCTATTTTAAATTATATTTAGATCTTCAACATTTGTTTCGCAAAGACTTTTTTTGTTTAAATCAAGTTTCAGTTTTATCAAGGTGCAGGTCTCGCATAAGCAGAAACCTCACATATTTAGCATTATTCTGTCAGGTTGTAAAATTTAATATATAATATTTATATAATGTAAAATTATACATATTACAAATATGTAGTATTTGTAATATGTAAAATTTAATGTGATAAAAAAAATCTTTCCATGTCCTAACAGCTAGCCACTGTGTCTGGGGATCAGGTCGTCGAGGCCCCTGCCTTCGACTGCCACCCCATCCACTCTGCACCGGCCCCCTACGGCTACCTCTGTGGGTGGTGAACCCACAGGAGGTCGGGCCCACATCACCTCTTCGGGCTGAGCCCAGCCGGGTCCCATGGGCAAAGGCCCAGCCACCAAGCGCTCGCATACGAGCCCCAACCCCGGGCCTGGCTCCAGGGTGGGGCCCCAGCTGCGCCATACCAGGCGACATCACGGTCCTTGATTGATTCTCCATAAGGGTTTTGGTGAACTGCTCTTGGTCTGGCCTGTCACCTAGGACCTGTCTGCCTTGGGAGACCCTGACAGGGGCGTAATGCCCCCGACAACATAGCTCCTAGGATCATTCAAACACACATATCCCTCCACCACAATAAGGTGGCAGTTCTAGGAGGGGTGGCAGTTCTAGGAGGGGTTCGGAGCTGTGGCCGTAAGGTCTCTGGTGCCTGTCGTGGCGGCAATCCCCAAACCCGGTGGTGGACACCAGAAGTAAGGGATGCTGTCAAGCTGAAGAAGGAGTCCTATCGGGCCATGTTGACCTCCAGGACTCCTGAGGCAACTGACGGGTATTGGCAGGCCAGGCGTGCCACAGCTCGGGCAGTTGCGGAGGCAAAAACTCAGAACTGGGAGGAATTCGGGGAGGCCATGGAGAAGGACTATCGGTCGGCCTCGAAGAAATTCTGGCAAACCGTCCGGCGCCTCAGGAGGGGGAAGCAGTACTCTGCCAACACTGTTTACAGTGTGGGTGGGGAGTTGTTGACCTCGACTGGGGACATTGTTGGGCGGTGGAAGGAATACTTTGAGGATCTCCTCAATACCACCGTCATGTCTTCCATTGAGGAGACTGAGGCTGATGACTCAGAGGTGGACTCATCCATTACCCAAGCCAAAGTCACTGAGGTGGTTTGCAAGCTCCTCGGTGGCAAGGCACCGGGGGTGGATGAGATCCGCCCTGATTATCTCAAGTCTCTGGATGTTGTGGGGCTGTCTTGGTTGACACGCCTCTGCAACATCGCGTGGCGGTCAGGGACAGTGCCTCTGGAGTGGCAGACTGGGGTGGTGGTCCCTCTTTTTAAGAAAGGGGACCGGAGAGTGTGCTCCAATTATAGGGGAATCACACTTCTCAGCCTCACAGGGAAGGTTTACTCCAGGGTACTGGAGAGGAGAATTTGACCAATAGTCGAACCTCGGATCCAGGAGGAACAATGCGGTTTTTGTCCTGGTCGCAGAACACTGGACCAGCTCTATACCCTTCATAGGGTGCTTGAGGGTTCATGGGAGTTTGCCCAACCAGTCCACATGTGCTTTGTGGATCTGGAGAAGGCATTCGACCGTGTCCCTCGTGGTATTCTGTGGGGGGTGCTTCGGGAGTATGGGGTTCGGGGCTTTTTGCTAAGGGCTGTCCGGTCCCTGTATGAATGGAGCAGGAGTCTGGTTCGCATTGCCGGCAGTAAGTCAGACATGTTCCCAGTGCATGTTGGACTCCGGCAGGGCTGCCCTTTGTCACTGGTTCTGTTCATAATTTTTATGGACAGAATTTCTAGGCGCAGTCAGGGGCCAGAAGGAATCCTGTTTGGGAACCACAGGATTTCATCTCTGCTTTTTGCGGATGATGTTGTCCTGTTGGCTTCTTCAAACCAGGACCTTCAGCATGCACTGGGGTGGTTTGCAGCTGAGTGTGAAGCAGCTGGGATGAGAATCAGCACCTCCAAGTCTGAGGCCATGGTTCTCGACCGGAAAAGGGTGGCTTGCCCTCTCCAGGTTGGTGGAGAAGTCCTGCCTCAAGTGGAGGAGTTTAAGTAACTCGGGATCTTGTTCACGAGTGAGGGAAGGATAGAGCATGAGGTCGACAGGCGGATCGGTGCAGCCTCCGCAGTGATGCGGTCGCTTTACCGGTCCATTGTGGTGAAGAAGGAGCTGAGCCAAAAGGCGAAGCTCTCAATTTACCAGTCGATCTACGTTCCGACTCTCACCTATGGTCATGAGCTTTGGGTAATGACCGAAAGAACAAGATCGCGGATACAAGCGGCCGAAATGAGTTTGGCAGGGTGGCTGGGCACTCCCTTAGAGATAGGGTGAGAAGCACAGTCACTCGGGAGCAGCTCGGAGTAGAGCCGCTGCTCCTCCACATTGAGAGGAATCAGCTGAGGTGGCTCGGGCATCTCTTTTGGATGCCTCCTGGATGCCTCCCTGGGGAGGTGTTCCAGGCATGTCCCCCTGGGAGGAGGCCCCGGGAAGACCCAGGACACACTGGAGGGACTATGTCTCTCGACTGGCCTGGGAACACCTCGGTGTTCTTCCTGAGGAGCTGGCCGAGGTGTCTGGGGAAAGGGAAGTTTGGGCTTCCATGCTCAGACTGCTGCCTCTGCAACCCGGCCCCGGATAAGCGGATGAAGATGAGACGAGATAAGAGACGAGAAAAAAAATCTTTATCAGCAATTACTTGTTTGCCTCAGCTCAATCTTAGGCTATGAAGTGATTGAACACCATGGCTTTCTGGTACATGGAAAATTGTCTGACAATGTTCATGTGGTGAACAGAAACTGTTTCAAAGCAGCTCATAAGAAGTCTCTAAGAGTTGGGGTTTATTTCGCAATAATGCTTGCTGCTCACTCACTATAGCTTACATTAGTGACCAGCTTGCTGTACATTAATATTAAGTCATTGCTCTTAGGCTACTATAAAAAAATTAAATAGTTACAGTTTATCACTGTTCATCATTAGAAAAATAGTTTTACAATATTGTCATTTTATGCCATTTATTAAATGTTCCTTTCATATTTGTACAATTTTTAAACTATATTTTAATAATGATATCCTCTTTGGAATTGTACATAAAGTGTCTGATTTCAACACCATGGACATGAAAAATAATCCAATCCAATGTCATCTCATCTCATTATCTCTAGCTGCTTTATCCTGTTCTACAGGGTCGCAGGGAAGCTGGAGCCTATCCCAGCTGACTATGGGCGAAAGGCGGGGTACACCCTGGACAAGTCGCCAGGTCATCACAGGGCTGACACATAGACACAGACAACCATTCACACTCACATTCACACCTACGGTCAATTTAGAGTCACCAGTTAACCTAACCTGCATGTCTTTGGACTGTGGGGGAAACCGGAGCACCTGGAGGAAACCCACGCGAACACGGGGAGAACATGCAAACTCTGCACAGAAAGGCCCTCGTCGGCCACAGGGCTCGAACCCGGACCTTCTTGCTGTGAGGCGACAGCGCTAACCACTACACCACCGTGCCGCCCCAATCCAATCCAATGTTCATGAAAAAAATCATCCAATAAAGACATGCTTTGTAATAACTCTTTTATTCAGTGTGATTTCTACATGGGGGAGTGGGAGAAATAAGATGGACAAATATTAAACAGAAAACATGTGGCCTACAGGGCTTTAAAAATGATTGCTTGAAAATTTACAATGCATCTTCTTTCAGCTGTTCCCATTAGGGTTTACCACAGTGGATCTGTTCTGCACATTTGATTTGGCATAGGTTTTTACACCAGATACCCTTCCTGATGCAACCCTCCCTGGTTTAACCTGGCTTGGGACTGGCACCAAGTATGCGCTGGCTTGTAAAATCCCAGTGGGTGGGTATTTTTGCCTAATCTATCAGTCTTTGAGGAAACCAACATAGATACAGGCAGAACATGCACCTCTTCACACAGAAAGACCCCCATCAGCCATGAGGTTTGAACCTGGAACCTACTTACTATGAGGCAATAGCACTAACCAACGAACCCTAACGAAGCCAGATGGCACCCCAGGGTGCCACGGCACTCCAGTTGAGAAAGGCTGCACTACAATACGGAGTTACATCCACAAATGCCAGTTAACATTTTCCTGTCCACAAAAGAAGCCTTATGTTAATTGTGTCCAGAAGCACCATCGACTTCTCTGGGCTCAGAGGCATCGGGGACGGACCATCACACAGTGGAAATGTATATTGTGGATGAATAAGTATTCCAGGGCATTTTTTGTGAGAAATGGACACCGTCTGCTCTAGACCAAAGATGAAAAGAACCATCCAGACTATTAACAGCAACAAGTCCAAAAGACAGGGTCTGTGATGGCATGGGTTTGTGTCAGTGCCCTTGGCAAAGGTAACTTACACTTCTGTGATGGCAGTATTAATGCAGAAATGTAAACCGAGGTTTTGGAGCAACATATGCTACCTTTAAAATTACATCTTTTCCAGGGATATTTCAACAAGACAGTGCAAACCCACATTCTGCACACGTTACAAAGGCATGGCTGTGGAAGAAGAGGGTGCTTGTCCCCTGTCCCCAATAGAATTTTGAATTGAAAAATATGACAGTGACAATCCCAAACTGTTGCAAAGCTTAAGACCTGCTTGTAGGAAGAATGGGATAAAATAACACCTGAAATGGTTCTTTACTTGGTGTCTTCAGTCCCTAGACATCTTTTAAGTGTTGTGAGAAGGAATAGTGATATCACAAAGTGGTAAATGCTTAACTGTCCCAATTTTTTTTTAAATGTGTTGCAAAAATCAAAATTAAAATGTTTATTTTCCAAAAAGAAAAAAAACCCACCACAATGAAATTAGTGCAGTGAAACATGAAATAAAGTGCTACTGTATTGTTTTGAGTGCAATTTGGGTCAAAGATTATTTAAAAAATCAAGTTTTCAGTTTTAATTTCAATATATTGTCCCAAATTTTTCTGATTTGGGGTTGTCGTCAAAATACAGAAAAACCTATGAATGAGTTGGTGTATCCAAACCTTTGACTGGTATTGAATACAGGGTGTCCCAGAAGTCTCCAAAGATATGGAAATTAACAGGGATTTTCTTTTTTTAGTAAAATTCAACTTTATTTGCAAAACATATTCTACATGATTGCCATTTCTTTGTAAACACACACAGAGTCATCTTTCCCACTCATGATGAACTCTTGGTAACACATCTGGTGTTAAGCGTGCCATTGTACTTCGAATACATTCTTTTAAAATGATCTTTGTGCTGTATCTGTTCTTGGTACACCATAGCCTTCATGTGCCCCCACAGGTAAAAAATTAAGTGGACTGAGATCTGGGGATCTCAGATGCCACTGTATATATACTTTATTGTTACAGACTCAAAGGTCCAAATAATACATATAAAAATACACACAAAAAAAAAAAAAAAAAAACACATTTAAGATAGGCCTACATAAAGTTGGCTTTTCCAATGTTTCCACATGTCAGAAATATATAAAATATCACTCTCCTTTATATTACACAAACTCATGATGATAACATTTCTAGATTCATATAACCTACACATAAATTTGTGCATAAGTTTCCTCATCAGAGCCTGAAATGTAGGAACCTTAGCATTTACAAACAAAGCACTTGCACTTTCCCACCTCGGGGCTTTAAGCAATATTCTCAGCGCATCATTATAAGCCACCTTAATCTTATTTATCTTTGCTTTGCTATAATTATACCAAAGCTGAGCTGTATACAGTGATGTACAATAAGTTCTAAAAAGACATATTTTGACTTCATATGTACACATATAGAACTTTCGTGCCAGCATATTCGCTTGAGCATACAATTTGTAGCACTGGCGCTGGATATCATCATCATCACTTAAATCATTCCTTAGTAGATGTCCCAAATATTTTGTTTTCGTGACAACTGTCAGCTCACTATCATTTAGAAAAAAAGAAGGAAAATGTAACTTTTTATCCTCCTTAGCCCTAGCAATCATTATAACACTCTTTTTTTGGGTTGTATTTGATGTCATACTCTATGCCATAATCTGAACAGACTCTAAGCAGTTGCTGCAGACCAGCACTATAAGGAGACAACACAACTAAGTCATCAGCATATAATAAATGATTGACAACCTTATCCCCAATCATACATCCAGTCTTACAGTCTTTTAACTTCATAGACAGCTCGTCCATATAAAAATTAAAAAGAAAAGGAGAGAGAATACCACCTTGTCTGACCCCGTTGGAAAAAAAAAATAACTAGAGGAGGCCTCACCCCATTTGACCTGCATGGTTTGATGAGAATACCAGTACTGCAAGATGCGGATCAAATATAAAGGAACCCCTCGTTCATATAATTTTAAAAATAATTTCCCGTGATTAACACGGTCAAACGCCTTAGATGCGTCTAAAAAACACATAAATATGGTAGAGTTCTTTTTCGTATACTTTGATATAAGCTCTTTCAATGCATATATACACAAGTCTGTTCCATGTTTATGCTTAAAACCAAACTGACTGTCAGTTGTTATCACATATCCTTGGAGCCTATCCAAAATAATCCGCTCCAAAATTTTGGAGATAATGCTTGCAAGTGCAATAGGCCTATAGTTGCCCGAGTTAGATGCTTTACAAGTTTTATCTTTAATGACTGGAACCAATAATACAGATAAAAGGGAGTCTGGTAATACACCATGTGCCAACAGGCCAGAAAAACACAAAGCCAGCAACACAGAAAGTCTGTAGCTAGCATACTTCAGATGCTCTGCAGAGATTTGATCAGGGCCACTGACTTTATTTACTGCCAGCTTACCAATGGCATCACACACCTCATCTGGTCTAATAACCATAATGTCATCAGGAACAACATAATCATCAACTTTAAAAACAGCACTATCAACACAGTTAAAAATTTCCCCAAAATGCATAGCCCAAAACTCAGCAATATTCCCGTCCCCAACTATACCATCTATAGTGGAGGGAAGGGGAATCTTGCTGTTGTTAATAGCCCTCACTTCATTCCAAAATTCCTGAACACTATTCTGTTGAAGTTTTCTAAGCCATTGAGTTAGCCCTCATCATTTGCTCATTTTTTTTCATATAGCGTATGGCATATTTATATCTAGCATTAGCGGCCTTTTTATTCTGAAACTCTGGGCCATGTCTGGCTTTTCCAGCAGCTACCCAGCTTCTCAATGCTTGTTTAGCCTCAGAATGGAGATCAGCCACATATTCACTCCATCCAGGCCTAATCTTTTGTTTTTTCTTATCTCGAATAAAATACTTCCCATCAAAGAAGCAGATAGCCTGGGAGATTGGTCAGCGACTCCATCCGCTGTACTGGCAGTAGGCCTATCCATAATAGGATTCAAGGTTTCAATCACCATCACCGCGCTATCCACATCTCGCCCTGCGGCGGCCTCACCGCTGTCCGATGGCGTTGGCACATTATTCGAGACGGGTTCGCAGTTCTCAACAGCACACAAACGCTGGTTTAGTCCACTTGCTATCATCCGAAGATCATCGCATTGCCCTGTTTGCACAGACACCGCTTGCTTCAGGGATGTTATATCCGCACTGACACGCTCCAAAGTCCGCAACATACATGACACATCAATACTGTTAAAAGTTACAGGAGGCAGTTCATCTAAATGATGCGACACAAAGTGAGGGATGTTTTCCCCAGCCTCGTTAAGCACTTTAAGACAGCTTTTAATGTTGTTTACGTCTTTCTGTGGCCCCTTGTGCGTAACAAAACGCTGAGTTGTGTGGGGGCAGAGTTCAAACAGTGCCTTCTTTGAATTCTCAATCCACTCGGATCCAAAGTGGTTCACAGCCACCAATATTATATCGTCCTGACTCAGTGTCTTCATTTTCACAAGAAGAAAGTTCAGCAGTTCATCCTCCACCAGAGTTTTACCATTTGCTGTAGTGTAAATCTCTGGTTTTAGTCGAGCTTTTCTCAAAGCAGCACCACCTTTACCTGCTGTGTCCGCCATCTTGGATGATCTTGGATGATCTGTATGGGGCCATGGCGACCATGAACACAGAAATTGTTGATCTAGCCATTCACTATGTATTGAGACAACAGGGACACCACATACTTTTCCCAGTTTATTACTTAATGTCATTAAACAGTTGCTTGTAGTCCTGCTGACTTGTTTTCCCAGTGCTGTCTTGGGAGATGTGATGTTCTGGGAGTATATGAAGTTGGGCCAGACCTCATTTTATGAGTAATTAATGCAAAAACCCATAATACCAAAGGGCTCAAAAGCTTTTGCCTAGCAGCACCAGGGTCTCTGGTTTTGAGCTTGATGTGTTTTTATGCATGTTCTTCTCATGACCACAATAGTTTCTTGATCAGCAGAACAATGTTCTGTGGTTTCCTCCCACCTTCCAAAAATATGCCCCTAGGTGTGAATGTATGTGTATGCATGTGTGTGCATATGTGCGCGAATGTGCATGCATGGTCCCCTGCAATGGACACCCATCACCCAATGTTCCCGGGACTGGCTCCAGATGCACCATGACCCTGACCAGGTTAATGTGGTTACTAAGGAGGGAACCCAGATAGCAAAAGGGCGTTGATTCGACAGGGAATCATCGGCATGCTCTTCGACCATACGCCGTCGAATCATCGTGGATCACCGGCATTGATTCAACACTGCTTTGCTCATACGAGTTTGCGTTGAAACGACGTTGAAAAGTGGATGGTGGCCGACAGAGAATAGACCCCTTCACCCTTTATTCAACTACGGATTTCGGTCGATTTATAGTTTAATTTTTGGTGATGAAACATCCAACTTTACTTCCTGTTTTATGTACAACAGGAAGGCTACAAATTAAGCAAAACAGGCTAAATTAAACTAGCTAACAATAAAGCATCGGGGCTCTTGCCTAGGATGAACACATACATGCATACTTCAACCATGAAAGTGAAACTTAATTTATATCAATGTGCGTAGGCTACATCCTGTTTTATGTACAACAGGATATAAAAATGCATGCAACAATGCACCTCTCCTAATGTTTGTCAAGCTATCTAATGAGGCATAACTTTTAACATTTATAAGGAACAGAACACACTTGAACAAGTTCTTAGAAACATTTTATGATTTATTTATAATTTATAATTGTGGCCTATTCCTCCTGCGGCGCAGACACCTGTACATGGAAACAGAAAAACATAACCAAAATTAATTTGATGCAGCATTGATAAAGAAAGTCAGCAGTAGGCTATGGGTTGATGGGTTTGACCCATATGATAAGACTCGGGGCAAGGGAGAATGGATTTTTTTATTTCATAATTTATTTTTAATTTACTACTTATCTGTTTTTATTTATATATATTTGAATTATTTGGACATGGGGAAAAACTACATTTAAAATCCAAAGAGGGATGGAGGGAGGAAAATTAAAACAAAAGAAAGAAATTAAATATAGAGTAGAGTATATCTGATAAAATTAAGGATGTTTTTATTCAGTAAACATTTAAAAAAATGTTCTACAACACTCTAGCCTAGTGACTTACCAGTAACAAAATAGACTTGAAGTATTCAGATCCGCTCTGCATAAAGCAGCTAAATCCTCTCTCTGTCTCCTGGCACAAAGCTCCTTGGTTTGCTTGTGTCTCAATCACAGCTGGTATTCTGTAGAAAGACTTCTTTTCACCTTTCCCATCAGCTTTGTTAGAACCCTAACACAGCACAAAAGTTTACCATTGCAGGTTTTTGATGAACCAAGTGCCTCGTGGGTTCACATACCGCGCGCTGCCGTTATTTCCCCCTAACCACGAGTTTGTTGGTCTTCCAATATGGCGCAGGGTTTGTTTACTTCCGGTTTCGGGTGACGTCAGTGAAAGGGGTCTAATGGGGCATTACCGCCACCCACTGGATTGGGGTGTAAAGCAGTCTGAACAAAACGTGTAATCATAAACATAGGAGAAATGAACCCGTTTTTCTAACTCGTCCTCACTTAGTCTACTTTTCTTTTTTGATTAGTCTGGATTTGATATTGTAAATTTAAATGTGAATCAATGTATATTCATCGGACATGAACAAATGAATAAATCTTGAGTAATCTTGAGGGGCGTGTGTGTCCGGGGGGGGAGGATCGAACGAACCCTCCGATCCCCCCTGGCTACGGGCCAGAATTTATTCTGAACAAATTAGTTGCTCATCCTACCAATGTTGAAAACTGGCCGGCAAAAGTGACGATGGTTCAACATCGTATATTCGACCTTCTCTGACGGTCGACAGATCAACCTTTACCCACGGTGATTCAACAGTGATAAATCGACCTTCTCCGACAGCGGAGAAATCGACGTTTCACGGCGCCGTTTCAGCGTTGATTTTCTGACTTACGACGGAAACCGACCATTCTGACCAAGAATCGGCGCCGTTTCAACGTCCCTCTGCTATCTGGGCTGCCCTCATTAGCGGGGGATATACAGTACACAGTACTCAGTATGATACACTGCAGTTCTCTGGGCAAATAAAATGGTCTGCACCTCAAAGTGATTGTCATGGAAAAATGACAAACATGAACACCAGTCTTGTCCTTTTGCAAGAGAAAGAAGGTTTATTGCAGAAACAGACAAGTGATGAGGGTTTGGCACACCCCTCACATCGTCCCTTTGTTCTCAAATCTATATATACTCTTTAAAAAAAGAAGACATCTATTGCATTACATCATTGCAATTACATGCCCTGATCATGCTCCGGGAGTGTGATCAGCTCTAAAGCTGATTGGATCTTGTCTAATTGCTGTCTTGTACGCACATCTGCTATGCACGTAAGGAGCATGATAAGATAAGCATGTTTCGGTGCAGAATGTTCCGTCGTTAGTCCTTGAAGAGGCAACTCTCAGTGAAAATTGCAAAACAGTATGACACTAAAATTTACTCTACATGATATATTCCACGTCTTCAGAGCACGATTGTGATATTACTGTGTTGTCGGTGCTCCAGGATTGTTTGACGAGGACTGCTGTTCCTCCCCCACGTGTTTTACCGCATTCTGTAGTGCTACGGTCGGCTCTGTAAACGCTTTGTTGGGATCCTCTGTCCAAGCCATGTTTCACAAAAACATAAAATAGAACAATCCTGGATGTACCTCTGTGTATCTATCTGACTGTGAAGATCATCCATCTTGTTTGGCAGAAACTAGATGGTGGCAAAGAGTATGATTGGGAGAATTAGCCGGCCTTTGCTAACCAGTCGGCGGAGTCTCCTTTTCACTCCTCCCTGCTTGCCATGCTTCCATGTCAGCCTCTGGGCACCAGGAAAATCCCCTACTGCAGCCTGGCCCGGCGTCACTTCAGTGTGGAGTTGTAACTCCGGGAAGGACTCGAGAACCTTTCAGTTAAAATGTCCTCTATAACTCAGTTCTCTCAGTTGTAACAGAGTCTCTTGATCATACTCAACATGAACTCTAACATAACGCACACGAAAAGACAGCAACAACACTAATAAGGCAAGAACTATGTGGAGCTTAACTCAGAGGGCTACGCCACGTCACACACAGGGGAGCGCCATCTTGTAAAGACACTTTGAAAACACCCCCCCCCCTTTTTTTTTAAGAGTTGATAGTGGACATGAGAATGACCAAAATGTTTACGACAAATTCGGTGTACAGTGTGTGCATAGACACAGTGTTACATTGTCATACTGTATTTTCCTTTATAATTACTTTTTTGTCCATAAACAAAGAAAGAGGAAGCAGGCCAATAGCCATATCCTTATGTCGACTTTGTTGACCACCATTATGAAGCTCGTTATAAATGCCAGGTTCTGATGTTGAATTACTGTGTGATAAGATAACTGTAAACCAGTGGCGGCTGGTGAAAAAAATTCTTGGTGGGGCTGGTGTGCCAATAGATTTCCCTACCTAGTCCAGTATAAGCATTCAAATGAACAGTCAGAAAATGACAACAATTCCACAATAATAATTTAATTTCCTTCTCAAAATCAGCAGTTTCACAGATAAAGTAAATTAACAATTTATAGCTATATTAGGCTCCATTTATGCTTTGGAAAGGAACGGTATCAAATACAATACAATACTCAAGTTCTTGAGAGAAGTTTACAGCAAGGGTATGATTTCAGCTGAATCTATACAAATCAACTGTGTGTGTGAGAGAGAGTGAGAGTGTGTGAGAGAGTGAGTGTGTGTGTGAATGAGTGAGTGAGAGAGAGGGGGGGAAGGTTTCTCAGGTGAGCGTGGGACTGATTTGTATGAAAAGAAATAGAGAGGTGGTGTGTGTGTGTGTGTGTGTGTGTGTCTGATTCTAAGGTGAGTGTAAGATTTCTGTGTGAGAGAGTGACTATGAAATGAGGTGTGTGTGTATGTGTGTGTGTGTGTGTTCTGAGCTAGGTGTATTTCTGTGAAACAAGAGAGAGAGGGGGAATGAAACACAGTGTTGACACTCTTGTGAACACGAACTATGACAAGAAAGATGTGTGATTATTGTCCAGTATGAACCAAAAGTCTAGTTTTGAACATCACCTCTAACCAAAGACAGAGAGAGAGAGAGAGAGCGCGTGCGAGAGAGAGATACATTTTCTGTAGCAGGGGCGAAATTTCCAGCACCCCAAAACCATTAAATTCGTCAATGCTGATTGGCCAAACATTTATTATTTTTCCCTAGCAACCATACACGATTGCCTTTTTCGTTGCACTTCTGGGGCTCTTTGACGAGCGCCCAAGAAGAGAAATGAGACGAGTCTGTCGGTGGAAATTCACTGTTGAATGAGAGTCAGTTGGTGGAAATGTTGTTGAAATAATTCAGATTGCATGTAGGCACACACTATTAAGTAAATACAGGCGGCACGGCGGTGTAGTGGTTAGCGCTGTTGCCTCACAGCAAGAAGGTCTGGGTTCGAGCCCTGTGGCCGGCGAGGGCCTTTCTGTGCAGAGTTTGCATGTTGTCCACGTGGGTTTCCTCCGGGTGCTCCGGTTTCCCCCAAAGACATGCAGGTTAGCTTAACTGGTGATTCTAAATTGACCGTAGGTGTGAGTGGTTGTCTATGTGTCAGCCCTGTGATGACCTGGCGACTTATCCAGGGTGTACCCCGCCTTTCGCCCGTAGTCAGCTGGGATAGGCTCCAGCTTGCCTGAGACCCTGTAGAACAGGATAAAGCGGCTAGAGATAATGAGATTATATATATATATATATATATATATATATATATATATGTTATTTACCAGCTGGGAGGTCCGTATCGTGAAATACCGTGACCGAGGTCTTGAAAGTACTGAGCGAGGCCCTCTGGGTCGAGATCAGTTTTCAAGGCCGAGGTCACGGTATTTCACCATACGGACCGACATTAAGCTGGTAAATAATATATATATATTTTTCTTTACCAAATTCTAACAGAAAACGAGAGTGCTCAGAAAGGAAAACCGAGCCGAGCCGACATTTCGAATCCTCATTCATGGCTGTAATGCAAATTGCTTTCTCCTTGGTATACAAGTGCGCTTCCATGGCAGGAAAAAACTACATTTTGCCGCCTGTGTAGTCCCCTATGAATACAAATAGGAGTCATTCTGGATTCAGCCATGTTTTTGCTTGGTGTTAGCAAATTACAGGTTTTTAGCTTTCTCCTGAAATGTTTTTTTTATTTTGTCTTCCTCAGGGTAGTAAAACTCGCTTTCGCTGTGAAGACTGTTGTTATCGCTATCCATGTTGTAAAATTAATGCTATTATACTGAGAAATGCTGGCAAAAATTTACAAGATTTTTTATAATCTTATAAATAAATCTTATTAAAAAAAAGATAAATGTTGACAAAAAATGCTACTATGTTTATTGTTGTGAACGAGCGAGTCGCCAGAGGTCCGTAACTGCGGTCCGTACCATAGGATACGGACCTGCTCGCCAGCCAATCAGAGCACAGGATCTGGACCGCGAAAAAAATAAGTATATACTAGTGCATCTCAAAAAATTAGAATATTGTGAAAAAGTTCAATACTTTCCATCAGTTATTTAAGAAAGTGAAAATGTTATATATTATTGACTCATTACACATAAACTAAAATGTTTCAAGCATTTTTCTATTTTAATTTTAATCAGTATGACATACAGTACAAAAACAAAAAAAAAAAACATCTCAAAATATTAGAATATTTCATTTCGAGTTTGAGTAAAACAATATGAACACAGTGTATCTCTAGGTCTAGTTCAGTACACACAACCCCAATCATGGGGAAGACTGCTGACTTGACTGTTGTCCAGAAGATGATCACTGATGCCCTCCACAAGGAGGGTAAGCCACAAAAGGTCATTGCTGAAAAGGGTGGCTGGAAAAGGTGCACAAGCAACAGGGATGGCCGCAGTCTTGAGAGGATTGTCAAGAAAAGTTGATTCAAGAACTTGGGAGAGCTTCACAAGGAGTGGACTGAGGCTGGTGTCAGTGTATCAAGACCCATCACGAACAGACATCTTCAAGAAAGGGGATACAACTTTCGCATTCCTAATATCAAGCTACTCCTGAGCCAGAGACAATGTCAGAAGTGTCTTATCTGGGCTAAGGAGAGAAAGAAATGGACTGTTGCTCAGTGGTCCAAAGTCCTCTTTTCAGATGAAAGTACATTTTGCATTTAATTTGGAAATCACGGTTCTAGAGTCTGGAGGAAGAGTGAAGAGGCACAGAATCCAAGGTGTTTGAAGCCCAGTGTGAAGTTTCCACAGTCTGTGATGATTTGGGGTGCCATGTCATCTGCTGGTGTTGGTCCACTGTATTTTATCAAGTCCAAAGTCAACACAGCCATCTACCAGGAGATTTTAGAGCACTTCGTGCTTCCATCTGCTGACGAGCTTTTTGGAGATGCTGATTTCCTTTTCCAGCAGGACTTAGCACCTACCCACAGTGCCAAAACTACTACCAAATGGTTTGCTGACCATGATATTACTGTGTTTGATTGGCCAGCCAACTTGCCTGACCTGAACCCCATAGAGAATCTATGGGGTATTGTCAAGAGGAAGATGAGAAACACCTGACCCAAAAATACAGATATGCTAAAGGCCACTATCAAAGCAACCTGGGCTTCAATAACACCTCAGCAGTGCCACAACTGATCACCTCCATGCCACACCGCATTGATACAGTAATTCATGGTAAAGGAGCCCAAACCAAGTATTGAATGTATAAATGAATATACTTTTCAGAAGTTGGACATTTCTGTATTGTAAATCCTTTTTTTGATTGATCTTAGGGAATATTCTAAGAATTTGAGATACTGGATTTCTGATTTTCATGAGCTATAAGCCATAATCATCAAAATTAAAACAAAAAAGGCTTTAAATATTTCACTTTACATGTAATGAATATAGAATATATGAAAGTTTACCTTTTTGAATTAAATTATGAAAAAAAGGAACTTTGTAGTATATTGTTAGAATGATCTGGGATCATCATAGATCGATTAGTTCACCCTAGGGGGCGCATCAGTATTTGATATGTTGGGTCTGATCTATTCAGTGTAATATGTGCGCGGCTGAATAAAGGTCACATACAAAGTGTTCACCTGTAAATATGCCTCACGTTTAATTTTATAGTAACAAGTACACAACATGGTGTCAGAAGTGGTTTTTCTTCATCCACATGAGACACGAGACACCATTAGTTTATCGTCATAACTCCGCTGTGGTAAGAAGAAAATTAGTTTTAAGTTTACATCGGGTGACCGAACGTTAGCGTTAGCATGGACCAATTCAAGCCACCTGCACCGCTAGTGCTCACAGGCAACCTTAGCGAGAATTGGTGCCAATGGGAGCAACGTTTCAAGCTGTACATGACGGCTATGAGTGCGGACGACAAGGTTGAACCAGTGAAGATTGCAATCATGCTACACACGGTCGGTGAGGATGCGTTAGAGATATACAACACCCTCGATGTTGAAACGGAAGAAGAGGATGGCGAACCTACACTTAAATATATCCTGGATGCTTTCAGAAAGTACTGCATACCAATGAAGAACATCGTGTTCGAGCGCCATTAGTTTTGGTCACTACCCATGCCAGAAGGAGTCAACGTTGACCAGTTCGTGACGGAACTTCGCCAGAAGTGCAAGAACTGTGAGTTTGGAATGACTGAGAATGACATGATCAGAGATAAGCTTGTGTTTACTGTGCCTGATGTTCGTGTGAAAGAGCAGCTATTAAGAGAAATGGACTTGACTTTAGATAAAGCAGTCGATATCTGCAGAGCAGCAGAAGCTGCTAAATCACAGATGCGTACCATGCGATCAGCTCAGCCACAGGCGTCCATGGAGGCTCTTCACAAGGTGTCAGCTAGCTCGGAGAAGGGGAGAGCGGGCATGAAAAGAAAGACAAGACCACCAGATAAAACAAAGGCACAAGCAGCAAACGTAGAAGCATACAGAAAGTGCGGCTGGGCGCATAAACCTCGTCAATGTCCAGCTTTTGGCGTCATATGCCACAACTGTAACAAGAGGAACCACTACGCAAAGATGTGCGCGTCAACACAAGATAAAGGAGCCACTGCCCGAGGCGTGCATGATCTTGAGGTCGAATCTCTGTTCATAGGGATTATGTCCTGTGCTGGACCCAAAAGCACTCAGCAGGATAATACATGGTACACAACAGCCAAAATACAAAACACAGAGGTCAGGTTTAAATTGGACACTGGGGCAGACACGAATGTGCTCCCTCTGAGCATTTTGCAGAAGATTCCGGGTCCTCATCAGCTGCAGCCCACCTGCATAGCTCTCGTGGCTTATGGAGGAGCACGTCTGAAGCCTGAAGGCACCATAAGTCTTACCTGTGATGTGGCCAGGACGAAGTTAGATCTTCAGTTTTTCATTACCAAGCACTCCTCCACTCCAATATTAGGCAGAGACGCACGTGAACAGCTGCAGCTGGTCAAAAGAATGGAGACCATCGCAGTCAAGGCACCAGCCACAAAAGAGGAGTTAGTGGACACCTACCCCTCCGTCTTCAGTGGTCTGGGACAGTTTCCTGGGGTGCATCACATTCACACAGACCCAGAGGTGACCCCAGTTGTGCATGGCTGCAGGAAAATCCCCATCACTGTCATGGACAGGCTGAAAACCATGCTGGAAGAACTCTTCGAGAGAGATGTCATCGCACCTGTGACAGAGCCCACAGAATGGGTAAATAGCCTGGTCATCACGGAGAAGAAGAACGGGTCGCTCAGGGTGTGCTTGGACCCTCATGACCTGAATGAGGCGATCAAGAGACAGCACTTCTCAATACCTACCCCGGAAGAAGTCCTCCACAGGCTATCAGGAAAAACCATCTTCTCCATCTTAGACGAAAAGGATAGATATTGGCAAGTGAGACTGGACAAGCCCTCCTCGATGCTCTGCACATTCAGCACACCATGGGGCAGGTTTCGCTTTAAGAGACTTCCTTTTGGTATTAAGTCTGCCAGCGAGGTTTTCCAACAAAAAAAACTGTGAGACATTCGGAAACATTGATGGAGTGCATATAATTGCAGACAACATGATCATCGCCGCTGCGTCTGAGGAAGAGCATGATGCCATTCTGCAGAAAGTCATGGACACTGCACAGAGAAACAACATCACATTCAACAAAGAGAAAATTCAATACAAAGTGGACTCAGTCAGATACATGGGACATGTCGTCACCTCGAAGGGTGTGAAGCCGGACGAGTCCAAGGTGTTAGCCATCAGAAATATGCCGCAGCCTGAGGACAAGAAAGGACTACAGAGGCTACTGGGAATGACAAGATATCTCTGCCAATACATCCCAAATGAAGCCATGATCACAAGCCCACTCAGGCAGCTGCTACGAAAAGATGCTGCCTGGCACTGGAGCCACGAACATACTGCTGCACTAGACAAGCTCAAGCCCACCCTCATGCAGGCCCCAGTGCTCCAGTTCTATGACCAGAGCAAGCCACTCACCATACAGTGCGACGCATCAAAAGAGGGACTCGGCGCCTGTCTGCTGCAGGAAGGTCGGCCACTGTCTTATGCTTCACGAGCACTCACAGAGTCTGAGAAGAATTATGCTCAGATAGAGAAAGAGCTGCTGGCAATAGTTTTCGCAACCAAGCGCTTTCACCACTATGTCTATGGCAACACAGTGACTGTACAATCAGACCATAAACCACTAGAAGTCATCTTCAAAAAGCATCTGAGCAAGGTACCAGCACGACTTCAGCGCATGCTGTTGCAGCTCCAACGGTATGACCTGAGGATAACATACGCTGTGGGCAAGGACATGCACGTTGCTGATACCCTGTCCCGCGCTGTTGTCGCTGAATGCAACGATGACGCGAAGGAGGATCTGTTCGAGGAGAGAGTAGTGCACACAATGGAAGCCACAGACGTGCTCGACGCAGACACTCTCTCAAAGCTCAAGGTTGCCACAGCAACAGACAACGTACTGCAACAGGTGATGGAGCTACACAACAAAGGCTGGCCAAGACGACGGGGCAGTGTTTCCATCAATCTACACCAGTACTGGCCTATGCGAAACTCCATCAGCATCAGGGATGGCATACTGATGACTGGTGACAGGATTGTGATCCCACAGAGTGTGAGGCAGCTGATGCTTGACAGACTGCACCTCGCACACCAGGGGATACAGCGGATGAAAGCACAGGCAAGAAAAGTGATGTACTGGCCAGGTATGACACATGACATTGAGCACATGGTGGAAAGCTGTGGCCCATGCCAACAACTCCAGCCACAGAATCACAAAGAACCTCTGATTCCACACGAGGTGCCCGAGCTGCCATGGCTGAAGATTGGTGCTGACATCTTTGAGCTACATGGACAGTCATACCTCCTGATGGTGGATTACATGTCAAAGTTTCCAGAGGTGCTCCACTTACCTGACAAAACCGCCTACGCAGTCATACGCAAGATGAAGACCGTCTTCGCCAGACATGGAATCCCAAAAGAGCTGGTAAGCGATCATGTTCCTTTCGCCAGCTCTGAAATGAAACAGTTTGCATCGTCATGGGGCATAAAGCTTGTCCACTCCAGCCCTGGATATCCACAATCAAATGGCCTCGCAGAGAGAATGGTGAAGACAGTAAAGCACGCACTTAAAAAGGCAACACAGACTGGCACAGACCCGCACTTAGCTCTCCTGTCACTACGAAACACTCCAGTGACTGGCACAGAGTTTTCACCAGCACAAGCATACATGTCAACCTATACGGAATATCCGTATTTTATATGGATTTGATTCAATAAACATAGTATACGGGCGTATGAATAAAGTTATACGGATTCTTTAAAAAAACTTCAATATTTATTTAGAGCTATAATCAATTCCCACAATGATAAAAGCGCGCATAACATTTACAAACGTACTGTACACCACAGACAGCCAGTAAAGAATCTTGTCTCAGACCCCACTCACCCTGTACACTATGCATTTCAGCTTCTGCCCTCTGGAAGGCGCTACAGGTCAATTGCCACCAAAACAACACGCTTTAAAAATAGTTTTATCCCTACTGCCATACAACTTTTGAACTCTTGCAGATAAACATTGATCATGGACTGAAAATTGTTTGATGTTGGAATTGTCTGTGCCTATTTGTATGTATGATATTCATGTTGTCTTAGGTTGTGTCCCTAGTCCTTATGTTATATGTTGGAACCTGTACCATGCCATACTGAAAACAAATTCCACCTGCTTGCAGTGTGGTCATTAAAGAATTATCTATCTATCTATCTATATCTTATGAAATCATGCGTTATCTTGTGGTAGCGAGACTTCGTTCCACTTTTGATCATGCACACACCGCATTGCGAGAATCCCGCCAACCGTGAAGTCATAGACATATAAACATAGACGCCGCCTTCTGCGTAGAATCATGCTTCATCCTCGCCGCCATATTGGATGTGGCAAAGTGGAGATTCTTCAGCCGAGAATAAAGATGCCTCATTCATGTGCTGCGTTTAACTGTACCAACAGGTTTACCGTCCAAACGAGATCACATGGGATTACCTTTCACAGGTGAGACTGGAAAAATACTTTTCATTGTATTTGGTCATTATAACGTAAATTTACGAACAGATTTTCCTGGCTTTGTGGCTAATATGAAGTCTCGCGCATAATAGCCGCTTGGTGAAACCTGTCTCCAAACAACGAAGTATTTCCTTCGTAACTACGCTGATAACACTTTGTGTTTTTGTCAAACATTGGAGCTTTGTATTCATTCTGAAGGTTTATTGTTATTAATATTGAATAAAAAGTAACTGGGATATATCATTGTTAATTATCATTCAAATTTTAGGTAAATTATTTTAATTTGCATCTTCTACGGATTTTATAAGGGAAATACGGATTTTGGAGGTTGGTTATACAGGTTTGATTGACCAAAGGTTGACATGTATGCACAAGTCCTGATGGGAAGAGTACTGCGAAGCACCTTGCCAAGCTCCACAGCTGTCCTGCAACCAGCTGTCCCACATAGATTTCACTCGAGGCTGAAACACCTACAAGCCAGGCAAGAGCACTACTACAACCACAACACAAAGACTCTGCCAGAGGTTGCTCCTGGTACCACAGTTCACATGGCAACACGTCGTGGCTGGGAACCAGCTACTGTCCTAAGCAAAAGAGTGGAACCACGTGCATACAACGTACAGACTCCCAGTGGTGTCACGTTCCGGAGAAACCGACGTCACCTGAGGAGAATTCACCCCAGTCTACACAGAGAAGATGACAATGAAATGCTGGAGCAACCCGTCACTTCACAGAGAGAGGACAGCGCATCACAGGCCTTGCAAGACCGAAGCACACCTGCCTGTGAACCAGAGAGTCCCACTCCAGCTGCTCCCACCTACAGCACCAGAAGTGGGAGACTTGTGAAGATGCCTACAAGGTTCATGGACTATGAGTTAAAATAATACTTAGGTCCAGCCTACAGATAAGTCAAGTTCTGACTTTGTTTACATCTATGTGTTTCAGCTTAGTGAGTTAAGTTTTTACTTCTCTATTCTGATAATCAACAGAGTGACTGAAAAGAAAAAAAAAGAAAAAAGAAAAGAGACAGAACAGGAAAAAAAAGAAATTCGTTTTTGAAGACTTCATTTATGTAATGTGATTCAAAGGTTATATTTGAACAGTATAAGGATATCATTTAAAATGTCTTATGCAGATGTTATTTCTTGTTGTGTTATTAAAGTTAAAGATGACTCTCATTCTTAAAAAGGGAGGATGTAGTATATTGTTAGAATGATCTGGGATCATCATAGATGGATTAGTTCACCCTAGGGGGTGCATCAGTATTTGATATGTTAGTTCTGATCTATTCAGTGTAATATGTGCGCGGCTGAATAAAGGTCGCATACAAAGTGTTCACCCGTAAATATGCCTCACGTTTAATTTTATAGTAACAAGTACACAACAAACTTTTTCATGGTATTCTAATTTTTTGAGATGCACTATAGTGGGGCAGCATAGCTAACCTATTGTGCATTTTGTGATACAAGCACCAAATTTGGCACAAATGTACATTGACATATGGCGAACATTTTCAGATATTGAGCCACTCGGAATTCTCTCTTCATGTCCGCCATATTGGAATTCAAAATGGCCGCCATTTGAAATCTACATTTGCGCTTATCTGACCTAAACTTCACTTCCCTGTTGTTTCCATTCTGTGGACTGTTACATGAAGAATAGATATTTTTATATTCCAATTAAATTTAAGGTAATACTAGCACTGTGTTTGCCATCCAGACTGGTCCTATTGCAAGAGGATAGTGATGACCACATCAGTGGATTTTATACTTTTCCTCATTAAATAATATTTGGTGCAGGTGATGACCTAATCAATACCTCATTAAGTAAAATGAGATGTGTTGGAATCCCAGCACAGACACTGGAATGAAATGGCTGCCGTACACAGAGATGCTGATTTAAGAAAAGATTTAAGTGGTCTCTTATTTCTTTTTTTTCCAGAGCTGTATGTCATGTCTCTACACAAAATAGCCCATATTATTGAGAAATGGATTGATCAGTATAGTTTGCAAAATTATTTACGAATAAAAAAAATTAATTTGTCAACTATTCACCCTCCATTGGTGTAAAACCCCTAAATTAGTTATGGTTAAATCAGCTGAAAGTTTCCAGAAACTATGAGGTGATTTCCATTCTAAAGACAGTGATTTGATTGTAGAAAGCTCCAGGGTTTATTAGAGAGCATACTTAAGCAAACAGCATCATGAAAACCAATAACCTATGAAAACACATGCAGGACAAGGTTCTGAAAAAGTGTCAGTTAGGGTTTAGTTATTAAAAAAATATCCCAAACTTGGAGCACCCACAGAGCAATATTAAATCCATCATTTAAAAAAAAGGAAAGAATTTGGTACAATCATGAGGAAGTCATCCACCAAAAGTCAGTGACTGATTAAGTAACCAAGAGGCAGAGGACAGAATAGATGCTCATTCTTGTTCATCAGCATTATCTAGTTGTTCCAGTTAAACTTTCAGGAACACACACCTTCTCCTGCTTGACAATGCAGTCACCTTCACCCTTCCATCCATCCATCCATTATCTGTAGCCACTTATCCTCTCCAACAGGGTCGCAGGCAAGCTGGAGCCTATCCCAGCTGACTACAGGCGAAAGGCGGGGTACACCCTGGACAAGTTGCCAGGTCATCACAGGGCTGACATATAGACACAGACAACCATTCACACTCACATTCACACCTACGCTCAATTTAGAGTCACCAGTTAGCCTAACCTGCATGCCTTTGGACTGTGGGGGAAACTGGAGCACCCGGAGGAAACCCATGTAGACATGAGGAGAACATGCAAACTCCACACAGAAAGGCCCTCGTCGGCCGCTGGGCTCGAACCCAGGACCTTCTTGCTGTGAGGCGACAGTGCTAACCACTACACCACCGTGCTGCCCGTCACCTTCACCTACTTTAGGATAATTAGCCTATTGCTTAACTGTTGGAACTCCTTCGGGTTCCATATCAAACCTAGAACAACACAGAATCTAATCAATAACTCAAACTTGTCAAAACAATTTTTACTTCACAGACTTTGAGTAAAATGTTGTCTTGTCAAAAATACATGATGATGAATATTCATCTCTCATGAATTAAGTGGAGTACTGTAATAAAGTATGTCATTTTGAAAAATGGATACCAGCAAATATTGTCATGTACTATAAAAATATTTGACCCAGAGGTAATCGCACATGTAGAATTCAAGTGGCGGCCATTTTGAAATCCAATATGTTGGCTAATTTATAAAGATACACAATGCAGATTGTAACCATTGGATTCCTTTCCTCCCAAAACATACATTTGGACACCAGAATCGAGTCAATAGCAGCATTAGACCCAAAGATAATTGAAAATGTAGATTTCAAACAACGGCCATTTTGAAATCCAATATGGCGGCTCATTGGTACAAAATATGCGATGCAGATTGTTACCATTGGATTCCTTGCCCCCCAAAACATACATTTAGACACCAGAATCGAGTCAATAGCAGCATTAGACCCAAAGATAATCGAAAATGTAGATTTCAAATGGCGGCCATTTTGAATTCCAATATGGCGGACATGAAGGGAGAATTCTGAGTGGCTCAATATCTGAAAATGTTCGCCATATATCAATGTACATTTGTGCCAAATTTGATGCTTGTATCACAAAATGCACAATCCTTTTGAATATTCGAGCTAAACCGCCCCACTACTAGTATATTTTCCCTCCACATCTGGGAGGGCGGCGCCCGAGCGCCCCCTATGGGCCAGCCACTGCTGTAAACAATACTCCAGTGAGCTTAACTACATTTATACACAAAAGGTATGTTTTCATGCATTCTTGCACATACAGAACGTGTTAGTTTTGGTAAGAACTTAAAAAAATTCTATAAAACTCAAAAGAGTTATGTATCTGAGTTGTATTTTTAAGGCTACAACCTCTTTGTCATGAACACAAATCGAAAGTTGGAGACCGTCACAAACGCGGTGTAAAGTAAAGTAGCAGCCCATACTTGAATCATTCACGAACGAGTCAACTCTTTGAACCGGCTCTTTTCGGTGAACATATGGGACCCACTCGCATACCTGAAGAGCCACAGTTCATCATTTCTGCTGAAAATGTGTTCTGTTTTCAGCAATTATTGTTACAGTGCATGTAGCAGGCACAGTAATATAACAGTTCAGGAACTTTTACTGTATGCCAATGTGACATGTTTGCTGCCAAAGCGGAGAACCCAGCACACTACACACTGTGGTTTGGGACAGTGTGTGTCGCCGATCCAAGTGAAGCCCAGACCCAGATAATTGTCATCGTATTTCCTCCTTTTTTCCCCTGTCTGATTTTCATCTTCACGTCGTTTACCCTGCTGCAATCTCCTTTCCTCCATCTCTTTGCCTGCACTCCGCATTTCTTCTCCCACATCCGCTGCAATCCCGTCTCCCTCTCTTCTCTCCTCCTCACCAATTGCCCCCGATTCCTCCCTATCTGTTGGGGTTTCTCCTCCTTCATCCCTGATTTGTGGTGGCGCATTTAGTTTTGCTGATTTCAACCAGTTGAGCATCGCGAATGAATGAAGCCACAAACTACTGCAGAACTGTTACGGCGTAGAAGAAGAGTTAAAAATTGCCATTACATTTTTTATCTTGCGCATCCCCTAGTGGCAGCTTGCGCACCCCTGGGGGTGCGCGCACCACACTTTGGGAAACCCTGGTCTAGTGCCAGTTAGCCTAGCGCCGGTTAGCTTAGCACCAGTTAGCTTAGCCAGCAGCTCCAGAGTGTCCTGAGGAGAAACTGAGTGAGCGGTGGCTCTTTTGCCAACTGAACCAGTGTTGGAGTTTAAACAGCACACACAACACGCGCTGTCACCGTCTATTCACGGTTTGAGTGAGGTGTTCATATCCCTGGTTAAGTGCAATGTCATGTCTTTATTTCATCAGATAAAAGTGCATATCAGATGTTACAATTGAAAATAGATAAAAAGAAGGTAATGAATAATAATTACAATATTTACAACTATGGGCGGCACGGTGGTGTAGTGGTTAGCGCTGTCGCCTCACAGCAAGAAGGTCCTGGGTTCGAGCCCCGGGGCTGGCGAGGGCCTTTCTGTGCGGAGTTTGCATGTTCTCCCCGTGTCCGCGTGGGTTTCCTCCGGGTGCTCCGGTTTCCCCCACAGTCCAAAGACATGCAGGTTAGGTTAACTGGTGACTCTAAATTGACCGTAGGTGTGAATGTGAGTGTGAATGGTTGTCTGTGTCTATGTGTCAGCCCTGTGATGACCTGGCGACTTGTCCAGGGTGTACCCCGCCTTTCGCCCGTAGTCAGCTGGGATAGGCTCCAGCTTGCCTGCGACCCTGTAGAAGGATAAAGCGGCTAGAGATAATGAGATGAGATGAGATTTACAACTATGAAAAAATACTAGGGCTGGGTTCAAAAGATCGATCCACGATCCGATATCGATTCACATTCAAAAAATACAAGATCGATTCAAAAATGTGTGGATCGATCTCTTCCAGGAGGCTATAGATAGTTTTCACATGACGTCACAGAGTCGGGGATTCCCTGGTGGCGGCCATCTTTGGGGCCAAGCTTACCGTATGGGTCACTGAGCACACATTGTAGCGTGTGAGTTACATTCATTTATATATTATTTACATTTATAGTTACATTACTACTATTTAAAGCTAGCAATGGTGCACACTTGTTGTATTCACGGCTGTCGTAATAGGTCAGATGATGAAGTCAAGCGGAGCTTTTATGGAATTCCCACTGTACAGGAGCACAAAGGCGAGCAAACAAACTCAGCATACAAAGGAGAAATCTATGGCTTGCGAGAATCAACCGCAAGGATTATCAGCCTTCCAAACACAGCAAAGTCTGCTCCGATCATTTTATAAGTGGTAAGTTGTTTAAATAAACAATCAATTGTGTTTAAGTTTGTTTTTGGAAACCAAAACATCATGTGAACAATCTCTGGAGAATGCCTAACTGGAACCGCTGAGTGTACGTTTACATTGGAATGTACACTTAATATCGCTCGTTTGTCACATTTCTATTTGAAACTTGTCACTTTACTCATGCAAGGGTCATTTTTGAAAAACATTTTAGGTCTATTCTGTATGATTTAATTTGTGTTTGGGATGCAAACAGCGCGCCTTTTGGCGGATGCCGCCTGAATCGCGCAGATCCGATTTTTTTTTTTTAGGGGGGGCGTTGGAGTGTCTGATTATAATTTCAAAGTAAATTCTGTATTAAAATTACTAAAGAAGCAAATCTGTTACAGTCCATGAAACAGGAAGTATAAGGATGAGAAAAAAACAGTTTAAATCGGGAATCTGCGCACATTTGTGCAGCCTGAGCGGTGTGCAGGACTGCGCAAATGTGCGCAGCTTCCCGATTTAAACTGTTTTTTTTTTCTCATCCTTATTCATGGACTGTAATGGATTTGCTTATTTAGTAATTTTAATACAGAATTTACTTTGAAATTATAATCAGACACTCCAACGCCCCCCCCCAAAAAAAAAAAAATCGGATCTGCGCGATTCAGGTGGCATCCGCCAAAAGGCGTGCTGTGAATATATAAAGTTGTATGTGTCAGACAGCCTTTAAAGTTTGATGAAGTCAGTTTCAGGCTTTGGAGCAGGCTTTGGCAGTTTCAGGCTTTGGCAGCCCTGCATAGTCACTTGAAAATGCATCTTTGTCCACTTCGTAGGGGTCAATTCCCCTAATCAAGGCCAGTTTGGCTGCATACCGTTGTCGTGAGATGTTGTCTAATGTATCTATATACTTCTGTTTGCTTGATTTTGCCGACATTGATCTTTATTTTAGAAAACTGACTATATAACTTCATAAATTCGTCCGAGATAACGTAGCCAATAGTGGCGATGGTCCGTTTTGTTTGCCCACCAAGATGGTGGCTGGGGGGGCGTTCCCCGGAATGCCGTGACGTCAGTGAAAACTATCTATAGGCACTATCTTCTCGACCGCGCAAGGACCGCTATAAAAAGCGGGTGCCGGCAAACGAAACCGAAACTTAAGAACGCGAGATGGCTGAAGCTGCACAGCTAAAATTACCGCCTGGCCTGAAAGCTGATGTATGGCATTACTTTGGATTCAAACGTTACGAGGACAGAGATGAAGTCGACAGAACAAAAGCAGTGCGCAAACTGTGCCACATAGAGGTAAAATATAGTGGCAATACAACCAATCTCCGCAACCACTTATCCAGGCACCACGCCGACACAGTTTCAGCTAAACCTGCGGCGAATCAAACTGCACTGGAGAAGGCATTTGGTGTTAAATTACATGCACAAACATATATGGGGCTGTTCTTGTCAATAGGGACAGTTTTTACTTTAAAGTGACAATCCAGCAATATCTAAGTAAATCGATGTCGAATCGGATCGTTACCATATGAATCGGAATCGAATCGATCCAGGAAATCTGGATC
The DNA here is from genome assembly GCF_027579695.1 of Neoarius graeffei. NCBI lineage: Eukaryota > Metazoa > Chordata > Actinopteri > Siluriformes > Ariidae > Neoarius > Neoarius graeffei. The sequence continues at coordinate 24,772,663 of NC_083585.1, forward strand.
GATTCCCAGCCCTAAAAAATACAAAAAAAATTTTTTACACACAAATGAGGAAATGACTGAAACGTTGATGACTCATTCTGTACTAGTCTTGTGTTCGACCAGTTAAATGCTTTCTCGAGTGTGTATGTCCCGCCCCCAGGGGCGTGTCTTGCTCTACAGTAGCAGTGGTTTGTCAATGTGTTTTTAAAGGGGAGAGAGGGGAAATGACCCCTGATTTCATCTTCAGTGTGTGTGATATGCTTACAGTCTCAAAAGAGAAATAAAAACATACAAAATATTCCAGTAAAGAAATACTTTAATTATTTATTGATTGATTAAAGCAGCAGAATGTCAGAGTTTAGTCTTCAACCATCAGCTTCCAAATCAGTTTGATGGCTCATTGGCTTGTAAGGGTGAGTGTGGCTCGTCTTCAGTCTCATCTCCACACCAGTTCACCAGTTGCACCACAATGCGAGTCTGGGGGCGTGTCCCTGAGAGACGTCTCGTGAGAACTGCGTGACGCTTTACGGCACTCTGTGAGGGAAAGCTCGGACATTGGTGCTAGACTAAGGCCCTGTCCACACGGCAACGGATTCAGGTGACTCCGATACAATTGCTTATCGTTTAGGCCTGGCGTCCACACGGCACCGGCGTTTTGGGTGCCCAAAACACAATCTTTTTGAGAACGGGTTCCAGAGTGGAAAGATCTGGCAACGTTGCCGTTGTGAAGTCGTCTGGATGAGTAGAACGGATTTGTTTACGATGACGTCACAACCACATGACTGTGAGTGCTTCACGCCGGGTAGAAGTGTAACAAATATCACCAGGATATCACCAGGAAAAAGCCTTACAGAGCACTAGTGAGAGTGAAACACAAGCTTGGATATTATTATTATTATTATTATTATTATTATTATGTTCAGTGTTAGTTCACAGTAGTAATGCAAGAAGCAGAATAGTGACAGTAATAGTGAAGCAAAAACATGCAATTGTACAAACACTGCAGCTCTACAGCAAAATATTCATTTATGAAATGGTCTGATTCTTAACACCAGTAGTGCCAATGATCTTCTCATTGCGATGCGATGCGAGTTGTCAACAAATCCTATAACTTGGTTCATGAAACGTGCTTACAAAATATTTTCACTGTGAATATTTATTGTGTAATGGTGCAAAGTGAGAGAGAGAGAGAGAGACTCTGCCCTTAGGGCAGAGTCAATCCCGCCAGCAAAAATAGGGAAAAAAAGGAGCGATCTCACCTCTTCAGACGTTGGTTTAAGTCCGACAATACATTCCTCAAAAAGGGCGTAGAGGAGCAAATTAATCCATCAACGTGTAGCATTCAATTTATTCCGGACCATTAAAGATGCTGCCTTCCGCGTAGAATCATACTCGCTGCCATATTGGATAGGTCAAAGCAGAGAATAAAGATTCATGCGCTGCCTTTAACTGTACCAACAGGTTTACCGTCCAAACGAGATCACATGGGATTACCTTTCACAGGTGAGAAACAACAAATTAATCCATCAACGTGTAGTATTCAATTTATTCCGGACCATTAAAGACGCCGCCTTCCGCGTAGAATCATACGTCATCCTCGCCGCCATATTGGATAGGTCAAAGCGGAGAATAAAGATTAGCTGCGTTTAACTGTACCAACAGGTTTGCCGTCCAAACGAGATCATATGGGATTACCTTTCACAGGTGAGACTGGAAAAATACTTTTCATTGTATTTGGTCATTATAATGTAATTTTACGAACAGATTTTCCTGACTTTGTGGCTTATATGAAGTCTCGCGCATAATAGTTTATGCGCATGCGTCCTTACTTCTTCTATTGTTCTGGTGTCTCCGAAGGGACCGTCTTACAGTGCCCCTAGAGGTGTGGCATGTGTATTGCATCATTTTCAGCAAGCGTTGCGTTGCCATATGGACCTGATATTTTACTGATCGTTGCCCATTTGGACGCGATATATTTTTAAATAACATCTCGTTGCCGTTGTCGTGTGGATGTAGCCTAAGTGCTGTTGTATTGGTGAGTTTGTGTCAGGAGCCTCCAGGTTCTGGAAGGTTAATTTAGTTGACGAGCTGCTCTTTGTCCATTAGAAATGTCAGTGTTAGTCAGGTCCTGGTTATGTTAGCATAGCATGCTGCTATTCCGAATTGCGTGCAGTATTTGTGCAAAGTTCAGCTGCAACACAGCAAAAAATAAGTCTGAGCTGCATGTGGACTTAAAGACATGAGTAGTGATCTATCTCACGGCTAACGGGAAAACAATGACTGTCCGACAGCAGAGTTACGCCACACCAACGTTATTTATTAAACATTGTGACATTTGCTGGAACCTTATGAGTGTTTTCCCTGTCTCATGGAGATTTGTCACTTTTTCAGATGACAGAAGTCATTTAACCTCAGTCCCGTCTCAGGGGAGCATGAAAATAAATAAATAAATTGCGCACCAAAACATCTGTTCAGTCTTTATCGATCTCACATCAGATAAGCCTTGAAAGCTTGTAATTTTGCAAGCGAATTTCAGCGAGCTTGTAATAAATTACACCACCCAGTGTGTGTAATGTGTAATACGTGTCTAGATCATGTCGATTTCACACAAAATCCACATTCAAATGATTCAGTATTCAGTGTGTACAACCTGAAAATGCAAACATGGTATTTCAGCAAAATTAAACTATGTTGTTGTTTGTGTTCATCTCTGATATCACAATAAATAAAAGTATCCAGTCATATTTGTGTAAAATTCTGGAATATGGCTCTCTGTCATCAGTCGACTTCTGGCATTTTGTCTTCTTCAGCGTGGAATAATTCAGAATTCATTGTTCCATCAATGATGGCAAGCCGTCCTGGCCCAGATGCAGCAAAACAGGCCCAAACCATGATACTACCACCACCATGTTTCACAGATGGGATAAGGTTCTTATGCTGGAATGCAGTGTTTTCCTTTCTCCAAACATAACGCTTCTCATTTAAACCAAAAAGTTCTATTTTGGTCTCATCCGTCCACAAAACATTTTTCCAATAGCCTTCTGGCTTGTCCACGTGATCTTTAGCAAACTGCAGACGAGCAGCAATGTTCTTTTTGGAGAGCAGTGGCTTTCTCCTTGCAACCCTGCCATGCACACCATTGTTGTTCAGTGTTCTCCTGATGGTGGACTCATGAACATTAGCCAATGTGAGAGAGGCCTTCAGTTGCTTAGAAGTTACCCTGGGGTCCTTTGCGACCTCGCCGACTATTACATGCCTTACTCTTGGAGTGATCTTTGTTGGTCGACCACTCCTGGGGAGGGTAACAATGGTCTTGAATTTCCTCCATTTGTACACAATCTGTCTGACTGTGGATTGGTGGAGTTCAAACTCTTTAGAGATGGTTTTGTAACCTTTTCCAGCCTGATGAGCATCAACAATGCTTTTTCTGAGGTCCTCAGAAATCTCCTTTGTTCGTGCCATGATACACTTCCACAAACATGTGTTGTGAAGGTCAGACTTTGATAGATCCCTGTTCTTTAAATAAAACAAGGTGCCCACTCACACCTGATTGTCATCCCATTGATTGAAAACACCTGAATCTAATTTCACCTTCAAATTAACTGCTAATCCTAGAGGTTCACATACTTTTGCCACTCACAGGTATGTAATATTGGATCATTTTCCTCAATAAATAAATGACCAAGTATAATATTTTTGTCTCATTTGTTTAACTGGGTTCTCTTTATCTACTTTTAGGACTTGTGTGAAAATCTGATGATGTTTTAGGTCATATTTATGCAGAAATATAGAAAATTCTAAAGGGTTCACAAACTTTCAAGCACTGCTGTATATATAAAGTGTGTGTGTGTGTGTGTGTGTGTGTGTGTGTAGAAGCTGCAGAAGGAGAAAGAAGCATTGTCTTTATCTGTGGAGCTGCTGAATGTCCGAGTCAAATCTGCTCATGACATCCTGATACTACAGGAGAGAGAGCTGGGGGAGCAGGTCACACACACACACACACACACACACACACCTTGTATACACATCTTGCACACGTAATGGAAACAAGTGTGTATGTAAAGAAAGTTTATTTTGACTCCTGATAATTGTGTGTGTGTGTGTGTGTGTGTATACAGTGTGATCCTCTCCATAAATGTAAGTCAGTTCAGTTGTTGAGTTTGTGGAGAGAGAAGGTCTTCATGCTGCTCATACAGCTACGATCGAAAGACTCGCAACTACACACTGAGAACATACGACTATACCACACGGTAACATCCACACCACACCTACATCACGCTGTAACACACAGACACACACACACAACTGCCCAACAGAGTCATGCATATACATGGCCGTAACTACCATTGAGGACACCGAGGTCATGTCCTCGGTATTTTTTTCAGAAATTTCAAATTGGACTATGCTGAATTCGAGCAGTGATCAACGTAAAACGCAGCATCCACATCCACGTCATCTGTATTTCCCCCCAATAAAATTCACATTTGTTTAATGTCATCTGAAATCTCTCAGCCTCTATCTCTATCGTTGCCGTGTCTAACGCAGCGTCACGCGACGTAGCCTATACTAGTGTCGGCCGGGGAAGTTGGGTTTTGGATAAAACAGGCAGGGTGTAGTCTATGCTCTATCACATATGCCTACCTAACCTAACGTAGGCTAATAGTCACATAGCATTATAGAGCTTTACCCGAGCGCAAAATGAAAAAGTTGCAACAAACTAAATTAAGGTTTGGACAGCCAACAGAAGAGCAGGGAAAGAGAAGGAGGGAAGGTGAGAAAATATTGTCAGTGCAGTGGCAGACCGTTCAGCGGTGTCATGCCAACTTTCCAAGGGGAAACGTTTCATTGTCATTGCCTGTTACATTTTAGTTAGCATTTCGAGAAACATTCAAAACTACGTTGTCACAGGCAGCCTTGTGCAGGGCTGAGTAAATGGGCTTGTTCGAGTAACTCTCTCTCTTTCTCTCATAACGCACGGGCAGTGCACGGGCAGTGACGATGCGGAACGGAGAGGAGCCGAGCGAGGAGGACGCGGCATCGGTGGAGCAACAGGTGGTGGCGTTTCTCCGCTCAAAGGGAGTTGAGTTAGACAGGGAGAACATCGAGGCCTGTCACCCGCTCCCAAGGAGAAACGAGAAGACAAAACCAGCAATAATAGTTCGGTTTGCAAATAGAAAATACAAAAACGAACTGCTGAAACAGGGAAGACGGCTGAAGGGATCAGACGTTTACATCAATGAGCACCTGACAAAGAAAAATGCGGACATTGCCAGAATGGCCCGTTTACTCAGAAAACAGAAGAAAATACAATCTACATGGACTTCAGACTGCAAAATATACATCAAGTTAAATGGAACACCAGAACAAGCCAAAGTTCTAGTCATCAGGGAGCTGGAGGAGCTGAGCAAATATTAATGAAACGTACAACAACAAGGTATCCTTAAACTACAGCCATGACAACTCCTGATAATAAACACACATTAGGACTAGAAAACTTTGTATATACAGAACATAAAATACAGGACATAGAACATGATATTGATCCGGATAACAATTTACTCAATGATATAGAAAACAGCTGCAGTTATTACACAGATGAGCACTACAACGCAACTTTCCAATCAAAGCATAGTATATCAATCATCCACTTCAATAGCAGAAGCCTATATGCCAACTTCCACAATATTAAAGAATATATGAAACAGTTTAAGAACCCATTCAACATCATAGCAATTTCAGAGACATGGATCAGCACTGACAGAGGTGTGGACTTTGAGATGGAGGGTTATGATCTAAATCATATAAGCAGAGTGAAAACGAGAGGAGGAGGTGTGGCAATATATGTGGACAAAGGATTGAAGTATTAGGTGGTGGAGAGTATGACAGCAGCTGTTGATAATATGGTGGAATGTATCACAGTGGAAATTTGTATGGAAAAAGTAAAAAATATAATTGTGAGCTGTTTGTACAGAACTCCAGCATCAAGTATCGATATATTTGAAAACTGGATGGAAAACATGTTTTCTAACTCAGTGCAGAAGACTGTGTTTATCTGTGGGGATTATAATATTGATCTGTTAAATCCAAAAAAGCATAAAATGACAGAAGATTTCATAAATACAATGTACAGTATGGGTTTATACCCCAAAATCACCAAACCTAGTAGAATTACTTCTCATTGTGTTACATTAATAGATAATATATTTACAAAAAGTATGGAAAATAATACAGAAAGTGGGCTTTTATATAATGACATCAGTGACCATTTGCCGGTATTTATTGTCTATCACTGTAATTACTGGAAACCTAAGGATATGAATCAGCTGAAATACAAACGGATAAGAACCGAAGAAAACATAAGGATACTTAAGAGTGAATTACTTAAACAGAACTGGAGAGTAGTATATGAGGAAGAAGATATTGACAAAGCATACAGTGGATTCCTAAATATCTTTAAAACACTGTAGGAGGCTGCTCGATGGGAGAGAAATCCTAAATCTATATTCATTGGTGCAGTTGGCATAAAAGAGGTCATAGACATTGTAAGGAGAAGTGAAAGTAAAACCTCCACTGACTGGAATGATATTGATATGAGTTTAGTAAAAAAAAAGTTATTGAAGAAATTGCAGAACCATTTACTCACATATGTAATATGTCTTTTCAATCTGGTAAATTTCCAAACAACATGAAAATAGCTAAAGTTATACCTTTATATAAATGTGGAGATAGACACCATTACACAAATTACAGGCCAGTTTCTTTACTCTCTCAGTTCTCCAAGATCCTCGAAAAACTGTTCACAGCAAAACTAGACAACTTCAGTGAAAAATATAAACTTTTAGCTGACAGTCAATACGGATTCCGGAAAGACAGATCAACAACCCTGGCATTAATGGAACTTATCGAGAAAATCACAAATGGTATAGACAATAAAAAAACATGTTATGGGAATTCTCATAGATCTAAAGAAAGCATTTGACACAATAAATCACGACATTCTATTCAAAAAATTAGAGAGGTATGGTATCAGAGGGGTTGGTTTGGACTGGGTGAGGAGCTACTTAAATAACAGGCAACAATTTGTAAAAATTGGAGATCACACATCTGATTATTTGCCCATAACATGTGGAGTACCGCAAGGGTCTGTCTTAGGTCCTAAACTGTTTATATTGTACATTAATGATTTATGTAATGTATCAAGTATAATGAAATGCATATTATTTGCCGATGATCCAAACATCTTTTGCGCCGGGGACAATGCACAGCAGCTTATGGAAACAATCACAACCGAAATGAATAAATTAAAAAGGTGGTTTAACGTAAACAAATTGTCATTGAATTTGAGTAAAACAAAGATTATGTTATTTGGAAAATATAAGTCGAACCCTCAAGTTGAATTGAAAATTGACAACATAACCATAGAAAGAGTTTATGAAATAAAATTTCTGGGTGTGATTGTTGATCATAAAGTCTGCTGGAAACCGCATATTAATCATGTTAAAGCAAAAATAGCAAAGATTAATGCAATTTTGGAGAAATCAAGACACATTCTGGACTATAAATCACTACATACTCTGTATAATGCACTCATACTTCCATATCTGAGCTACTGTGTGGAGATATGGGGTAATACCTACAAATCTAACCTGCAGCCGTTATGCACATTACAAAAAAGAGCAATAAGAATTGTCAATAATACGGGATATCTTGAGCATACAAACGCATTATTCGTAAAAGCACACACTCTGAAATTCACGGATCTGGTTAAACACAAGACTGCACAAATTATGTATAAAGCAAGACATAACCTTCTTCCGGGTGAGGTACAAAATACATTTATGGAAAGGCAGGGTGGGTATAACCTGAGAGGGGAAATGAATTTTAAGAGAGTAAATGTTAGAATAACTATGAAAAGTATGTGCATAACAGTCTGTGGGGTGAAATTGTGGAATGGTCTGGAAAATGAACTCAAAAATAGCACCAACATAAAACTGTTTAAAAAATTATATAAAAACATGTTAATAAAAATATATGAGAATGAGGACAGGCAGACTATATAGGGCTTGCGAAGGGCAAGCAGCATCATTTCGTGCCTCTTCTCCTGCTGGCCAGAGCGTGCAAACATCAGTCAGAGTGCAGACCAGACCGCTGGAAGCTGGATTGAGTCATCGGACTGAATTTCCTACTTTTTTCAAACTTTCCTGATTGCTATCAAAACAAACAAAACTTCCGGCTTGATTACGTCAGCATTTGAAAGAGGGCGCGCGCGTCTTTTGACAATCCTTGTGTCCGAAATTGCTCGCTACTCACTATATAGGGCACTGTATAGTGGAGACGCCATTTTGTAGTGCTGTCCGTGCTGAAAGAAATCAAATTAAAAGTCTCAAATTTGATTTAATAAAAGACAGCAGCAAAGAAGAAAGTATTCAGCCTTGATTTAAAAAGGACTGAAAGCTGCAGGTACTTCCATATCTTGGCAGGCTGAGTGGTATGCTGGGGCACCTCTTGCCAGCAGACTAGGATATCCAGAGGGAACTTGTGCGGTTCAGTGTTGACCTGACCATCCCCAGCTTCAAGGAAGGAGAGAGCATCGTGGAGTGGTGGGGTCATGTCTTCAACAAACCAGACAAGTACCCCTCCCTGGGTGCACTGGTTAAGTGTTGCCTCTCCATCTTTCATGGACCTAGAGTCAAGTCCTCATTTAGTCTGATGAATGATGTAATTGATCAAAGGAGTGGCAACATGAATGTGGAAACATTTAATGCAATACAGACGGTCAAGTACACGCTGATGTCCAGGGGGAAGACAGCTATGCAGCTCTTTAGAAGGGAGGACGTGAAGTTTGGGGAAGTGGACAGAACATTGTGCAAGAACATTAACTCTGCAGCAGCCACATACAAACACCAGCAGAGGGTGAACAAGGAGGAAAAGCAGCAGCAGAGCAAGTATGGCTCTCAAGCAACTTGCAGTGCTCAGCAGGCCAAGAGACAGACTGCTGAAGGAGAGAAGCGGGCAAGGCTGAAACATGTGGCAACTCAGCGAAAGCGGGCCATGGAGACACTGGTGGTCCAGGCAAATAAAAGGAAAAAATGATCACTATTCCTATTATTCTCCACTTTCTTCATTCTATTATTGAATTTTTTTTCCAGGGCATAATTTCACTATAACTACATGTATTTGAATTTGTATATCCTTGTGCAAATGTCAATACAGTATACTTAGTAAGGAGGCTATAATATTTATTCTGGTGGAGGACCCCCAAACAAAATAAAACAACACCAGAGGCCACGTCACCACTCGCGCACCCTTCTCACCTTTTTCACCCCTGACCCGTTTTCATGCCTGGTCAGATAAAACACCACAGTTATGGTGCCACAGTTTTAGAATTGTTAAGATAAATGTGTCCTCCACCAAATCTATCCTTATTTATTTATTTAAGTTGTGCCGGGGGGCTTCGGTGCTGTCAGCCATGTTTGACCTCGGTATTTGAAAAATCCTGGCTACAGCCCTGCATGTAGCATAATGGTTTTATGATTTATTTAAATAAATTTTATAATAAAGGCAATGTAAAGTATAAGCGAATGTTAATACAGTTAATCAGAATGGCGAGTAAAGTACATGAGACAGCTAAGATAAAAGATTCTGAACAGCTTTGTGGGTAGAAAAGCAGTAAGGAGTCGAAAGAGTCGATTCTTATAGGTGAGTTGAGCCAACTGATCTGACTCACTGAAAAGAGCCGAAATTCCCATCAGACCAAGAGATTCGACGTAGTGCGCATGCGTACTTTCCAGCGTGCTGCCGGTAATGAGATGACTGTCGGATCTTCAGTGGTAAAGTTTGTACCACTGACTAGCAAGATTTAGAAGGTGAATTATGAATTTTGACAACAACATGGAAAACGATGCCCTTTTTATCTTTTTCGGGCGGAAACCCGTTTCAGTTGCGATAGAACAGCGCCACAGAGCATTAGTGGCCAAAAGTATATTACATCCATCGTGGTTTCAGACGAACAGAGAGAATGAACGAGAAACGGATCAGGGAGTTATCTCAGGATCAGTGGTGCATATTCATGGCCATACATTATATTGTCATAAATATACTAGTCGCATAGATCAAATGAGTTAATTGATATACTTTCTAAAAAGAGAAAGAGACAAAAAACTGTGCATTGGCCGGGAATCGAACCCGGGCCTCCCGCGTGGCAGGCGAGAATTCTACCACTGAACCACCAATGCTTGTAGACATGCTCCTTCTCTGTTCTCATAGTAGACCGAAAGTACGACACGTATTCTCAGTTTTTGTTCTAGTTTTTTTTTTTTAAGATGCGCAGTCTGAAAACCTTGATTCTCGGCCAGCGTTTCTCAAAGTTTGGTCCGCGAGCGACCCCTGGTGGTCCCTGATTAGAAGCGGTAAAATAGCACAGTTTACAGTTAAAGGAGATCTGCAGAATCTTTATTTTTAAATACATTTCTGAGTGGATAGTATCTCCATCCTTGACTCTTGGATGCTGCATAAATGGGAATAAAAAATATATTTTTGAGAGTTAAAATCAACCGCAAAGTACAGTACATTACAACAGAAAATTAAAAACAGACAAATAAAGGTACCACAATAGAAAAATAAAAATAAAAGGAAATGAAACGAACAAAATTATACCAGAAAATATACTTTTGATTACTGATAATACATTCAATACAATGCACATCCAGACATTCTACAACTAGTATCAAAGTATTCTCTATTTATTACTTACTAGTTGTTATTCCTTGCTGTATGATTTTATTCTATATTTTAAGCATTCTATATTTATTTAATAATTCAATTAATAATTCAAATGGTTTTATATGTATCCATTTAAGAGATGTTTCTTCACTAACAATTTGAAATCTTTTTTCCTAATAATTTGCCCAAAGTGTTTGGGGAGTAAGTTCCATGCATACATGGCCCTGTACAATACTGTAGTTTATTTTTATTTTGGCAGTGAAAAGTTTCCTCTTGCCGCATGTCTCGTAGTGTAGTTATGATTGTCTGAACTATAATATAGTTTCCTGTGTAGAACTTGCAGGATTTTGGATGTGGATACATTTCTTACAAATATTAATAACGAGTAAAATAGTCTGTCTCTCACCATTAACCAGCTGAGATTTTTATGCATTTTAAATACATTTGTTCTGAAATCACAACCAAGGACAATGCGTGCTGCTCTGTTTTGCACTTTTTTTAGTTGATTAACCATGTCTGCTGTGGCATTTGACCAGACCACTGGGCAATAGTCAAGATTTGACAAAATTAAAGCTTCTATTACCCGTTTAGTTGATTTTGGAGACAGACATGCCTTGCATCTTCGAATAACAGAAATGCCACTTCCCATTTTATAAACAATTTTATTTATATGTGTTTTACAAGAAAGTTTGTCATGTATGACTACTCCCAGCAGCTTGGTCTCCTGCACTTGGTTGATACACACCTCTTTAATTTTCAGATTTAACTGAGGGTTTCTACTAATTTTGTGGTGTGAACCAATTACCATGCAGCTGGTTTTGGATACATTCAAAACAAGTTTGTTATTGTTTACCCAGTTCACAACTGCTTTTAACTCTTCTTTCAAAACTGCATTTAGTTCAACTGTAATGAGCGCAGAGGCATATATTATGGTTGAGTTGTGCTTGAAGACGTTTCACCTCTCATCCGAAAGGCTTCTTCAGTTCTGTCTGACTGGTAGGGAGTATCAGGTATTTATCCTCTCATGGATGAAAAGCTCATCTAAGGTGTCATTGAGTCATCCTGTTGGTATGGGTCACTGGGGGCTGGTTGTGAACAGCCTTGAGAGTCGTTAGGATGATCAATGGATTGGCCGTTAGGGTGATCAATGGAATGCTGATTCTCTCTGTCCTCCTGTGAGTCACTGAGGCCAAGTTTACATTAGACCGTATCTGTCTCGTTTTCTTCACGGATGCACTGTCCGTTTATATTAAAACGCCTGGAAACGCCAGGAAATGGGAATCCGCCAGGGTCCACGTATTCAATCCAGATCGTGTCTGGTCCGGTGCTGTGTAAACATTGAGAATACGCGGATACGCGGATACGCTGTGCTGAGCTCTAGCTGGCATCATCATTGGACAACGTCACTGTGACATCCACCTTCCTGATTCGCTGGCGTTGGTCATGTGATGCGACTGCTGAAAAACGGCGCGGACTTCCGCCTTGTATCACCTTTCATTACAGAGTATAAAAGTATGAAAATACTGCAAATACTGATGCAAATACTGCCCATTGTGTAGTTATGATTGTCTTTAGGCTTGCCATCCTTCCACTTGCAAGTGGTAAGTGACGCGCATGCCCGATATGCACTGAGATCACACACACAGCGGCTCAGTCCCAAATCATTGCTCGTGCGCTCCACTCGCGCGCTCTGTGAGCTGCGCAGGGCCGGAGTGCGCACCCTCCAGAGGGCACTCGCTGTTCAGGGCGGAGTGATTTGGAGCGCAGGATGCCTGCGGAGCCGAGCGTATCCGTGTATTGGCGTTGCTGTGTGCACGTGAATCGTGTATTGGCGTTGCTGTGTGCACACTAATCGTTTTAAAAACGTTAATCTGATGATCCGCTGATACGGTCTAATGTAAACCCCACCTAAGTGCGTTTACATGCACATAGAGAAAATCGAATTTCTGCCGTTGCTCGACTGAAATCGAAGTTCTAAATGCCATGGATACACCTTAGCTCGGCTGAAATTGAACCGAACTTGATTTCTCGTAATCGAGCTACACGACCTAGATTATGCAATTTTTGCCGAGCTACTTAGTGCATGTAAACCCTATCGAGCTACGTAGTCGAGCTACTTACTTCAGCACTGCCCCTTCCGGAAGTGACGAGTGACGAGACCACAAGCGGTAAACACAACAGCCTCGGTCGGCATGACAACAGTAGCAGCGAGCAGCAGAAGAGGTCAGGAGGAACAAACAAAGAAGAGAAAATGGCGAGCAGAAACGTGCACTTCTGGAGCAATGAGGAGACAGAGTACATGCTCATTCAGCTTAAGGAGTTGAATATATTAAAATTCATGGACGGGAGAAAAACGCGCAATGGAGAACACGGAACTGATAACTTTGTTTACACTCTTGAATAGCTCTTATTCATGATGACAACTGGAAGTGTACCAACACGATGGGGCGTGTAGCGCCACCTGTGGCTCGGGTGCACAATGTACCTCACACAATAGCTTGATTTCCTTGTGTGCATGTAGGATTGGATTTCTCTGGCACCCCTGCTGGGACCCTTTGCTCGATTACCGACAGCAGCTTGATTTGGATGTGCATGTAAACATATTGACTGAAAACAGCTGGGTTTTGGTGTGCATTCAGTTGTCTGGGAAGTGTGCCAAGGACTGCATTGTAGGTGGCTGATAAATGATGTCTTAGACCCCCCACCTTTGTTCAGTGATGGCCGTTCCAGGTTGACAAAAATGGCTTCTTTAATTCCTCGCTCATACCAACGATCCTCTCTGGCTAAAATGTGTACGTTGCAATCCTGAAATGAGTGTCCTTTGTTGTTAAGATGAAGGTAGACAGCAGAGTCCTGGCCTGAGGAACTGGCTCTCCTGTGTTGAGCCATGCGCCTGTGAAGCGGTTGCTTTGTTTCACCAATATACGAGTCTGTGCATTCCTCACTGCACTGAATTGCATACACTACGTTGTCCTGTTTGTGTCTGGGTATTCTGTCCTTAGGGTGGACCAGTTTCTGCTTCAGGGTGTTACTGGGTCTGAAATGTACCGGAATGTTGTGTTTGTAGAAGATCCTCCTGAGTTTCTCAGATAGACCAGAAATGTAGGGAATGACAATGTTCTTGTGTTTGTTCCTGTTATCCTCCTTGTCCATTCTGTTCCTTTTTCTGCTCTTGAGGAAAGACCAGTTGGGATACCTGCAGTTCTGAAGTGCTTTCTTGATGTGATTCTGCTCCTTCTCTTTTCCCTCTAGCGTTGTAGGGATGTTCTGAGCCCTGTGTTGCAAGGTCCTAATGACCCCTAATGATTTGTGTTCCAGTGGGTGATGAGAGTCAAAGAGTAGGTACTGGTCTGTGTGTGTGGGTTTCCGGTAGACCTTGATGCTCAGGCTTCTGTCTTGTCTAATGTGTACACAATCCGAGAAGGCTAGATTATTCCCACTGATGTCCTCCCGAGTGAAGTTGATGTTAATATCCACTGCATTGATGTGCTTAGAGAAGGCTTCCACCTCATGGGTTTTGATTTTAACCCAGGTGTCATCCACATATCTGAACCAGTTGCTGGGAGCAACTCCTGAAAAAGTGGTCAAAGCTTTATGTTCTACTTCCTCCATGTAAAGATTGGCCACAATAGGGGATACCGGTGAGCCCATGGCACATCCATGTTTCTGTCTGTAGAAACTTTCATTAAACTGGAAATAAATGGTAGTCAGGCAGAGGTCAAGCAGGGTGCAAATTTGGTCCGTGGTGAGGTTTGTTCTATCCAATAAAGTGCTGTCTTGAAGGAGTTGTTTTCTAACAGATTCAGCAGCTTCTGTGGTGGGAATGCAGGTGAACAGAGACGTGACATCATAGGAAACCATGGTTTCATCTGAGTCTAATTTGAGGTCTGCAACTTTAGTAGCAAAATCTTGGGAGTTTTTGACATGATCTGGCGTATTCCCAACGAGAGGAGCCAGGATGATGGCTAGGTGTTTGGCAATGTTGTAAGTAACAGAGTTTATACTGCTGATGATAGGTCTGAGTGGAGCTCCTTCCTTGTGAATCTTGGGGAGTCCGTATATGAGAGGAATGGCTTCCCCAGGGTACAATCTGTAGTACAGAGATCGGTTGATGGCTTGGTCCTTTTCTAGTTGTTGCAGGCAGCTAACAACTTTCTTTTTGTAACAACTTGTGGGGTCCCACCTCAAGGCTTCATAGGTGGTAGTGTCACTGAGGAGACTGGTCATCCTGGAGTGGTAGTCCACTGTGTTTAGCAACACTGTGCATCTCCCTTTGTTAGCAGGAAGGATGGTGATGTTCCAGTCTCTTTGAAGCAAAGTAAGAGCCCTCCTTTCTTGGATGGTGAGGTTGGAGGGGGGTGCTTTCGCACTGGACAGAGCAGCTGATATCTTCAGCCTAAGTTGTTCTGCCTCTGTGTTGGTCAGATTGTTGTTTCTGATGGCTGACTCTGTGGCTGTGATGAGGTCTACCACTGGTATCCGCTCTGGTGAAACTGCAAAGTTAAGTCCCTTGGATAGAACATCTTTCTCTGGTTGAGTGAGTACCCTGTCGGATAAGTTCTTCACCCATTTCTCTTCTATGTCCGGTTGTGTAGCCTGGTCAGATTTCTTCCTCCAAGTCAGCACTTCTGTCTTGCTGGAGGAGGTGGTTTTAGACAGCAAAGTTTGAAATTTGCGCATCTGTCGTTCCTTGCCTTTGGTATGTTGTGAAATCTGTGCCTTCTCAGCGAACTCAGAGACTCGTTCCAAAACTTCACTGGGAAGAAGTACTGTCAACTCTTCAAACATCAGTTCAGTCTTGTTCTGGAGAGCATCGATGGTGAAATGTACTTGTCTCACTCTCTCGTTGAGGAGCTGCTTCTGGGCTTTCTGGAGGATTGTATCAGCTCTGGCGGCACGGTGGTGTAGTGTTTAGCGCTGTTGCCTCACAGCAAGAAGGTCCTGGGTTCGAGCCCCGGGGCCGGCGAGGGCCTTTCTGTGTGGAGTTTGCATGTTCTCCCCGTGTCCGCGTGGGTTTCCTCCGGGTGCTCTGGTTTCCCCCACAGTCCAAAGACATGCAGGTTAGGTTAACTGGTGACTCTAAGTTGACCGTAGGTGTGAATGTGAGTGTGAATGGTTGTCTGTGTCTATGTGTCAGCCCTGTGATGACCTGGCGACTTGTCCAGGGTGTACCCCGCCTTTCTCCCGTAGTCAGCTGGGATAGGCTCCAGCTTGCCTGCGACCCTGTAGAAGGATAAAGCGGTTAGAGATGATGAGATGAGATGTATCAGCTCTGTGTCCTTTGACCGTTGAAAACAGGCGTAGGCTAGTGGGGATAATGTTGGATTGTCAGCATCTCAGGTTGAAACGCAGGTGGTTCCTGTAGTCTGCCAGTTTTCTGGAAGTCCTCTCATACTCATACAAGTCCAGTTGCTCTCTTTTACCACCCACAGTTTACTATGACCTGGATGACTGAGAATCTTCACAGACATTATGGTTGAGTCATCAGCATACATTCCTATGTTTACGTTTTTCAGAACAAGTGGTAGATCATTAGTGAAAATGATGTACAATAACGGTCCCAAACAACTCCCCTGGGGTACTCCACATGGCACAGCCCTCTTATCAGAACCACAACAATTAAAGAAAACTGTTTGTGTCCTATCAGTTAAATAACTCCTTAAAAAGTATAAAGAGGACATCTCAAACCCATAACATTCTAGTTTTTCCAACAATAAGTTGTGGTCAATTAGGTCAAATGCTGCAGAGAAATCCAGCATAACGGTACCAACTAGTTTCTTTTTATCTATTTCCCTTAGCCAGTCATCTGTCATTTGAATTAGAGCTGATGTTGTGGAGTAACCCTTATGATATGCATGTTGAAAATTTATTAAATTATTCGAGGACAGATAGTTTGTAATTTGCTCAAATATTACACATTCAATTATTTTACTTAGTACAGGTGAAAGGCTAATTGGATGACTGTTTGCTTCTGAAAATTGCAGTTTCTTGTTTTTTGGTAGTTGAAATATCTAGGCTCGCTTCCATTGTAGTGGACACAGACAAAGCACATGTTTATGATGCGACAGATGGGAGGTACAATTTCCTCTGCAACCAATTTAAAAATCTTACCATCGAGGTTGTCAATGCCTGGTGGTTTATTTTTACAGGTTCTTATTATATTTTCTAAAGTATGTATATGTCTTTATACATACTTTTATCAAATTTAAAAGTACATTGTCCTTCATAATTTTATTTTTAATCAATAGATTAGATATTAATACTGTCAATAGGGGGCATATTATTCTTTAAATTATTAACTTTATTTATGAGATATTTATTAAGATGGTTAGCAATGTCTGATGGTCGAGTGAGGAAGTTGCCATCCACCTCTAAAAATGATGGTGTTTGAGGAGAATTTTTGCCCATTAGTTCATTCAGTGTTTTCCATACTTTTTTACTATCATTTTTAATATCCATAATCCTTTTTTCATAATATAATCTCTTTTTTATTCTATTTAATTTGGTAACACAGTTTCTTAATTTACGATATGTTATCCAGTCAGACTCATATCCTGTTAGTATTGCTGTTTTCTTTGCTTGATCTCTTTGTTTCATTTGCTCTTTGGTTTCATGATCTAACCAAGGTGTACGGTTGTTTCTGACTGTACATTTCCTGAGGGGGACATGTCTCTCAACTACCGGCAACAGAAAATCTTCAAATTTGTTTAGAGCTTTGTTTGGGTTACATTCTTTTAAAATTTCCTCCCAGTTTATGTTCTTCACCTTCTCTTTATAACATTCAGCTTTAAACATTTTATATGATCTTTTGAAAATTATTTTGGGTCCAGTTTTTGGAATTTTTGCCTTCCTTACAACTGCTACCAGGTTATGATCACTGCAACCAATAGGCACTGAGAAAGTTGTGAGACATTGTCCAAGAGCATTTGTGAAAACGTGATCAATACATGTTGAAATCTTTGTGCCATCATTTCTAAGACATATCCTTGTGGGTTTACTTATGACCTGGTGAAGAAAGAAGAAACCTTTATTTGTCACATGCACACGTCAAGCACAGTGAAATTCATCCTCTGCATTTAACCCATCTGAAGCAGTGAACACACCCAGAGCAGTGGGCAGCCACACTAGAGCACCCGGGGAGTAGTCAGGGGGTAGGTACCTTGCTCAAGGGCACTTCAGCCCAAGACCACCCCACGTTAACCTAACTGCATGTCTTTGGACTGTGGGGGAAACCGGAGCACCCGGAGGAAACCCACACAGACACGGGGAGAACATGCAAACTCCACACAGAAAGGCCCTCACCAGCCGCTGGGTTCAAACCCAGAACCTTCTTGCTGTGAGGCAACCGTGCTAACCACTACACCACCCTGCCGCCCGCAAGCAGTAAAAGTAGTTAACAGTTTGGGTTTTTTTGGACAGTTTTGAGAAAACCAATCTGAGTGACGTCACAGCGATAACTGGTTTTAAGGCCAAATCCTTTGACAGCTATAGACCAAAGTCATATAAATAAGAAATTATGGTGAAAGTAAGAAATACCGTTACCGACTTGCTCAACTAAGACTGATTTGACTTCATTGATTGTGGGTTGACTCTCATTAAAACAGGATAGGCGTTATAACTTATGCAACATACATGTACAGTACATGCATGCATTTTCACTGATAAAACGTAAAAAGCTAATTAAATAATCAGATGAACTGAGACAATCACATTCTGAAGCAAATTAAATAATTTTATACCGGTAACTTAAACACAATACCAGTTACATGTGTTAGTCAAGTCAAGTCAACTTTATTGTCAAATATGCTATACATGCTCGACATACAGCACAGATAAAATTTCAGTCCTCTCTGACCCATGGTGTAAACAGGGAATGCAGTAAATAAAAAAATAGAGTAATTGAAATAAACAATATAAACACTCTAGATAAGAAGTAGACATAGACTAAACACTCATGTCTGTGAAGATTCTCAGTCATCCAGGTCATAGTAAACTGTGGGTGGTAAAAGAGCAACTGGACTTGCTTGAAGATTCTTGAAGACGTTTCACCTCTCATCCGAAAGGCTTCTTCAGTTCTGTCTGACTGGTAGGGAGTATGCCATCATAGTAAACAGTAATAAATTAAACAAAGTAAATATTTGCCATGCCAACGCTTTGCATTTAAAGACGCCCGAGTAGTCTCAAGTACACTTTGGGCAGTTTTATCAGGAAATTGGCTGGATTGTTTTATTGAGCATCTTGGGGACTCTACCACAGTTCTTTTTGTAGGCAAAAACAGAATTCATCATATTTTTGTCAGAAAAGTGGTGCATTATGTATGGACTGACAAGTCCAATACCATGCTAGCTAAATGGAATATATCTGATATGCCATGAAAAAAAGGCAGCGATTATTATACTTTCCTGACTGACATACAAACATTTTCTGTAACGTTGAATTTTTTGTGGGAAAAATAATGTTAGGAAATCTACAATTTTGAAAATTTAGATTTCCAGGCATTTAGTGTCGAAGGATGCATGTCTGTTTTTTTCTGAGCATCAGCATCTTTTTTGCAATTGTTCTCAATGAGGAGAGAGCATGCACCTAGATAGAGAGAAAAAAATAAACGCCACACCATTTTTGGCTGGCCACTTTGAGCACTTCTAGTTGAAAATCTCTGAACTTTTCAAAAAGGCACTGGTGTTGTGACTGTCCTTTTCAAGCAACCAATCATAGAGGAGACGTTTCTTGTCATTGAAGCAAAACCGAGGCACAGTGGGGCAGCATTTTTATTTTTTGATGAACTGCTGGAATGAAGCTCACCCCAGCACCCTGCTAGTGCTTTTTTTTTCTTTTCTTTTGCTAGAGACACACAACCAAAGAAAAAAATAATTAAAAACTTCAAGTGCCAAAAAATTTTGTGCAGGACTGTATGTTTTAAAAATATTGCACTATACTCTATACTCAAATGTTTTCGTATTGCGTCATACATTTAAAGTTTAATTTATTAAAGACTGAGGTTATAACTTAAGCTGCATCTTGGACACCCATTAAATCCCAACTTCTAAATCTCACATATGGAGAAAATGTTGATGTTTAAAATCTTTCAAACTGACTCTTTTTGTCACATTGTATTTACAATATTATGCCGCTTTTCCACTACAAACGCGGCTGAGCCGTGTCGTGCTGAGTCGAGCTGAGTCGAGCTGAGCGGGGCTGTTGGAGTTGCATTTCGACTACAACCGCGCTGAACCGTGCTGGCTGGAAGTGGGTGGACACATTGGGTGGAGTTAGTGAAAGTGGGTGGACGTCACGTGATGTCGTTAAGCAGCGCAAACAGTGACATCAGTGACAGTGGCGGAACAAGTCAGAGCCGGGGCGGGGCAAATGACCGGGCCCTTTATTAAAGCTTATCATAACATCATTTTAGGCTACAAAATGTCCGCAACTGCGGTGTTTACCAATTTCAACACTACCGGGTGCAACTATGTTATTTAGTACATCAAGTCCTTCAAACGAACATGTAACTCAGAAACAAAAAACATTAGGATACTGTACATGGCTCATAATAAAACATCAATAGCCTATACTGCGCACATTATTTGAAGGGCATACGAATGAGCGCTCAGAGGTTGCAACGGTGACAGGAAGAGTCAGAAATAAAAGGAGGGCGGTGCAAACCTCACTGAATGCACTGTGTTTACCAATTTCAACACTACGGGGTGCAACTATGTTATTTTGTACATTAAGTCCTTCAAACGAACATGTAACTCAGAAACAAAAAAACATTAGGCGACATACTGTACATGGCTCATAATAAAACATCAATAGCCTACTGCGCGCATTATTTGAAGGGCATACGACGAGCCTTGCGCTCCGCGAACTCGTGCACGATGCTCTGTATGTCACTGATTCAGTGATCTTTTAAGCGGTAGTCTCACGACCCGAATAGTAAACAATAAACATGGAGGACATGGAGTCGTTAGTGTTGCTGGTCTTGGTGCTGTGGCTTGTTGTCACCGACAACGCCAACAGATACTGGCAAGAGTGTATAGATGAGGCGAGGCGCATAAGGCTTCAGAAATTCTCGCAATTCGTAATTCTTCTTCTTCCGGGTTTACGGTGTTTACAGATCCCAGCGTGCTCGCGGGGCGTGTGTGGGCATGTGAGGACACTCCTCCTCACCAATCAGTGCACAGGGGAGTGTCTGCTCACGCCCCCAACCTCACTCGGCACGGTTTGGCTCGCTTCAGCCCCACTCCAAAATGGTGCGAGATTTAGGGGCTAAGCAGGGCTGAAACGAGCTGAGTCGTGCTGGTTTTTGGTAGTCGAAACGCGAGCCGTGTCGGGCTGAAGTGAGCTGAAGCGAGCTGAAGTGAGCTGAAAAAGGGTAGTGGAAAAGGGCCATTAGACTTCACTAGAAAATCATGCATCAAGCAAATCCCATACATGTCAACCTATACGGATTGTCCGGAAATTCTACGTATTTTAGCTCATTTCAAGGGCGTACGGGCGTATAAACAAAGTCTTACAGATTTTCAGTATTTTCTGACCTAAATTTATTTTGTGTATCTTACTTGAACATCGTCAGCTGATCGTCGCAAAAACATACAAAAGCTCGATTTATAGACAAAGAACAGCGTGTATGCAGGGGCAGATAACCCAGACTATGTGAAACCGGATGTTTATTCCTCAAGCCTCGTGCAGTATCGCGACTGCGAGACTTCGCTTGTTCCAGTCATGCGCACAATCTGCATTTAAACGCGCCAAACGGTCATTGTTCGAACGATTTTCTCATTGTGCAGAGCGACATTGTTTACACCTGAGAGATTTTGAATAGCGTCTGCTGAGTGAAAGAATGGGAACACCTTGCCAACAAGTTCACTCCCTTGGTGAACCAGGAGGAACTCAAAGAGGAGTTTGAGGAATACCAGCTCCTGGAGGATACAGATATAAAGCTCCTGGATGCAGATGAGAAGCCCATCAGGATCGATGTGGTGTGGAGCTCCATCCTGAAGATGGTTACACTCATGGGACAGGAGAGATTTCCAAACCTGAGAAAAACTATGGAGGCATTGCTGTGTCTACCTCACAGCAATGCTGACTGTGAGAGGGTATTCTCACAGGTCAGGAAAATCCACACTGACTGCAGAAAAAACCTGGGCACAGACACCCTTACTGCACTACTGCAATGCAAACTGAACACAGATTTCTGTTGTGACATCACCCTCACAGAAAGGCAGTTACAGCTGGCAAAGAAGGCTGCCACTGATTATAATCAAGATCATATGTAAACATGACTGACTGTGGACAAAAATGGTGAAGTCTGAGTGCTTTCTCTGGCTATATGAAAAGTTGACTGTGGACAAAAATGGTCTCTGTGAAAAGTATCCCATTGAAATGGGAGCAGCCTACACTTTGACTGACAGTGCACAGACAGTGGAGTTTGAGTGTTTTCCCTGAGTCTGTAAAAAGTATTTTCCTTTGGAGTGGGAGCAGCCTACCCTATGAACTATAGGATAGCAGTAAATGTGTATTGTACAAATGTACATCAAAATAAAAGTTTGGTGCGATTCGAAGGCTATAAGGATTTTATGTTGATTTTATGGATTTCTTCCTCTGATACTACAGGTGGATGCCCAAAGGGGTTGACATGTATGAAATCCAGACATATTTCTTCATTAAAAAGCAGTAATGTCATGTGGTATTGCTATAACACAATGACATGTAATGTAATTGTGAGGATGAACAGCCATTAATTAATTCATTCATTTTCAGAAGATGCCTTATCCTGGTAAGGGTTGTAGAAGCCTATAAGGCAGGAATACTGGCTGTGACCCAGGAATACATCCCAGATGGGACGACAATCACCACAGGGCACCATGCACACACACATTCGCATAGTCATTTCGAGAGGCAATTTAACATAGCCAAGTTAATTACTGGCATGTTTTTGGACAGCGGGGAAAAAACAGAGAACCCATACAGACACAGAGTAATCCCTTTTCAAAAGGACATTGAGCCCAAAAGTGGCCCACCTGCTGTTATCCTCTCACTACTGATTAACCAGTTTGAGGAATGTATTCCAGCTATATTGCAAATGCTATAAATGAGCATGTGGTGATACAGTGTCAATAAAAAATGTGGACACACCCACTCGTTCATAAGTGTTTCTGGAGTTTGACTATTTTCTACATTATTGAACAATACCAAAGAGATCAAAACAATGAAATAACATATGGAACATATAAGGAATTATGTGTTAAACAAAAAAGTATTAAGAAAATAAAATGTATGTTTCATATTTTAGATTTTTCAAAGTGGTCACTGTTTACCTTGATGATGCTTTGCACACTATTGGCATTCTCTTAACCAGCTTCATGAGATAGTCACCTGGAATGCTTTTCAATTAACAGGTGTGCCTCGTTTTCGCCCGTAGTCAGCTGGGATAGGCTCCAGCTTGCCTGCGACCCTGTAGAAGGATAAAGCGGCTAGAGATAATGAGATGAGATGAGATGAGGTGTGCCTCGTCAAAAGTTAATTAGTGCAATTTCTTGCCTTCTTTATGCGTTTGAGATCATGTCTTGTATACTAGTCTTGTTCTTATCTTCCTGTCTTTAGCCTAGATTATTTTTTCTAAATGTTAAATGTTTCAATTCCCCCCCCCCTTTTTTTTAAATCATTACTTTATTATCACTTATTGCTTGTTACACTGTTATTGGTCCTGTCTTGCGCTTTAATGTTTGTCTTGTTAATGTCAGTCCTATGTTTGTCTATATCTTTACATGGGATAGAGAGAAATGTAATTTCAATTTCCTTGTATGACCTGTGCATATGAAGAAACTGACAATAAAGCTGACTTGAACTTGAACTTAAATAATAAAACTACAGTAAATAGCCCAATTCCACAACTGTAGTAATCCATATTATGTCAAAAACTGCTCAACTAAGTAAAGAGAAATGACATCCATCATTACTTTAAGACATGACATTTCTTTTAATGAATAAAAATAAAGAAGGTCCATTGAAGGGGTGTCCAAACTTTTTTGACTGGGACTGTATGTCAAAACGTTTATGAAAATAAACAGTACAATGTTTTTTACCTGTTGATACTATTGATGGTCCATGAAATATGAACATGAAAGTAGGCTATATATATAGAGGATATTACACATTGGGATATGAAGTTTATCTTTGAGTGGTGAATGTACAGTGCCTTGCAAAAGTATTCATACCCCTTGAACTTTTTCACATTTTTCCACCTTACAACCACGAACTTAAAAGTTTTTTACTGAGATTTTATGTAATAGACCAACACAGAGTAGCACATAATTGTGAAGTGAAACGAAAATGATAAATGGTCTTCAAAATTTTAAACAAATAAAAATCTGAAAAATGTGGTGTGCATAGTATTCAGCCCCCTGTACTCTGATACCTCTAAATACAATCCAGTGCAATCAATTGCCTTCAGAAGTCATCTAATTAGTTAATAGAGTCCTACTGTGTGTAATTTACTCTCAGCATAAATACACTTGTTCTGTGAAGGCCTCAGTGGTTTGTTAGAGAACACTGAAGAACAAACAGCATCATGAAGACCAAAGAACTCACCAGACAGGTCAGGGATAAAGTTCTGGAGAAGTTTAAAGCAGGGTTAGGTTATAAAAAAAATATCCCAAGCTCTGAACATCTCAAGAAGCACTGTTCAATCCATCATTCAAAAATGGAAAAAGTATGGCCCAACTGCAAACCTACCAAGACATGGCCGTCCACCTAAACTGACAGAGCGAGCAAGGAGAGCACTGGTCAGAGAAGCAGCCAAGAGGCCCATGATCACTCTGGAGGAGCTGCAGAAATCCACAGCTCAGGTGGGAGAATCTGTGCACAGGACAATTATAAGTCGTACACTCCACAAATCTGGCCTTTTTGGAAGAGTGGCAAGAAGAAAGCCATTGTTGAAAGACAGGCATAAGAAGCCATGAGGGGACACAGTAAACATGTGGAAGAAGGTGCTTTGGTCAGATGAGACCAAAGTTGAACTTTTTGGCCTAAATGCAAAGCGCTATGTGTGGCGGAAAACTAACACTGCTCATCACCCTGCACACACCATACCCACTGTGAAACATGGTGGTGGCAGCATCATGCTATGGGGATGCTTTTCTTCAGCAGGGACAGGGAAGCTGGTCAGAGTTGATGGGAAGATGGATGGAGCTAAATACAGGGCAATCCTGGAAGAAAACCTGTTGGAGGCTGCAAAAGACTTGAGACTGGGAAGGAGATTCACCTTACAGCAAGACAATGACCCTAAACATACAGCCAGAGCTACAATGGAATGGTTTAGATCAAAGAATATTCATGTGTTAGAATGGCCCAGTCAAAGTCCAGACCTAAATCCCATTGAGCATCTGTGGCAAGACTTGAAAATTGCTGTTCACAGATGCTCTCCATCCAATCTGGCTGAGCTTGAGCTATTTTGCAAAGAAGAATGGGCAAAAATTTCAGTGTCTAGATGTGCAAAGCTGGTAGAGACATACCACAAAAGACTTGCAGCTGTAATTGCAGCAAAAGGTGGCTCTACAAAGTATTGACGCGGGGGGGGCTGAATACTAATGCACATCATATTTTTCAGATTTTTATTTGTTTAAAATTTTGAAGACCATTTATCATTTTCATTTCACTTCACAATTATGTGCTACTCTGTGTTGGTCTATCACATAAAATCTCAATAAAAAACTTTTAAGTTCGTGGTTGTAAGGTGGAAAAATGTGAAAAAGTTCAAGGGGTATGAATACTTTTGCAAGGCACTGTATTTACCATAACAACAGTATCAAAATACTTGGGTCTTGAATAGGGTTGCCACCATTCAGAAATGAAAATAAGGGACGCCCACCATGGCTCCTTGGGGCTATGACCACCACGGGCACGACTCCCATGGGGTGGGGTGCCTGCAGCAGTGGTATGTTTTATTTTGTAGGTGTTTTTAGTAAAGGGGTGATCAAGAAAGCAATTACTCATACTTAAAGCTTGAAATGCTTTATTGCCAATGCTGTAAAAATGTATAATGTACAAATGGGCAACAATGAACTTTTAAAATATATTCTAAATATATTGAGAACTTAATATCACTGTAAATGTAAGTGCATAACTGTTCTTGGTGTAGGGACTCTCTTTGTGAACCTTGGGGACATTTTTACTTAGAGAGGAAAAAGAGAACAAAAAAACAACAAAAACACAAAAAACATGTATGTCTGCTTATTCAAGAATGCAGAAAACAAGAAAGTGCAAAACATTACTCCTTCCCTCAACAGTCCTGAGTTCATCAGGAACTGTTGTGTTTCTCTTGTCTGTGGAGTAGACCAGATTTAAACAGTCAACAGATTAAATTGAATTAAATTGAACAGTATTTGTCTGCTGTCTGTCTTATGACTTGAAATGAAGTCATGTCATCCAAACAGTTAAAGTAAACCACACTAAAAAAAAAATAAAATAAAAATTTTAATCTAGGAAATGTATGTACAGTATGTATGTATGTATGTGTATGTATGTATTTATTTATTTATTTATTTATTTGTTACTAAAAATAATAATAATTATATAATAATAATGTTGTGTGTTTTCTGATTGTCAGTGAATGTGTATGCAAGTACGTGGTTGGATGAGAAAGCGAGGGGGCGGGATGAGTGTGGAAGACAGGGGTCCTGTGTGTGAGTGAGTGAGGTGCTGAGATTTAGTGAGAGCTTGATTTGTGGATCAACTCTGTCATCCTTTTTAACACGTCCAGTCGGAACAATCAAACAAACGACAATCATAACATAATGTCCCATACCGTATCACTCTCAGGAGATGATTGGGGTATAAAGAACTGTGACACTGACGCTTGTGTCTTCTGTGTTTTTACATATCTGCAGGGTTGCTCTCCTGACGAATGCTGTCTAATGTCAGACAGCCCACCGTACGTCACTGAAAACACTCGCCGACAGACTTTACAGTTTGCTCTGTAGTCGTCTCCACTCACGCTGTCCAGCCAAGGATGTGCCTCTTCCCACTCACGTCTGTATTTTTGTAAGCGTTTACGCTTTTGAGGACGTGGTGGAGTCCCGGGTGCAGCAGACATTTTTAAAAGGCCCGGGTTTTTTGAGCAGCGCCGGTGTGTGTTGTCTGTCTCTAGGCAATCGTGACAGCGCCACACGCAGTGACGCAGGCAGCCAGGCACAGACGCACAGAGCGTGACACAGAGTGGAGGGGTTTGTGTCCTGGGTAGATCCCGCAACGTAGTATTTCCTGTTTTATTTTGTTCATTATTGTTAGATTTAGTGTTGCTATGTGTGAGACAGACATGTGTATTGGACATTTATGAAAATACGGAACAAATCGTGTCCCGTATCGGTTCAATACGGGACACAAGATTTAATTGCCAAATAAAGGACGATTCCATATTTTATGGGACAGGTGGCAACCCTAGTCTTGAAATAAATGCACATTAGTCATAAACAATGGTAACTATTCTCTTTTGTGCTATTTTTGACATAAGTAAAATTCATACATGAACAAATTTTGGCTACTTGATTTTCTGCTTGGCTAGTTACTTTGGAAGGTAACTAGTCCGGCTGGCTGGTGAAAAAATATATGAATTTCTAGGCCTGATATATATGTGTGTGTGTTTATTTCCTTTTGAAATGCATATAGCACTGTTGCTAATGATCTGGAGCATCAACAACGCTTTTTCTGAGGTCCTCAGGAATCTCCTTTGTTCGTGCCATGATACACTTCCACAAACATGTGTTGTGAAGATCAGACTTGATAGATCCCTGTTGGGTGCCCACTCACAACTGATTGTCATCCCATTGATTGAAAACACCTGACTCTAATTTCACCTTCAAATTAACTGCTAATCCTAGAGGTTCACATACTTTTGCCACTCACAGATGTGTAAGTGGCCTACCGGGGAAGTATAAGGTATGGGGTTACCAACACGGCATCCTACCAAGGCTTTTGTGGCCACTGCTTGTGTATGAGGTTCCTTTGACAACAGTGGAAACTTTGGAAAGGAAGATCAATAACTTCCTGAGGAGATGGTTGGCAGTCCCCAAGAGTTTTTGCTCATCTCATCTCATCTCATCATCTCTAGCCGCTTTATCCTTCTACAGGGTCGCAGGCAAGCTGGAGCCTATCCCAGCTGACTACGGGCGAAAGGCGGGGTACACCCTGGACAAGTCACCAGGTCATCACAGGGCTGACACATAGACACAGACAACCATTCACACTCACATTCACACCTACGGTCAATTTAGAGTCACCAGTTAACCTAACCTGCATGTCTTTGGACTGTGGGGGAAACCGGAGCACCCGGAGGAAACCCACGCGGACACGGGGAGAACATGCAAACTCCACACAGAAAGGCCCTCGCCGGCCCCGGGGCTCGAACCCAGGACCTTCTTGCTGTGAGGCGACAGCGCTAACCACTACACCACCGTGCCGCGAGTTTTTGCTCCTTCGGGCTATATAGTTCTGGGAGTAAACTACAACTACCAATCACATCTGTCGTGGAGGAATTTAAGGCAGCCAAGGTCCGGTTGGTCATGATGTTGCGCGACAGTGATGATTAGGCGGTGCGACAGGCAGACATCACTGTGAAGACAGGTTGGAAGTGGGGAGCTAGCGGAGCCTGAGGGAAGCGGAGGAGCGACTGCAACATGCTGACATCTTGGGTACTGTGACCCAGGGGAGGTTGGGCCTTGGAGTCATCACCCGAGCAAGCTGGAAGAAGGCGAAGGCAAAGGACCATAGGGGAATGGTACAAGAAGAGATCCGGGCTGTGGAGGAAGAGAACAGGCAAGCTAGGGCAGTGGCGATGAAACAGCAAGGCAGCTGGACCCGGTGGGACAGTGTCCGGGGAAGATACCTCAGTTGGAAGGACATCTGGAACATGGAGGGGCATCGGTTGAAGTTCCTTCTGAGTTCTGTGTATGATGTGCTGCCAACACCAACTAACCTGCAAAGGTGGAGGCTGACAGAGGATCCCTTCTGTGCACAGTGTGAGACCAGCAAACCTGGAGCACATCTTGTCATCCTGCAAAGCAAGCCTGACCAAGGGAAGGTTTAGGTGGTGCCATGATAAAGTGCTGGCGCAACTGGCCGATGGCCTGGAGAAGGACAGGAAGTGGAAAAGAATCAAGGCCCACAACAAAGGGCCCTGCTTCATCAGCTTTCTCAGGCCTGGGGAGAAGGCAGGCAGGGAGGACAGGTGTGCAGGTATTCTTGGCACAGCAGAGGACTGGGAAATGAGAGTTGACCTGGGTAGGCAACTCAGGTTTCCTGAAGAGATTGCTGTCACCAGCCTCCAACCAGATATCGTGCTCTGGTCCCATGCAACAAAACAGGTGGCCTTGATAGAGCTAACGGTACCCTGGGAGGAGAGGATTGAGGAGGCACATGAACACAAGCTGGAGAAGTACCAGCCTCTCCTTGTAGAGAGCCAGCAGAGGGGGTGGAGAACCTGGAACCTACCAGTGGAGGTGGGTTGCAGGGGGTTCCCAGGGCAGTCCCTTTGGAGAGCACTAGGACGGCTTGGGGTTAGGGGTGTAACCCGTAAGAACTTGGCGAACAGCATCTCAAAGCAGGCGGAACAGGCATCCAGGTGGCTGTGGCTAAAGAGAAGTGACCGGTGGCTAAGCCAGGCTGGCAGAGAAGAGGGGGGACAGAGCTGCACGGCAGGTTCCTGAATGACAGATGTGGGTGCATTTGGGTAATTGAGTGATCAATCTCATTAAATCAGTCTCATTAAATCTGAAGGTTAATAATTTAATTGAATCAGTCTCATTTGAATTGTTTAAATTGAATCAGTCTCACATTATCATTAAATCACTCATGGAATCAGTCTCATTACTTAATACCATTAATTTTGGTGCTTAATAATAAATTACCAAACAGCTAAATTATGGTATATTCCAAATTATTATGATCACTTACCATATTACATAACTTATATGCACCTTTTTGAATTCTTTGGGAGATTGGGCAACTTCAGAAATATTGGAACACAAATAAATACACACAGTTTCAATAATAATGGAATTTATTATAACAAAGATAAAAATGGATAATAGCAGATGGAATCATCACAAATATGATATGGTGTGGTTGTCGGTGTGTGTGAAAGTGTGTGCGTGTGTGTGTGTGTGTTTGTGGGTTAAAAGAAATTAAACATTAAACATGTAGTGGTGAAAACAAAAGATTAGCTTTGTGTGCCAATTAAGATGTGCTTGTGTGTGTCAGGCCTGGTGAGGCCTAGCTTGGTTGCTAGCTAAGGCAAAGGAATGTGTGGCAGCGGGGGTGTGGTCAAGCGCCGGTCTGTGACAGGAGGGCGGAGTTGGGGAAGGTAAGTGGCAGAATCGCTTCACCTGAGTGTGATTAACCTATGTTTTGTGTGTGTTCTCCCCAGTAAACCGCACCCTATTTAAGGAGGGAGAGTGAGAGCAGAGGGGAGCTCATCCCCGGACGAGACGCTGTGGGTGTGGGTGTGTGTGTGTGTGTGTGTCTCTCTCTCTCTCTCTCTCTCTCTCTATTGGGAAAGTTATTGTTAGACTGAAAAGTGTGGCAATAAAGCCTGTACGCAAACCTGATCTCTGTCCTGCCGTCCTCTGTGCTCCACCCACTCAACGGAACTGGCACAGTGGTGCCGAAACCCGGGAAAGTGGAGCACCTGTCCTGCAGCCCCATGGAATCCTCCCCGTTCGCGGACTTGGTCCACGCCCTCGCCACGGCTCAGCAGAGCCAGCACCAGGCACTCGTCACGCTCCAGAAGGAGCAGGAGCGCCGCTTCGAAGCCCTGGTGCTGGCTCAACAGGAAGACCGAGAGGCGTTCCGGCGCCTCCTCGCGTCGGCGGGGTCCACCAGCGCCCCGGCCGTGGGCCCATCTCCCATCACCTTGACTAAGATGGGCCCGCAGGACGACCCCGAGGCGTTCATCGCGTTGTTCGAACAGGTCGCCGAAGCCTCGGGGTGGCCGATGGAGCAGCGCGCGGCGCGCCTCCTCCCCCTCCTGACGGGAGAGGCGCAGTTAGCCGCACTACAGCTCCCCGCTGACCACCGGCTGGCCTACGCCGACCTTCGCCGGGCTGTCCTCCAGCGCGTGGGGCGCACGCCGGAGCAGCAGCGCCAGCGCTTCCGCGCGCTGCGAATGGAGGAAGTCAGCAGCCCGTTCGCGTTCGGCCAGCAGCTCCGGGACGCCTGCTGGCAGTGGCTGAGGGCCGAAGATCGCGACGCCGAGGGGATCATCGACCAGGTGGCACTGGAACAGTTCATCGCCCGCCTACCCGCCGGAACCGCGGAGTGGGTCCAGTGCCACCGCCCGGCGTCGCTGGATCAGGCCGTAGGACTGGCGGAGGATCATCTGGCGGCTGTCCCGGCGGCAGGACAACGGATGTCATCATCTTCTCTCTCCTCTTCTCTCTCTCTCTCTCTCTTCCCCCTCCTCCCGTGTCTTGTCCTCGCCCCATTCCCCCACCCCAGCCGGCCCGCCGCACCCGTGGTGCCCTCCCGTTTCTCCCTTCTGTGTCTGTCTCTCCCCCCCCTCAGGTGAGTGACCCTCAAACCACAGCTGCAGAGGGGAGGCCCGGGCCGGTTTGCTGGCGCTGCGGGGAACCGGGCCACCTGCAGCAACAGTGTGCCGCGATGGAGGTGGGGGCGGTGGTGCGGATCCCCGATGCGCCAGAGGCTGCCCTCGATCAGGCCGGAGCGTATCGCATACCGGTAAGTGTACAAGGGGCGACATATCAGGCGTTGGTGGATTCGGGTTGCAACCAGACCTCGATCCGCCAAAGCCTGGTGCAAGACGAGGCATTGGGGGGAGCACAAGGGGTGAAGGTGTTGTGTGTGCACGGGGATGTTCACTGCTATCCGTTGGTGTCAGTCCACATACATTTCAGAGGGGACAAATCCATAGTAAAGGCGGCGGTTAATCCTCACCTTACCCACTCTTTAATCTTGGGGACTGATTGGCCGGGATTCCGGGGGCTGATGGCACACCTAGTAAAGAGTGGGTCCTGCCGGTTAGCGGGGGGGGTCCCGGTGTCGTTTTGGCTGGAGCTGCGGTCGCAGAGCCGTCTACGTCATCTCCGCGACAGAGTGAGGAGCCCCCGGCCCCTCCTCTTTCTATTGGGGAATCCCTCGCGGATTTCCCACTGGAACAATCGCGAGACGAAACTCTGCGACACGCGTTTGACCAAGTGAGAGTAATCGATGGTCAAACGCTCCAGCCGAACACCACCCCGACCTTCCCCTATTTTTCCATTTTAAAGGATAGGTTATACCGAGTGACGCAGGACACTCAGACGAAGGAGCGTGTCACCCAGTTGTTAATTCCAAAGAGCCGCTGGGAATTGGTATTCCAGGCGGCTCACTTTAATCCCATGGCGGGACACCTCGGGCAGGATAAAAAACTCGCCCGGATAATGGCCCGATTCTATTGGCCGGGGATTCGCGGCGACGTCCGTAAGTGGTGTACGGCGTGCTGCGAATGCCAGTTAGTAAATCCAGCAGCCATTCCAAAAGTGCCCTTGCGCCCCCTACCACTAATCGAGACCCCGTTTGAAAGAATTGGGATGGATCTCGTCGGGCCATTAGATCGGTCAACACGAAGGTACCGCTTTATATTGGTTCTGGTGGACTATGCAACGCGATACCCGGAAGCGGTGCCTCTTCACAATATCTCCACACGTAGTATTGCAGAGGCCCTCTTCCACGTCATCTCCCGGGTCGGAATCCCGAAAGAGATTCTGACTGACCAAGGCACCTCGTTTATGTCACGAACACTGGCCGAACTGTATGGGCTACTGGGTATTAAGCCGATCCGCACCAGCGTGTATCACCCACAGACGGACGGTTTAGTCGAACGGTTCAACCGCACCCTCAAGAATATTATCAAAAAATTCGTAAGTGAGGACGCACGTAACTGGGATAAGTGGCTCGAACCCTTGTTGTTTGCAGTGCGAGAGGTCCCCCAAGCCTCCACAGGGTTCTCCCCGTTTTAATTATTGTATGGGCGTAAGCCGCGCGGCATCTTAGATGTACTGCGGGAAAATTGGGAGGAGGGACCTTCGCAGAGCAAAAATGAAATTCAATACGTTATGGATCTGCGCGCAAAACTCCACACGCTCACCCACTTAACTCAGGAGAATTTGTGGCAGGCCCAGGAACGGCAAACCCGCCTGTACAACAAGGGCACGCGCCTTAGAGAGTTCACGCCGGGAGATAAGGTACTCGTCCTGTTGCCCACGTCGAGCTCCAAATTAATCGCCAAGTGGCAAGGGCCCTTCGAGGTCACACGGCGAGTCGGGGACGTCGACTATGAGGTTAGGCGAACGGACAGGGAGGGGGCACTACAGATCTACCACCTCAATCTGCTGAAGCTCTGGAACAAGGAGGTCCCTGTGGCGTTGGTGTCGGTAGTTCCGGAGAAGGCGGAGCTGGGGCCGGAGGTCCAAAAAGGGTCATTGGCATCTCGCACCTCTCCGGTCCCCTGTGGAGACCACCTATCCCCGACCCAACTCACGGAGGTCGCCCAGTTGCAGGCCGAGTTTTCGGATGTGTTCTCGCCCCTGTCCGGTTGCACCAACCTCATAGAACACCACATAGAGATGCCCCCGGGGGTGGTAGTGCGTAGCCGTCCTTATAGATTACCCGTACACAAAAAAAAGGTGGTTTGGGAAGAACTTCAGGCCATGCTCGAAATGGGCATCGTCGAGGAGTCCCACAGTGACTGGAGCAGCCCGGTGGTCTTGGTTCCCAAGGCCGACGGCTCGGTCCGGTTCTGTGTGGACTATAGAAAAGTCAACGCGGTGTCTAAATTCGATGCGTACCCAATGCCTCGTATTGATGAGCTGCTCGATCGACTAGGCACGGCTCGCTTTTACTCGACACTGGATTTGACGAAGGGATATTGGCAGATCCCCTTGACTCCATTATCCCGGGAAAAAACGGCCTTTTCCACACCGTTCAGCTTACACCAGTTCGTCACACTTCCGTTTGGGCTGTTTGGGGCGCCCGCTACGTTTCAGCGGCTGATGGACCGGATCCTCCGGCCCCACGCCACCTATGCAGCCGCTTACTTAGATGACATCATCATTTATAGTAATGACTGGCAGCGGCACCTGCAACACCTGAGGGCCGTCCTTAGGTCGCTGAGGCAGGCGGGGCTCACTGCCAACCCGAAGAAGTGTGCGATTGGGCGGGTGGAAGTACGGTATCTGGGCTTCCACTTGGGTAACGGGCAGGTGCGTCCCCAAATTAACAAGACAGCAGCGATTGCGGCCTGCCCGAGGCCCAAGACCAAAAAGGGGGTGAGACAGTTCCTGGGGCTGGCTGGCTATTATCGTAGGTTTATACCTAATTATTCGGACGTCACCAGCCCGCTGACTGACCTCACTAAAAAGGAGGCGCCAGATCCGGTCCAGTGGACGGAGCAGTGCCAGCGGGCTTTCTCTGAGGTAAAGGCTGCACTGTGTGGGGGGCCACTTTTGCACTCCCCTGACTTCTCTCTCCCTTTTTTGTTACAGACGGATGCGTCGGACAGAGGGCTGGGGGCCGTTTTGTCCCAGCAGGTGGGGGGAGAGGACCGCCCAGTATTATACATCAGCCGAAAGCTGTCGGTGCATGAGGGGCGCTACAGCACCATCGAAAAAGAGTGTCTGGCGATCAAGTGGGCGGTCCTCGCCCTCCGTTACTACCTGCTGGGGCGCTCTTTCACCCTCTGTTCGGACCACGCGCCCCTCCAGTGGCTCCACTGCATGAAGGATGCCAACGCGCGGATCACCCGTTGGTATCTAGCGCTCCAACCTTTCAACTTCAAGGTGGTCCACAGGCCGGGGGCACAGATGGTCGTGGCGGACTTCCTCTCCCGTCAAGGGGGGGGGGAGTTGGCTGCGGGCCGGACAGGCGCCCGGCCTGAGTCGGGCGGTGGGGGTATGTGGCAGCGGGGGCGTGGTCAAGCGCCGGTCTGTGACAGGAGGGCGGAGTTGGGGAAGGTAAGTGGCAGAATCGCTTCACCTGAGTGTGATTAACCTATGTTTTGTGTGTGTTCTCCCCAGTAAACCGCACCCTATTTAAGGAGGGAGAGTGAGAGCAGAGGGGAGCTCATCCCCGGACGAGACGCTGTGGGTGTGTGTGTGTGTGTCTCTCTCTCTCTCTCTATTGGGAAAGTTATTGTTAGACTGAAAAATGTGGCAATAAAGCCTGTACGCAAACCTGATCTCTGTCCTGCCGTCCTCTGTGCTCCACCCACTCAACGGAACTGCCACAGAATGTTATCTAAGTAAAACAAAGAATTAGCATGTGTTGCTAATGTGTGCTTGTGTGTGTGGCCTGTGTGTGTGAAAGGCCCTATGGCCTGAGCAGAAGGCTAGTGTGGGATGCTAGCTAGGTATGTCTGTGTGTGTCAGGCCTGGTGGGGCCTGGTAACCACGTGCTTGTGTGTGCTTAGATTAACCTCGTGTGGCTAAGCTAAGACAAAGGAATGCTAGCTAAGGAGGGTGTGTCACCACGTGGGGTTTGAAAA
The DNA here is from genome assembly GCF_027579695.1 of Neoarius graeffei. Lineage (NCBI taxonomy): Eukaryota > Metazoa > Chordata > Actinopteri > Siluriformes > Ariidae > Neoarius > Neoarius graeffei. The sequence continues at coordinate 24,807,893 of NC_083585.1, forward strand.
CAAAGGATTTAGCTCTGGTTGCTAGCTAAAGGTGTGTTTGTGTGTGTGGGGGAGAACCACCATGTGTTAGAGACAAAAGATTAGCTCTGTGTAGCTAACTCCACGTGGTGGAGGCCTTGTGATCCCTTGAGACAATACAATTAGCCCTGGAGGCTAATGGAACAAAAGAATTAGCCATTTGTTTAGCTAAGGTGTTTGTGAGGCCTGGTGAGCTAGCTTTGGTTGCTAATTAGACAAAGAATTAGCCGTATGTGGCTAACTAAGGCCCAAGGATCCTACCTCGTGGAGTTAAGACAAAAGGTGTTAATAAGGGATAAAGAGAAGCATGCAAAGCCTATCTATTAAACAATTGAGAGATTAAAACAAAATAAATCAACTCAACACGCTGCGTGTCTGTAGTGTAACAATTAAACGTGAGTTTAAATTCACACTACTTCAATAAAAGCTAATTCCTCAGACTATTCTTTATGCCCAAAATTTGCCAGTCTTACTTAGTATCTTGCCTCTAGCAAGATTATGAAGAGATGTTCCGAGACTTTGGAGTTTTGCCGTTGTGGAGCACGTGAGTCGCTTCCGTGAGGTGCAGAGAACTTCCTGGTCCGGCTCGTGATGAAAAGAAAGTCTCTGATTAAACAATGTGCACATCTTTTGAGTTAAAAAGGATTCAGTCAGGGTGGCACGGTGGTGTAGTGGTTAGCGCTGTCGCCTCACAGCAAGAAGGTCCTGGGTTCGAGCCCCGGGGCCGGCGAGGGCCTTTCTGTGTGGAGTTTGCATGTTCTCCCCGTGTCCGCGTGGGTTTCCTCCGGGTGCTCCGGTTTCCCCCACAGTCCAAAGACATGCAGGTTAGGTTAACTGGTGACTCTAAATTGACCATAGGTGTGAGTGTGAATGGTTGTCTGTGTCTATGTGTCAGCCCTGTGATGACCTGGCGACTTGTCCAGGGTGTACCCCGCCTTTCGCCCGTAGTCAGCTGGGATAGGCTCCAGCTTGCCTGCAACCCTGTAGAAGGATAAAGCGGCTACAGATAATGAGATGAGATGAGATGAGGATTCAGTCACTTCTTAACTTTTAATTAACTGCTTTGAGCTGCAGTCGTACGTACTGATAATGAATAAACCGGTTGTAAACTCAAGTTGAGTTTAAAATCGCGCGGTCTTAGAGTCTACTGTGGCCAAAGGTAAAAGAAAGAAAAGCGTGAAACTCTGATTCTTGCAAGAAAGAAAAGAAAAGACATCTTTTTAGGTTTGATTGCGGAACGAGTGATTCCTCCCTGTGTCCGTGTTGAAATCACGGCGCCAAAAGAGGAGGAGCTAGGAGTACCCGGGTTTTTTATGCTTTCATGGAGGATGTGACGTTGGTGATCCCGCCCCCGCGTGACGCAGGTCAATGCGGAAGCTGGTGATGGGAGTTGGTGCTTAAACAGACTGTGTATTGTACCTACACAGAGGGAGCAGTTCCAGGACGCTGGTTCTGCTGCCAAGCCCCACTGAGGTGTCGTGGGCTTGTTGACGAAACACCAGTGAGGTGGGGTGCCCACTTGAAAACCCTGTGAAGTCTACAGGACTTCATCATGCAGCTATGCTTTTAGTTGAAGACGTCTGAGGGGAGCGACTTCTATGCTAGCCACCACACAGAAGGAGCAGGCCTTAATGCCTGCCAGGTGCGGTGGCTGCGGTATATCCTACCATGTAAAGACAATATTGGATCATTTTCCTCAATAAATAAATGACCAAGTGTAATATTTTTGTCTCATTTGTTTAACTGGGTTCTCTTTATCTACTTTTAGGACTTGTGTGAAAATCTGATGACGTTTTAGGTCATATTTATGCAGAAATATAGAAAATCCTAAAGGGCTCACAAACTTTCAAGCACCACTCTGTGTGTGTGTGTGTTCATTTCCTTTTGAAATGCACATAGCACTGTTGCTAATGATCTGGACCAAACATCAAATAAACTACAGGTTACCAGCTGGTGAGAAACAGGGTTAAAGAACCAGGATTATTTTCCCCTTTGCTGGTTGAAAGCCATTCAACCCATGTTGCATGTCACAGCAGACATCAAAATTCATAAGGCAGCATTTTACCAGTCTTCAACTGTCCAGTTTTGTTTAGCCTCTGCTCAATGTAACCTCAGATTCCTGTTCACGTCCAACAGGAGTGGAACCCAATGTCATCTTTTGCTGTTTTCTGACGTGCTTTTCGATGCATTTCTGTCCACCACAGTTATAAAGAATAAGTTTACTTTGAGTTACCATTTTCTTGTCAGCTTGAATCAGTCTGGCCATTTCCTATCTGACCTCCTCAAAGGTGTTTCCACCTGCAGAACTATTGTGTGTGAAAGTCCCAGGAGTTCAGCAGTTTTCAAAATACTGTACCCAACCCATCTTCCGTCCCACATCAGTGCCACTGTTAAAGACTGAGATCATATTTTCCCCATTCTGATGTCTGATGTGAACATGAACTGAATCCACTAATCTGCATCTGCATGATTTTATTCATTGCACTGCTGCCACATGATTAGCTGATTGGATAATTGCATGAGGAGGTGTATAGCCTAATAAAGTTGTCAAGGTGTGTATATTACAATTTTGTTACTTTTTTCTTGGTCTACTCCTACTCCTCATCTTTTGAATGTATCTAAATGCATTTCTTTTACAGATTATTGTATTTTGTTTTGTACATCTTTGATATACATACATCATATTAAGTGTGCGTATATTTAACAGTTATTCCACAAAATTGAGTCGGATATGCGCTGATAGCCGATGAGGCGTGTAGCGCCGAGTAGGGTATAAGCCATTTACGACAAAATTGAGTGGAATAGCTGTTTTATTCTATCCACATTCACTGGATTTTGAGAAACAGAGCATTTTTTTTCAAATTCGATAAATGAAAACTTTCTACAAACATTGGACAAAATAATTTCTGCTTAGAATGTAAACAAACTGGCGAAATGACAGTAGCAATCTGTGAAAAATGCTGTAATAATAATAATAATTCTTGAAAAAAAAAGATATGTTCTTACCATCAAATGATTTTATTCAATATTTTGTTGCTTTTTTTGTATTTTTTTTTGGGGGGGGGGTTGTTTTTGAGTAGAGTTTTTATTTCATTCTCGGTTGGTTCAGTAACATGGTCTGCCATTTTCTTCTTCCTCTTTAGGGTTTTTGGTGGTTTGGCCCCACCAACTGGGCTGGAGTATGGAACAGGAGGTATTGGGGGTGGGGGTAGGGGTGTGAACTATATTCTTTTATCTATTTCTGTTTCTTTTAAATACTTGATAACTAAGTGATATATCTGACTTGATGCACTCCGCCATTTTGGTTTTCTCTGCTCATGGTATATAAGCTGATATCCTAGTAGTAGAGTAGCCAATCAGATCGTGCAAATCGCTCATATCCAGTGAATGTGGATAGAATAATAATCAATATATTAAATAATAGATTGCTAGAACATTACGAGGTAATTTACATCAACTGATCAACTGCCAATTGTTTTGTCTTCTGTGCGTAAGGAGAATTGTTCTGTGTTCCAATGTTATAGAGCAAAACAAAAGAAAATCTGCTTTCATGGTCTATGCTAGTTTTGGTTAAGATTCAAAATTAACGAGTCAAGCTTAATGGTTTTCCTACATGACCCATAATCTGCCTGACTACCAATATCTGCTGATGGTGCCAATAGGACTTCGCTCGTTTTTCCTTCATCTCTACCTAAAGAGATGATTTCAGATCTTCAATTTTCATGGTAATACTGCCATCAACCCGACCATATTTGTCATCTTACAGCCTGCTAACCAGCTGAGCTGAATCTTCATATTATAGCTGTACGATCACACTGTGAACATCTTCAACACAACAGTAACATATACAGCTTTTAAAGAGTATTTTTATTTCAACAAAACCAAAAAGAAAATCTTTGTCATTCTGCATCTTCAATCCAAATTTCTACACACACGGGGAGGTGTACTCCACCTCCGAATAGTCACCTGTATGAAAAATGCTCAAAATCAGTAAATGAAAAAATACAATTACAGTAACGGCTTAAATAATGCAACCTAGGGCAATCTTACTTGTTTGGTAGTAATCATAAACTTTGATCACTGCTGGCTTGAGATTCTTGACAGGAAGCACCTGTTTAATGTGCAGCTCATAGTTGATAGGAATATTCTTTGGGAGCTGTTAGAGATATACCAATCATATTGTAAAAACACTACATCATATCTGTTTTATGTGTAATAAATAAAGCATACATGTTTCTTGAAGTGGATATACAGCACAGTTGTGTAATATATAGTAAACAATGATACAATATTCTTAAACCATGTCATTCTCTTACCTCATTAATGTATGTGATAATATGGTCATCTTTAGAATCAACCCGTTCCACAAAAATGGTATTTTTCAGCTAAGAAAACAATGGAATAATTATTCTCCTGCTATCATATCAGTAACAAGGCATTTGCATATCTGTTTATTGAGACATGTATATTACAGAAATTTTATAAACACTACTACTGCTTACTTCACCAGGATCTGCTGTGAACCCTGATAAGAGTTTTATGTCCACTATGATCATGTTAGTGCTGTTAAATGACCCAGTATATCTGAAATTAAAAAAAAAGAAAAAGTTTTTCAATAACTTCAGGAGTATCAAGAGCAATAAGGATAGTCAATAAAGTAATAATTATTGTCAGTGCAGGGTAAAGTGTCATAAGATGATGTGCAGTCATTAATCATTATATTTAATGGTTTTACATATAAAGCAGGCTTTTAATATATGTAAAATATTTACAGCAACTTACTGTAAATGTTTAAAATAATGACTAAATCATGGTATTTCCTTATACTCTGAAGACATTTTTTTTTTTTTTTTTACCAGTTTTCTGATTTTAGGACAGTGATTTATCACACATTTATTCTTACCCAATAGTGAACTTGATGGACAAAGTTTGTCCAAATGATTTTGTGCAGTTTCCTTCAGTCTTCGCTGTGATGCTCAGTGTACTGGATTCCTTAGGTACGGGGACGTTGTAGAAAAGTGCTATCTGCAAGCAGGGGTTTAAAAAACAAATGAAACCATGAAGTGATCAATAAACAGATAAACAAAAATCAAGCAATAAAAAAAAAATAGTAATTTGTTTAGACTTGCATGGAAAGTAATTGTTGGGGAAACTGGGTAGTCAGTACTTATACAATCCCTTGCAGATTCACAGGACTGCATTTTACTTTGTAAGATAGGAACAGTTAGATGCACTGACCTGTACTGACACACAGGTTGAGCCCTTCACATCAATGCTGTATTTTCCAGGAACATTCTGCAATGATCTTTCTTGGTACAGTAACTTGTTGTTCTGGTTCACATCAAAGTTGTAACTGTGTCCATCTGCTGACTTTACAGTTACTGTACTAGAGCCATCTGAGCTGAACACTTTAGAGGAGTACAGCGCCAGAGCTTGGAGGGCCACAACTGTGTCCTGTTTGAAAAAAGATAAAGCCCTTTAAATAATGCTGCAAAAGTTAAACATTGATTTATCATTATCCTGACTAAATGCAGAACAAGCTAAAGGGAACAATGCAATTTAATTGAGTACCTGGGTGGAGGAAAAGCCTCCATAAGGATTTTGCTGTTTCACCAGCCAGCTGACTATCCTATTAGCATAACCCAAATCAGCAGCAGTGAGCTGACCTTCAGTAAGAACTGCTAGAAGAACATAGGAGCTGATTTCCACTGACAATGCGCTGGAGTCATCTGATGCTGACTGAGACCAATGAAGACGACCATCTTAAATAAGGGAGACAAGATATTGTAAGCATAACCTCAGATATCAGGCATCATTGCCTTGTCCCAGTGCTAGCTAGCAAAAATTAGCCACCTATAAAGCATTTACCTATTTACCTCACAGACACACAGAGACCTGCAGAGAGCACAGAGATCACAAGAGAAAGAAAGCTTTTCCTTTTAACGTAAATTTGTTTCAACTGCCTTGTTAGCCTGATGTTAGCTGGCTTATTCTCTCATCTTGGCTCTGTACTGTCTTCTGATTATGGGCATTTAAAAGTAACACTATAATCCGATGGTGGTTTACCTAGCATAAAGTAATTTGAATGAATTGCCCTGTGTATTTGGTTAGCTTAAATATAGAGTTAAATTTGAGTTTGCAGTCACTTCATTAACTTGTTATAAACAAAATGATACAGGAAAATGCTTTCATGACTTAAATCTCATGATTGATATTATAGAATTTGTTTGCTAGAATTATGCTCAAGTAGAGTTGAGTGCTACAAAGTATTGTTTGGGTTTATGTCTAGGGATATAGCTTAGGATACTGCCTCAAGGAAGTCTTTAATCATTTACTTAACATTTATATTAATATTTTCATTTATGACCATTCACTGTCAGAAACAGGGGTACAGTCAGAGTCCATTTCTGTCCCTCAAGGCACAATCTACACCAATATACCCCCTGGGGCTGATTATTGGACTTCAGGATAACTATACGTACCTTTATAGTGTCAAAAAAGTACATACGGTACCTGTTCCCAATCAGGATATAAATGGTACAAATAAGTACCTTAAAGGGTACTACCTTAGTGACAAGCTGTTGTACCCCTAAAGGTACAATGATGGACTTTGTTTTCTGAGAATGTTTTGGAGATCGAGGATGCTAAATCTGTGGCTGCATCCAGAAGGCCCCTTTTGTCCAATGAGGAATTGCCAGCCAAGCCAGAGTCACCATGAAGCACATCTGATTTAGCCTTTATCTAACAGGCAATGGGAAAAGGCTCTAAACAGACCATAGCTCACCTCAAAATGGTGACAGCCTATGTTGGTTTGGATACAGAGGTGCAGCTCATAGAGCTAAATGAACTGTTTCATGCAAAGGTTTTTGCAACATTGCAGTGTAAGGACCCCATTAAGAGTGTGAAAGCAGGTGTTAATTTGACAGCAGCATCACATTCACATGTAATGTAGGGTGTTTTAAGTAACATGACTGGTGATGAACAAGTTAACCTTGGCCCCATACTGGTTGTTGGTACTTGCATTGCCTTTTTGGTCCACAAAGATACATGCTGCCCCAGCACTGAGTGCAGGTCCTCAGATGATATTTTGCTAAAGGCTTTTAAGATTGCTATGTGTATTGCACACACAGGCTACATGCTGGCATTTCTGTTGCTAGTATTAGATGGATTGTTCCAATCTTCAGCATTTGACTTCTCTGGAATAAATCTAATTATTTAAAAAATTATGTGGCTCCAGCAGATCCCAGTTACTTCAATTATATTTAGACATCCTCTTTAGCGTCCAGAATGTGGCACAGTAATGCCTACATTACAAAATGTTCCTCCATGAGTAGCTGCAATTGCATGTTTTTCCCCATTTCCAATTATCACATTCAGCAGTCGAAGAAGAAGAAGCCTTTATTTGTCACATGCACACTCAAGCACAGTGAATGTAGAAATGTAGTTTGTTGCACTTGTTACAAATATAAACATGACAATTTTTTCTAATAATTCAGTACCTCCTGAAATGGCAACACTATCCAACTGTTTTAGTAGCTGCTCCCGAGTTTTATTCTCTCCAGCCAGACTGAAAGTGTAGGCCAACAGTGCAGTAGTGTAGGTGTTTGTCAGGTTACCAATAGAAGACTTGAGGCACAACAGTCCATTAGTTACAACAGGATCCTGCAATCCAAATGTACATTATCATATAGAAGAAAAACAATTTCAAAGGTTTACTTAAATGTATTCATAAAAAGACTGGTATATATATTTAATTTAACCACAATTTAAGACAACTTTTTAAAATCAGTATGCTCCTGGTTGAATTAACCAATGTGATTGTGATTTAGATTAGATGCATTTTACCAAGCTTATATGGATTTTGAATGCAGTGAAAAGAACATTTAATGGTATCATCCTCTTACCTGGACAGTAGTACCCAATTCAAGCAATGATGCAATGATGTAGGCAGTAATAGTCACATCATCATTTACGCCACCCTATAATACATTAGAATAATATGCATGAAATGTAAAAAGAAATTCAACAAATTAAATGAGAAATGAGTTTTATAATATGGACTGCCCTAGTAGCATACATACCTTCATTCTGTTATTGAAGAGACGCCCTTGTCGTATAAAACAGCCATCTGGTCTCTGCTTACTTATAAGCCATTGCTTTGCACTATTAATGCTTTCTGGATCAATAAAGATGTAACGTTGTGCTTTGCCAAATGTCCTCAAAACAAAAGCAGTTAACCTGGTGATGGAGATTTTTTGTAATTGTGTTTGCATTCCAGAATTATATAAAAATTCACAATCACTAGCACATAATTATTAAAACACATTTCAGTTTATCACCAGGTAAGTGGTGGTTTGTTTGAAGAAATTCTTACCATGTGTTCCCCTCTCCCCTGCCAAATGTACTGTATGCACCACTCAAATGTTTATAGTTAAGTTGCCTCTGGTATCCTGTGTAAAGTCAAATGATCTTATTCTTCTTAGTTCAGTAAAAGCATGATCTGATTGATAATAAAGACTGTAAAGATTTAAAAGTAAAAAATAACCTCACGAACCACTCTTAAGGAAGCCAGTAGCCCTCTCACGGATAGCTGTGGTGAGCTGCTCAGTGTTCTCTAGATACTGAAGAATGTAGATATTGGGAGCAAGGAGAGCAATGTTTTGTTCTCCACAGCCATATGGCATCTGAAGCAACCCATCCAGATTTTTTAATGCACGCCCAAGTATGTCTCCTACAAAAGAACACAATAATATTCTTTACGTGTTCAGGTAAAAATGTTGGAACTGACAAAAACACAGTTGTTTTGATTGGCTAACATCCAACTCTGTCATCCAAACCCACACATTTCTTTAGCTAATCAGAGCAAAGTTATTTTAAAATTTAAGAAAAAAGTAATTTAAAGGCACAGCTGCAAAATCAGCCTGTCTTCAACAGAGTTTCCATACAATGATAAAACAACATGAGAAAAAACAACCAAGGCATATTTTCAACTAAAAAACAACAACAACAACAACAACAACAACAAAAAACCTCACAAACGTTTTCAAAAGCATCTCAGGAAATACTATAAAATAATTGAAAAGGGGTATAAATAATTCTCCTTTAAGAATCAGGCCATACCAAAGGCCTTACAAGAGGCCATACAACACAGGTAAGGAAAGTGATTTAATCTTGGAATGCCATTTGGAGTAAAGGAAGAAACTGCATATGTTGATATCTGGAAAGCCCACAAATAAATGTGCTGGTCAGGTGTCCACAAACATTTGGCCATACAGCTGTAATTTGGCTGTACTGTGGGAATAAAGAAACCTCAGTTGATGGCATTGCAACCTGGTTCTAAATCAGATGGACTGACGAGTCCAAGAAAACCTTCAACATTTGCAGACAGATGCAACTGATATAAGCATTAGCTGTCCTATCCTTACTACTCAAAAATGATTGAACTTAGCACCCTGTGATGGAAATCAGCAATAAGTTGCTTTCCAATGGAAATAATTATGCAACTATTGAGAAAACTGTTTTGCTATTTAATAGGCAATAGAGAAACTCAATATATCTATATTATACACTGTATATTACCTGTTAGGAATGGAATTCACCAATGGCACCTACACTCACCGGCCACTTTATTAGATACACCCATACACCTGCTGTTTTATGCAGTTATCTCATCAGCCAATCCCTTGACAGCAGCACAATGCATCAAATCATGCAGATACAAATCAAGAGCTTCATTTAATGTTCACTTCAAACTTCAGATTGGGAAAAATCGTGATCTCTGTGACTTTCACTGTGGCATGGGTGTTTGTGCCAGACGGGCTCGTTTGAGTATTTCAGAAACCTCTGATCTCCTGGGGTTTTCACACACAACAGTCTCTAGAGTTTACACAGAATGGTGTGGGGAGAAAAAAAAAACATTGACTGAGTGACAGTTCTGTGGGTGGAAACGCTTTGTTGATAGGAATTTTTTAGAGGAAAATGGCCAGATTGGTTTGAGCTGGCAGGAAGGATATCACAACTCATAGCAAGTCTTTACAACCATGATGAGCAGAAAAGCATCTCAGCATACAACAGCAGAAGACCACATTGGGTTCCACTCTTGCCAGCCAAGAAGAGATATCTTAGAATCAAGAACTAGTTCCTATTAAAGTGGCTGGTGAGTGTTTCATGCCCCTTTAAAATCATTGGTTCAGAATAAGTACAAAAATTGTTAGGGTAAATTGCTGGTTTCATTAGCTGGAGGACTTTTGGTTTACAGAGGAACATGAAGCCTCCAGCACCATGCCAACCACTCTACAGCAGGTGCAGGTTTTTGAATACCATGCTGTGAAAAAGGTATTACCTTAATTACAGCGCATGAATAGCTTAGTGTACAGAGGTGAATCACATTGCACTAAAAGGCATAAACCACTGGTGCACACTATTGGCTCTTCTTATCATAAAGTGTTGTGTTTTACTTGTATTCATTCGCATAAGACATGTAGGATGTTATAAGACAAACATTAGTTTTGTTTTCTGTCCATTTTATTCAGGTGAAAATATTATTTCTATTTCCATTATATACACATCATAAAAATGTACTTTATTGTTAAAATGTTCTTCTCTCAAGCCCTTACCAATTACTGAAACAGAAGCTCGCGCTGATCCCTCTATTACATCATCGGGAAGAATCAGCTCCGGCTCCTCTGAAACACTGTTGCCTGTGAATAAGATGAAAGGCAGCTCCATTATTGAGCAGTAAAATATTGTGTGCATCAATTTTAAATCAACCAGACTGGATAAGAAGATAAAAATATTTGCAAGTCTGACCCTGTGGACATAATAACCAGCTCTGGCTCTTTGCCTTCTCAGTTCCTTCAGCCTAAAGGCGATATAATATTGTTAGATCATAGCCTAATAAAGAACAGGTTTGCAGATTTAAGGTTATGCTTATTTTTAAGACACTGACCTGTACAATCAGACTCCGCGTAACTGTATCAATACGGCCTCTCTCTGGGACACTCACGATTTCATTGTCACACGCAGTCTGGGATTGTTCTGCCTCTGCACTCACTGTCACATTCAAGACTCCTGTGATGTAAGAACAGGTGTCAAAAGAAGGTAATTATAATTAAGAAAAATTACCATTACAGCATACAGATGATCATAGGCCCTGTTTCCACGTGGTGTGGAAAAAAATAAGATTGTCACTGTGTATTAGAAAATAAGTTTTGGTAAGCCAATGAATGTTTTTCTCCGCCTCTTAGAAATTATTAGAACTTTCAGGATGTTTGCATATAAGTTTTGTGCACTGTTACAGTATGGCTACAGGCTGAAATATTGCTTGTGCGCTGTTTAAATTATGGGCATATGCTGCACAGTACACGGGGTGTCTGAAAAGTCAGGAACCAACTAGAGTAAAGCTACACATACGTGTACATGATTTTGTAGTGATTTACATTAATGCTCTACATGCTCACCCTTATGATCTACATGTTTCCTAAAGTGCTCTATCATGTTTTTGTGAATTATGCTCAACATATTCATCATCTCATTATCTCTAGCCGCTTTATCCTTCTACAGGGTCGCAGGCAAGCTGGAGCCTATCCCAGCTGACTACGGGCGAAAGGCGGGGTACACCCTGGACAAGTCGCCAGGTCATCACAGGGCTGACACATAGACACAGACAACCATTCACACTCACATTCACACCTACGGTCAATTTAGAGTCACCAGTTAACCTAACCTGCATGTCTTTGGACTGTGGGGGAAACCGGAGCACCCGGAGGAAACCCATGCGGACACGGGGAGAACATGCAAACTCCGCACAGAAAGGCCCTCGCCGGCCACGGGGCTCGAACCCAGGACCTTCTTGCTGTGAGGCAACAGCGCCGTGCCGCCGCTCAACATATTCAGATCAACATATTTGCTCAGCATTCCCATTGGTTCCTGGCTTTTTGGACACCCTGGAGAATGAATATTTTGTAGAACTTTAATAAAAAATTTAGACTTTGCTTTGTCATACCAGCAAACGTGCAGCTATATACACCAGGAACGTACAGTATAACAGGCAAGAATTCTTCAGAATTCCATTAACATCTGCTCAACCCCTTCGGACATAATGTGTACAATTGTATGCATGAAGTTCCATAGCATTTTTCCTTGCGTCCAAAGGGGATAAGTATGCTCATTTGTGAATATCAGATTATAAAAAATAGTGTATATTGGAAAATATTCGTTTTCACCCAACAAAAAATATTAATATGTCTGCATGTACAATCGATTTAGGCTTGCACTGGCAAAAAACATAGAGCCCCATGAAAGACTGTGAAAGAATTGTAGGACTAACCAAGCACAGTGGGAATCAGAGTCCATTTGAAGGTCTTTCTGCCATTTGCACACAGGCAGGATGTATACTTGCCATCAGAAGAGGGCTTCAGAGTGTAGTCTGAGGAGGGGGCCGGAGTCACTTTAACCTGTTAATGAGGCACAGGTGATTAATTTACTATGCATCATAAGTGGCACAATACTTGTGAAGACAAAATCTTGGCCTTACAGTACCATAATGCATTTGGAAAGATAATTGAAGACAGTGGCCTTCAGCTCAAAAACCTCTCCCCGAATAATGGAGTAGGGCAATGAGAGCTCCAGGAAGAAGGGCTGAAATACTGTGAGCTGAACAGGAGGAGCCAGTCCCAGACCCACAGAGGAAACACAGAAAGCCTCTGTCTCCCAAGTGGTGATGGTGTCAGGAACAGTGACAGGAAGATGTGCTGATCCAGAGTGCCTGTGAAAAATCATTATACTCTATTTCTGTTACTTATTATCAAAAAGACAGCATGGATTATTCAGTATATTCTAGTTAAGTTAATACATGCTAATAAAACTGCTAAAAGATTGGGGTCCATAACAAAATTAAAGAGTAAGTGTCATCACATATGCTCAGAAGCACTACTAATGCTTCAAGCAATCGGTACATTTATTTTAATGATATTCAATCTGTAGTTGATTAAAATGCACAAAGAAAATCAACAAAATTAATGACTATGCCGATTCACTAACCCAACTTCAGATAGTTGCCATATCCAAGTCTCCGGAAAGAATTTACGAACTGTCTCAATGGGTTCATCAGCTAGATAATTTCCACTATAGCCTGCGTATTCTATACTCATTGTTGTATCTGAAAATGAGCAAAGATTTTGTTATTAGTGTGCTTTTTTTAATGTAGTAACATCTTGATTTGTTAGAATAATTAGTACAAATAACAACAAGAGCTATGTACCTCACAAATGTATATTGATATCAGCTTTAGTCATCATTTATTGTACAATGCATTTTAATGCAATATACATCACATGATCTCAGTATGATTGAGAAACTGCACTATTTATTGAATAATAATTTATGAGTTGAAAAAAGGCCTGGATGTACCATAATAGGTATATAACTGATGATATTCCAAGCCTTTATCTGTCAGACACCGAGGTTCTCTCACAGCCAGATTTGTTGCCATCTTGAGCCCCACTCTCTGTCAAGTGATAATAAGTCATAATCAGTGTAGTAAGAATTATTATTATTATTATTGTAGATTACTTAGTCAACCAAATAGTTTCAAATGAAATAAAATTCATTAATATGTACTGAAAGGGAGCATTCATTTTTTCCACATTTAACCTTTCCTAAGCACTTGTAGGGTTATTTCTAAACACCTTAGGTCGTTTTATATCAATTTGTATAAATTTTTATATCAACAACTTAAGCAATTTGTTAAAACTAATTCAAATAATGGAGGGGAATGCTGGCAGACAGAAAGGGAGTGACTTTTGCGCTAACCAATTCACAGTTTACAGAGACTGCTGACATTTGGGAAAGACTGGTTGGGGTATGGAGACTTGACAAGCCAAAGCACATCCTACGTAAGGAGGAACCCACTTTCAGTCACTGTGGAATGATATACTATGACACACTTGAGGTTGGGAGAGAGTAACCTACTGTGGATTAGGTCAACCGGCTACTCTAAATTGGCCATAGGTGTGAATGGCTGTCTGTGATAGACTGGTGACCTGTCCAGGGTATACTCTGCCTCTTGCCCAATGCCAGCTGGGATTGACTCCAGCCCACCTGAGACCCACAATGGATAAGCGGCATGGGAAGTGAATGAATGAATAGTAAAGCAGTTCATTGGCCAGTATAGGATTCAATAATCACAGTGAGACAGTTAGACAACAATAGAAACAGAAGCATGTTAATACTATTAATACAACATGTACAGTGCCGGGGCGGCACGGTGGTGTAGTGGTTAGCGCTGTCGCCTCACAGCAAGAAGGTCCTGGGTTCGAGCCCCGGGGCCGGCGAGGGCCTTTCTGTGCGGAGTTTGCATGTTCTCCCCGTGTCCGCGTGGGTTTCCTCCGGGTGCTCCGGTTTCCCCCACAGTCCAAAGACATGCAGGTTAGGTTAACTGGTGACTCTAAATTGACCGTAGGTGTGAATGTGAGTGTGAATGGTTGTCTGTGTCTATGTGTCAGCCCTGTGATGACCTGGCGACTTGTCCAGGGTGTACCCCGCCTTTCGCCCGTAGTCAGCTGGGATAGGCTCCAGCTTGCCTGCGACCCTGTAGAAGGATAAAGCGGCTAGAGATAATGTGATGTGTGATGTGATGTACAGTGCCACAGTGTTAATATTTTGACTCATTTAGTCAGTATGATGGTTGTGCCTGAACTTTCTTAATCCTTGTAATCTTGGCAAAGCCTTGTAATTTGGAGCATCGGTTGAGACTGCCAACTTACAGTAATGTTCAGGTGTCTATCAAGTAGACGTGTGCAGTGCTTGGACTTGAATTTTTCCATTTGTGTGAAAGCATTTGTAAATCCTTGATAATCTGATCATAAATATCCTTGGATACCAACTCCACTCTTCTCACTACCATTGCTGGACCAGCAGGTACACTGTTAATTGCCATTTTTGTCTTCTTTGTTTTTACAGACTGTGAATAATGTGTCAGTGGTGACAGTCATCATTTCTTTTAAAAACTCACCCTCAGTGGGTCTTCTTGTACTTGGCTAGGAGATGGTTTACACTGAATGAAGCCTTGGTATCAGCTTTAGCTCTCTTAGTGCGTATTGTGAAAAGTGATTGCTTGGCTTTAAAACACAATTTTAACTTTTAAATTCTTTTCTCTCGCAGTTTGCTCTTGGGGGTGAATGAGCTCCTGGCTTTCAGATGTCAAGTGGCATGATGGCACTCCAAATTACTTTTGGACATTGCTAAAACCTGATGGCATATCAATCAGGCAATCTTTTTTTTTTAAACTGCTGTTAAAGCAAATTCCTTTTTTCCTTTTAGGCATGGAAATGATATATTTTCATCTTCTTTCATTGTTTCACTATGGTTTCTTGAACAGAGTTCACTCATTGATGAACATGTACAGAGCTAATGTTAGCTAGCTATGAGCTGAAACAGCAGGTTGACACAGCCAAAACAGTTATCTGCAAAGGTAACCTAATTTCATAACCGTAATGGGCCAGAATTAATGCTTTTTCTTGAGCTACTTCCTGCCAATAGAGATGCATACCGTCAGTAAAATATGTAGCACAATTAAAAACTTGCCAACCAGTGTATATTTTATCATCACATGCTTTTTTTCTTTTTAATGTGTTGCGATCATTGACAGTACATAGATGGTTGTGTTCTACTAAAAATGCCTCAACGATCGACCGGTAGATCACAATTGACAGGTTGATTTCGACAGCAGTGGTAAATATTTGGACAAAATTATTGTTATTTTAGTGGTCAACTACAGTACACTGAAGTTGAAATTAAATAATAACTGAGTTCAAAGTGTTCATTTTAATAAAAATCAAATATGTTCAACTCAACTTTGAGGGAATTCATATCCAAATTTGGTGAATGGAGCAGGAATTGCGACACTTTGTATATGTTGTCCACCAATATAGATAAGATAACCTTATATACTTCAGAATTCATCCTGAAGCATTTTGTTATATCATCAATAAATACAAGAGAACCAGTTGAATTGGCAGCCATATACAACCCCGATTCCAAAAAAGTTGGGACAAAGTACAAATTGTAAATAAAAACGGAATGCAATGATGTGGAAGTTTCAAAATTCCATATTTTATTCAGAATAGAACATAGATGACAGGTCAAATGTTTAAACTGAGAAATTGTATCATTTAAAGAGAAAAATTAGGTGATTTTAAATTTCATGGCAACAACACATCTCAAAAAAGTTGGGACAAGGCCATGTTTACCACTGTGAGACATCCCCTTTTCTCTTTACAACAGTCTGTAAACGTCTGGGGACTGAGGAGACAAGTTGCTCAAGTTTAGGGATAGGAATGTTAACCCATTCTTGTCTAATGTAGGATTCTAGTTGCTCAACTGTCTTTGGTCTTTTTTGTCGTATCTTCCGTTTTATGATGCGCCAAATGTTTTCTATGGGTGAAAGATCTGGACTGCAGGCTGGCCAGTTCAGTACCCGGACCCTTCTTCTACGCAGCCATGATGCTGTAATTGATGCAGTATGTGGTTTGGCATTGTCATGTTGGAAAATGCAAGGTCTTCCCTGAAAGAGACGTCGTCTGGATGGGAGCATATGTTGCTCTAGAACCTGGATATACCTTTCAGCATTGATGGTGTCTTTCCAGATGTGTAAGCTGCCCATGCCACACGCACTAATGCAACCCCATACCATCAGAGATGCAGGCTTCTGAACTGAGCGCTGATAACAACTTGGGTCGTCCTTCTCCTCTTTAGTCCGAATGACACGGCGTCCCTGATTTCCATAAAGAACTTCAAATTTTGATTCGTCTGACCACAGAACAGTTTTCCACTTTGCCACAGTCCATTTTAAATGAGCCTTGGCCCAGAGAAGACGTCTGCGCTTCTGGATCGTGTTTAGATACGGCTTCTTCTTTGAACTATAGAGTTTTAGCTGGCAACAGCGGATAGCACGGTGAATTGTGTTCACAGATAATGTTCTCTGGAAATATTCCTGAGCCCATTTTGTGATTTCCAATACAGAAGCATGCCTGTATGTGATGCAGTGCCATCTAAGGGCCCGAAGATCACGGGCACCCAGTATGGTTTTCCGGCCTTGACCCTTACACACAGAGATTCTTCCAGATTCTCTGAATCTTTTGATGATATTATGCACTGTAGATGATGATATGTTCAAACTCTTTGCAATTTTACACTGTCGAACTCCTTTCTGATATTGCTCCACTATTTGTTGGCGCAGAATTAGGGGGATTGGTGATCCTCTTCCCATCTTTACTTCTGAGAGCTGCTGCCACTCCAAGATGCTCTTTTTATACCCAGTCATGTTAATGACCTATTGCCAATTGACCTAATGAGTTGCAATTTGGTCTTCCAGCTGTTCCTTTTTTGTACCTTTAACTTTTCCAGCCTCTTATTGCCCCTGTCCCAACTTTTTTGAGATGTGTTGCTGTGATGAAATTTAAAATGAGCCAATATTTGGCATGAAATTTCAAAATGTCTCACTTTCGACATTTGATATGTTGTCTATGTTCTATTGTGAATACAATATCAGTTTTTGAGATTTGTAAATTATTGCATTCTGTTTTTATTTACAATTTGGACTTTGTCCCAACTTTTTTGGAATCGGGGTTGTACACCCACACCATAAAATGAGGCGGTATGCTTCAGATCATTTGCAGTTCCTTCCTTTTCTTCATATTCTTCTCTGACCAGTTTGTTCTTTTGTAAAATAATGTATTAAATTGTTGATTTGGCCACATGCTATTTCTTTGATGAGTTTATTTTGGTTTTTCAACCTCAAAATGGCTTGCTTCACTGGCAGTGACAGACTATATTGAGAGTTAACAGAACCTCAAGGGACTCCAAATACAAACACCAAACTTGAAATTGACCACAGACTGTTTATCTGCTTACCTTGTGCCTCGTGTTACCAAGCCTTTGTTCTGTCTTTAGCTACTCTGGTTCTTGACTCTGTTTTGTATTTTGCCCTTTGTCTCAGCCTTTGATATCCTCTCTGTGCCTCAATTAACCACTGCCTGTTTCTTTACTCTGATTTTTGATGACTGATTTGGATCTGTTTGCCAGCATGTTTTTAAATAAAACTCTTCCAGTAATTACATTGTCTATCATCTCCAATGACATGACACTATCATCCATCCACCCAAAAAGCATGAGTGGGTCACACATCTTGCACTTTTAATTGCAAAAAGTGCAGAAATTAATCCATCCAAAATTAATTTTTGCACACATCAACATTAGTCAGAATTAGATAGGACCATAAAATGATCAGCAGGTACCCCATATCACCTAGCTATATCATGTCAGGGGTAGATTAGGATCGATCGATCGATCCATCCATCCATCCATCCATCCATCCATCATCTGTAGCCGCTTATCCTGTTTTACAGGGTCGCAGGCAAGCTGGAGCCTATTCCAGCTGACTATGGGCAAGAGGCGGAGTACACCCTGGACAAGTTGCCAGGTCATCGCAGGGCTGACACACAGAGACAAACAACCATTCACACTCACATTCACACCTACGTATAGTCCATTTAGAGCCACCAATTAGCCTAACCTGCATGTCTTTGGACTGTGGGGGAAACCGGAGCACCCGGAGGAAACCCACGCAGAGAACATGCAAACTCCACACAGAAAGGCCCTCATCGGCCACTGGGCTCGAACCCAGGACCTTCTTGCTGTGAGGCAACAGTGCTAACCGTTACAATACCATGCCACCCCTAGATTAGGCTCCATGGAAACAAAATCTAAAGGCATATTTTGTAAATACTATTTTCTGTTATGATTGATTTTATATTGCAGGTATGTTGTGTAAACATTCATACACATACATTTCAGTCATCAGTTATACAACATTTTACAACCAATCAATCATTTACCTTTAATGTATCGTAAGCATGGTCAATCGGTACAGCCCGTCGAGGTCTAACATACAAGCACTCCAGAATATCTTCGACGCTATAGGGGTAATCCGATACCGTTGTCACCGGCAACAAATTAAATATCTATGGGAGACATAGTTTGTCATTATTATAAGGCAATATACAGTATGTCTCAAAACACAAAAATGACTTTGTGACTGTTACATTTATTAATACATTAAAATAAGATATTTTTATTCAATAAATGCCAATAAAACACATTAGTATAGTTGCTATGAGTACAATACATAAGTTCTATAATATAATGATCCTGACAGTAGCTTTCAAGTTTTTTCTCAAGTCTCTGAAGACCACTATGCTTCACATTGAGCTATATCAAACCACCCCGGCATGGATTATTTTGCTAGCAATACCTCCTGTCATGTTTTATTCCTTCCATATCATTCAAAGCTGGATATGACAACAGAAAGAACTGCACCCTTTCAAACACACCTCCTGACTTTTTCAAAAGCTGTGTCAAAAGCAATGCATCATGAGAGCAGCTGAGAGGATCATTGGTGTCTCTCTCCCTTCTCTAATGGATATCTATAACTCCCGCCTCACCCGCAAAGCCATCATGATTGCAGGTGACCCCACCCACCCATCTCACAGCCTCTTCAGTCTGCTGCCATCGGGGAGGAGACTGTGGAATCTCCGGGCCAAAACCAGCAGGCTCAAGGACAGTTTCTTTCACCAGGTGGTCAGGAGGCTCAACTCCCTCCCTGTTCTGCCCCTCCTCCCCCCTCTGCCCCCTGCCACAGATTCTGCTCGCACACCCCCCTGTCCCCCCTTCAGCATCTGACATGTCACCCTCACCCCCCCCCCCCCCCCACACACACACACACATACATACATACATACTCTCAACGTTCATTAACACACTGAACTCAGGGACTGCACATTTCACTTTACCTCGCTCATTTGCACTATTCCGCACTACCTCACCTTAACAGCCATTAGTTTATTGTTTATACTGCTTATTTCATGTTTACCTGCTATACCTCAAGTGCCCTTGACTGTTTATTTGCACCAGTGTGTGTGTGTGTGTGTGTGTGTGTGTGTGTGTGTGTGTGTTTAGTCTATGTCTAGTTCTTACAGTATCTAGAGTGTTTATATTGTTTATATCATTTGTTTATGAGTGTTTAGTCTATGTCTAGTTCTTATCTAGAGTGTTTATACTGTTTGTTTTTTCAATTATTCTGTTTTTATTTATTGCATTGCCTGTTTGCACCGTGGGTCAGAGAGGACTGAAATTTCATCTGTGCTGTATGTCGAGCATGTATAGCATATTTGATAATAAAGTTGACTTGACTTGGCTTGAAATGTAAGATCACCTTTCCCACTCGACTGCTTAGCCAGGACAAGAAATATTTCTTTAGTTTTTAGTCACTTATGTTCAGAGGTGGGAAGTAACAAAGTACAAATACTTTGTTACTGTATTTAAGTTTTCAGGTATCTGTACTTCAATTTATTTTTCTGATCACATTTTACTTTTACACTCTGCATTGTAAAACAAATTCCTGTACTTTCTACTCCTTATATTTTCAAACCAGGCTTGTGACTTTAGTTTTAATGCATTTGAGGGGAATTATCAATTATTATTATTTTTTATTTTGCATCATTGTGCACCTTCAAAAAATCAAGACTGCATTCAACCTAAATAGATGGGACAGTAACATAAAGACAACAGTGATTAATCCAGCCCAATCTGGCAACCATGACTATGAATCAAAACATGAGCTGTGTTCCCTATTCATCAAACTGAAGTGAATGGGCTTTCTTTGAAATTTTAATTGTTTTTATGTAAACATACCAAATTGTTTGATCTATATACCTAACACTTTAACTGTATGTGATGTATGCTCTTCAAACTCTTCAAATAAGTTATGAGCAAGTATGTAGCCTAGTAAGGTAAGGATAGTTATAAGTTACTGTTACATATAGCTGGGTTGTTGGTTAGCACACTGTACATAACTAATCAATATCAACGGCACGTGCAAGTGGATTATTTATTTGTCAGAAAGTACTTGGCAATAAAAATATTTGCAGTGGAGCACCTTATATATGTTATTATTTAATAATTAATATAAGAAAGCATAGATTTGCCTCCTTCTGCACACACACCGACCCCTCAAATATATTTAAATAATATTGGCTGGCTTTTTTCGTGGTATATCAGGTATATTCCATTCAGTTAGCATGATACCGAACGAGTTGAAGACAAGTTCAATATCATGCCAGCTGAATGGAATGTATCTGATATACCACGAAAAAAGCTAGCCAATATTATTATTATTATTATTATATATTTGATGGAACAATTATAGATTTTACCAAAAGTTAAGGGGGGAAAGAGAGAGAGAGAGAAAGAGAGAGAGAGAGAGAGAGAGAGAGAGAGAGAGAGACTTACCGATATTGAATGCTGATTCTGATCAAATTTCATTCAATGTTTTGTCAATCCACTGTATATGTACAAAGTCAAAGTTCCAACAATAAAAATTGTACAATTACAAAAAGCCTGAACAATAACCCAACTGATATACAAGCTATATACAGGTTGACAGTGCAAGTTCAAAGTTATTTTTGGTAGTAGTTAATTGTTACACTCTAAATTGACCGTAGGTGTGAATGTGAGTGTGAATGGTTGTCTGTGTCTATGTGTCAGCCCTGTGATGACCTGGCGACTTGTCCAGGGTGTACCCCGCCTTTCGCCCGTAGTCAGCTGGGATAGGCTCCAGCTTGCCTGCGACCCTGTAGAAGGATAAAGAGGCTAGAGATAATGAGATGAGATGAGATGAGTTAATTGTTACAACGTTATTCAAAACGAAAGGGCTTTGCTGAGTGAAGTCCATGAGTGAAGTCCTCTTGTAAACGTCTCTGTCACATTTCCTCGCCTCCGAGTAGAACTTTGACAAAATTTCTGCTATTGCTCCCTTTTCCAGTTTTTCGATGTCATCCAGTTTTTCCATTGTCATTCAAAATTAAAATTCTTTTGATTAACTTGCATATTTTTTGTGGATGTGTCCATATAATATAAAGAACCTTATACGGTGTCATGAAGATATGAAGTTTAGCTGAAACTAAGGACCTTATGAAGTTTAAGGGGCTTAGTTTCAGCAACAGTATGTTTTGCTTTTGTAAATATGTATGAAGAATATCCAGTGGAGTTTTGGTATCCTTTTGGGTGTTCAGCACGTCTTCTCTTTAAATCTTCCCCTTTTAATGAAACAAACCTTACGGCCAAACAGTCCGAGTCACTCACTAGCATGGAAGTTTTATGTCTCCGACGTGCGTCTTTTCCAGTTTTTCAATGACCGTTGGTCTGTTTTTCTCTTGTAAATATGCATGAAGAATATATAATGAGGTTTTGGTAGCCTTTCGGGTGTTCAGCGCGTCTTTACTTCCAGTTTTCAGTTTATTTTTTTAGTGCTTAAACCGAATACTGAATTAGCCCTATCTTCTCTCTCTCCCGGCCGACAAAGACATGATTGTGAGCATACGCAGCAGAAACGTTGTCATTGGATCTTCACATGAGCTGTGCGATGTGTGATGTCGTGTTGTCTTGACAATGTGCAATATTATAACAATATTGCATGCTCATTCTCCACTGGGGAGAGTGCTGTAATACACGGAGGATATAACAATATTGCATGCCATCAATAAACCTGCTAGAAGGGAATAGAATACATGCTTTTATTCCATGGAAAAAGTGGCCCATATCTATAATAATTCCTGATATTTCACTCCAATGAGGTCACTTCCAGTGTTTTCCCGCTTACTAGATGTACATTGTCAAAATGGCAAACTGGTTCAAAATTAAAATTCTTTTGATTAACTTGCATATTTTTTGTGGATGTGTCCATATAATATAAAGAACCTTATACGGTGGCATGAAGATATGAAGTTTAGCTGAAACTAAGGACCTTATGAAGTTTAAGGGGCTTAGTTTCAGCAACAGTTACTCCAAAGAATCAGTTAAAAAGAAAGAAAGAGAGAGAGGGAGAGAGAGAGAGAAATGCCGTGTACCAAGATGGTACCAAATGTACCAAAATGGTACCAGATTTATCAAAATTTTATTTTATTTTACTATTTATTCTTTTATCTTCAGTAACTGCTTTATCTTGGTCAGAGTTTATTAGAACATTTAGAGCATTCCTGACAACTTCACAATTTGAAATGCAAATGTGATTTGAAAATTCTGAAAACTACATTTTTGTTATGAGCAAATTTAAGGATTAAACAGGAATAAAAAAAATACAGTTAATTTAGTTTATTTATTACTTAGTTTCAGCACTCTTAGAGGGCACTAGATTTTAAAACAGGCTCAAAATCCAAGCGTGTGTATGTGCAAAAGATTCCGTAAATCTTAACTTCACCTTGTCAGTGTTTAGGCGTTCTCCAGACTCCAAGATGAACACACTCTGATCCACAATACTGAGGCCACACAGTGAACCAGGATGAGCCGTGAGCTCAACAGTGTTCTTCTCACCAGGAACTGCTTTAGATGGAGAGAACTGTAGCAAAACCTGGAGTCCGTGATGAAAACAAGTTTAGGCAGGTTTAGCAATTTCATGGCTGACTGCAAACTAATTGATTACATATAAAAAGATGATAATGAATGTGTTAGCATTACCTTATTTCTGAAACATTTTTCCACATCAAAATTCTTGCTAGCAGCAATAATGTTCTCACTGGGCAGGACAGAGTATGCCAGAACCTGCAGTACAGGAGCCAGCTCAGCAAAAACAGACAGTTTGAATGAGATTTTGCCTTTTCTGACATCTGGAGAGTCTTCCACTTCAACTTTTTTATGCCCATGATGGACTATGGCTCCTTTAGATAAGACCTGAATTGGAGAAGCCAAATATATGATGATCACTGTCAGGTGCGTTTCAATTACGCTGCTGGAATCTAGGTCATGCAGGTTTTACTGTATCTACAATTATACAGTATGTACTTACCGTGTATATAATGTCAATGCTGTATTTTTCAGTAGTTTCCCCGACAATATAATAATTAACAGTTATGGGAATTTCAGTACCACACTTAAACAGTTCCTCTGAGCTCTCTATTGACAGTTCACTGAATACTGGATTGTAAGGTGTGGCAGGTTGGAGCAGCTGTATACGTGCATCAGCATTTGCAAAGAATGGTGTTTTGTATCTTTGGTCAAATCCGTCTGGATAGACACTTGCCTAGATAACAATGAAACAGGAACATTTGTTTTTGAGATCTACTGAAATGACTTTACAAATTTTGTGAGTGCTTAGGTCATCATACCCTACCCTCAGTGTTATCTCTGGAGTAGGAGGTTCAGGTGAAGCAACTGAGAAGTTTGCCAATCCATTACTATCTGTAGTGAGATTGAGTAGTATCTTCACAGGCCAGTAACCTTCCAAAAGATAAACCTTCTTGTTTGGAACTGGTGTTCCACTGAAGGTTGTAACTTTAATCTGTTAATCAGGGAAAGTAAAAAAAAAATGCTGTTAGTTTGCTGAAAACTGTCAAAAACATCATAAATATAAAACAATGTCAATGGTTCAGTGTAAATTTAAAAGCATTAAACTCTTACTTTTCCTTCTATAACTCTTTCCTGTTCAAAATGTTTTGGTAAATCCAAAAGTTCCACTTGACCAATTTGGTAAGTGAGCTCTATGATTACAGATTTTACAATGGACAATTCTAAACAAAAGAAACAAAATGCAACATGGAAGTTGTTATTCATGAATCAGTGTTATAAAAGTATTTTATATTTTAATTATTTTAATCTTTAAGTTTAAAAAACATTTTAGAGTTGACTTTGTTGGCTCTGTTACTGACTCACCTGTTCCTTCCTCTGTTAGTGTAACAGTAGCATTAAGCTTGTCCTCAAAATTACCTTGAAATTCAGAATTGATGAAAGCTGATACATTCAGTTTAAGGAGGGCACAACCAGTCTGATTCATCTATGGGGAAAACCAAATAACAAATACACGGTGAGATCTATTTCAGACAAAAAAACAAACAAACCAAACAAACAAACAAAAAAATTCACCTTCACTGTTTCAACCAGGCATGGTGAAATCAAAGGGTCACCAACATTACGAACATAAGGATATACCGGTATAAATTTACGACACACTTGCACCAGTGCTGCACCAGGTACTGGTTGTCCATAAGTGTATCTAAAACATGCACAAGCAATGAATGTTGATTTGAACTTTTTTTTAAAATAGGCTACAGTGGTGCTTGAAAGTTTGTGAAGCCTTTAGAATTTGTATATTTCTGCATAAATATGACCTAGAACATCATCAGATTTTCACACAAGTCCTAAAAGTAGATAAAGAGAACCCAGTTAAACAAATGAGACAAAAATATTATACTTGATCATTTATTTATTGAGGAAAATGATCCAACATTACATATCTGTGAGTGGCAAAAGTATGTGAAGCTCTAGGATTAGCAGTTAATTTGAAGGTGAAATGAGAGTCAGGTGTTTTCAATCAATGGGATGACAATCAGGTGTGAGTGGGCACCCTGTTTTATTTAAAGAACAGGGATCTATCAAAGTCTGATCTTCACAACACGTTTGTGGAAGTGTATCATGGCACGAACAAAGGATATTTCTGAGGACCTCAGAATAAGTGTTGTTGATGCTCATCAGGCTGGAAAAGGTTACAAAACCATCTCGAAAGAGTTTGGATTCCACCAATCCACAGTCAGACAGATTGTGTACAAAATGGAGGAAATTCAAGACCATTGTTACCCTCCCCAGGAGTGGTCAACCAACAAAGATCACTCCAAGAGCAAGGCATGTAATATTCGGCGAGGTCACAAAGGACCCCAGGGTAACTTCTAAGCAACTGAAGGCCTCTCTCACATTGGCTAATGTTAATGTGAGTCCACCATCAGGAGAACACTGAACAACAATGGTGTGCATGGCAGGGTTGCAAGGAGAAAGCCAGTGCTCTCCAAAAAGAACATTGCTGCTCATTTTTAGTTTGCTAAAGATCACGTGGACAAGCCAGAAGGCTATTGGAAAAATGTTTTGTGGACGGATAAGACCAAAATAGAACTTTTTGGTTTAAATGAGAAGCGTTATGTTTGGAGAAAGGAAAACACTGCATTCCAGCATAAGAACCTTATCCCATCTGTGAAACATGGTGGTGGTATTATCATGGCTTGGGCCTGTTTTGCTGCATCTGGGCCAGGACGGCTTGCCATCATTGATGGAATAATAAATTCTGAATTTTATCTGTGAATACTAAAGGAAAATATCAGGACATCTGTCCATGAACTGAATCCCAAGAGAAGGTGGGTCATGCAGCAAGACAATGACCCTAAGCACACAAGTCGTTCTACCAGTGAATGGTTAAAGAAGAATAAAGTTTAAGGGCGCTTTCACACCACTAGTTTGATTATTTGGTCCGCACCAGGCAGTAAAATTGTTACATTGTATCATACAGACTGCGTGTGGTCTGCGTTCACACATGCAAACGAACCAAATTGGTCTGAATGACGTTTCGTTATCTTCCGGTGGAAATAAGCGCCAATTTGGACTTTTACAATGGAGCGACACGTTCGCACACTGTTTCTTGCACTGGTCCTTGCTTTTTATATCGTCGACATTACCCATTTCTGGCAAAATATCCAGTTCCTGAATGAGTCGCGGCTGCAGCTGGGGAACAATCTTCGGATATACTGGATTCACCGAAGGTGTATAGCGCGTCATTTCAGGCAGAGGAGACGCGCTATTTTCACCAATGCTGTCCTGCTGCTGATGAGACAAGCACCTTTCCAAAGACCCACAAGGTAGGCTATAGTCTGTTAGCCTGACAAGCCAGACGGCTTTTACTGTAGAATCTGTTATGCTGTAGGTTAATACAGGGCAATCTGAATTTCCCACTGACAGAATGTTGACAGAGCTGGAGCACGCGCATGTACCTGATGCCGTTGTTTACAGGACATTATAATGATCACATTGTGGAGATGCTCACATCATTATCTGGCTCCCAGTGAGCTATAGAATTGACTTTAAGGCATTACTTCTTCTATTTAAAACATTAAATGGGATGGGACCCAGCTACCTACTAGATATGTTTCAATTATATGCACCAACTAGGTCTCTAAGATCACAGGAGAAAAACTTGCTAGTAATACCAGCTGTCAAAACGAAGTGTGGTGAAGCAGCCTTTAGTTGCTATGCTGCTAAGCTTTGGAACCAACTTCCAGATGATATTAAAAATGCTCCTACTGTTGTTAGTTTTAAATCCAGGCTCAAGACAAAGCTGTTTTCAGATGCTTTCACTTGATTAATTTTTACCTAAAGTGTAATTAATTTCCTTTAACATAATTTCTTTTAATTTTGATTTTAATGATTTTACTTTAATTCTTTATTTTAATTTCTTTTTAATTTTGGATTTTAATGATTTCACTTTTACTTTAATTCTTTGTTACTGTTCTTATGCTTTTATTTTTTGTGAAGCACATTGAATTGCCTGTGTGTATGAAATGCGCTATACAAATAAACCTTGCCTTGCCTATAGTTATAGTTATTAAAATAGTTACTATTCTTAATGTGGGCAGCCTTTTACATTATATCCAGTGTAGACACACCCCACTTTTCAATGAAAAAATGTGCGTATTATGCGTATTTAGACCTGAGTTGGTCCAGGTTCGCATTCTCACCAGAGGGACCGCACCAGAGGCTGACATTTGGTGCGGAATCAAGCGGACCGAGACCACCCCTTTTCGGAGGTCTCGGTCCGCTTGATTTAGTGCGCACCCGAGTGCGATTGATGCTTTCAGACCGACGAAAACGAACCGAACTAAGAGCTTTTGGTTCGGATGGACTGTTTAGTGTGCACCAGCTGCTGTTGGTGTGAAAGCACCCTAAAAAATCTGATGATGTTTGAGGTCATATTTATGCAGAAATAGAGAAAATTCTAAAGGGTTCACAAACTTTCAAGCACCACTGTATATTTGTGCATCCTGGATATTTATATTGACTATCCGTACAATGTTGTTCTTAAATGTGTTTCAAAAAGATAAATGTTTAAATTAAAGTAAGTAAAGGAACAAAACAAATTTAAAAGTTTAAAACTTTATTTTAGTGGTTTTTCCATTAAATTGTCACTCACTTTCCGCAAACCTCCAGATTCAGTTCCTCCTCACCAATGCTGTGTTTTTCTTGTGCTTTTATTGTAATCTCAAACTTTGGTAAAACTAAAAGCCAAATGTATTTTTTATTACAGTAAATTGTTAGTTACTTCTGTATCAACAAAAAAGGTACTCTACTAAAAGTGTAACTTACCATACTTTTCCACCTTAAATTGGTGTGTGATCAACCTGTTTTCAATTTTAGCAGTCAATGAATAATAGCCTTGTGGAGCTTCAGCATTTAGCTCATGAGAAAGCTGCAGTATCAGGCCTGTTGAGGACACGTTCGTCCACTGACCAATCCTGTTACCATGATTATCCTGATTGGTTCATGAAAATATTAAAGAGTAAGCTACCAAAGTGTACAAATATTAAAAGTGAACAACTGTGTCACAAAATTAAAAATATGGATAGTTTCATTTACTTACCTCAAGAATTACTGAGCTGTACTGTAAATACAATGTAGAGAATACAATAGTGCATAACTCTGATTAATAAACTATCAAATTCTAACATCATCCTGTACATTAATGCTCTAAATTAATTTATTAGAATATCAATACAATACAAATATATTACACAAAAATAAGTGTTATATTAATCTTTGCAAAGAAAAATTAAACAAATTTAAACAGTGGATATCCTTCTTGTATAGTTAAATGTAAACACATACTGTAGGACAGGATGAATGATAAAACTTACTGTTCTGCACAAAAGTTACACACTTAGAGGCGTAGAGACTTTGACTCCTACCTTTTGTTTAATTGGAATAAAATTAGAATCCACAGAGACAATTCTGAAATTCACTGTTGAAAAACAATGGTAGAGAAATGTGGCATTTTGAGCTGCACCATCAGTAAAAAAATAAACCTTTATCAGTTCAGCTGGATATTAAGTTTTGCAGGAATCAATCACCTGTTTGGCCTGGACTGTAGATTGGTTTATCAGTCTGAATAAATACTGATGTGTTGTAGGATTTAAACATCACTTTCCTTTTCTCTATAATCTTAAAGCTTTCACCTTTGACTTCTACTTTGATCTCCTGCACTGATTCACCTTCAACCTGTGGAGCCTGTGAAAATGTCAACCATGTTAAACCACATCAATCACTAACAATACTTAAAAAAAGAAAAAAAAAGAAAGAAAGAATCAAATAACAACTATTCTTGCTGTTGTTGTTATTATAGTCTGTGGGATTTCTGACCTCAAAATGAGAGCAGTGGTGAATCTCCTTTTCCACTGTCTCTTGCAAAAGAGTTCTGTTCTGGTTGTTGTGAACCAGATCAATGTTCAGTTGCAGAGTTTCATTTGGCTTCAAAAGACTTACACAGAACTTAGCATCAGAGCCAGACTCGATTACTGCAGGAAATGTCACCATGAAATATCTAAAGACAAAAATTTAATATTTTAACAAAATAATTTGCGCGAGTGATTAATAAGAGTTGAAAAAGTAATGAAAGTTGTGTAAGATAAACTATTGTAGCTAGATCACTAGTAATCCCTTTATCTCAACAATCAATACTATTGCAAAAGTTTATATAGAGTGCCTTAAGTTAATCATAATAAAATAAAATAATGTTGAAGAGACAAATTGGTGTCACACAGCATACCAATATAGCAGGATGGAAACCACACTTATTTATTTATTTATTTATTTATAATGAACCGGCGGCACGGTGGTGTAGTGGTTAGCGCTGTCGCCTCACAGCAAGAAGGTCCGGGTTCGAGCCCCGTGGCCGGCGAGGGCCTTTCTGTGCGGAGTTTGCATGTTCTCCCCGTGTCCGCGTGGGTTTCCTCCGGGTGCTCCGGTTTCCCCCACAGTCCAAAGACATGCAGGTTAGGTTAACTGGTGACTCTAAATTGACCGTAGGTGTGAGTGTGAATGGTTGTCTGTGTCTATGTGTCAGCCCTGTGATGACCTGGCGACTTGTCCAGGGTGTACCCCGCCTTTCGCCCGTAGTCAGCTGGGATAGGCTCCAGCTTGCCTGCGACCCTGTAGAACAGGATAAAGCGGCTAGAGATAATGAGATGAGATGAAATAATGAACCTCCCTCAGAATCTCCCCTGGTGTTCTGAGATTCACATATTAAAGTTCACATTTTTAAAAAAAAGAAAAAAAAAGTTCAGTTATTCAGTTATTTTTCAGTGTTCACAAATTCAGATTCAATGATTCATCCATCCATCAGTCCATTATCTGTAGCCTCTTATCCTGTTCTACAGGGTCGCAGGCAAGCTGGACCCTATCCCAGCTGACTATGGGTGAGAGGCAGGGTACACCCTGGACAATTCACCAGGTCATCACAGGGCTGACACAGAGACAAACAGCCATTCACACCTACAGTCAATTTAGAGCCACCAATTAACCTAACCTGCATGTCTTTGGACTGGGGGGAAACTGGAGCACCCGGAGGAAGCCCACGCAGACACAGGGAGAACATGCAAACTCCACACCGAAAGGCCCTCGCCGGCCACTGGGCTCAAACCCAGGACCTCCTTGCTGTGAGGCGACAGTGCTAACCACGACACCACCATGCCGCCCTTAAGTTAATCATAATAAAGTAAAATAAAGAGACAAATTGGTGTCACACAACATGCCAGTAAAGTCGAAGGTAAAGATATTGTAGCTGCCTTTTTATGTTTAGAAATAAGTTAGTATGAAAGACTGCACAATCATAGTCTGATTGCATTCTGGCATATTTGTGGTCTTTTTTCTTTCTTTTTTTAAATACTAGTGCATCTCAAATAATTAGATTATCGTGAAAAAGTAAATTTTTTCATCATCCATCCATCCATCCATCATCTGTAGCCGATTATCCTGTACAGGGTAGCAGGCAACCTGGAGCCTATCCCAGCTGACTATGGGCAAGAGGCAGGGTACACCCTGCATAAGTCGCCAGGTCATCGCAGGGCTAACACCTCGAAACAAGCAACCATTCACACTCAGGCTACATCCACACGACAACGGCAACGAGATTTTATTTAAAAAAATATTGCGTCCACATGGGCAACGATCAGTAAAATATCAGGTCCATATGGCAACTCAACGCTTGCTGAAAACGATGCAATACACATGCCACACCTCTAGGGGCGCTGTAAGATGGTCCCTTCGGAGACACCAGAACAATAGAAAAAGTAAGGACGCATGCGCATAAACTATTATGCGCGAGACTTCATATTAGCCACAAAGTCAGAAAAATTTGTTCGTAAAATTACATTATAATGACCAAATACAATGAAAAGTATTTTTCCAGTCTCACCTGTGAAAGGTAATCCCATGTGATCTCGTTTGGACGGTAAACCTGTTGGTACAGTTAAACGCAGCATATGAATGAGGCATCTTTATTCTCCGCTTTGACCCATCCAATATGGCGGCAAGGATGACGTATGATTCTACGCGGAAGGCGGCGTCTTTAATGGTCCGGAATAAATTGAATGCTAATTTGTTCTTCTACGCCCTTTTTGAGGAATGTATTGTAGGACTTAAACCAACATCTGAAGAGGTGAGATTGCTCCTTTTTTTCCCTATTTTTGCTGGCGGGATTGACTCTGACCTAAGAGCTTTTCTCTCTCTCTCTCTCACTTTGCACCATTACACAATAAATATTCACAGTGAAAATATTTTGTAAGCGTGTTTCATGAACCAAGTTATAGGATTTGTTGACAACTCGCATCGAGTTCGTTACACTTCTACCTGGCATGAAGCACTCACAGTCATGTGGTTGTGACGTCATCGTAA
Source organism: Neoarius graeffei (assembly GCF_027579695.1). NCBI lineage: Eukaryota > Metazoa > Chordata > Actinopteri > Siluriformes > Ariidae > Neoarius > Neoarius graeffei. Next base: position 24,839,723 of record NC_083585.1, read on the forward strand.
ACAAATCCATTCTACTCATCCAGACGACTTCGCAACTGCAACGTTGCCAGATCTTTCCACTCAGGAACCCGTTCTCAAAAGATTGCGTTTTGGGGCACCCAAAACGCCGGTGCCGTGTGGACGCCAGGCCGAAACGATAAACAATTGTATCGGATTCACCTGAATCCGTTGCCGTGTGGACAGGGCCTCAGTCAATTCAGAGCCATCAGTTAGCCTAACTTGCATGTCTTTGGACTGTGGGGGAAACTGGCGCACCTGGAGGAAACCCACGCAGACACAGGGGGAACATGCAAACTCCACACAGAAAGGCCCTTGTCAGATGCTGGGCTCAAACCCAGAACCTTCTTGCTGTGAGGTGACAGTGTTAACCACTACACCACTGTGCGGCCCCATTTCTTCAACATTTAATTAAAAAAGGTAAACTTTCATATATTCTACATTCATTACACATAAAGTGAAATATTTCAAGTCTTTTTTTTGGTATTAATTTTGATGATCATGGCTTATAGCTTACAAAAGTCAGAAATCCAGTATCTCAAATTAGTAGAATATTTCCTGAAATCAATCAAAAAATGATTTACAATACACACATGTCCAACATCTGAAAAGTATGTTCATTTATACATTCAATACTTGGTTGGGGATATTTTACCATGAATTACTGCATTAACGTGGTGTGGTATGCAGATTATCAGCCTGTGGCACTGCTGAGGTGTTACTGAAGCCCAGGTTGCTTTGATAGCGGCTTTCAGCTTGTCTGTGTTTTTGGATCGGGTGTTTCTCATCTTCCTCTTGACAATAGCCCATAAATTCTTGATGGGGTTCAGGTCAGGTGAGTTGGCTGGCCAATCAAGCACAGTAATATCATGGTCCGCAAACCATTTGGTCGTAGTTTTGACACTGTAGGCAGGTGCTGGAAAAGGAAATCAGCATCTCCATAAAGTTTGTCAATAGATGGAAGCATGAAGTGTTCTAAAATCTCCTGGTAGATGGCTGCATTGACTTTGGACTTGATAAAACATAGTGGACCAACACTTGCAGATGACATGGCACCCCAAATCATCACAGACTCTGGAACCTTCACACTGGATTTCAAACACCTTAGATTCTGTGCCTCTACACTCTTCCTCCAGACTCTAGGACCTTGATTTCCAAATGAAATGCAAAATATACTTTGATCTGAAAAGAGGAATTTGGATCATTGAGCAACAGTCCAGTTTTTTCTCTCCTTAGCCCAGGTAGGATATTTGTGACATTGTCTCTGGTTCAGGAGTGGCGTGATATTAGGAATGCAACAGTTGTAGCCCCTTTCCTGAAGCTGTCTGTGTGTGGTGGCTCTTGATGCACTGACACCAGCCTCAGTCCACTCCTTGTGAAGCTCTCTCAAGTTCCTAAATTGACTTTTCTTGACAATCCTCTCAAGGTGGCCATCATCCCTGTTGCTTGTGCACCTTTTCCAGCCAGACTTTTCAGCAATGACCTTCTGTAGCTCACCCTCCTTGTGGAGGGTGTCGATGATTGTCTTCTGGACAACTGTCAAGTCAGCAGTCTTCCCCATGATTGTGGTTGTGCATACTGAAGTAGATCAAGAGATACACGGTATTTATAGTGCTTCACTCAAACAAAATGAAATATTCTCATAATTTGAAATATTTTTATAATTTTTGTGCTGTAGGCCATAATTATCAAAATTGAAGGACAACCCCGATTCCAAAAAAGTTGGGACAAAGTACAAATTGTAAATAAAAACGGAATGCAATGATGTGGACGTTTCAAAATTCCATATTTTATTCAGAATAGAACATAGATGATATATCAAATGTTCAAACTGAGAAAATGTATCATTTAAAGAGAAAAATTAGGTGATTTTAAATTTCATGACAACAACACATCTCAAAAAAGTTGGGACAAGGCCATGTTTACCACTGTGAGACATCCCCTTTTCTCTTTACAACAGTCTGTAAACATCTGGGGACTGAGGAGACAAGTTGTTCAAGTTTAGGAATAGGAACGTTAACCCATTCTTGTCTAATGTAGGATTCTAGTTGCTCAACTGCCTTAGGTCTTTTTTGTCATATCTTCCGTTTTATGATGCGCCAAATGTTTTCTATGGGTGAAAGATCTGGACTGCAGCCTGGCCAGTTCAGTACCCGGACCCTTCTTCTACGCAGCCATGATGCTGTAATTGATGCAGTATGTAGTTTGGCATTGTCATGTTGGAAAATGCAAGGTCTTCCCTGAAAGAGACGTTGTCTGGATGGGAGCATATGTTTCTCTAGAACCTGGATATACCTTCCAGCATTGATGGTGTCTTTCCAGATGTGTAAGCTGCCCATGCCACATGCACTAATGCAACCCCATACCATCAGAGATGCAGGCTTCTGAACTGAGTGCTGACAACAACTTGGGTCGTCCTTCTCCTCTTTAGTCCGAAAGACACGGCGTCCCTGATTTCCATAAAGAACTTCAAATTTTGATTCGTCTGACCACAGAACAGTTTTCCACTTTGCCACGGTCCATTTTAAATGAGCCTTGGCCCAGAGAAGACGTCTGCGCTTCTGGATCATGTTTAGATACGGCTTCTTCTTTGAACTATAGAGTTTTAGCTGGCAACGGCGGATGGCACGGTGAATTGTGTTCACAGATAATGTTCTCTGGAAATATTCCTGAGCCCATTTTGTGATTTCCAATACAGAAGCATGCCTGTATGTGATGCAGTGCCGTCTAAGGGCCCGAAGATCACGGGCACCCAGTATGGTTTTCCGGCCTTGACCCTTACGCACAGAGATTCTTCCAGATTCTCTGAATCTTTTGATGATATTATGCACTGTAGATGATGATATGTTCAAACTCTTTGCAATTTTACACTGTCGAACTCCTTTCTGATATTGCTCCACTATTTGTCGGCGCAGAATTAGGGGGATTGGTGATCCTCTTCTCATCTTTACTTCTGAGAGCTGCTGCCACTCCAAGATGCTCTTTTTATACCCAGTCATGTTAATGACCTATTGCCAATTGACCTAATGAGTTGCAATTTGGTCCTCCAGCTATTCCTTTTTTGTACCTTTAACTTTTCCAGCCTCTTATTGCCCCTGTCCCAACTTTTTTGAGATGTGTTGCTGTGATAAAATTTCAAATGAGCCAATATTTGGCATGAAATTTCAAAATGTCTCACTTTCGACATTTGATATGTTGTCTATGTTCTATTGTGAATACAATATCAGTTTTTGAGATTTGTAAATTATTGCATTCTGTTTTTATTTACAATTTGTACTTTGTCCCAACTTTTTTGGAATTGGGGTTGTAGAAAAATGATTGAAACATTTTAATTTATGTGTAATGAGTAAGATATTTTCATTTTCATGTTCTTAAATAACTGATGGAAAATATTTAACTTTTTCACAATATTCTAATTGTTTGAGATGCACGAGTAGTTTTCATCTTTTCCTTGTTGCACCTTTAATTAGTGTGGCTGTAGGTTATGGCTCTAAGACAATGGCAGATCACATGATGACTGAAAGACAGTAGCCAGGGCTGTTTATTTAATAATTATAATAATTAATTATTATTAATTAAAGCATGTGCAACATCTCAGGGCTGTTCTGAGGTCTTTGAGGCATGCTGGGCTCACAGCAACCCGAAGAAGTGTGCAATTGGACGGGTGGAAGTACGGTATCTGGGCTTCCACTTGGGTCATGGGTAGGTGTGTCCCCAAATTGATAAGACTGCAGTGATTGTGGCCTGCCCAAGACCCAAGACCAAAAAGGGGGTGAGGCAGTTCCTTGGGCTGGCGGGCAATTGTAGGCAGTTGGTGCCTAATTTTTCGGACATCACCAGCCCACTGACTGACCTCACTAAAAAGGGAGTGCCCGATCCAGTCCAGAGGATGGAGCAATGGCAACAGGCCTTTAACCAGATAAAAGCTGTTCTGTGTGGTGGGCCACTTTTATAATCCCCTGACTTCTCTCTCCCTTTTGTGTTGCAGACTGACATATCAGACAGAGGGCTGGGGGCTGTGTTGTCCCAAACAGTGGAGGGAAAGGAGCGCCCCGTGCTGTGCGTCAGCCGCAAGCTCTCCATGTGGGAGATGAAGTACAGCACCATCGAGAAGGAGTGCTTGCACATCAAGTGGGCAGTCCTCACCCTCTGTTATTACCGTACATGCTGGGATGCCCTTTCACCCTCTGCTCGGATCACGCCCTACTCCAGTGTCACCATTGCATGAAGGATGTCAGTGCCCGGTTCACCCTTTGGTATCTGGCTCTGCAGCTTTTTAAGTTTGAAGTGGTCCACAGGCCGGGGGCACAGATGGTGGTAGTGGGCTACCTCTCCTGGTGGGGGGGAGGGAGTCAGCTGCAGGCCAGATGACTCCCCGGCCTGATTCGGGCAGTGGGGGTATGTGGCAGCGGGGGCATGGTCAAGCGGCAGTTTGTGAATGGAGAGCAAGGCCAAGGAAGGTGAGTGGCAAAGTGCAAGCACCTGTTGTAAATTAAGGTGCTGTCTGTGTGTGCATCTGTATGCAATAAGAAGGAGCAGATAAAAGGGGAGAGGAGCAGAGAGTGAGGATCTCTTCCCCTGGCTGAAATCATGTCTGTGCAGTGGCACACAGAAGTTTATTTTGAGACTGCTGAAAAGCATTGTGGCAGCGGGGGCGTGGCCAAGCAGCAGTCTGTGAATGGAGGGCAGGGTCGGGGAAGGTAAGTGGCTAAGTCATTACACCTGGTGTCAATTAATGTGTGTGTGTGTGTGTGTGTTTGTTTGTTTGTTGCAGGGATAGAGTAGAAAGGGAGGGGGAGAGGAGAGAAGAATCTCTTCCCTGACCAGAACACGTGTGTGTTGCGTGTGTGACTGAGAAAAGCTGAAAAGCTAAGGAAAACAGCAAAATAAAGTCTCTGTGTGAACACTTACCCTTGCCTGCCGTGCTTCTGTGCCCCACCCACATCAGGGATTACTACAGTGGTGCCGAAACCCGGGACACAGAAGAGAACCACCCCATGGAGTCCTCCCTGTTCGAAGAGCTCATCCTTGCCCTCGCTACTGCCCAGCAGAACCAGCATCAAGCACTGATCACCCTCCGGAAGGAGCAGCAGCAGCGCTTCGAAGCCTTGATGCTGGCCCAGCAGGAAGATCGCCAGGCATTCCAGCAGCTGCTCACGCCAGCCGGGCCGTCGGCCACCGCTGCCGCCACCCTCACAAAGATGGGACCACGGGACGATCCGGAAGCGTTCCTCGCTCTCTTTGAGCAAGCAGCCGAGGTGTGGGGGTGGCCGCTGGAACAGCACGCGGCGCGCCTCCTCCTGCTCCTGACTGGTGAGGCGCAGCTTGCAGCGCAGCAGCTCCCTGCTGACAGCCAGCTGGTCTATGCGGGCCTAAAGAAAGCCATCCTGCAGCGGCTCGGCCGCTCCCCGGAGCAACACCGTCAGCGCTTCCAGACGTTGACACTGGAGGAGGTCGGCCGACCGTTTGCATTCGGCCAGCAACTCCGGGACGCCTGCCGGTGGTGGCTGAGGGCGGAAGACCGCGATGCTGAGGAGATCATCGATCTGGTGGCACTGGGGCAGTTTATTTCTCAACTTCCGGAAGGAACGGCGTAATGGGTCCAGTGTCACCGCCTGGCGTCGCTGGAACGAGCCATCGAGCTGGCAAAGGACCATCTGGAGGCGGCTCTGATGGCAGGCAGACGAGGCATCTCCCCTGACTTCTCTTCCCTCTCTCTCTCTCTCTCTCTCTCCCTCTCTCTCTCCTGTCTCTTGTCCCCCTCTCCACCGTGTTCCCCTGCCATGAAGGCGGCGGCTGGCTCCTCCCCAGCCGGCCCGTCGCACCCGTGGTGTCCTCCCATCTCCCTCTTCTGTGTCTGTGTTGTCTCCCCCTCAGGTGAGTGACACACATAACACCAATGCAGAGGGAAAGCCTGGGCCGGTGTGCTGGCGCGGCGGGGAATCGGAGCATCTCCAGATTCAGAGCTCTGCAAGGGAGGTGGGTGCTGTCATCCGGCTCCCCAATGCGCCAGAAACCGCCCCCGATCGGGCCGGAACGTATCGCATACCGGTGAGTATTCAAGGGGATACATATCACGCTTTGGTGGATTCCGGTTGTAATCAGACCTCAATTCACCAATGCCTGGTGCAAGGTGAGGCATTGGGGGGAGCACAAGCGGTGAAGGTGTTGTGTGTGCACGGGGATGTTCACCATTACCTGCTAGTGTCTGTCCATATTCTATTCCGGGGCCAAACGCATAGAATAAAGGCTGCGGTTAGTCCTCGTCTTACCCACTCGTTGATTTTGGGAACTGATTGGCCGGGATTTAAAGAATTAATGGAGTATTTAACACGTAGTGGGTCCTGCCTTAGTAGGTCATGGGAAGATCCCGGTGTGGCATTGGCTGGAGAAGTTGTCGCAGAGCTGTCCACGTTGATACCGTGTCAGAGTGAGAAGCAGCCCGCTCCTCCTCCCTCTCTCGGGGAGTCCCTTGGGGATTTCCCATTAGAGAAGTCGCAGGACAAGACTCTGCGGCATGCGTTTGACCAAGTGAGAGTAATCGATGGTCAAACTCTTCAGCCGAGCACGGCACCGACCTTCCCGTATTTTGCCATTATTAGAGATAGATTGTACCGAGTGACGCAGGACACTCAAATTAAGGAACAAGTAACCCAGTTGTTAATCCCAAAGAGCCGTAGGGAACTCGTATTCCATGCGTCTCACTTTAATCCCATGGCTGGACACTTGGGGCAAGACAAAACACTCGCCCGAATAATGGCCCAGTTCTATTGGCCAGGGATTCGCGGGGATGTCTGTCAGTGGTGTGCGGTGTGCCGTGAATGCCAATTAGTCAATCCTGCGGCCACTCCAAAAGCGCCTTTGCGCCCTCTTCCTCTAATCGAGACCCCGTTTGAGCGAATTGGAATGGATCTCGTCAGGCCATTAGATCAGTCAGCATGGGGATATCGCTTTATTTTAGTTCTAGTGGACTATGCAACGCGATATCTGGAAGCAGTGCCTATCCGCAATATCTCAGCATGCAGCATTGCAGAGGCACTCTTCCACTTTATCTCCCGGGTCGGGATTCCAAAAGAAATCCTGACAGACCAAGGCACCTCATTTATGTCACGCACATTGCGCAAGCTGTATGGGTTACTGGGGATTAAGTCTATCCGCACCAGTGTCTATCACCCACAAACAGATGGATTAGTAGAGCGATTTAACCAGACACTCAAAAACATAATCCAGAAATTCATAAGGGAAGACGCGCATAATTGGGATGAGTGGCTCGAGCCCCTGTTATTCGCAGTACGAGAGGTCCCACAAGCCTTCACAGGGTTTTCTCCCTTTGAATTATTATATGGGCATAATCCACGTGGCATTCTGGATGTGCTGCGGGAAAATTGGGAGGTGGGACCTTCACCGAGTAAAAATGAAATCCAGTACGTTCTTGACCTGCACGCAAAATTCCACACCCTCACGCACCCAACCCAGGAGAATTTACGGCAGGCACAAGAACGTCAAAGCCGGCTGTATGACAGGGGTACACGCCTTAGAGAGTTCACGCCGGGAGACAAAGTACTCATATTATTGCCCATGTCGAGTTCTAAATTAGTCGCCAAGTGGCAAGGGCCCTTCGAGGTCACTCGGCGAGACGGGGACGTTGACTATGAGGTGAAGCAAACGGATAGGGGTGGGGCACTGCAAGTCTACCACCTCAACCTTTTAAAATGCTGGAATGAGGGGGTCCCTGTGGCGTTGGCGTCGGTAGTCCCAGAGAAGGCGGAGCTGGGGCCGGAGGTAAAAAAGATAACATCTCGAATCACTCCGGTCCCTTGTGGAGACCACCTCTCGCTGACTCAACTCACAGAGGTAGCCAAGTTGCAGAAGGAATTTTCCGACATGTTCTCGCCCCTTCCGGGTCGTACCCACCTCATAGAACACCATATCGAAACGCCCCCAGGGGTGGTAGTGCGTAGCCGCCCTTACCGCTTGCTCAAACACAAGAAAAAGGTGGTTCGGGATTAACTCAAGGCCATGCTCGAAATGGGCATAATCGAGGAGTCCCACAGTGACTGGAGCAGCCCAGTGGTCCTGATTCCCAAGACCGATGGGTCGGTCTGGTTCTGTGTGGACTATAGAAAGGTCAACGCAGTGTCTAAGTTTGACGCGTATCCAATGCTTCGCATTGATGAGTTGCTTGATCGGTTAGATGCTGCTCACTTTTATTCAACACTGGATCTAACCAAGGGATATTGGCAGATCCCCTTGACTCCTCTATCCTGAGAGAAAACGGCCTTTTCCAAACCGTTTGGTTTACACCAATTTGTCACGCTCCCTTTTGGGTTGTTTGGGGTGCCCGCTATGTTCCAGCGGCTTATGGAAAGGGTCCTCCGCCGTCATGCTGCCTACGCGGCCGCCTATCTAGATGACATAATAATCTACAGTCATGATTGGCCGCGGCACTTGGAACACCTGAGGGCTGTTCTAAAGTTGCTGAGGCGAGCGGGCCTCACAGCTAACCTGAAAAAGTGTGCGATTGGGCGGGTGGAAGTACGGTATCTGGGGTTCCACTTGGGTCATGGGCAGGTGCGTCCCCAAATTAACAAGACTGCAGTGATTGCAGCCTGCCCGAGGCCCAAGACCAAAAAGGAGGTGAGGCGGTTCTTGGGGCTGGCTGGCTATTATCATAGGTTTCTATCTAACTATTCGGACGTCACCAGCCCACTAACCGACCTCACTAAAAAGTGGGCTCCAGATCCGGTCCAGTGGACGGAGCAATGCCAACAGGCCTTCCCTGAGGTAAAAGCTGCACTGTGTGGGGGGCCACTTTTACACTCCCCTGACTTCTCTCTCCCCTTTATTTTGCAGACTGATGCATCGGACAGGGGGCTGGGGGCCGTTTTGTCCCAGGAGGTGGAGGGTGAGGAGCGCCCGGTGCTGTACATCAGCCGAAAGCTGTCGATGCGCGAAAGCAAGTACAGCACAATTGAAAAGGAGTGTCTCGCCATCAAGTGGGCAGTCCTTGCCCTCCGATACTACCTGCTGGGGCGCCCTTTCACTCTCTGTTCGGACCACGCGCCCCTCCAGTGGCTCCACCGCATGAAGGATGCCAATGCGCGGATCACCCATTGGTATCTCCCTCTCTAGCCATTTAAGTTCGAGGTGATCCACAGGCCGGGGGCACAGATGGTGGTGGCAGACTTCCTGTCCCGTCGGGGGGGGGGAGTCAGCTTCAGGCCAGACAGCTCCCCGGCCTGAGTCGGGCGGTGGGGGTATGTGGCAGCGGGGGCGTGGCCAAGCAGCAGTCTGTGAATGGAGGCCGGGGTCGGGGAGGGTAAGTGGCTAAGTCATTACACCTGGTGTCAATTAATGTGTGTGTGTGTGTGTGTGTGTGTGTGTGTGTGTGTGTGTGTGTGTTTGTTTGTTTGTTGCAGGGATGGAGTCTAAAGGGAGGGGGAGAGGAGAGAAGAATCTCTCCCCTGACCAGAACACGTGTGTGTTGCGTGTGTGACTGAGAAAAGCTAAGGAAAACAGCAAAATAAAGTGTCTGTGTGAACACTAACTCTCGCCTGTCGTGCTTCTGTGCCCCACCCACATCAGGGATTACTACAAACTTCTCATCTCATCTCATTATCTCTAGCCGCTTTATCCTTCTACAGGGTCGCAGGCAAGCTGGAGCCTATCCCAGCTGACTACTACAAACATGTTTTGTGTTAATTAACAGTTAAAAATAAAAACGAACGTGACCTTAATCCCACCTGTCTGTTTCAGTGTCCACTGTACTTGGGAAGCTGTTACAGGGTTGTATTACTAATCAGCAATTATAAATTGCTCATAAAGGGCACTGTTGAATCAAAGGGGCAAAGAGACAGCTTCTCTATGCAAGGGCAGTCTCTTATCTGCACGTGTGTAGTGAGACAGATGTCCGACGCTTCAGAAACAGTTTTCTTACTGAATAACAAACAAAACTGTGCATTTTATTTTAAAACCACATATCAGAAAAAGTTGGGACAGTATGGAGAATGTAAATAAAAAGGAAAGCAGTGCTTTCTAAATTTACTTTGACTTGCATTTCATTGCAGACAAGAAGAACTCAAGATATTCCATGTTTTGTCTGGTCAAATTCATTTCATTTGTTAATAGTGGAGCCCCATAGGCATAGTTTTCTTCTTCTGGCTGCTCCCGATTAGGGGTTGCCACAGCGCCCCATAGGCATAGAGTGTGGATACATAATGAAACCCATCGAGTAGTTTTCTGATGGTTTCGGGCCTGTGCATGCCTGCCACCATACCAGTGTTAATAATTACCAGTCCTAAACACCACCTGGGCGGCACGGTGGTGTAGTGGTTAGCACTGTCGCCTCACAGCAAGAAGGTCCGGGTTTGAGCCCCGTGGCCGGCAAGGGCCTTTCTGTGCGGAGTTTACATGTTCTCCCCATGTCCGTGTGGGTTTCCTCCGGGTGCTCCAGTTTCCCCCACAGTCCAAAGACATGCAGGTTAGGTTAACTGGTGACTCTAAATTGACCATAGGTGTGAGTGTGAATGGTTGTCTGTGTCTATGTGTCAGCCTTGTGATGACCTGGCGACTTGTCCAGGATGTACCCTGCCTTTCGCCCGTAGTCAGCTGGGATAGGCTCCAGCTTGCCTGCGACCCTGTAGAACAGGATAAAGCAGCTAGAGATAATGAGATGAGATGAGATGAGACACACCGCCTAGTGGCCAGTGTTAGTAATTACCACTCATACACACTGTTGGTCAACAGGGTGCCAGCGGAAAGTGTGCAATTGTTGCACCAAAATGGAGAAAGAGAAAGAGAGGGGGAGGCATGTTAGGAGAGAGCATGAAAGATGGAAGGGAAGGAGCTTAGAATTGAGGGTAGGAACACTGAATGTGGGAACATTGACTGGCAGAGCGAGAGAGTTAGCAGCTTTGATGGAAAGAAGGAAGTTGGACATTTTGTGTGTGCAGGAGACAAGGTGGAAAGGAAGCAAGGCCAAGAACATTGGAGATGGATACAAGTTGTTTTATTATGGAGTCGATGGAAAGAGAAATAGTGTTGGTACTGTTTTGAGGGGAGAGTTGGTCAACAGTGTGATTGATGTGAAGAGGGTGTCAGATAGAGTGATAGGCATGAAGTTGGAGATTCAAGGAGTGGTAATCAATGTTGTGTGTGCATACGCCCCACAGGTTGGATGTGAGAATGAAGCGAAAGTGTCTTTCTGGGAAAAGATGGATGAAGTGGTAGAAAGTATACCGAGGGAGGAGCACGTGCTGATAGGAGCAGATTTCAACGGACATGTTGGTGAGGGAAACGGAGGAGATGAGGATGTGATGGGCAGATATGGTGTAAGAGAGAGAAATGTGGAAGGGCAAATGGTGGTTGATTTTTTCAAAGAGGATGAATTTGGCAATCGTCAATACATACTTTGAGAAGAAAGAGCAGCACAGGGTGACATTTAAGAGTGGAGGAAGATCTACACAGGTGGACTACATACTCTGCAGAAAGGGTAACCTGAAGGAGATTGGAGACTGTAAAGTGATGGCAGGGGAGAGTGTAGCTAGACAACATCGAGTGGTCATGTGCAGAATGAGCTTGAAAGTGAAAAAGAGGAAGCATGAAATAGTGGAGCCAAAGATTAAGTGGTGGAAACTAAAAGAGGTTGAACATCAGAAGGAGTTTAGGGAAGAAATGCGATGAGCATTGAATGGTCATGGAAGTCTGCCAGAAGATTGGAATACTACTGCTGTACTAGTCAGAGAGACAGCAAGGAAGGTGCTAGGGTGGTCATCAGGAAGGAGGAAGGAAGACAAGGAGACATGGTGGTGGAACAAAGAAGTGCAGGAAATTATAAAAGAGAAGAGGCTAGCAAAGAAGAATTGGGATGATCAGAGAGATGAGGAAAGCAGGTGGTTATACAGAGAGACGAGACAGAAGGCAAAAAGAGCAGTAGTGAAGGTGAAAGCACATGCATACCAGGAGTTGTACAAAAGACTGGAGACCAAAGAAGGAAAGAAAGACCTGTACAGACTACCTAGGCAGAGAAACAGGGAAGCGAGGGATGTACAGCAGGTAAGAGTGATGAAAGATGGAAATGGAAATGTGCTGACAAACAAAGAGAGTGTATTAAGAAGGTGGAAAGAGAACTTTGAGGATTTATTAAATGAGGAGAATCCAAGAGAGAAAAGGTCAGATTCATTGGAGACCGCAAATCAGGAAGCAGAGTTGGTTAGTAAGGATGAGGTGAGGGTAGCCATGAAGAGAATGAAGACTGGGAAAGCAGTCGGACCAGATGGTATCCCGATTGAGGCTTGGAGATGTTTGGGTGAGACGGCTGTGGAGTTCCTAATGAGATTGTTTCATAAGATCCTAGAGAATGAGAAAATGCAAAATGAATGGAGAAAGAGTGTGCTAGTCCCAATATACAAGAATAAGGTTGATGTACAGAGCTGCAGTAATTACAGAGGGATAAAATTGATGAGCCACACCATGAAGCTATGGGAAAGGGTATTGAAGGTGAGATTGAGAAGAGAGGTAGCAATCTGTGAACAGCAGTACGGGTTTATGCCAAGGAAGAGCACGTCGGATGCAATTTTTGCTTTAAGAATGTTAATGGAGAAGCACAGGGAAGGCCAGAGAAAGCTACATTGTGTGTTTGTAGACCTGGAGAAGGCATACGATAGAGTGCCGAGAGATGAGTTATGGTATTGTATGAGAAAGAGTGAAGTGAATGAGAAGTATATTAGAGTGGTGCAAGACATGTATGAGAACAGTGAAACAGCAGTGAGGTGTGCAGTTGGAACAACTGAATGGTTCAAGGTGAAGGTGGGACTCCATCAAGGATCTGCTTTGAGCCCTTTCTTGTTTGCCATAGTGATGGATAGCTTGACAGACGAAGTGAGGCAAGAGTCACCATGGAACATGATGTTTGCAGACAATATTGTGATATGTGGTGAAAGTAGAAAGGAGGTTGAGTTGGGTTTGGAGAGATGGAGGTATGCATTGGAACGAAGAGGAATGAAGGTGAGCAGTAGCAAAACAGAGTACATGTGCATCAATGAGAATGGGGATGAGAGTGTAGTGAAGATGCAAGGAGTAGATGTAAAGAAAGTTGGTGAATTCAAGTACCTGGGGTCAACTGTGCAGGGAAATGTGGGCTGCGATAGTGAGGTGAGAGAGTGCAGGCAGGGTGGAGCAGTTGGAGAAGGATTTCAGGAGTCATTTGTGATAGGAAAGTCCCAGCAAATGTGAAAGGTAAGATGTATAAGGCAGTAGTGTGACCAGCTGTGATGTATGGATTGGAGACAGCACCCTTAACAAAGAGACAGGAGGCATGGTTGGAGGTGGGGTAGTTGAGGATGTTAAGGTTTGTGATGGGAGTGATGAGGTTGGACAGGATAAGGAATGAGCACATCAGAGGGACAGCACATGTGGAGAGCTTGGGAATTAAGCTAAGAGAGATGAGACTGAGATGGTATGGGCACATCCTGAGAAGAGATGCAGAGCATATTGGAAGGAGAATGTTGAGGCTGGAGCTGCCAGGCAAATGAAAATGAGGAAGGCCAAAGAGGACACATTCACAACTTTATGAATGAAGCGTAAATTTGGCCTGCGGATTGCTCGCTGTGATTATTTTGTTTGGGGAGATTCACGTCGATTGTGTCGTGTTAAATGTTTGTTTTGGGGTAAAATTGGGAGCAGTGTTGAGCAGAGTTGAACAATTATTCCAATCAGTTGTTTGTATTGTGTTTTGAGCAAAGTGTTTGCGACCACGTCGTGGAGTGACATTTGCGGAGCCTATGCTTATCCCCGTTTTAGAGCAAGCTGGCGCTTGGGTTAGGCTGGAGCATCACTGGAGCCTGAACCTTGGGCACCACCGTGGATCACCGGCCTGGATCGTATTACGGGGCAGTTCAGCTCCAGCGGTATTGGTGAGTGCTCCTTTTTGGTTCACTGATCCTCGGTTTTTAGGCTCAGTGTGAAGATAGGTCAGTATAGTTGGGGGGGAGTAAATGTTTAGGGGGAAGCTCCGCTGTTGTCCTGTTGCGTGTATTGCATCCACTTTGTTTTGTGTTGTTTTGTTGAGGGTTGGTAAGTTAATCTGAAATATGTGTAGTTTGTTTGTTGAATTGATTGGTGCACAGTTTTGATCTTGATTACTGGTGAGTTTAAGCAATGAGTATACTTGATGCTTTTCTAGCTGCCCCGTCAGAAAGTTTGTTGGTAGCTTTGACGAAAGAGCAGTTGTGGAGTGTAGCTGATCATTATGTGATTGAGTTAACATTACCGAAATCCGCAAAGAAGGACGAACTTGTAGCGGGTATTCGACAGCGTTTAAAAGACAGGCAGGTGTTGCCTGGAGGTACTTCGCGGGAGCGCAGTGATCAGGGAACATTATTTTTAGAGGATCCCCTCATTTTAGATATGCAGCCGGTGAAGTCTAATGAATTAACTTTTGAGCAACAAAAAGAATTATTGAAGTTACAACACAGGGCTTGAAATTCGCAGTGGTCCAGTCGCCCGAGGCGACTTAATTTGTCATTTGGTGGGTAATTCCTGTCACTAGTCAGCCTGGCTGGCTAGTTGAAAATAAAAAATATATATGAAGTGAAAATTCAGACTAGGGCTGTGCGATATATCAAATATACTCGATATATCTCCGAAAATTCTGTGTGAGATACATTAAATTATTATATCGTAACTATCGAGTATTTTATGGTCATCTGCCGACTTGCTTTTGTTTCGTGTTTGTTGTGTTTGTTTAAAACATTTTCCGGTGGTTTTCTCCCTGTCCCTCAGGCAGTAACGTGAGAGGCTGCCTAAGGGTAAAAAAAACAATCACGTCATGCACTCGCCAACCAATCCCAGGCGACATCTAGTGCTGAAAGGAACTTGCGGGAAGATTTTCTAGTTTCGGTTTACAACGTTGACTCAGTTCGTGCAATTGCTGGTGTTGCATAGGCTACCGTGTAAGCTCTGTCAATTTCAGCAACAAATTAAAAATGGAAGCGGACGAATTGGTTCCTAAAAGAACTAGTAAGGGGTCAGTCATCTGACATTTTTTTTGGATATCGTGAGGAGGACGTGGAACAGCAAATGCCAATTTGTAAAGTGTGCAAAAAAAACCCTGTCATCACGAATGGCAGCAGCACTACAAATATGTTCCATCACCTGAAATCTCACCCGGTACGGTATGAAGAGTCTCTTAAACTCCGAACTACTTGCCCACGAGCTAAAACCCCCCCACAAGCTAAACAAATGACCATAGTGGCCTCGTTCTCCAAAGCCACCCCATATGTTGCAATTTTCAAGATTGTTTTTTCAGTTTGTGCGACATCTTTGTTGAATAAAAATAGTCTTATTTCAACTCAATTGTGATTAATCACGAACATGAAAATTTAAAATGTGTTGTTGAAAACCACCTATAAAGTTAACCAAGAATGTTATTTAATCTGCAGGGATTGTAGTGAAAACAGTAAAGAGTAAAAGTTAGATTTCATGGGGTCCTTTAGAGGAGATTTCAGTATATCATATATCGTGAAATGGAGAAAATGTATCTGGATATTCATTTTTTCCCATATCGCACAGCCCTAATTCAGACACACCGTCAACTAAAGCCACCACATATTAAGCGTGTGCCGTGTCTGTGTTAATCAATGTGTTTATCGGCAGGATGGAAAATACCGAAGAATTCCGTATCATATCGTGTACAAGTCAGGCTGTCGATTTTTTCACTACTGCGCATGCATATAACGCATCTCGTTGAATATCGCAGTAGTCACATTATCAAATTCAATAGATGTGGCCACATTATCGCCCATTTAAACACGTGTTTTTGTTGTTGTTGTTTACATCTACATCTTCCAAAGCCACGTTGCGATGTGGAATTTTCTGAAAGGTGTACAGAAACCGCTAGAGACGGGGACAAAGCGACCTCGGTCTGAAGAGGAGAAAAAGGCCGCCGATAAAGTGTACGAGAAGGAGAAACGACAAAGGACTTATAAGCAAACGTGGGAGCAGGGTAGGCCTTGGCTGCGATATGATTTTTATGGAATATTTATTTTATTTCAAGTTGATTCCTAGTCAATATGAAGCTCTTAATGCTTTCTCTCTCATAAATGGTTAAATACAGAAAGCATGTTGGACATTCGTGATGTTGCGATTTGCTAGTCTGGCTAACGCGACTTCCAAGCTCTGCAAGCATTTGGTCTGGCAAAGATATTAAGCCCAACCATTTCCCAAAGTGCGTGGTTGACCCGCCTCCCTGAAATGCCTCAGTTTGCTACTGGTCGAAGCCAGAAAAGGCTGTGACGAAGCTTAAACCAATCACATCACTCTTTCCTCTGACGTATGTGATGCGACGGGGCTAACTGGTAGATTAAACTCTTACCAAAGCCGGTCGGGAGCAAGGAGAAAACGTCCTTCCTTTCAATAAATACCTCCAGGGCTGCTCTTTGCTCCGTTTTCAGTGAGAACTTGCTCCATGTTCGTAATGTTTCTAGTGAATGAAGCGCTTCCGGCATAGATTCTGTAAACAATCTATGGCTTCCGGTCACAGTTCTACTACGTCACTGCCTTGAACACGCCTCTACCCAGGGCCGTTGGAGATGCTCAAAGTTGATTGGCTCCCGATTTTTCGGGAGCTTGGAAGAGCTGTAGATAGCTTGCCTGGCCAGACTAAGCTCGCAACAGGCCCTCGTGTTGCGTCACGCTTAGGATGGGCGGGCCCAGGCTAGCGATTTGCAACTTCAACACAAATTCAACCAATCCCCGCGAATTCAGGGCGGTGTTGCAATTATATCCAATCACCGCAACTTTCCCGCAAATTTGACCAATCATTGGCGTCGTCTTGAGGTGATGTCGACAAACTACCTTCCGCCTTACTTCCAGTGTTGCCAGATTGGGCGGTTTCAAGTGCATTTTGGCGGGTTTTGAACATATTTTGAGCTGGAAAACGGCAGCAGTATCTGGCAACGCTGCTTACTTCCGTGTATACGTTCAAGAGAAGCAGCATGTGTGAGTCAGTGTTTATATAGGCTTAAATTCTGTTACTGAAAGTGTGTTATGTTGACAGTGAAGGACTGTGTGCACTTTACATTTTTTTTTACTTAATGCAAGAAATTAATGGATGCCAACATTTTTGCCAAAATGGTATTTTATTTTCCATTGTTTACCCTGGTGAAAAATAAATGTGCCAAGTGTACTAAAATTTAGCATACTTTTGTGTATTTGAAGCCACGCTAATCATCAATATACTTCAAGTGTGTTTATGATTTTTTAACTTGAGGCATGCTATTTTGGAACAACTAATTTTGTACTAAATATATTTTAATCGTAATTAAATTGTAGAAGAGTGCAACTTGAAGTGTATTTAGTGTACTTTTATGTGCTAAAGTGGAACAACTTAAAGTATATTTTGTATACTTTAAGTATATGACTTTATATGTACTAATATATGCTTAATTAGTCAAATTAAAGTGTACTTTGTTTGTATTATAGTACACTTTAGAAATTGCCCATAACTTTCACTTAAAGTATATTTTTAGTATAATATATTTCTATAAAGTGTAATATAGTATAATTATTTTAAAGTGTGTTAAGTGTTAGCGTGAAAACGTGGTGTTAGTATACTTTTTATATATTTACAAAAAAGTACAATTTGTGTAAGTACATTTTCAATATGAATATACTTTAAATACAATAAAGTACATTTTTTTTTTCGCCAGGGTAGGCAGCTTCAGCATCATACTGTGAGGTTCTGTTCAATTGTTTTTTTTTCTTCTATGAAGCCTGAGCCATTTATTTTATTAGTTTATAATTATTGTTTAATTTAGTCTTCAGGAGAGACTGCCTGCACACAGTACTAGTATTAATAGTTTTCTTTTCTTACATGAAAGCTGAGGCATTTATATTATATTATATTTTAAGGTAACTTCATGTTGTGCTGTGAGGTTCTATGCACTTTAACTTTTGAACCAACAGGTGCATTTGGATAAGTAAAGCCTATTTTTCTGCATTTTTGTAGTCCTGGTAATCTTTTATATTGGTAAAGTTGTTTTATAGGACCATTTCTCAGTGTCTTTGTTTTTTTAATCAATAGTTTTTCAGTAATAACTTGAATATTTAACATATCACTCAATTTTAATCACAAAAAGAGAAAATCGCAACAATTTCTCGCAACTTTCACTTCCTCCCGCAATGTAATCACAACAAAAACCTAAAAAACACCGCAACTTTCATCGCAATTTTTTGGAAACCCCCCCCCGCAACATCAGACATTTTAGCCCGCAACAATCACAAAAAAGGCCCGCAAAATCCTGGGGGGACTGATATATACAATATAGACTAAGAAAACAGCAGACTGTGGTAACAATATGGTTAAATCAATAGCATGACAGCCATGCAAGACATTGTGTCCATGAAACCAGTACAGCATTCAACAAATAGCTTGAAGCGGTCCAATATAAACAACACAAAGTTCAAATCCAATGCCGGCTCATTTGTCCACAAAAAAAACAGAACGAAGTCCATGTAGACACACACAAATTCCACACTGGGAATTATAACCACAAAGTGAACAGTTGTCCAGCTGAATAAAATCCTCCAAGGGTAGTCAAATGGATCCGTTTCACAAAAAGACTGTGAAATCACAAAATGCAGTTGATATGCACAGAATGTCATAACAAGAGCGTACAAAAAGTGGTGAACTGTCTTGTCTCCTGACAAACACCGTGAAGAGCTCCATATAAAACTATGTGCAAAAAACGTCTCCTCCCAGAGCTGCGCTGCTGTCTCTTGATTCTAGAACATGCACAATTTCTCACAGTCTGTGTTTACTTCCGTACTGACTTACATGTAGATTGTTCCAGAAAAGACCACTTTTGACATAAACAGGAAGTTGATGTCAGCCAAACACTATCAAAACAAAGCTTTCTAGAACCATCGAATACACACATATAAAAACTAGGTCAGACATGTGTCAAAACAAAAATAATGTTGTACATAACACACTCCCCCTTTAAAAAAAAAGTTGACAATGAAAACTTTTTTTTACCAACTACAACATAGAAACACAAATTATAAAACATAAATTACAATGAGATCAATACAATTAACTATGAGACAAACATTGTCTTATATTCGAGATGGGCAATCTGCAACTACATTATTTTTGCATTTAACATGTCTTATATCAAGATTCTATTCCTGCAGCATTAAACTCCGGCTACGTTTACATTACGTCGAATCAGCGGATCACCAGATTAATGTTCTTAAAACGATTCGCGTTTACACTAAAACCGTTAGCCGTGCACACAGCAACACCAATACACGGATACGCTCGGCTCCGCAGGCATCCTGCGCTCCAAATCACTCCGCCCTGAACAGCGAGTGTCCTCTGGAGGGTGCGCACTCCGGCCCTGCGCAGCTCACACAGCGCGCGAGTGAAGTGCACAAGCCACGATTCGGGACTGAGCCGCTGTGTGTGTGATCCCAGCGCATATCACTTACTACTTGCAAGTGGAAGGATGGCAAGCCTAAAGACAATCATAACTACACAATGGGCAGTATTTGCATCAGTATTTGCAGTATTTTCATACTTTTATACTCTTTAATGAAAGGTGATACAAGGCGGAAGTCCGCGCCGTTTTTCAGCAGTCGCGTCACATGACCAACGCCAGCGAATCAGGAAGGTGGATGTCACAGTGACGTTGTCCAATGACGACACCAGCTAGAGCTCAGCACAGCGTATCCGCGTATCTCAATGTTTACACAGCACCGGACCAGATACGATCTAGATTGAATACGTGGACGCTGGCGGATTCCCGTTTCCCGGCTTTTCCAGGTGGTTTAATGTAAACGGACAGTGCATCCGCGAAGAAAACGAGACAGATACAGTCTAATGTAAACGTAGCCTCCATCTTAACAGTCTTTGATTTTTACCCTTTAACTTCTGCAAAAACACAAGAGGATTGTGATCACTATATACAATTACAGGTTGATTTAAAGCAGTAACATAAACATCAAAATATTGCAAAGCTAAGAGCAAACTCAAACATTCCTTTTCAACAGTAAATTTCTCTGAAATTTATCAAATTTACATGAAAGGTAACAAACAGTAATCAATACCATTACTGTCTTCTTGAAACAACACAGCTCCCGCTGCGACATCACTTGCATCTACAGCTAGCTTAAACTGTTTATCAAAATCTGGAGCTGAGAGCACTGGAGAACTCTTAAGTATAGCCTTTAACTTATCAAATGACCCTTGACATTCATCAGACCAAAGAAATTTAACATTTTTTTTAAGCAACTGAGTCAAGGGCTCACTAATGCCGCTTTTCCACTACAAACGCGGCTGAGTCAGGCTGAGCCGTGCCGTGCTGAGTCGAGCTGAGCGGGGCTATTGAAGTTGCATTTCGACTACAACCGCGCTGAACCGTGCTGGCTGGAAGTGGGTGGACACATTGGGTGGAGTTAGCGAAAGTGGGTGGACGTCACGTGATGTCATTAAGCGGCGCAAACAGTGACATCAGTGATCTTTTAAGCGGTAGTCTCATGACCCGGATAGTAAACAATAAACATGGAGGACATGGAATCGTTAGTGTTGCTGGTCTTGGTGCTGTGGCTTTGTTGTCACCGACAACGCCAACAGATACTGGCAAGAGCGTATAGATGAGGCGAGGCGCATAAGGCTTCAGAAATTCTCGTAATTCGTAATTATTCTTCTTCCGGGTTTGCGGTGTTTACAGATCCCAGCGTGCTCGCGGGGCGTGTGTGGGCATGTGAGGACACTCCTCCTCACCAATCAGTGCACAGGGGAGTGTCTGCTCACGCCCCCAGCCTCACTCAGCTCGGTTTGGCTCGCTTCAGCCCTATTCCAAAACTGTGCGAGTTTTGGGTGCTAAGCAGGGCTGAAGCGAGCTGAGTCGTGCTGTTCTAAGGTAGTCGAAACGCGAGCCGTGTCGGGCTGAAGTGAGCTGAAGTGAGCTGAAAAAGGGTAGTGGAAAAGGGCCATAACTGTTGAAAATTTTGAACAAAACTTCCTATGGGGCGGCACGGTGGTGTAGTGGTTAGCGCTGTCGCCTCACAGCAAGAAGGTCCTGGGTTCGAGCCCCGGGGCCGGCGAGGGCCTTTCTGTGTGGAGTTTGCATGTTCTCCCCGTGTCCGTGTGGGTTTCCTCCGGGTGCTCCGGTTTCCCCCACAGTCCAAAGACATGCAGGTTAGGTTAACTGGTGACTCTAAATTGACCATAGGTGTGAGTGTGAATGGTTGTCTGTGTCTATGTGTCAGCCCTGTGATGACCTGGCGACTTGTCCAGGGTGTACCCCGCCTTTCGCCCATAGTCAGCTGGGATAGGCTCCAGCTTGCCTGTGACCCTGTAGAAGGATAAATTGGCTAGAGATAATGAGATGAGATGAATGAACTTCCTATAGTAACCAGCCATACCTACAAAGCGCTTCAACTGCCTCTTACAATCTGGTACTGGAAAATTTGTTATAGCACTGACCTTAGAATTGACAGATTTAACCAGTCCCTGACCAAATAAATAAATAAATAAATAAATGTGTGTTGTTTCCAACCTGATATATTTAAATATTATGAATTCAACTGGCTTTAACTTCCATTAATAATAAGTTAACGGAATTCAAATTTCAAATCATTTTTAAAATTAATTCCGTCACTTTCCTGTTTTCTTATACAGTTAAAAAATTAGATTTTATACACACACACGCACACAAACTAAAATGGAATGAGGGCTTCAAAACAAAAATCTTTATACTTACAAAAAGGCATGTCTGCATATGGACAATGTGTTACACAAAACAGACCACTCTATTTTCAACAGCAGAAATCCTTATGTTTACTTACGGTCCTGAGGTTTGTCCATAAACAGAAATAAAGAGGAAGTAGGCTAACAGAAGCCTCACATTTCTGTGGGCCTGCCTGACCCCCATCATGAAGTACATTGAAATGAAAGATATGAATGTTTCAGGACCGTTTTAAAGATATGCACTCCAAAAGAGCTCCATCCGCTGTTATCCTGTCACCAATGATTAACCAGTATTCCAGGTACATTGCAAATGCAATGTCAAAGTGCAGTGTAATGTAGTAGCTTTTACTATGTAATACCTATGAAAATAAGTAAAATATCTTTTGTTTAGTGATTCTATTGATAGTCTGTAAGACACAAACAGCAAAGTAGGCAGTGAATCATGACTCAGTAGTAGTATTCTCTGAATGTTCATGATGGGATTAAGACAAAATATCAATGACTGTAGACTTATTTCTGTGGTTGCTGAAATAAATATTCATACCTGTCTATATCCAGGAAATATAATTACATAATTTTATGTGGCAGACATTGGGAAATCAATATTTTCTTAGAAAGAAATGTGACAAAATATATGACACATTTCAGTGGAAACCTTGCATTCATGAAAGAGTGCCTAAATATTTTATAGAAATGTAGAGAACTCACAACTTAGATTTTCTTGGCAGGCAAATCTTCCTACTGAGTGTTATATATAGTAGGATTAAATTATAAAACTAAACTAATACAAAACACTGAAAATCTGCATGTATGAAATGGGCTTAAAAACAATTTAAAAGACATGGCCTTTTAATGTGCATTCATTAATATAAATCAAATGGAAATGTAACTCAGCATGAGGGATGAGGGAGGTCTGGGAAGGTGTGAAAACCATCACAGGCCACAATACAAAGACCAGAGTCGTTGAGGGGACAGTGGAGAGGGCAAATGAGTTGAATGACTTTTTCAATCGGTTCAACCAGCCCACGTCTCCCCCCCCACCCTCTCCCTCACTGCAGCCATCTCTCCTTCTTCCCTCAACACACCTCCCCCCAGTCATCACAGCAGCCCCCTCCTCCACCACCTCAACACAGACTCCTCCATGCATTACTGCAGACCAGGTCAGAGGTCAACTGAGGAAGCGTCACCCCAGGAACGCAGCAGGCCTGGACAAGGTGTGTCCCTGACAACTGAAGACCTGTGCTGCTGAACTGGGTGAACCACTCCAACGCATCTTCAACCTTAGCCTGCAGCTGGGGAGAATGCCCACCCTCTGGAAGACATCATGTATCGTTCCAGTTCCCAAAAAGAATCGGCCCAGCAAGCTGAACGACTTCCGACCGGTGGCACTCACTTCACATCTGATGAAGATGTTGGAGCGGCTCTTCCTCAGCCTCCTCAGACCCCAGGTACAACATGCCCAGGACTGTCTGCAGTTTGCGTACTGGGCAGGTGTCGGTGTGGAAGACGCCATCCTCTACCTGCTACACCGAGCCCACTCGCATCTGGATAAGGGAAATGGCACAGTGAGGATCCTCTTCTTGGACTTCTTGAGTGCCTTCAACACCATCCAGCCCCTATTGCTTCAGGACAAACTGAACAGGATGCAAGTGGACCCCTGCCTGGTCACCTGGATCTCCAGCTACCTCACTGACAGGCCGCAGTACGTCAGGCTGAAGGACATCACGTCTGACACTGTGATTAGCAGCACCGGAGCACCCCAGGGCAAGGTGCTGGCCCCTCTTCTCTTCACCCTGTACACCGCAGAATTCTGCTACAACTCAGAGCTGTGTCACATCCAGAAGTTTGCCGATGACACAGCCATCGTTGGGTGTATCAGTGATGACAGAGAGGAGGAGTATAGGAGCCTGGTGAGGGACTTTGCTGTATGGTGCAACAGGAACCATCTGCAGCTCAACACCTCGAAGACCAAGGAGCTGGTCACTGACTTTGGGAGGTCCAGACCAAGGTCACGACCAGTTCTGATTGAGGGAATCGAGGTGGAGGCTGTGGATTCCTACAAGTACCTCGGGCTGTGGCTGGACAGCAAGCTGGACTGGACTTGCAACACCAATCACTTATACAGGAAGGGACAGAGCAGGCTATACTTCCTTAGGAGGCTGCGGTCCTTTAACATCTGCAGGAAACTCCTGTGGATGTTCTATCAGTCTGCGGTCACCAGTGTCCTGTTTTACACCGTGGTGTGCTGGGGGGGCAGCACATCCAAGAAGGACACATCCAGGCTGGACAAACTGATCAGGCGGGCCGGCTCTGTGGTCGGCATGAAGCTGGACTCTCTGGTGACGGTGGCAGAGAAGAGGTCTATGGACAAACTATCGAACATCATGGACGATGCCAGTCACCCTCTGCACACCGTCATCAGCAACCAGAGGAGCCTGTTCAGTGACAGAATGCTCCTTCCCAAGTGCAGGATGAACAGACTCAAAAACTCCTTTGTCCCTCATGCCATCAGACTGTACAACTCCTTCCTGGGGGGGAGGAGGGGTAACAGGAGGACAGAGGACGGGAAGGAGCAGTAGCCTAGCCTAACAATAAGCAATACCAGACAATCAGTGCGTTTACATGCACATAGAGAGAATCGAATTTCTGCCGTTGCTCGACTGAAATTGAAGTTCAAAATGCCATGTATATACCTTAATTCAGCTGAAATTGAACCGAACTTGATTTCTCGGAATCGAGCTACACGACCTAGATTATGCGATTTCTGCCGAGCTACTTAGTGCATGTATACCCTATTGAGCTACGTATTCGAGCTACTTACTTCAGCACTGCCCCTTCCGGAAGTGATGAGTGACGAGACCACAAGCGGTAAACACAACAGCCTCGGTCAGCATGACAACGGCATGAATCTTTTCTTTTTGTGGCATTGTTTGCACTGTTAAAATTTAGCTCACTTACTGTATCACCAAATACATCTGTACAGCTGTTGCATAGCTGTGAATTGTGTACATAAACAAGTCATTGTATTTGTGTGTGTGTGTATATACAGTGGTGCTTGAAAGTTTGTGAACCCTTTAGAATTTTCTATATTTCTGCATAAATATGACCGAAAACATCATCAGATTTCCACACAAGTCCTAAAAGTAGATAAAGAGAACCCAGTTAAACAAATGAGACAAAAATATTATACTTGGTCATTTACTTATTGAGGAAAATGATCCAATATTACATATCTGTGAGTGGCAAAAGTATGTGAACCCCTAGAATTAGCAGTTAATTTGAAGGTGAAATTAGAGTCAGGTGTTTTCAATCAGTGGGATGACAATCAGGTGTGAGTAGGCACCCTGTTTTATTTAAAGAACAGGGATCTATCAACATCTGATCTTCACAACACATGTTTGTGGAAGTGTATCATGCCACGAACAAAGGAGATTTCTGAGGACCTCAGAAAAAGCATTGTTGATGCTCATCAGGCTGGAAAAGGTTACAAAACCATCTCTAAAGAGTTTGGACTCCACCCATCCACAGTCAGACACATTGTGAACAAATGGAGGAAATTCAAGACCATTGTTACCCTCCCCAGGAGTGGGCGACCAACAAAGATCACTCCAAGAGCAAGGCGTGTAATAGTCGGCGAGGTCACAAAGGACCCCAGGGTAACTTCTAAGCAACTGAAGGCCTCTCTCACATTGGCTAATGTTAATGTTCATGAGTCCACCATCAGGAGAACACTGAACAACAATGGTGTGCATGGCAGGGTTGCAAGGAGAAAGTCACTGCTCTCCAAAAAGAACATTGCTGCTCGTCTGCAGTTTGCTAAAGATCACGTGGACAAGCCAGAAGGCTATTGAAAATGTTTTGTGGACAGATGAGACCAAAATAGAACTTTTTGGTTTAAATGAGAAGCATTATGTTTGGAGAAAGGAGAAACACTGCATTCCAGCATAAGAACCTTATCCCATCTGTGAAACATGGTGGTGGTAGTGTCATGGTTTGGGCCTGTTTTGCTGCATCTGGGCCAGGACAGCTTGCCATCATTGCTGGAACAATGAATTCTGAATTATACCAGCGAATTCTAAAGGAAAATGTCAGGACATCTGTCCATCTCAAGAGAAGGTGGGTCATGCAGCAAGACAATGACCCTAAGCACACAAGTCGTTCCACCAAAGAATGGTTAAAGAAGAATAAAGTTAATGTTTTGGAATGGCCAAGTCAAAGTCCTGACCTAAATCCAATCAAAATATTGTGGAAGGACCTGAAGCGAGCAGTTCATGTGAGGAAACCCACCAACATCCCAGAGTTGAAGCTGTTCTGTACAGAGGAATGGGCTAAAATTCCTCCAAGCCGGTGTGCAGGACTGATCAACAGTTACCGCAAACGTTTAGTTGCAGTTATTGCTGCACAAGAGGGTCACACCAGATACTGAAAGCAAAGGTTCACATACTTTTGCCACTCACAGATATGTAATATTGGATCATTTTCCTCAATAAATAAATGACCAAGTATAATATTTTTGCCTCATTTGTTTGACTGGGTTCTCTTTATCTACTTTTAGGACTTGTGTGAAAATCTGATGATGTTTTAGGTCATATTTATGCAGAAATATAGAAAATTCTAAAGGGTTCACAAACTTTCAAGCACCACTGTATATATGTCCAACATCTGAAGAATGTCAATAAAAACAAAACAATTGAACTTTTTTGTGTGTTTATTAAGACATAAGTTAAATTGTAAGCAAAAAAATATACTTTTTGTAAGCAAAAAATGGACTTTAGAAAAATATACAATTGTGCAAAATAAGTTGTCTTACAAAACAGTGGTCTGCGCAGGACAGTTTGTAGCCATACAGTCTGTTAGAGCAAGCCTAACAGCTTGAGCACGGAACTTGTGAACACGGAACTGCCAGTGTTGCCAGATTGGGCGGTTTTAAGTGCATTTTGGTGGATTTGAACATGTTTTGGGCTGGAAAACGTCAGCAGTATCTGGCAACACTGCGATAACTTTGTTTATACTCTTGAATAGCTCTTCTTCATGACGACAACCGGAAGTGTACCAACACGATGGGGCGTGTAGCGCCACCTGTAGCTCGGGTGCACAATGTACAGTGAGAGTAAAAAGTATTTGATCCCTTGCTGATTTTGTTGGTTTGCCCACTAATAAAGACATGATCATTCTATACTTTTAATGGTAAATGTATTCTAACATGGAGAGACAGAATATCAAAAAGAAAATCCAGAAAATAACTTTAAAGAATATATATTAATTGATTTGTATTTCATTGAGGGAAATAAGTATTTGATCCCCTAGTATGCATTAGGAGTTCTGGCTTTCACAGACCAGTTAGACACTCCCAATCAACTTGTTACCTGAACTGAAGACACCTGTTCTAACTAATCACCTGTATGAAAGACACCTGTTCACAGAATCAGACAATCAGACAGATTCCAAACTCTCCAACATGGGTAAGACCAAAGAACTCTCTCAGGACCTCAGAGACAGGATTGTTGACCTGCACAAATCTGGAATGGGCTACAAAAACATTAGCAAGATGCTGGGTATTAAAGTAACAACCATTGGTGCAATTGTGAGAAAATTTAAGAAGTATAACATGACCATCAATAGACCTCGGTCTGGTGCTCCACAGAAGATTTCACCTCATGGGGTGGCAATGATCATGAGAACTGTGAGAAATCAGCCTGCAACCACACAGCGGGAGTTAGTGAATGACCTCAAGGCAGCTGGGACCACAGTCACCAGGAAAACAACTGGCAACACTTTGCGCTGCAATGGATTAAAATCCTGCAGTGCCCGAAAGGTACCCCTGCTTAAGAAGGCACATGTGGAGGCCCGCCTAAAGTATGCCAATGATCACCTCAAAGATGTACAAAGTGATTGGGAGAAGGTTCTGTGGTCAGACGAGACCAAAATTGAACTATTTGGCCTAAACTCTACTCGTCATGTGTGGAGGAAGAAAAATGCAGCCTATGACCCCAGGAACACTGTGCCCACCGTCAAGCATGGAGGTGGAAGCATTATGTTTTGGGGGTGTTTCTCTGCCAAGGGCACAGGGCTACTTCACCGCATCAGTGGGAAGATGGATGGAGCCATGTACCATGCAATCCTGAGGGACAACCTCCTGCCCTCTGCCAGGAAGTTCAAAATGGGCCGTGGTTGGGTCTTCCAACATGACAACGACCCGAAGCATACAGCAAAGGCAACAAAGGAGTGGCTCAAGAAGAACCACATTAAGGTCATGGAGTGGCCCAGCCAGTCTCCGGACCTCAATCCAATCGAAAATCTATGGAGGGAGCTGAAGGTCCGAGTTGCCAAGCGACAGCCCACCAACCTTAATGATTTAGAGAGGATCTGCAAAGAAGAGTGGGCCAAAATTCCCCCTGATATGTGTGCTAACCTTGTGGTTAACTACAACAAACGTCTGTCCGCTGTGCTTGCAAACAAAGGCTTTGCCACCAAGTATTAAGTGCTTTTGGCTAGAGGGATCAAATACTTATTTCCCTCAATGAAATACAAATCAATTAAAATACATT